>NC_090830.1:105250824-105875824 GCF_028021215.1 Eschrichtius robustus
TATGTATATTTGATCACAATAGAAAATTAAAAATTCAGAAGTTACTCTTCAATTTCCAGAGAAAGATTAAGCCTGGATTTGAAATCTGACTCAGTACTTACTTACTGTACCATCTTGAGCAAGTTACATTATGAAATTTATATGAACCAGTCTCCTCATCTATAAAATGGTAATAATGACAGTACCCACCCTATGAGTTTTTTATAATAATACAGTTGTTCCTGGACTAATAAATCATTTTATGAATGCTTAAAACTTCAAAATAATTTTGGGATATTTATATTCTTTTTCATATTCTTTTCCATTATGGTTTATTACAGGATATTGAATATAGTTCCCTGTGCTGTACAGTAGGACCTTGTTGTTTATCTATTTTATATATAGTAGTTTGTATGAAAACTAGTATTTTAATGCAAAAAGATATCTATAAAGAGAACAATCTCAAAGTAAAGAACATTTTTTTAAAGACTTCCAAACTTACAATATCAATAATTGTAGCTGAGGTAATTCAGACCAACCCTCCTACTGAGGATAACTAGAAAAGCTAAACAAAATATATTAAAAATATCTTTTTGAAGACATCAAAGAGACAAAGAGATAGTGAAGAACTACTGGTCCAAGATCCAAGAGAAGAAGGAAATCCAGAAAAGATGAGCCTGGCACTTAGGGTGTTTGTGGAATCTGGAGGAGGTAGTAGTTGAGAGGCTGATCAGCACTTTTAACTGTATCAGGTTAAGAAAACAAATTTGGGGGCTTCCCTGGTGGCGCAGTGGTTAAGAATCTGCCTGCCAATGCAGGGGACATGGGTTCCTGGTCTGGGAAGATCCCACGTGCTGCAGAGCAACTAAGCCCATGCACCACAACTACTGAGTCTGAGCTCTAGAGCCCGAGAGCCACAACTACTGAGCCCACGTGCCACAACTACTGAAAGCCCACGTGCCCTAGAGCCTGTGCTCTGCAACTGCAGGAAGAGAAGGCACCACAGTGAGAAGCGTGTGAACCATAATGAAGAGTAGCCGCTACTTGCCGCAACTAGAGAAAGCCTGTGTGCAGCAATGAAGACCCCATGCAGTCAAAAATAAATAAATAAATAAAATAAAATTTTTAAAATTAAAAAAAAACAAATTTGGAATTCAAGACCTATAAAAGTGGTTGGCTGACCCCTTCCACCATTGCCCCTTTGAGTTGAGCTCTTGAAAGTATGCGCCTTAGGAGAAAGAGTAAACTTTGGGCTTTCTCAGCACAGCTTTGGATGATATCAGTCTTTGAAATTAGATTAAGGTAATTTTGATTACTAGTGTCCCTATGCACCTGCAACAATCAAACATAAATCCTCTCTAGAGAAGGATAACACTCTAGGTCTCAGAATAACTCTACCAATAATTTTCCAAACACAACATGTGGTATACAGTAAAAAATAAACAAGCACACATGCAGACAAGAAAACATGAATGAAACCAAGAGAAACACCGGATAATAGAACAGACACATATGGGCTCTGGATATTGGAATTTTTAAACACAGACTTTAAAATAACTTTGCTTTATACTCAAAGGAATAAATGACGAGATTGAGAATTTTGGCAGCAATCTTGAAACTAAATAAAGGACATAGTAGATTTGAGAAAGAATCAAATAGAAAATCTGGAACTGAAAAACACAATAACCCAAATGAAAAATACAGTTGATAGTCTTTATAGAAGATTAGACTGGACTGAAGAGAGAACTAGTGAAGTGGAAGATATGTCAGTGGAAAAGATCCAGAATGACGTATAGGAAGACAAAATACAGAAGAGAGGGTAAGAGACATAAAGAGTGAGAAGATTTAATATATATGTGTTTGGAATCCCAGAAGTAGAAAGGAGAGAAAATGGGGCAGGAGTAATATTTGAAGAGATAAAGGTTGAGAATTTTTCTAAACTACTAAAACCATCAGGCCACAGATTCAAACCCAAACGGGTTAAATGTAAAGAAACACACACCTGGATACATCAGAGTAAAACTGCTGAAAACCAAACACAAGATAAATCTTTAAAAAAGCCAGAGAAAAAATATAGATTACTTACAAAGGAACATTTAGACTGACATCTAACTTCTCAAAAGAAACAATGAATGACTTCTCAATGAAACAGTGGAAGCCAGAAAACAATGAAATGATATCTTTGATGTGCTGAAAGTAAAGAACTGCCAACCTACTATTCTAAATGCAGGGCCATATCCCTTAAGAATGACAAACAAAAGTTAACAAACTGTATCATCAGCAGACTGCAAAAAAAGGAAATATAAAAGGGTGTTCTTCAGGCAGAGGAAAAATAATCCCAAATGGAAGCTCAGAGATGCAGAAAGATAGAAGAGCAACAAAAAAGGCAAATGTTTGGTAAATCTAAATTAATATTGACTGTATGAAACCATTATAATATTTATCGTAGTTCAAAGTACAGACTAATCTGGCATGACATTTTGTAGGAAGGGTTAATAGGGAAAGGGTAAAATTTTCAAATAACACTAGAACTTAAATCAAGGATGCATGTTATAATCCCTAGGGTGGCCCCTTAAAAATAGTCTAAGTGTATATATTTCCAAGCAAATGGTGGGATGGGTGGAGTAATAAAACAATATTCAGTTAATCTGATAGAAGACATAAAAGGAGGCAAAAGGAACATAGAACAGGTAAGATAACTTGGAAAGCAAATTATAAAATGGTAGATTTGAACCCATATAAATCATTAATTAATAACA
This sequence comes from Eschrichtius robustus, assembly GCF_028021215.1. Classification (NCBI taxonomy): domain Eukaryota; kingdom Metazoa; phylum Chordata; class Mammalia; order Artiodactyla; family Eschrichtiidae; genus Eschrichtius; species Eschrichtius robustus. The sequence continues at coordinate 105,253,563 of NC_090830.1, forward strand.
TTAAATATTAATGGATGATGTGCTCAATTAAAAGACAAAAGTGTCAAAATAAAAAGGAAAATCTAACTATATATTCTTTACAAGAGATATATGCAAAATATAAGAGAGAAAGTTTGCTGGACCCCATATGACAGGGGTGTGTAGTGGTGGTGCCCACATCCTTACTTTCAAAGGAGGAATAATACAAATATAATAGGTAATTTTGTTAAGTGTTTACTAAAGGGCTAGACTAAGCATTTTATGCAGCTTATCTCAACTATTAGTGTCCAGCAGACTTTTTTGTTAGCATTTTCAGGAGCTGTCCCTCCAAAGGGTGGTGGTGGTGGGTGCATAGTGATAACAAGAGTTAGCATTACACTGTAGGAGAGCTTTCTGGGCACATTTGCTCCCAAATCCAGGAGGTGATGTTTTGGGTTTTAAAATAAAAATAGTGCAGGAATCAATCTGATACTTAGTCAAGCAAAGCAAACCTTCATTCCCACCCCCAGCCTGCCAGCCCTTACTTTCAAACTCAGTCCAAATTTGAGATGTGGAAGCAAGGAACTCTGAATGACATCACACTGACTTTGCAGTGAAGAGGCAGAAGGAGATTAAGCTTCAGAGTCAGAAATTTTATCCCGACTCTGCTCTTGCCGGCTGTGGGACCCTGGGCAAGTCAATTTACCCACCTAAACTCGATTTCTTCAATAAAGTCGGTGCGGGGTTGTGGGGGGTAACATAATCCTACCTGCCTCAGGTTTTGTTAGGGTTAAATGAGATACTGTGAACGAAAGCTCTTCTGTCTTCTACGTGGAGTTCTCCCGCTCCAATTCCCCATGTGCATATGCCAGCACCCAAAACCTCAAATCTCAGATCACTTTGTCCAACTTTTTGTTTTGCAGATGAGAAAACTGAGGCACAGAGAGGCCACATGCTAGCTGTGTGATCTTGGGCAAATTGCTCAATCTCTCTGGTCCCAGTTTGTTCATCTATAAAATAGAGATGGTAAGAGCAGCCTCATTGAGTTTTGGGGAAGATTGAATGAAAAAAATGAATGTAAAGGACCTGGCACTTGGTAGCCATTTGATGCATGGTAGCGGCTACTATTTTAAAAATGGATATTATTATCATTTTGTGTAGCATGTGAGAAATCATCCCGCTCTGAGGTATTAAGAGCTGGCAGGCTGCAGCCATCCGGTCACAAACCCTGGAGTTGGTGGCTTATCCTGGGAAGACCTTCCTCATGGGGTCAGGTAGAGTTCAGTGAACTCGCAAAGAAGCGTGATTTTAGACACTCCAAGGTACATCCACCCATCTCTCCACTCCCTCTGCCTGTTATTAAACTGGTAGTTTTTACAACATCAATAAAGAACTTTCCTACCCAATTACCCCAGACAATAGGCTGAAAAGCAGTTTCGACTATGAAAACTTCGTGTTGGGTTCATTTAGATTGTTTTGCTGTGTCAAATCCTCACTTGAGTTCAAAAGTTCAGCTGAACCATGAACTTTGTAATTTCACAGCAGGCAGTTCTACAAATATAGTGGGAAGTGAAAAAACATACAATATTTAAGGTGGGCTTGCCCTATTGTATATAATCTGGTTAGGAACGGGTGTACTTAAAATAGCCCTTAATTTACAGCGCACAGTAACACATCAAGAAGAAAAGGAAACAAAATTAAACCAAACTATTCCTTGAATTACGTGACCTCGGAGGCTTCTGAGGGAACACACATTTGCAACTAATCATTAGTGGACAAACTCAAGCCAGCTAATCTTCTTAATAAATTGTGAAGTCTTGTATACTTCTTGGTTTTAGTGGTGGCTTTTCTGCCTGTCTGGAGCAGGCAGCATATCCAAACAAAAGGGTCATGACTTTATGTATTTGTTAAAGTTAAAATCCATGTTCTCATGTAACTCAGGCTTGATTTGACCTGGTTACACAAGTGGAGGTGGAGCGAAAGTTGCACAGGAATGAGAATAATGCTGTGCTTTCACTTGTCTATTAATAAACACACACTCACACACAAACACACACAAGTTCAAGAACCCCTCATTTTGTAAGACTTGTGTTTGTGCAGCTTACATACGGGGTAAAGCAAACAAGATAACTAACTCACTTAGGCTGTCTTTCAGCTTGTTTCCAGCGAGTCCTCAATACCGTGGAACATGATTTCATGTTGCATCAACATTTTCTTCATTTGTTACAAGGAAATGGGTTGCTCATTGGTTTATTACGGTGCAGCATGTAAATGTGAAGGGACCACTTGAGGCAGACAGTTTGGGGCAGGGGGTAGGTCCGAGCAAGGTGTGTTTTTCTACAGCAGCTGTTTATTCCCCTTTATTTACCGAGGGTTTGGTCTGTGGGGTCACGAGCGGAAAGCTATGCTCGGTCATTTGTGGAAGCAGAGAGGAAAAGAGGGGTTGAGAAGGTCACGTCCTGTGACGGACGGCTCCTCATGAGTTTAATGGGACTGGCTTTTTGAAAGCAGTTTTCCTTTTTCCTGACTTTTATCTTCAAGTTGCTAGGATTCTAGCTCTAGCCAGCTCAGAACACTTTTTAGAAAAATCCCCTAGCAGGGACTGTCCGATGCTGTCCTACCGTCCTCACTGCTGTGCTTCTCCACATGGGAAGGTTCTTGTCCAGTTCAGTCAAGAATTGGTGAAACTTTCTGTGTTTTTCCAGACAGAAATCATCACATTAGATTTCATGCCTCCAACCAAGAACCAGGATAACAAAGGGGGAGAGAGTGGAACGGAGGCCATGAATCTTGTTGACCTAGTTAAAGGTGGTCTGTCTTCCCGAGGTTGTGAGGATGGAAGGAGAAACAAGGGTCACAGCACTTGTGGCTGGATGAACCGGGCTGCCTGGTTTCTGGTTGACTTGCCCTCCACAGTGGGACTGCGTGTCTCCTGATGAGGCCAGGACAGGAGGGAGTTGGTGGCATTCTTTTCAAGGGCTTGTAAGACAGTGAATAATGACAGGGGGTTTTGTTCCTTCAGAAAGCATTTATGGAGAATGCACTTCAGGGGAACGACGGGGACCGGTCAGGCAGAGGTCGGCTGGGAAGAGAAAGAGACTTCTGGGGGAGACGCTAGGAGGTGCAAGCGGGGAATGGGGGCTGCGGTCTGGTCTGCACCCCCGGTTGTGTCTGTACAACAGTGAGATGGGGACACAGGTTCTCAAGGGACAGGAGCGCAAGTGGCAGTGACCCCAGGATAAAAGAGAGATGTATGGGAAAACAGGAAAGAAACAAGATTTCTGAGGGGGTCAGGCTGAGGAGGTCTGCACAGGCTTAGGAAGGGCTGAATTGAGGGTGTGTATGTGTGGTGGGCAGGAGGAGATGGCATTTCAGATGCCATCTGAAAAAGAGTACAACTTTCAGCTCACTGTGGATCTCTGCTCTGTCCTGTGATTTAGCTGTCTAGGTGGATCTCACTCTGCATTAGTTTTTACGACCCTCCACAGCTGTCCAGAGGTCACCATAACTAGTAGTTACTTGTCATCTTCTCTGTATCGATATCTTTATACATATATTATCTCTAATCCTTAAACGGTCCTGAAAGGTATGTGCTAGGATCTGTAGTTTATGATTGAGGGAATTGAGGCCCAGCGGTTAAATGACTTAACAGGTGTACCCACTAGAAAGTGGCAGGGATGATCTGGGAGCCAACTCCCCTGACATGAGGCCTCAAGGAGAGAAGGACCGCACTTGAGTCCTTGTGTGATGAGGACAGAAATAGCTGCCTTTGTGGATGGCCCACCAGGAGGACTGCTTGGGTCTGTGCTTCCATGCTCCGGGATGGATTTGAGAAGCCCCAGGGATGTCCTGGGGTGACATCCTTGGCCAGGTACATCTCAGCATCCTTTCTGCAGCCACAGCCGGGCAAGGTTTTGAGTCTGGATTCCTGACCAACACGACTTGGTAAAAAAGAATAAAGCTCTTTTTAAATGGACTCATTAAGTCCTGGATAATTTGTGAGACCTGTCAGCGATGAGAAAAGGAAAAAGTCAGAACCAAACTCCATTTGCTATGCATTTTCCATGTCCATTCTGTTCTCATTGTCTGGCCAAGGTGGTGCCGAAGGCAGTGGCGCAGGTAGCCATGTTTGCATTCTCCACACCAGAGCTGATTGGATGTGAAGGTTGCTGAGCTCTGAACCGGGCTGAAAAAAATAAGCTATGCTATTTGAGAGGATTTGGGGAACTGAGCAACTGAGAGAGTGTGCAGGGGAAATTGAAAATGAAAAGGCAGGATTTGGAGGAGCTGAGAGAAAGGGGAAGCCAGTCTACATAATGAGAACAGCATGGTCAAATTCATGAAGGTGACAAGGCTTTTCCACTCTGTTTGGGGGATGATCAGTGACCACTTTGCTGTGAGTGCAGGGGAGGGGTAGGAAATGAGGAGGGAGCAGCCCACACGGCAGGGCTGGGGGAGACCCTCAGATGCCAGGCTAAGGACTTTGGGCTGTAGGTTATGGGGGGCTACTGAAAATGAAGTACGAGGGAGGAAGGCAGGAAGTATATTTTCAGAATATGAACCTTGTAGCAGTGCGCAGAACGGATGGTACAATACGAATCTGGTAACTAATGTCAGACAATAATCAAATGTCATAATCACAGTTTGGGCTGCCTCTTAAGCTGACACAAAGATGATCATTATAGGAATCACTCATGTCTCTGCTACTTCCTCTGTTCTCAAACTGATTGCTGGTTTCTATTCATCCACCACATATTATTTGAGATTTCTTCTGTTCTAGAAGCGTGCCTGTCCCTCTGTTTAGCACTGGCAGCCTTCCGCTTCATATAGTTATGTATATGTCCATCTCCACCACTATAGCACCTCCCTGAGGAATCCGAATTTCCAGTTCGAGTCTGTTTCCTAGAGCATGCCTGGCCTAAGATTACTGGAGCCAAGGAGATCTCTATCAAAGAAATAGCAACCCTGCCTCCTAGTTCCTGAACTTGGCTTCCAGGGTGGAATCTATTATTAAATAAATAAGGTATTAACCAAATCAAACAACTCTTAATGACCCAGAAAAAATAATTCAATTCACAGAGAAGAGTAAAGAGAAGAGCAGACAGCTCAGCAGCACAGCTCTCAGTGGACTCAGAGAACGCTGGTAGCAATGCGATTTCCCAGTTAATCTTGCAAGAATCCCATGCCGTTTCCTGGAGAAGATGGACACCTGCCCTCCAGACTTGGTTTACATTGTGCCTGTAGACAAGAAGGAGAGCTAGAGGTCATCCTTCTTCCTTCCTTCAGGAAGGAAGAAGGCACTGTGCTAGGCCCTGAGGATGCAAGACAAGAGACCTCTCTCAGCCCTTGAGGGTAGGGGCTGCAGATGAGCTACCTGATCCAGTGTGAACAGGAATCCCACAGAGGCCCCTTCAGAGGAGCATTTAGGAAAGAACCAGCAGTTCTGCTGTTGGGAAGGTACAGGGGTCCAGGAAGCCTTCCTAGGGGAGATCAGTTTTGAACTAGGCCTTGGAGGATGAGAAAGTCAGGTGGAATGGAGTGAAGAGAATATTTTAGGCAGGGGACACTGTAGGAACAAAGACACAGAGGAGCTCAGGGGTTTTTTTTTTGTTTTGTTTTTTTTAAGCAGGGTTGCTATTGGTATTTTGGCCAGGACTGTTATAGGACACTGCCCACTCCCCAATTATACAGCACACAGTTTATATCCCTTCCCTACCTAGCACCCCAGAATGACAGTCAAAGCTTTCCAAACATTTCCAAAGGCCCAGGGAAAGGAGGAGTGGGTGAGGGTGTGTGCAGGGTTCAGTGCCACCCTGCATGAGAACCACTGGAGAGAGTGCTTGAGACTTTGGCGGGGAGGCATCATATTTTATAGATTCTTGTTTGAGGAAGTTTGGGCCTTTTCCTTAGAGTGTGGGAATTCGTGAAAATTCTGGACATGGGAAAGACCTGCTCAGAGGGATCTGGGTTTATAAAGGTCACTCTGATCTCAGGGTGAGGGGTAGACTGGAAGAGGCAGAGGCTGAGAAGTCCAAAGTAGATTCTTCCCTCCCTCCCTCCCTCCCTCCCTTCCTTCCTTCCTTCCTTCCTTCCGGTTGTATTTTTACCAACACACAATTAGTAAGTTAATTGTTCTGTGATTTTCCTTGACCATTCACTTAGGAATTTCAAAGAATAGAGCCTCTCTCCCAGGAGTTGCCATGCTGCCTGGAAAACTGCTTTTCTGAAGTGGTTGTAAATGATCTCAGCTGTCACACCCAGGTCTTGTGCTTTGTCTAATCCTTACATTGTGAGGCAGGAATTGTTGCATCTATTATATGGATGACAAAACTGAGGCTCAGAGGTCTGAATTTAAATCCTAGGCTCTTAATCACTCTGTGATAGTGACTGGGGTGTTTTTCTTGGTATTTCACTATTAATTAAAAAAAAAACAAAGAACAAAACAAAAAAACCAGTGTGGTACCCAGGGAAATCTCTCTGAAAGATGGGAATTGGCTCTTTCGCCTTGCTTTTCTCCTTTCATTCAGCTTTTCGGGATCCTGGAAGCTGCCTCCTATAAACCTCAGCCCTGGGCCGCCATGCTTTAGAGATTGCCATTGACTGATGTAGGAGGCCTAGGCCTTCGGTTCCCCTCGGGGGGAAAAGTTATTTAGCTGAAAATCACTCACTGCCCCGAACATCTTTAACCAAGATGTTCTCATTTTCTCGGGAGCCAGAATAAGCTGGCAGGGTGCTAGAGTCAACGCCGGCTGGGACCCACGTGTGCTTCCGCTGGCCGGGGGCTGATAGATGAGGCAGCAGCGTCCTTCAATTCAGACTTTCTCCCGGCCTGATTTATTGCTCCCGTCTCTTGCTCTGGCTTTGCGCTAAGATTTCCATCCAAAGTCTTCGCTGCCGATCCAGGACTGTCCATGTGCGTTTTCGCTTTGCCCCTGTTGATGGAGAGCTTCGGGTAAATGCCCTGACACCACCGACTCCGGCCTTATCTGCGGAGCCATCTTTAATCTTGCAAAACCCACATCTACTCACATGCTGCGAACGGTGGCTCCTGTCCAAAGCCACTTCCGCCCCCTGCTCCGGCCACATGGCGGCTGAGCAACCGGCTTCAGAGGCTTGAGGACACGGCATCGGCCTCTTTGAATCCTGACCCAGGTCTCTTTGTACACTCTCTGGTCAATTGCATCAGAGATCTCTTTTGTAAAAAAAAAAAAAAAAAAAAAAAATTTAAAAATACAATAATGTTTTCTCAAGAGAACCAGGGTAGCCATTTATTTTGGCTCCACCATATCAATTCAAGGAAATCTCTTCCCTCTTCTTTAAATTGTCCCTGGAGTCAACAAGGTTTGTGTGCTCCACCGTTTGCCCAGGGCAAAACCCCTTCCATCCAATCCCTCTGGATCGCATTTGCCAAAGTGGGAAAGTACTCAAGCAAAATACCTTCCCCAGAATTAGTGAAAGACTCCTTTTAAGGATAGTTAATACAAATCAGGCATCTCTTTTGGTGTAATTTTTCATTTCAGAAGCCAGAGTATAGGCTTGCTTTTAAGACATGCAAGCAGCAGAAGGCCTGCGCTGGGTGGGTTGAAGGTTTCCTCCCAGACGCCTGGAGCTCTGGAGTCCCCACTTTGAGAAGCTTGTCTGTGTGCATGTCTGACTCTCCCTCTCCCACATAGTTCACATTTTCCTGTCATTTGAATGTCACTCCAGCTGCATTGTACAAAACTAGTATTTTTATTTCTGACCTTTGGAATTTTTTTTTTTTCTCTCCTAGCGCCTAGAGACAGTAAATTTGGACTATGACTCTTTGTGGAAAAAAACCAAAAAAATTCTCTTGTGTTTCTCCAAATTGCAGACTGTCTAAGACTGGTCTCAGCATCTGCTTGTATCAGCAGCTGCCACTCAATCCCTGTTCTTTAGGCGAGTGGGGAGGGCAGGTACATACGGTTTGAAAGAATTCTCAAGATGATTCCGATAAACACCATCCCGGCCCCATTGAGACTCTCAGGTCTAAATAGAGGCACAACTGTTTGGCCCCTTTGAGGAAACTCACAGGACTTTCAGTCAGTTTCAATTCTGAAACCTCAGTCAAACCACTTAATAGTTTTGATATGGTTAAAATGATTGAACTGGTTATGTATGGATGTCTGAATATGGCTTTATTTCAAGTTCTTCAGTCTTTGTGAGAATTCTGTAAACTTTTGCACAGTTCCTACAGTTTCTGCTCCATTGGGCTTAAATTCCTTGGGATAACTTTGGCAAATTGTTAACCATTTGTAGTGTCAGATTCTTCATCTGTAAAATGGGAGGGCATGTACCTGGCACTGCTGTGAGGATTATGTATGTTGCCTTGCACAGTGCCAGGAGTACAGTAGGGCACTCAATAAGTGACTGCTATAAGCAGGATGATGACAGTGATATTTACAATTGAGAATAAAACAGCCTGATTTTTCTTCTCTCCAGCACATTCCAATCTCTATGGGCAAGGTAACCTGAGATTCCTCAAACTGAAAACAAGGGTGACAGTCAAAACTATTTATTGAGCTTCTACTATGTGCCATGGTGTGGAGTTAGGTGCCTTCATGTGCTTGCTCATCTCAGTCTTCTGAGGTGACACCGATGGTCCCATCTTACAGATGAACACACTGAGTCTGAAGAGGCTGTTAATGTCAGTCAAGGTTCTTGGTTGCAAGCAACAGATTGATTTAAGCAGAAAAGGAAATCAGGCAGCCCACAGAATTGCTGGGAAGTTTAGGGGACAGGCTTAGAAAACAGGGCAGGAACAGGCTCAGAACAAATACTCTAAGGACTACAGTGAAATCCACACTGCAGAACTGTTCACCAAAACCACTAGCCCTGGACTGTGGGAGCTGCCACCGTCACTGCAGCTATTTGGAAGCTGGATGTTGCTGTCACTGCAGCTATTTGGAAGCTGGATGTTGCTGTCACTGCTGCTGCAGCAGAAAGAATTCTTTCCTCATCTTCATGAGTCCGTATCCCCCAGTTCTAAGCCTGGGGTGGGTACCTGCTTATCTGAGTTTGGATCACATGCTCCCGCTCTACTGCAAGAGAAGCTGGGAAAATAAGTATCTGGCTTGGGGGGAAGGGAATAGTCTGTTCCAAGGCTAATTTGGTGAGGAAATCCCCCAAATGTAGAAAGGGAATCAGACACTAGGGTAGCCCCCAAACCATTAAATGTCTACCTCATTGAGAAATCAGGATTCCTCACCAACCTGGGCACACATGCACCTCCCTTACTGTGACCTTTTGTGGGTTGTGTGGAGTCGTATTTGCCTTCTTCAAGTCAGATATCTCACTGTTGCCAAACCAGACCCCAGGTTCTTTCCCTCAACAGGTATTTTCTTGGTTCTGTATAAATATTGGTGCTTATAATAAACAAAATACATGTTAATAGTGCCAAGAAAAACCTTGGTACTCAAATACATGAGAGGCACTGGAGACTGAGGATCCCTGAAAGCACAGTCTTTGACTTCTGGAGTCACGGGATATTTGGATGGAAAGCATTCCTGAGCTGGTCTGATCCACCTCTTCACCTGTAGAGGAGAAAATTTACATGTGAGGCACCATCCATGGTCACAGAAGGACTGTTTCACCCAGTGTAGCCTCACCCTCAACTCACAGAATCTCAACTCACAGAACACTCCAAGGGAGAAAAGCAAACTTCCTTCAAAAATAAAATCAAACCAACAGATAAAGCCACATTTGGCACGGCCTTTCTAGGGGCAATCGGACAGTAAGCATCAAGAGCTTCAAAAATGTATTTTTTTTTTTTTAAAGATTCCAGTCTTTTTTGTGTTGGGTCTTCGTTTCTGTGCGAGGGCTTTCTCTAGTTGCGGCAAGCGGGGGCCACTCTTCATCGCGGTGCGCGGGCCTCTCACTATCGCGGCCTCTCTTGTTGCGGTGCACAGGCTCCAGACGCGCAGGCTCAGTAATTGTGGCTCACGGGCCCAGCCGCTCCGCGGCATGTGGGATCTTCCCAGACCAGGGCTCGAACCTGTGTCCCCTGCATTGGCAGGCAGATTCTCAACCACTGCGCCACCAGGGAAGCCCCAAAAAATGTATTTTTGATGTACTAATTCCTCTTTTAGAAATCAGGCCTGGGGAAATGTAGACAGAGGTGTAGAGAAAGCTTATGCTCTGGGATGTTCATTTATAACTGGGTAATTTAAGCTAGAAAAGTATTTAACCTGATTTTTAAAAATACATGTCTATACCTACATATATTCTTATGAAAATCCAATTAAGAAATATACCAAAATGTCAATTGTGAGATTATTTCTGGGTAGAGGGCTGACAGTTGATTTTTAAATGTTTTTTAAAATATGTTCTTGAGAATTCCAGAACTTTCTTCAATAAATATGTACTTCTATAATTAGAAAAATAGTATGTATTACTTTTTAAAAATTCCATCAGATAATACCATCTTCAAAGAAACCAAAGAGAAAAAAGTTAAACCAATTTTCATGGGGGCAGGGCTGCTCCTTCCATCCCTAGGGGCCATCTGGGTAGAGGGCAAATTAAAACCTGAAAGTTTACAGTCAATCAGTTTGTCTTCATGAGCCCTTCATGGGGAAAACTTCAGTCATTTCCCTTGCCTGGCACTCTTGTGGTCAGAGAATGAAATCCAATCATGGGGTCAGTTGGGTTTATACATTCCATGGCAAACCAATTTGGCCATTTCTCTGCATTTCCCAAAAGTTCTCTGACTTCCTAGACAGGAATTGTGAACACAGGGAGACCTTTATGCTGGCTCCTGCAGCACATCTGGTTTACAGCGTGTGCCAGATGGGCTCCCTTTCATCTGGGGAGAGGGGCAGGAGGGGACACAGGAGCCTCTGTAGGTCCGAGGAACTTCCCCAGTGGAGGCTCTAGTTTTTGGTGAAGTGTTTCAAGTTAAGATGTAAGTGTATCATGTTGGAGTCACAATGTCCTTTAACTTTAGGGGAATATGCTTTTTATTAGATGCTGCCCACCTGACCTTTAGGTTCATTGCTCAGCCCAAAGATGTTTTGGACAAGTTATTGGTTGGTTTATGACACCATCACACATTACATGAATATTTATTGAGCATCTGTTATGTGCCCTGTACTGGGGATGCAGCAATGAGCAATACAGATGTGCTCTATTACTCAGGGAGCTCACTTCTACCAGAAGAGGGCACATTGCCCTCATGTGTCCTCTTGCACTTGGGGACAGACTGCTGACTTTCTATCATTAATAGCCTCAGTCTGTTGTTTGGTCTATACTTAGCCTGTGATCATACCAGACACTCCATCACCTTGGACATGCTGAGTTGGAAATAAAACTCTAGGCAATGCTCATGTTTACAGCCGAAGAATAGTGAAAGGAAAGATACTGCTGGAGGAGAGTGAGCGACTAGGTTCATCTAGTGGCTGAGAAGAAAAGGATGAGATGATTAAGTGGCCAATACCAACAAGGCAAGAGGAACAAAAGAAGAGAGATGCTGAAATGTATGTGCCATTGCAGCCATGTTGGGCTTTGGTGAATCCAAAGCATGGAGACCACATCCAGTCTCTTTCCAGGAACGTCTCCTAGCTGCACCTGTTTTTGTTTTTGTTTTTTTTAAAGACTAAGGTTTTTATTTATTTATATTTATTTATTTAATTTTTATTTATTTATGGCTGTGTTGGGTCTTCGTTTCTGTGCGAGGGCTTTCTCTAGTTGCGGCAAGTGGGGGCCACTCTTCATCACGGTGCGCGGGCCTCTCATTATCGCGGCCTCTCTTGTTGCGGAGCACAGGCTCCAGACGCGCAGGCTCAGTAATTGTGGCTCACGGGCCTAGTTGCTCTGCGGCATGTGGGATCTTCCCAGACCAGGGCTCGAACCCGTGTCCCCTGCATTGGCAGGCAGATTCTCAACCACTGCGCCACCAGGGAAGCCCCTAGCTGCACCTTTGCCCACTACTGTTCTTAAAGATTCTTCTTTCATTTTTATTCCCTGCTGAACCTCTGCGGGGAAGGAAGCCAGATCCATTCTCCCCTTTCCTTGGTTACCACCAAACTCCTCTTTTCTCTTACCCCAAAGGCCTGAATGTTCCTGCTGAGCACTTTCCTAGACAACCAGCCCAATGGGGCCTAACCGACACTCATGTGACATCACAGGACATTTCTCTTTATCCAGAAACCAAGCAACCAGAAGCCTAACCACTGAAATGCTCACAGTTCTCTGTAAGAGTAAGCACTATTTACTATGACTCCAAGATTTCACAAGAGCCTTTTAATTTATTAAAGATAGAAAAAATGGTGCTTTGAAAAGTTTTTGGTTTATGTGCTTGGTGCACATTCTTCAATTTAAAAAAAAAAAAAAAAGCTAATTTGTATATGCTTTAGATACAGGATCTCTCAGGGTCCAGTGCAGGAAACATGGTTCAAATTAGGAGACTTTCGGGGAATGACCACTTATAGAAGGGTCATCAGTTGAGGGAACCCACAAGGGAAGTTGAGGCACCAGGACTAGCAGCAGTGGGCATTCGTTACCACCTCTGGGCCTGAAGGGGGAGGGAGAGGGACCAGTGTTACTGGAGATCAGGGAGAGCATGAGCCACAGCGGAGGGGGTTGGTTGGAGCCACAGTCTCAGAGGAGTGTAATCTCTACCAGAATCAGGGTGCTGAAGCAGAATAGGAGCAGGGGAGAAATACCCTGACCTCTTTCTCCTCCCACTCGCTAATTTCCATTGGCCAAACCCAGCCAGTAGCCAGATGGCCTAAGGGAGAGGTCAAAGGAAGCAGATGATGCAATCCCTAGGCATCAGCCTCCTGGGACAGAGAATCGGGCAGGAAAAAGTAGAGAATGGATTGGGTGGGGCAGGGGTGAGTGGAATTCAGAGAATAACCAGCACAGATACTAACACTCTCTCATACTCAGAACATGGAATTACTCAGAGCACTGTTTTCCAGCACTCTTGCTAAATGTCATTTTATTGGTCAAACCTCCCAAGAGTTGTGGGTTGTTGGGGGTTTTTTTTCCCCCTCTCACAAATACTTTCTGAAATTCATGGCTGGCTATCCCTGTAACAATATCATTTTCATTTATTGAAAAATATTTATTGGGTACATATTATGTACCAGACACTATTGGAAAAGGTCCTACATTTGCCCCTTCCCCGTCTTTCTCATTCATGGGGATCATTTCACCTTCCATTTTTCAACAAAAATCCAAATAATCCTTTCCATTTGGACCTGTATTTATATAACCACATCTGCTTTACTTTTTTGGTAAATCTCAGTTTTCTTTGACTTGATGGCCTGTCCTGGACAACTGAACCCGAAGCATCCCTGAATCTAACAAAGTTTACAGTTTTTTTCTGGAGTAGAACTAAAATTGTTGGTAATCCTGTATATTTATTTTTTTAATGAGGAGACAGTACTTTTGGTTCTGTGAAGAACTTTCAAAATGAAACTTAGAATAAAATAAAAATAAATATAAAATTAAAAGAAAAAAGCCCTTTTTAAGAGTCTGTCTACATCAGCAGCTTTCAGATTTTTTGACTGCAGCCCACAATAAAAAATACTTATTATATCCCAACCTAGTTTCATGAAACAATACTCACCATTCCCTTGTTTGAAGCATCCTGTTACTTTCCTTTCTATCCTATTCTGTTTCTTTAAAAAATGCTGACAGTGGGCTTCCCTGGTGGTGCAGTGGTTAGGAATCCGCCTGCCAATGCAGGGGACACGGGTTTGCCCCTGGTCCGGGAAGATCCCACATGCCACAGAGCAAGAGCTTGTGCGCCACGACTACTGAACCTGCGCTCTAGAGCCCACGAGCCACAACTACTGAGCCCGCAAGCCACAACTAGTGAAGCCCACTCGCCTAGAGCCCGTGCTCCGCAACGAGAGAAGCCACCGCAATGAGAAGCCTGCGCACCGCAACAGAGTAGCCCCCGCTCAACACAATTAGAGAAAGCCCGCGCGCAGCAACAAAGACCCAACGCAGCCAAAAATAAATAAAATAAAATAAATAAATTTTTTTTAAAAAGCTTTAAAAAAAAAATGCTGACAGTAACCCACTAAATTGATTTTATAGTGTATTAGTGGGTTACACTCTGCAGTTTGGAAAACAGTGGCCTACATAATATCTTGGGACTCTTTATAAAATAGACCCGGCACTGGAATTTATATTTCAAGGGTAGTTAAGATGTCCTAAATGTTTATTTTTCAGCCATCATCAAATGTGCCAATCTCACCATTTTTCTTTGATTTTGAGAACTGCAAGCTGGTCAGAGCAGCAGCTCTCCCGTATCTGCTGGAGAGTCCTGCGTTTACTGCCAGTTTGGCTTGTGGTTGGAAGTGATTAGCAACAGGGAGGAGCAGCTGTGGCTTACCAAATCATCTTCGTAAACACAACCGGTGTTTTTTGCTTGTTTATTTTAACCTGAAGAAATCTGTTTGACTTGCAGTTTGGGAGGGAAATGTTTCATTGCGAAGACAGTACAGGTGGTCCTGGGTGGGCACCTGACTCATTGCCAAGGGAATGGGGGGATTTAGATAGGAATGGAGTCCTCACCCACCACCGAGACTACGGGGGAGGTGGCCAGGGGGGTGAAAATCATTACTGCTATTCATCAGGCACTTACCGTGTGTTAAGGGCATTCTGTACGTTATCTCAGTTAGTATAACAATTCAGTGAGTAGGTATTATTTCCTTCATTTTAAGGTGGAGGGAAGTACTATTGCTATTTAGATAGGAGGAAACAAGTTCAGAGAGGTTTCATAACTTCCTGAAGCTCCCACAGGTAGTGTGTAGCAGAGCTGGAAATCAATTTAATCTCTCACCTGCAATACTATAATACTTCTTTTGTCTCTGATCTGGAAAGAGAAGCAGGGGGGAAAAAAAAAATCCTTTTGGCTACTGGGGCATTAGATGTGGGGTTTGGGGGTGGAGGTTCGCTTCCAGTTTCTGGGGTTGCCTTGGCAAAGATGCCATCCCTGTGTCTGGATTTCTTGGTTAAAATTTAGAATTCCAGGTGTAACACAAAGAAACAATTGGAAACTAGAGGGCAACTAATGTTATCATTCAGCTTGATAATAAAATCAACACACTTCTAAGAGCCATTTAGACTGTCTTTATCATTCATAGCATGGTCTCTATGAAAATTTTTTAGAAAGCACATCCAGTTCCGAATAACATACTTTTGAAATACATTTAATTTGTGAACTGGTGCATTTAACGTACGCAAAGTATGATTCCTTGTCTGGTTGCTTTCTCCCCCCCCAAATGATAATGCATTATGCATTTACATAGCTGGAGACAGAGAATTGGGAACTATGGAAATAAAGCAACATCATAGGCTTCTACTATAAAAGAGTAGATACAGAGAAAAGGGGAAGAGGGCTGCTTCAGGACTTTCTGGGAAAGACTGGTGTTGAGTGAGACTTTCAGAAAGAAAGACGTAGTAACAGACTTGATAGTTTGAGAAGCAAGAAAGGGTCAGCATGTACATTAAGGATATTGCGACTTTTAGCCAATTTATAGGCTAAACAATGTTAACATCTTATAGGCTAAAATAATGTTAATATCTTAAAGTCTACAGTAGTGTTAACATGCATTGTAAAGACCTTCTCCTTTGAA
Organism: Eschrichtius robustus; assembly: GCF_028021215.1. Lineage (NCBI taxonomy): Eukaryota > Metazoa > Chordata > Mammalia > Artiodactyla > Eschrichtiidae > Eschrichtius > Eschrichtius robustus. The sequence continues at coordinate 105,269,129 of NC_090830.1, forward strand.
ACTTTGCTTAAAAGAGCCAAAGCAACAAGTTTATAGACAAGATCAGAGATCAAATACACCTTTTCGGTACTTAGACTTTTTCATTTTCTTTATGTGATATTGTTACAGTTATGTTTAAGTGAATTAACTAGACATTTTTAAGCCCAATGGATACTTGTCTGTCCTATATAAACATTGGTGAAGTATCTCTCTGGGTTTTAGCTTTCCAGGGCTTAAATGGCCCATGAAATAACTGCTTTGCTCATTACATTAGCCAAAAAGAAAGCAAGGCAGATCAGCTGATAGTTACAACTTGAGATGAGGGGTAGGGTAGGGCTCCTTTTGACGTATGTCCCCGCAAATTAAACATGGATAGTAAAATTACAAAAAAAAAAAGAAGACAAGAAAAAAATCACATATAATTACAAAATGCTTACATTACATTGATAATACAAGTTCCAAAGTTGTGGATCCACAGAATCAAATGCTTGTAGTGGCCTGGTAAGTAATATGTATTCTCGGAAATCTAATGGCTCTGGAAACTTCTTTTATGTTGCTACTCAGAGAGATGCCCAAAAGATTTGTGATCAAAAGGGTCAAGGCCATGGTTCTGTGCAGACACTGCCTCTGAAAATCACTCAGAAATGACTTTCTGCTTGGTTTTTGGCTTTGAAAACAAAGATATTTCCATTAGATTTGACCCACTGAGGAGAAGGAGAGATGGTCAGCATCCTATTTAGATAACATTCTTCCAGTGTCCAGCCCAGACTTTCTGTCTTGGGGGATGGACCACATCGGTTCTCTTTATAAGCTGCTGATTAGAAACCAGAGACCAAGGAACCAATATTATGTTCTCACCAAAGTTAATATTAAGGGTTAGGTACCCATTCCCTGGGCAAGACACACTATCTGAAAGGTGGGCTCTGGATTCTCCAGATAGGTTCCATTTTCTTCCCTACCCACGGTCTTGGTGCATGTATAGGGAAAAGGACAGAAAGCCAGGTTTGGGGCCAACGTGAAGAAATGCTATGTAGATTCAAACACGGGGTTGATTAGAAGAGCCGACTCTCTATTAAATAGGATTTGCTCTCTTCCAACTGGACATGCACAGAAGTTGGTTTTTTAAAAAGTATTAACTTATTTTTTTTTCCCTTCAAGCTTAGCCAGAGACCTCATGGAGGTCTAAACCTAAGCCAAGCTTGATCTGTTTTAATTCAACCACTGTTGATTTATGGCTTAGCAAAAAACGTCTGAGAATTTTTTTAAGCTAAAACAAATTTTTTTTTTTTACCCTAACTTGACTCTCTCACATCTCAAATACAGTTGAAGGGATATTTCTCAGACTTTCAAAAGACAAAGCCATCTTTGGAATGGAAGGGAGCCCTTAAGGCTTCAAATCCCAGTAAGAAATGCTGTGATCGTTTATATACTAGTAAAAACAAATATATTGGAAGGCCATATGACACTTTAAGTATGTTCATTTGATTCCTCTTGAATAGAGATGGGAATAGAATCAACTCAAGGCCAAAGGGGAGATGTGGGTTGGGTTGGGAGCGTTCTCAGAGTTGGTGCCAGCAGGAGGGACACGAAAGTTCTCTTGCTTCTTTCTTTTATCCCGTCTTCCTCTTTTTTTTTTTTTTTAAGATTTTTTTTTTTTTTAATGTGGACCATTTTTTAAGTATTGAATTTGTTACAGTATTGCTTCTGTTTTAAGTTTTGGTTTTTTGGCCACGAGACATGTGGGATCTTAGCTCCCTGACCCAGGGATCGAACCTGCACCCCCTGCACTGAGAGGCGAAGTCATAACCACTGGACCGCCAGGGAAGTCCCCATGTCTTCCTCTTCTTACCACCTCCTCCCATTCCAAAAACAAAACTCCTCCCCCACAAACATTGTCCAGACAGAAAACAACCTGTGGTGGGTTTTCTTCCCTACCTGGCTCTGGAATGGGTGTCGTTACACAATGTGAGCAGGAATCAGACTAATAAGCAATTACCAACCACAAGAAGGAAACCAACAGCAGGCCACTGGTCCCTTCCAGCTCTAACGTTTTATGGGTCTAACCCAGTTCACAAGGAGCAGTCTTTCTGAGCCTCCACTGGCATTCGGCCTGTGCTGCGTGGTCTAACCATCCATTAGCTGCGGGTTTACAACTCTCACCTTCTGTTTTTCCCTGTGTGAGCATCCATCGTTCCCATAAGACTGTAAGCTCAGTGAGAGCAGGAACTGATCATGTATTTTGTCTCATTTCCCACAGCTGTGACCTTCAACCTCCCTCCCAAGCATTCACACATTAGCCCAGTGACTGCCAGAGTCCCCGGCCTCCAAGAACATGCAGAAGGAACAAAGGTAAAAGGTGTGTTTCTTCCTAATGCTGAGGCAGAACGAAGCATATAATTGCTGATAATTGCATTGCATTCTTCTTCCTGGAGGATCTTTGAGAAGCAGGGAAGGGGCATTTTCTGCCATCATGTATTTCTGCAGTGTGTATTTCTCTACTACATGCATCTCTTCGTGAAAAAATTACTGCTTATTCAGCAGCTCTGCTCACGAAGGTTAATATATGTCCAATACTTAGACTGCCTTGGCCCAGACCTAGAATTACTGATTTTACTTCTAATGCTTTAAATCCCTTTTATGGTTTTAGTGTTTCAATTTCATGACTACGGTGAATTCCTCAGAGACCAGCACCACATCTCTGCTGTGTGTTAGCTTTCTTGCCTCAAACATCATCTTGGTAGCAAACCAAGTAATGGATTAATGGGCAAGAAATGGACGTGGCCATGAAAACAAATGAAATAGTGGACCAGGATCATGCTTAAGTATTTTAAAAAAACAGTCCAATTCTTGGCAAATATACTTTTTGCCAAAGCATGATGCCAAGTTTAGAAGTGAATTTATAAGGACAAAATAGCTGTTATATATTGAGCATGTATATTACTCCATGTACTATGCAAAGCACTCCACAGCTATTACCTCATTTAGCCCTCAGAACATTTCTAGGAGTCATTACTATTTACGATTTGGCAACTATTGTTGTTGAATGTGTGCCACCAATGTTCAGAATGACTCATTTGGTCCTTACATGAGTTGATGATGTCTTGTGTGTTCATCTTGTACTATGGGAAGACTTTGTAGTGTTTATTATGTATCTCACCTGTGTTTGTTATATTAGTTGCTGTAAGAAAAAGGTCCCCAAGACCAGTTGCATAAACAACAAAAACATTTATCTCTCTCTCATGTAAAAGTCCAGGAGGCAGGTTTCATGTTGGCTGGTGGCTACACTCCACATGGTCCTTTAGGGACCTTGGCTCCTTCTGTATTTTTTCTCCATCATCTCCAAGGTATGGCCTAGTGTTAAGGTATCAGACCAGTAGTGACATATATTATTTCTACTTACTTTGGAGAAAACTCAGTCACACAGAAGTCACATCTGACTTCAAATGAGGCTGGGAAAGGTATCTGCTGGACAGACAAGTGTTTGGCTATAGTTCTATCACTATGAAAAAGGGATGAATAAAATTTGGTAAGTAGCTCACTATGTCCATCACAGACTTCAATAAACAGTTTGTGAGCAGTTGGAGAGCTAGGCTTCTGTCTTATTCACATTTGCTCCAATGACAGGATAAAACACCTGCTGCAGAAATATTGGTAACAAACACTCGACTCATGTGCCAGCTCTCCCTACTCTGATGCCAGTGGCAGACATCACTAATCAACCATGGACCTCTTTCCTGCTAAACCTGAATATGCCCTCAGAATCCTTTGCTACACAGTTCCTCTGGAAGCTGCTAGCAATCAGTGGGGATAGGCACAGGATTTGAATCCTATTAGTCATTCCTGATTGTAGGTATTCAAAATTGAATAAAGGGAAGAAAGAACCATACTAGTTTTCCCCTTATTCCTTGGAAACAGATATGTTAGTTGCTGTGGTGGTTTTAAAGTATGTCTGCGAATTCTTTGACATGCCTTTCTTTGAAAGGTAGAGTTTAATTCCCCTCTCCTTAAATGTGGGCCATTGGTGACTTACTTCTAACAAATAGAATGGGGCAGAAGGAATGCTATGTGGTTTGTGAGACTATCATAAGAAGGATACAGCTTCCACCTGGTACCCTCTCATCTTTGAACTGCTCACTCTGGGGAAAGCCAGCTCCCATGTCACAAGGACACTCAAGCAGCTCTGTGGAGAGGTCCAGGTAGAGAGGAACTGAGACCTCTAGCCAACAACCATTATCAGTTTGCCAGCCATGTGAGGGAGCCACCTTGAAATGGAATCCTTCAGTCTCAGTCAAGCCTTCAGATGATGCAGCCTCAGCCATTATCTGACTGCAACCTCATGAGAGACCCCCAAGCCAGAATTGCCCAACTGAGCCACTCCCAAATTTCTGACCTACAGAAACTCTATAAGAGATAATAAATGATTATTGTTTTTAGGCACTAAGTTTGGGGGTGATGTTGTGCAACAAATAATATAGACTAATAGATAAATGAAGAATGAATGAATAAAATAATTGCCTTCTCAGAATGGGAACTTGTGCAATGTCAGGAAAGCTAGGACTAAGAGGGACTGGGCTTGAAAATGAGATTATGGCAGGGATGGAGGAGGGAGTTGGTGGAGGACCCAGTTGCTGGTGTTTGATGGAAGCCAAGGCAGGAAGATGGAGCAAGACATCTATTTCTAGGTTGGAAGGCAGGGGGCATTAGGGTCATCCAACAAGGGTAGGAGCTCACCTTCAGGGTGGACTGGGCTAGGACAAGTGGCTAAATGCCAGGAGTTGTTTAAACTGTATCTATAGTATCTGAAGGTATGAATAGGGGGAGCAGAGGGACGAAGATTTTATAATTATTTTTTGGTTCTTGGACTGTTTTGTCAGTAACAGCAACTCCCTGCTTGGACTAAATCAGGAAGGGGCTCATCTTTATGAGGTTACAAAAAGCTGACGATGCTTAAGGAAGAATCAATAGGCTCACAAGAAATAGAAAATGACAGTTATTCTGTGGTTTTTCCAACCAGCTAGATTATAGGAGCTGCAATAGCTTGAAATTCCTCAGTTTGATCCATAAGGAGACTCTGATACCTCCCAAATCATACTCATATCCCCCATCCCCACATGGCCTCGTCACAGTCACCCTTAAGTGCTCCTTAGGTCTGTGGTCCCCCTAATGCTGTCCCAAGATCCCATCCATCCACACGGTGCTGCTGCAAAACGTTTCCCTCCTCTCCCTTCTGCACAGTCCTGGTTTCCAGTCAAATCATCCCTTAGACTCCACCTGGGTGAATGGAGATAAACCCAGTTTACCACCAACTCTGTGCCCTAGTGCAAGGTTTAAATGTGCACATAATTTACATAGTAATACAATTAATGCTGATTTCATTTTAAAAAATGGAAATGACAATAATGGGATTATGCTGGAAAGAAAAGTGTGTGTGTGTGTGTGTGTGTGTGTGTGTTGGGGAGCTGGAGGGGGGCGCTTAGTCCTCTTCCTCCATAGTAGAGAGGCAATAGATAATCTCTAACACTGAGAGAGTCAAGAAAGAGTACTATAAGCATGCTATTTTTAAAATAACAGTAAAATATGAGAAATAGCTGAAAAGTTAGAAAGTAGTTGCCTCTGGGAGCAAGAATTGGAGAGAGATGGAGCTGTTTTTTATCATAAAGCTAGTAGTAGTATTTGACTTTAAATCAGTGTGATCCTAATTTTGTTTGTATATACCTATATGTATACAAGTATACATAGATGTATGTATATACCTATGTATATATGCACGCACATTACATGAATTATATGTATAACAATATATATTATATAAAGATTACGTTGTTTACCTGCATCTATGCACATTAAAAAATATAGAAGAAAACAAACAAAAGTCAACTATGCTGTCTCTTAGGAGGGGGAAAATTAGGGTCGTAGGTAAGTTTTAGCCTTAGTTTTGGCTATTATCTCTATTTCCCAAACTAACTGTAAGGAAGACACATTGGTTTATTGTCATAAGTTTTTTAAGAGGGAGAGAAAGAAAAGACAGGAAACGGCACCTTTCCGAGAAGTGAGAGATCTGGGTTTATCCCCAGCTGCACCACTAATTCTCTGTGATCTTGAGCAAACGGCCACCTCCCTGGGCCCCTGTTGATGCAGCTATAAAAGCAAGGATTGAACTGAACTCTGAAGAATAGCAGTGCTCAGAGCTACCATTATCTAGGACTTACATTGCTGACCCCTTGCTGAATGATTTATTTACACCAGTCGTTCTCAAACTTCAGTGGGCACGAGAATCACCTGGAGGACTTTTTAGACCTCAGATCGCTGGGCCCACCCCTAGAGTTTCTGATTCAGTGGGCCTGGGCTGAGGCTGATAATTTGCATTTCTAAGAAGTTGCCAGGTGGTGCTGATGCTTCTTGATCTGGGCTCCACACTCCACTGACCTACATTAATTCATTTAAGACTTACAAAAACCCTGTAGGATATTATATTCCCAGTTGTTTAGATGGGGACACTGATGATTGAGAGATCATATAGAGTCAGAGCTATGATTTGAACCGAAGACTATTTGAACCAAAGTTCTTGCTATGACCATCGAACGTACTGCCTTCTGAGGTTCCAGGCCACTTCGACTTCCTATGTTTCTAGTTTACAAACGACAAAACCCACATGTCCAAGACCAAACCAAAGCTCTCCAGAAAAATCCCAAGATAATCCTGAGCATGCGCAGCTGCTGCCCGCGGTGGATGAATGGGTGCTGAACCCAAGAGCAGCTGTGAGAAGGAGCACGAAGGACCATGGAACTACTGGTGGGCCTGAGCAGGCTAGCAAAGGGATTAAGGTCTCATTTAGGCAGCCCCCCACAACTGACTTGAACTTTTCTTTCCCTTCGCCTACAGTTTATTTGGCATTTTCTGGGTCCTTAATCGACAGTCATTTGGGTGGTTAAAAAAAAAAAAAAAGTGGAAATGAGCTTTCTTCAATGTTGACTTTTCTTTCAAATTCATGACAGTGCGGTGTCCCCAGGAATGGTTATTTTCTTCCCTTTCTCCCTAGCGTGAATTCTCAAGTAAGTAGCAAATGATTTCAAATGCATGCCGACCACAGTGGACAGCTGCCAGGAGAGAAGTGAAAATAAACTGGTGACAGGAAGTGTCACAGTTCACAGAAAGGGCAGCGAGGATATAGTAGAGCCAGCCTATGACACTTCTGGGTCCGCATGCTGAAAGACTTACCCGGATGGGCTGCACAGCCACAAATCTCCTAGTAATTCATTAAGTAAGAGAAGCGCTCCCAGAAACATTGCTCTCCTCTCCTAACACCCTTTGTCTTTTAATTTCCAAACTCCGGGTTCATTCATATATGTCAAGCAAGCCTGGATGTCTCTCTAAACAACTCCTTCATTCGTGATGGAACACATTGCAGCAAACTAATGCTTTCACTCTAAGTGTTTTAACAGGCTGAGGAGGTTTCCAAGCTTTAGGATCACAAGATGGATATATGATCGGTGTGAACCACAAAATAGCATCAAAAACAGCACGAGGGATGGTGGAAACAAAAACAAATCGTGTGGTACTTTGCCCAGCAAAGGGATTACAAGGCGAGAATGAAAGCTACAGGGATGAAAAATTACACTAAAAGTTAGTCACAAGACAAAATAAGATAACAGAGTTGAGGTCAAACATATCAATCAATGTAAATGGGCTTAATTTGCCTATTAAAAAAAAGATTTTCAATTTGGCTAACAGAGAAAAATCCCACATTCTGCTCTACGCAAGAGACACACTTAAAACAAGAGATCCCAAAAGGTTAAAAATAAAAGGATAGATAAAAATATTAAGACACATGCAAATTAAAACTTAAAAGTAGAGTTGCAATCTTGATATCTAACAAGATGAAATTTGAACCAAAAAGCATTACAGGAGACAAAGAAGGAGACTATAAGATGCTAAATGCTTCATTCACAATGAAGGTATATAAGTTATTAATATTTATGCACCTAACAATTGGAGATGCGGGAGAAATAGAAACCCACTACTAATAGGTGATTTAACTACATCTCTCGTATCCAACACAAATCAAGAAAACAGTGAGGATAAAGGAGAATGAAACGCATAATAAGGTAGGTCTTATAAATCTATGTAGAAATCTGAACCCTGATAGTAGAGAAAATACCATCTTCTCTATGACCATACCTTGAGACACAAAGAAAACCTCAATAAACTCCAAAGAACAGAAAGAGTACTCTCTGATCACAGTATAATAAAACTAATAATTATTAACAAATAAAAACCCAAAAAGACCACACCATCTGAAAATTTAAAAAAACAAAAATCATGTTAATAAGCAGCTGTTGGTCAGAGGTAGAAGTACAGCATGCAATTACAGAATTTCTTGAAAATAATAATAATGGATACAAATAATCAAGTCTATGGTATTCAGCTAAAGCAGTTAATAGAGGGAAAAGTTTAGCATTAATTACATGTATCAACATAAATGAAAAAATGAATCAAGCACCCCACTCAAAAAGCTAGAAAAGAACAAAGTAAGCCAAAAGAATCTAGAAAAAAGGAATCAATAAAGAAAAAAAAGAATGAATTAGAAAATAGAAGAAGAGTAGAATTAATAAATAAACTCAGAGCTGAAACAATCAACAAAATATACAAACCACCAGCTAAACTAATTAAGAAAATAAATGGTAGAAAGCATAGACACACTACATAAGAAATAGTAGCAGCAGGTGGGTAGGGAAAATCACCAAAGCAGAGAAATCTAAAATAAAAACATAAGAGATTCTTTCTTCCCCAGTTCTATGCAAAATTATTTGAAAACCTAGATGAAATGGATAATTTTCTAGAAAAATACAATTTACTTACATTAATCCCAGTAGAGACAGTCTTAACAGACCAATTACCATAGAAGAAATAGAGAAAATGATTAAAGAGCTTCCCAACAAAAAAGCACCAGGCCCAGTTGGTTTCACAGGGGAACTCTACCAAACCTTTAAAAAAAAAAAGAAAAGGAAAAAGAAAACTTCAAATAATTTGAGCATTATAAGAATAATAACAGCAATGGACTGAAACATGTAAAATGTGTTCATTTCCATGAGCTGATAATATAGATACCAACTGGTAATGATACTAAAACAAAACAACAACAACAAAACCTGATTGTCACCTTTGGTAGATATTAGAGTCTTTATATTGAAAGCTGGCTATTAACGGAAAAGAATCAAGCAGTTATTTCTTTTCTTATATAGACTGTATATCATGATGAAGGTAAGTTTCTCTTTATAGAAACATTCCAGTTAAAAAATAAAAAGTACTGATAGGTTTAGAATATCACTGTTTTGTAACCTTTAACAAAATCTGTGGATCTGGGCTATGATTATTAAAGGGTGCTCACTTCTCAAAGGGACAGATCAAGAGACATTACGTGTTTTAATGGAAGGCCACTGCACCACCCATAATGTATTCTAGGCACAAAATCAAACCTGAATCTGACCAAGCCTCTAGAACTACTAATTTACAAGAAACACATGATCCAGAGGAGCTTGTGAAGTAATAATCCAGGGATACAATCAGCAAAACCCAAACAGTGGAGATTCTACAGGAGAAATGATTCAATTTCCTAAACAAATACATTTCAAAGGAGGAAGAGATGGTGGGAGAATCTGTTGATTAAAAGAAATTGAAGCATCATTAAACAATCCAACATGTGGATGCAATTTGGATCCTGAGTCAAACAAATGATGTAACATTTATATGACAATTGGGGGAAATTTGGACACTGGTAATATGATGATATTAAACATTTATTGTTTGTTTAGGTGTGATAGTGTTATTATAACTTTAAAAAATTTTTTTACTTTATATTGGCATATAGTTGATTTACAATGTTGTATTAGTTTCAGGTATACAGCAAAGTGATTTAGTTATACCTATTCATATATCTATTCTTTTTCAGATTCTTTTCCCATATAGGTTATTACAGAGTATTGAGTAGACTTCCCTGTGCTATACAGTAGGTCCTTGTTGATTATTTTATATATAGTAGTGTATATATGTTAATCCCAACCTCCTAATTTATCCTTCACTCCCCAACCTTTCCCCTTTGGTAACCATAAGTTTGTTTTCTAAGTCTGTGAGTTTGTTTCTGTTTTGTGAATAAGTTCATTTGTATCATTTTTTAGATTCCACATATAAGTGATATCACATGATATTTGTCTTCCTCTATCTAACTGACTTCACTTAGTATGATAATCTCTAGGTCCATCTATGTTGCTGCAAATGGCATTATTTCATTCTTTTTTATGGCTGATTAATATTCCATTGTATATATGTACCACATCTTCTTTACCCATTCATCTGTCAGTGGACATTTAGGTTGTTTCCATGTCTTGGCTATTGTAAATAGTGTTGCAATGAATATTGGGGTGTATGTATCCTTTCAAAGAATGGTTTTCTCCAGATACATGCCCAGGAGTGGGATTGCTGGATCATATGGTAGCTCTATTTTTAGTTTTTTAAGGAACCTCCATACTGTTCTCCATAGTGGCTGTACCAATTTACATTCCCACCAACAGTGCAGGAGGGTTCCCTTTTCTCCACCCCCTCTCCAGCATTTATTGTTTGTAGACTTTTTGATGATGGATGGCCATTCTGACTGGTATGAGGTGATACCTCATTGTAGTTTTGATTTGCATTTCTCTAATAATTAGCAAAGTTGAGCATCTTTTCATGTGTCTGATGGCCATGTGTATTTCTTCCTCAGAGAAATGTCTATTTAGATCTTCTGCCCATTTTTTGATTGGGTTGTTTGTTTTTTTGAAATTGAGCTTTGTGAGCTGTTTGTATATTTTGGAGATTAATCCCTTGTTGGTTGCATCGTTTGCAAATATTTTCTCCCATTCTGTGGGTTCTCTTTTTTTGTTTGTTTATGGTTTCCTTTGCTCTGCAAGAGCTTTCAAGTTTAATTAGGTCCCATTTGTTTATTTTTGTTTTTATTTTCATTACGGTAGGAAGTGGGTCCAAAAAGACATTGCTGCGATTTATGTCAAAGTGTGTTCTGCCTACGTTTTCCTCTAAGAGTTTTATAGTATCTGGTCTTACATTTAGGTCTTTAATCCATTTTGAGTTTATTTTTGTGTATGGTGTTAGAGGATGTTGTAATTTCATTCTTTTACATGTGGCTCTCCAGTTTTCCCAGCACCACTGATCAAAGAGACTGTCTTTTCTCCATTGTATATTCTTGTCTCCTTTGTCATAGATTAATTGACCATAAGTGCATGGGTTTATTTCTGGGCTTTCTATTCTGTTGCGTTGATCTATACGTCTGTCTTTGTGCCAGTACCATACTCTTTTGATGACTGTAGCTTTATAGTATAGTCTGAAGTCAGGGAGCCTGATTGCTCCAGCTCCGTTTTTCTTTCTCAAGATTGCTTTGGCTATTTGGAGTCTTTTGTGTTTCCATACAAATTTTAAGATTTTTGTTCTAGTTCTGTGAAAAATGCCATTGGTAATTTGATAGGGATTACATTGGATCTGTAGATTACCCTGGGTAGCAGAGTCATTTTTATTTATTTATTTTATTGATTTATTATTTTTGGCTGCATTGGGTCTCTGTTGCTGCGCGCGGGCTTTCTCTAGTTGCGGCAAGCAGGGGCTACTCTTTGTTGTGGTGTGCAGGCTTCTCACTGCCGTGGCTTCTTTTGCTGCAGGGCATGGGCTCTAGGCATGCAGGCTCAGCAGTTGTGGCGCATGGGCTTAGTTACTCCGCGGCATGTGGGATCTTCCCAGACCAGGGCTCGAACCCATGCCCCCCGCATTGGTAGGTGGATTCTTAACCACTGTGCCACCGGGGAAGCCCCAGTATAGTCATTTTGACAATATTGATTCTTCCAATCCAAGAACATTGTATATCTTTCCATCTGTTTGTGTCATCTTTGATTTCTTTCATCAGCATCTTATAGTTTTTGGAGAGCAGGGCTTTTGTTTCCTCAGGTAGGTTTATTCCTAGGTATTTTATTCTTTTTGATGTGATGGTAAATAGGATTGTTTCCTTAATTTCTCTTTCTGATCTTTCGTTGTTAGTGTATAGAAATGCAACAGATTTCTGTGTATTAATTTTATATCCTGCAAGTTTACCGAATTCATTGATGAGCTCTAGTAGTTTTCTGGTAGCATCTTTAGGATTTTCTATGTACAGTATCATGTCATCTGCAAACAGTGACAGTTTTACTTCTTCTTTTCCACTTTGGATTCCTTTTATTTCTTTTTCTTCTCTGATTGCCGTGGCTAGGACTTCCAAAGCTATATTGAATAAAAGTGGTGAGAGTGGACATCTTTGTCTTGTTCCTGATCTTAGAGGAAATGCTTTCAGCTTTTCACTGTTGAATATGATGTTAGCTGTGGGTTTGTCATATATGGTCTTTACTATGTTGAGGTATGTTCCCTCTATGCCCAATTTCTGAAGAGTATTGTAACTTTTTTAAAAAGAGAGAATTCATATATTTCAGAGATACATTCTGAAATATTTAAAGGTGAAATTATATGATGTCTGGAATTTGCTCCAAGAGATTGGAGGCGGGAGGAAAGAAAAATCAATGAAACTATAAATAAAATAAGATCGCCAGGAGTTGGTATCTTCCTATATATATTTATTTATTTTTATTTATTTATTTTCTTATTTTTTGGGGCTGCTTTGGGTCTTAGTTGCAGCATGCAGGATCTTCATTGCGGCATGTGGGATCTTTCGCTGTGGTGCAGGCTTCTCTCTAGTTGTGGCGTGTGGGTTTTCTCTCTCTAGTTGTGGCACGTGAGCTCTGTAGTTGTGGTGTGCTGGCTTAGTTGCCCTGCAGCATGTGAGATCTTAGTTCCCCAACCAGGGATTGAACCCATGTCCTCTGCATTGGAAGGCGGATTCTTTACCACTGGGCCACCAGGGAAGTCCCAGGAGTTGGTATTTAAGGAAACAGGGTGATGGGACATGGAGGTTCACTATATTAGAAATTTCCCAAAGTAAAAATTTTGTTGTTGTTGCTTTAATTAGTTACCATTCTGGGTGATTGTTATCTTCCCCTTATACTTTTATGTCTTTTCCAAGTTTTTCACAGTGATGGTGATTTACTTTAAATAATGGGAAGAATGCTTTGTGGCAAGAAATAAAATGCTTTGTGGCAAAAAATTGTCACTTCCTAATTCCTTAGCTCACTGTGCAAAGTTTGATAACACCTGAATGTTTATCGAGTGTTTACTGTGTGGCGGATATATTCCAAATGCATATGTGGACTAACTTATTTATTCTTTTTTATTATTATTAAAGTATTGTTGATTTAAAACGTGTTAATTTCTGCTGTACAGCAAATGATTCAGTTATACATATATACATTCTTTTTTAAATATTCTTTTCCATTATCATAGGGCATTGAATACAGCTCTCTGTGCTGTACAGTAGGACCTTTTTTTATCCATTCCATATATAATAGCTTACATCTGCTAACTCCAATCTCCCATTCCATCCTTCCACCCCCCAACCCCCTCCCCCTTGGTAATGACAATTCTGTTCTCTATGTCTGTGACCCTAATAGATAGGTTCATTTGTGTCATATTTTAGATTCCACATATAAATGATATCATATAATATTTGTCTTTCTCTTTCTGACTTACTTCACTTAGTATGATAATTTCTAGTTGTATCCATGTTGCTGCAAATGACAATCTTTCGTTCTTTTTTATGGCTGAGTAGTATTCCATTGTATATATGTATCACATCTTCTTTATCCATTCATCTGTCAGTGGACATTCAGGTTGTTTCCATGTCTTGGCTATTGTGAATAGTGCTGCTATGAACATAGGGGTGCATGTATCATTTTGAATTATAGTTTTGTCTGAATATATGCCCAGGAGTGGGATTGCTGGATCATATGGTAATTCTATTTTTAGTTTTCTGAGGAACCTCCATACTGTTTTCCATAGTGGCTGCACCAACTTATATTCCCACCAACAGTATAGGAGGGTTCCCTTTTCTCCACACCCTTGCCAGCATTTGTTATTTGTAGTGTTTATGATTGTGGCCATTCTGACTGGTGTGAGGTGGTACCTCATTGTTAACTTATTTATTCTTAAATATATTATTATTTTCCTCTTAGGATGAGAAATGGAAGCCCAGAGACTTTAAGTAACTTGCTCAAGATAATATAGCTGGTAAGAGATAGAGCCAGGCTTGGAACTCAGCCTGTCTGGCTCCAGATCTTACTCCTCAACCCATGTCATCCTTGCCTCCTGACTTGAGTAATTGCTTGGTGAAATGTCGACATCCTCCCCATCCTCCCCTCCCATTGGAGCAGCTAATGTGTGTGCTTGAACATTATTACACTGCCACGAAGAGTCTGGCTCTTGTTTGCATCATTGTGGGTGACCTTGGGCACCAAGTCTCTTCATTCTCTGAGCTTCAATTTTATCACCTGTAAAATGAAGAGGTTGGACTGTTTGATGCTGACTTGTTGCTTACCAGCTATGTAGCCTTGCAGAAGTAACATAACCTCTCTGAGCTAGATTCCCATCTCTGAGAAGAGGATCATTATTTCTGCCTTGTAGGGTGGTTGAGAAGAAGAGAGACCAAGTATGAAAAGTGTGGGGCACAGTGCCTGGCATGATAATGATAAGTGATGACTGCCATTGTCTCTTCCTAAGGGTTCCTGAGTCTGGAGGGGTTGGGAAGAAGGACTCACTTGCCAAGGGATATCCTACTGGGACTTGCAAGGGCATTCTGGTGACTCTGTGGTGAGGATTCCACACTAGCACAGGCAGGGGATAAAGAGGGGCCTAGAACCTTGAGCTAAAAAGGGAGCCTAATAATTGTTTGAGCTGCCATTTGATAAACCCCTACTATTCTCTAGATACTTTACAAATACTACCACATTCAGCCTTGACTCCTCCTGGCAGGGCAGATGTTAACAGCATCCCCATGGCTAGTAGTGAGTAGAGTTGCCAGGATTAAAAACTGTGCTCTTTCTCCTTTATCACCTTGCTCTGGTTATGCTTAATTAGATTTTTAAATCAGGTGTGCAGTAGAGTCTTACTGTTGTATTTAACGCGAAATGCCTAAGTCACCAATTAAATAGATTTTTTTCAATTATAAAACAAATACATGCTCAATATAGCAAATACGAGAAAAATCTAGAAAAATAGACAATCCACTTGCGAATCTACTACCCAGCATACAGAGACGACTATGACTAACATTTTTTCTAGTCTTTTTTTTTTCTTTATAAGGTTTTCTTATATAACTGATATCAGGCAATGGTAATAGGTTTTTAAAACTTAAAATCATTGAAATAATAAAATAAAATGACCTCAGATTATAAAGACCTCAGATTAGAGAGTATTGAAGTTGGTCTCTCTCAGTGGGTCTCAATTGTGGGTGATTTTGGCCCCCAAGGGACATTTGGCAATGTCTGGTGCTATGGTATGAGTGTTTGTGTTCCCCCTATATTCATATGTTGAAATCCCAGTACCCAATGTGATGGTATTGGAAGGTAGGGCCTTTGGGAGGTGCTTAAGTCCTGAGGGTAGAGCCCTCATGAATGGGATTAGTGCCCTTATAAAAGAGGCCCCAGAGAGCTTTCTGGTACCTTCTACCATGTGAGGACACAGGGACAAGGCGCTGGCTATAAGCCAGGAAGAGGGCCCTTATCAGAACATAACCATGCTGGTACCTTAATCTTGGACTTCCCAGCCTCCAGAACTGTGAGAAATAAATGTCTGTTGTGTATAAAGTACCTAGTTTGTGGTATTTTGTTATAGCAGCCCAAACAGACTAAGATAGCTGGAGACATTTTTGGTTGTCACAACTTGGGAAGGAGGGCTCCTGGCATCTAGTGGTTAGAGGCCAGGGATGCTGCTGAACGTCCTGCAACGCACAGGACAGTCCCTGAAACACAGATTATCCTCCTCAAATGTCAGTAGTGCGGAGATTGGGAACCCTGCTCTATCTAATGCCTCCAAACACAGTGGCTTTGTCAGTGTTGGAAACAGGCAGCTGTATCTTGCTCATCTCCATGGCAACAAACCACAACACAGAGGGTCCAGCCTGATTAAGTGGTAGGGGAAGGCCAGTAGCTTTGGCTGAATTTCTGAGGGGTCCAGGATCCATGCCCCTGGGGTTGAACTTCACCATCCCTCTCAAAGATGCTTTCCCAGCCAGGCTACATTGCCACCACTTTCACAGCCGCTTTGTCAGGGGTCTGTAGTAAACCCAGAGGACTGGGAGGGGAGTTGGGAGTACCACTCCCACTAATTATGAGAGCCTGGGATGTGATGGGTCAGAGGTCACAGACACAGTGGACATCAAGAGGAAGACGTAAACACCCCAGCCAGCAGAGGGGTCCTGAGTCTATCCACATGGCCATCAGGGCTATCTTTTATCTCATTCCATCCGGAGGGAGTTGGGTCAGGAGCACACTGCGGGTAGATACTGAATGGGAGAACAGGCAGAGTTCACCCCCATGTGTTAGTTTTCTGGGGCTGCCATAACAATACACCACAGATGGAGTGGTTTAGAGAACAGAAATTTATTGTCTCACATTCTGGAGGCTAGAAGTCTGAAATCAAGGTGTCAGCAGGCCACCATCCCTCTGAAGGTGCTAAAGAAAGATCTGTTTCAAGCCTCTCTCCTGGCTTCTGGTAGCTCCTTGGCTTTTGTTACCATTACTCCAGTCTTCGTGTGGCATTTTCCCTGTGTGTCGTCCTGTCTCCAAATTTCCCCTTTTTATAAGGTCACCAGTTATATTGGATTAGAGACCCACCCTATTCCAATGGCCTCATCTTAACTACTTCCACCTGCAATGACCCTATTTCCAAATAAGTTCACATTCTGAGGTACTGGGGGTTAGGACTTCAACATACGAATTTTGGGGGACACAATGTAACCTATAACAGAGCTCATGTTTGGAAAGTGGTTTTGGTGTCACTAGCCAAGCAGGAGGGTCTGAATCATGCTGACTGCTCGTGGATGCTCACAGATGCTTATTGGTGATGGAGTCCTTCCTGTGTAGATATCCATCTCCCGAGGGTCCCTGCCCCATTCTGCACCTGGAAGAGGTAGGTATGAGGGGGCCACTCATAAGCCCTGCTTGACCAAGGGGCAGCACTTAGGCAGGAGGGCTTATATTTCTGGCCCATGATGGTGGGGGATTTAGCTCATGGCCAAGAATCCATGTGACCTAAACCAAAAATGGAAAAAGGAAAAAAAAGGAAGAAGGGAGGTTGGAGATTGGGGTGGGATGAGATGTGGACCCAAAAGGACAGTTGTGCCCTGGAACACTCTGCGGTAGGAGGCTTGTGGGCTGGAGCAGACATTTTTGCACACACACTGGTCAAATAGATTGGGGTTTCCCAAAGTGGACCCTGTGGAATATCGGTTCTGTGGGATATTAAATAGATATTACATGAAGGAAGGGTTCTGTGGCAAAATAAGTCTGGGGAACAATACTAAACTGAATTTTATTTTCAGTGTCGAGATTTTAGAAATTTTAATAGACTAATATGGACTGTGCCTCTTCAAGGGGAGTAAATTGTAATCAGCATTCACAACTCGATTGGGCCGCAGAAACTTTATTCCCAGGAGCATCTTGCAGGATGCATTTTGAGAAATGCTGAACTAGGAAATGGATGAGCCCATAGTGAAGAAAACCACAGAATTGGTGAATGCTGTCCATAATAGTCTTGGAAAATTCCTAATTTACGTTATTACCATTCTATAGTCCTCCCTTCCTAGTGCTTTCCTCTGTTGCTAGTATATTGGATTTTCTTGGGAATGACATAAAATCCTCAACGGTGATTGCACAACTGTTAGCAAAATTATTTTACATGATGCCACAGGCCTAGGACCAACTTTCAACACATATCCTATTTCTTCCAACTCAGTCCCCCACCACGTGCACGTGCATGCGCGCACACACACACACAGAGTCATTTACAAAGTGTTTGTGGGCCCCCAGCAGTCTGCTTAAGCCAACATGGAATAGAAAGTCGTCATCATTATGACCCTTGAAATGTCTACCGGCTTCCTGGATGAGGCAGAGCATACCGAACAGATTTAGGGCCCAAAGTTCGTTTTCTTTTCACATTTAATCTAAAATAGGTCATTTGTTTGGATTCCCCACAAAACAAACTTGGAGACAGAGAATTTCTTTGGCAGGTGATCCCAGGAAGCCCAAATGAAGAAGTGGGGAAATTGAGACAGAGAAATTAGAAAAACCAATAATGGGTACATTAATGAGTGGGCTTTTGTGGGAAACTGAGGCTCAGTCAGACTGGGGAACCTCTGGGAAACCATGAGGAGCACATCTTGGAATTGTGCCACCTGAGGATGAGTGGCTGGAGCATTCACCTACCCGCTCACTTCCCCCATTGGTTGAGGGTTGGCCCCTGGACTGGATTGAAGTGTCTCCCTAAAATTCATGTTCTTTCTGGAACTTCAGAATGTGACCTTATTTTGAAATAAGGTTGTTGCAGGTGTAATTAGTTAAGATGAGGTCATACTGCAGTAGGTGGACCCTTAATCCAATGTGACTGGTGTCCTTATAAGAAGAGGAGAAGAGACGCAAAGACAGAGACACAGAGGGAAGGTGGTCACACGAAGACTGGGGCAGAGATTGGAGTGATGCCGCCACAAACCAAGGCACATCAACGATTGCTGGCCACCACAGGAAGCTAGGAGGAGGCAAGGAAGGATCCTCCCCTAGAGCCTCCAGAGGGAGCATGGCTTTGCTGACATCTGGATTTTGGACTTTATTGCCTCCAGAACTGTGAGAGACTAATTTTTGTTATTGTACACCACCCAGTTTGTGGTACTTCATTAGGGCAGCCCCAACTGATACGCCCCAGAAGGTATAGAGCTCCCCCGAAGCTCCCCAGGTGCCCAAGAAAGCCTTCAGGCAGAGAAATAGAGATGCAAGTATTCGAGGTGGGACACTGTCGATGGGCTGAAACCATCCCGGCTGTAGTGAGCTCAGGGTGAACATGGGCAGGATCGGCAGTGTCTGCTATGTAAGTATTCTCACTTATTAAGAGGACTTATGTCATAGCTAAGTGCATGAGCTTAGAAGTCAGGTTCAAACCTCTATCACTTACAAGTTTCAAGACCTTGGGCAAGTTACATAACCTCTCTGAGACTCAGCTTTCTTTATTTATAAAATGGGCATGAGATCATACTTTACAGAAATGTTGTATCTCTGAGTTCACTTTTTTTTAAAAAAAATAAATTTATTTATTTATTTATTTTGGCTGTGTTGGGTCTCCGTTGCTGCGTGTGGGCTTTCTCTAGTTGTGGCGAGCGGGGGCTGCTCTTTGTTGGGGTGCGTGGGCTTCTCATTGCGGTGGCTTCTCCTGTTGCAGAGCACGGGCTCTAGGCACACGGGCCCCAGTAGTTGTGGCATACAGGCTCAGTAGTTGTGGCTCGCAGGCTTCAGTAGTTGTGGCTCGCGGGCTCTAGAGCGCAGGCTCAGTAGCTGTGGCGCACGGGCTTAGTTGCTCCACGGCATGTGGGATCTTCCCGGACCAGGGCTCGAACCCGTGTCCCCTGAATTGGCAGGCGGATTCTTAACCACTGCGCCACCAGGGAAGCCCTCTGAGTTCACTTTTATAAAGCATACAACATGGTGCCAGGCACATGGCACTGTGCTATAAACATCATCTATTATAATTCGGTATTATTAGTAGAAAGAGTACAAGCTTTGGATTCAAACAGACTTGAGTTTAAATTTCAGCTTTGTCGCTACATGACCTTGAGCAAGTTACTTATTTGCATTTCAATTTTTCCATGAAGATAATAACACTATGTGTGAAGCCCCTGCTAGTTTTAACTTCTCTCCGCTGCTCGGGGAAGCATAAAAGTCCTGGAGGTGTCTTTCAAAGCTTCCCCTCACTCAGGGATGAGGTGCCGGGTGGTATTTCTGAAACCCAGAGACTCTCCCTGAGCCCGTGTTAGAATGCAGAGCCTGGAGTGGCATGTCTTCTTGACCTTGCTTTCTGATGCTCATGTTTCACCTGCTGTCCCTCTGGTAGCTTGTCTCCCCACCTCCCATCACCCTGCATCTGACTTGTGCTAATAAAGCCCAAATCCCCAACATGACACGTAGAGTCTGGGCTGTAGCCCTGGCCGGCTGCCTGGCAGGCATTCCTTTGAATAAGGAAAGGAAGCTCAGACGCCCGCCCGCCCGTGCCTTTGCGTCTGAGCTGGAAATGTGGCCACCGCCTGCGGAAATGTTGGCAGCAGCTCTGTGGAAATGAGCTGGAGACTCTTTCTGTGGGCAAGGTGGGGTTGGCACCTTCTCTGGCTTCTTGGCTCGCAGACAGCGAGGCGGTGGGGCAGGTGTTGATGGGGTGACATGGGCTGTTAAATCTTTTCACTTCCCATCTCACTGTCAACTAGCAGTTTGTCCAGTGCTCTGGGGCAAGTGTGAACAGAGGGGAGGATGGCCCCCTAGGAGTCCCCCTTACATGCTCCAGTCCCCTCTGCCCAGATGTCCAATATGGTAGCTACCAGCTGCGTGCTGCTATGGGACACTGAGATGTGCCTCTTGCCACTGAAGACCGAGACCTTACATTTTATTTAATTTTAATTTAAAAACAGATGCTCAATTCAGTTATTGGAAGAATTTTTAAAATTTGTTTGGAACAGCTTAGGTATGTGGATCATACCTTTTACTTTTACAACTATAAATTCTTATGAAATCTAAAAACAGATTCAGTATTTCCGGTGAAAATTTAGCATCCAAATGGAGATGTGCCAGTAAATATAAAATGCATACCAGATTTTTGAAGACTTAGTTTGAGAAAAGAATGTAAAATAAATCATTATAATTTTTTAAACGCTGATTCCTTGATGAGATGCTAATATTTTGGATATATTGGGCTAAATATATTATTAAAATTATTTACCTACCTTTTTGGACTTTTTTAATGTGGTGACTAGAACATTTTAAATTATGTACGTAGCTTGCATTGAATTTCTATTGGACAGTGCTGCTCTGTAGATGTGTAGAAGGTGTAAAACATTAACACTTGAAGGAGCCGCAGGCATCATCTGGACCATTCTCGCATTTTCGAGGTGAGGAATCTGACACACAAGGAGCTTAAATGGCCTTCCCAAGAACCCAGACCTCTTTTCTCCTGGCCACGGTTACACGGAAGCTGGGACATTACAAATAGTCCAGATTGCATAAAGTGAGATGAGGGATTGAAGGTACATAATGATAATAACATGACAATAGTATCACAAGGTGTTTCAAATGGTATTTGCTATTATTTTTGCCCTTTTCTGCGGAGCATAACTGGACTGGGAAGTATCCGTAGAGATTACTCAGAGGGGCAGATTCCCCCCTGCCATCCCCGCCCGAGATGTCTGCCTCATTCTGGAACTCAGACATCTAAGGTTCCTTCCTGGGGCTAGATGCCTGATCCTGTAAGGAATGTTCTCTCCTTGAGACGACGTAGGAAGCAGGCTCAGGTCAGAGAAGCCATCCTGTTGCTTTGGGCTGAGTATCTCCTCTGCTTTCTGTGACAAAGACATTGTTATTGGAAGGCAAAGACCCCTTTCATATATCCCCTAGCTCTGTGTGACATGCTGACACTCTGACACGCTGGAGCTGGTGACAGGGATGTGACCCCTATCAGCCAGTCTAACCCTGACCACTGCATTCAGGTGTGAATTTGACCAAAGCAGGGACTGTCAATGTGATTCCAGGTGGGAAGAGGAGGTGACTATAAACGTAAATACAGAGAGGGATGGGGGCATTGATCGTCTGGTCTGAGGGTCCGTGCATATTTGGCTTTGCTTGCACGTTGGGCTGTGTGCGTGGCTGCAGCCTTGGGGGTATG
This sequence comes from Eschrichtius robustus, assembly GCF_028021215.1. NCBI lineage: Eukaryota > Metazoa > Chordata > Mammalia > Artiodactyla > Eschrichtiidae > Eschrichtius > Eschrichtius robustus. Next base: position 105,290,975 of record NC_090830.1, read on the forward strand.
GTTGTGTGTCTGGGGGCGTGAGCTGAGTGTGGTGTGGAAGTGTTAGGGGCTGAAAAGTGGAGGTGGTCCATCCCAGTGCTTGGCTGAGTGGAGAGTAAACAGGAGTGGAGAAGCGATTTTGAAGGAGTCTTTGTAGACCTAAGGGGAATTAAGGGCATTGAGCCTATAGTGTAAGGTTGAATGTCTGCCCAGGTGGGTGTGGCTATGTGTCTGAAGGTTGAATGGGCCCCTAGAGTATGTGTTCTGTGGCCTTTTTGTATCAGAAGTCAGAGCATTTCCTGCTGGCACCAAAGCATTACAAGAAATTGCAGTAAGATGCAATTTTAGATGGCAGAGCAGAAAGACCCCGAGCTCACCTTCTCTCACAAAAAATTGCAGTAAGATTATTATCTAGTATCTTCTACCCTCTCTCCATACCTTCCCTCCCTCCCTCTCCCTCCTTCCATCCTTCCCTTCTTTTCTTCTCTGTATTTCATTTCAAACTTACAGAGCTCTTGCTTTGTGACAGGCACTGTGTTGGATTTATTTGTCACTTGTCTTTTCTCTCCATTAACTAACCCCTCAAAGTGCATGGTGACTGACCTCCTCTTCAGCGTTCATTATGAAAGCATCTTCATGGCAGGGATTAGGTCTTGCTCAGCTCTGTGACTCACGGTGCCTGGCACTTTGTCCCCTTCAATAAGTCCTTGTTGACGATGATGGGCTATGGCACCTCCTTTCCAAGAAGGGGAATGTGGGAAAGTGCTGGGGGGCTATGACTGAGTGGCTTCTTTCTGGCGGGGACAGGGCCGCTGACCAGCAGGCGATTTGAGCCTGATGGCCTATGTCCCTGCTGTTTATTCTCCTGCAGGCCCATCACAGACCCTAGAGATGCCTAGCCAGGTCTGCAGCGTCATGTCAGTGCCATGTGTGGCCTGGGCCAGCCCTGAGGCGTCAGGGCACAGCCCGGTCATGTCCACCAGCAGCCTCTCCCTCTGGCACAGGCCTGGGCAGCCTGGCTGCCTGCAGGCTTTCACTCGGGTCTCAGGACTATCGACCGGGCCTAGCCCCAGAGGGGGTCGCCGGACCTAGCAGAGGCCCCTGGTCCTTCCTTAGGGCCAGCAACCATGGGGTCATTTCTCCTCCCTCAGTCTGCTGGCTGTGGTTGAGCACGATGTCACGCTGGTCCTGGCTCCCTGGGAAGGCCTTCCAGGTGCCCATGGGTCTCAGAACTTAGTGGTGACGCCATGTGGTACACTGCCCTCCGTGTCTGTGCCCAGCCAGGCTCATTGCCCATGCTCGGGACCTCTTTGGCACAGCTGCCTCTGTGCTCACAAATGGGTTTGCAAAGCGGGAGGAGCTGCTGTCCTCAAAAAAATCCTTTCTCAAACCTGGAGCCTGGCCCCCTTTGCTTCACCTTTTTTCTCAACTCCGTTTTCACACAGCAAATTGGAGAGAGATAAGGGAACATCGCGGCATTTGAAATGTCCAGAGACACAGGGGAGTCTGCCTTGGAGGGCCTTGGGGCATCTGCGGTGCTACCCGGACCCTGGCACGAACTCCTTCGTGAACCATTTCTGAGCCTCGAGTTTTCAAATCTGTCAAATGAAAACATCTTCTTGATCACTGTATAGGGTCAGTATTTAGGTGAAACGAACTAGGCAATGTGAAAGTAGTTTGCAAAAGAACAAAACAAAAGGAGGAGACAAATGGTTATTTGGTGCTTATTGCATACCAGGAACTTCATAGACTGCATCTCAGCCTGGAGCTGGGCTCTGGAGGCTGAGCTTCCCTGACCTCCACCAAACTCCTTTGCTCAAATCAAACTCTGTGTCTTGTCTTTCTTCCTCCGTGGGCTTGATCTCAGCCGTTCCCAAGGGGGTACCCTAACCATCCAGTAAAGATACATATGCTGAAATGTTTAGGGGTGAAGGGGCATGATATCTGCAACTTTCTTTCAAATGGTGCAGCAAAAAAAAAAAAAGTGTATGTAGAGAGAGAGCACATGTGACAAAATATTAATAATTGATCAATCTGAATGAAGGATATAAGGTACTCCTTGTAGTATTCTTGCAACTTTTCTATAGGGCTGAAAATTTTGAAACAAAAACTTGGGAGGAAGGAACCTTATTTCATCCTCACGGCCCCAGACCCCCCAGATATGATGCCAGTTTTCCCTATCATGTATTCAGAGGGTGGTCATTCTATTCTGTCTTAGGACTTACCATGATTTCTAATTTTGTATTTGTATTTTGTTTATTTGACCTCTGTCTGTCTGAGCTCCACAAGGGCAGGCACTGGCCTGCTTGGCTCCTGTCTGTGCCCCAGCACCTGGCACTCAATATTGATGGAAGGGAGGGAAGGAAAGGATGGAGGGGAGGGAGGGACGGGAGGGAGGGAGGGAGGGAAGGAAGAAAGGGAGGGAGGGAGGGAGGGAGGAACATAGAAACATAGATGGGGCCAGACAGGGACAGACCAGAAATGTGGAGGAGGGGCGGAGGAGTCTAGACCCCAGACAGTGTCTTAAAAGTTCATGCAGGTGAGTTCAGTCTTGCTCTTCTCCTCTTTTTCCCCTTCACATCTCTTCCTGATTCCTCCTCCATCTTTCCCCTCTCTCTCCCACCCCCACTCTCTCTTCCTTCTGTCTGTTGCTCTTGATTCCTGGGTTCCCCTCCTCCCTCTCTGGGCCTGTTTGGGCTGCCAGTGAGATCCAGGGACCCCCTGGGAATTCCAGGTCCCTGGAAGGGGAGCAGAGGATGGTGGGCTGGGAGGAGCAGCCGGCGGGTACGGGGCGCTGGCAGGCTGTGCACTGCACAAAGTTACCCGCCCGGGGGAGGCAGCGCTTAAATTCAGGTCATCTTCACTGAATAAACCACCAGCCCTGGTGGTGCCTTTTTAAGAAGGAAATCTCTTTTCTCCACACCCTCTCCAGCATTTATTGTTTCTAGCTTTTTTGATGATGGCCATTCTGACCGGTGTGAGATGATATCTCATTGTAGTTTTGATTTGCATTTCTCTAATGATTAATGATGTTGAGCATTCTTTCATGTGTTTGTTGGCCATCTGTATGTCTTCTCGGGAGAAATGTCTATTTAGGTCTTCTGCCCATTTTTGGATTGGGTTGTTTGTTTTTTTGTTATTGAGCTGCATGAGCTGCTTGTAAGTTTTGGAGATTAATCCTTTGTCAGTTGCTTCATTTGCAAATATTTTCTCCCATTCTGAGGGTTGTCTTTTGGTCTTGTTTATGGTTTCCTTTGCTGTGCAAAAGCTTTGAAATTTCATTAGGTCCCATGTGTTTATTTTTGTTTTTATTTCCATTTCTCTAGGAGCTGGGTCAAAAAGGATCTTGCTGTGATTTATGTCATAGAGTGTTCTTTCTATGTTTTCCTCTAAGAGTTTGATAGTGTCTGGCCTTACATTTAGGTCTTTAGTCCATTTTGAGTTTATTTTTGTGTATGCTGTTAGCGAGTGTTCTAATTTCATACTTTTACATGTACCTGGGAATGTAAATTGATACAGCCACTATGGAGAACAGTATGGAGGTTCCTTAAATAACTAAAAATAGAAAGACCATACGACCCAGCAATCCCACTACTGGGCATATACCCTGAGAAAACCATAATTCAAAAAGAGTCATATACCAAAATGTTCATTGCAGCTCTATTTACAATAGCCAGGACATGGAAGCAACCTAAGTGTCCATCAACAGATGAATGGATAAAGAAGATGTGGCACATGTATACAATGGAATATTACTCAGCCGTAAAAAGAAACGAAATTGAGTTATTTGTAGTGAGGTGGATGGAGTTAGAGTCTGTCATACAGAGTGAAGTAAGTCAGAAAGAGAAAAACAAATACAGTATGCTAACACATATATACGGAATCTAAGGAAAAAAAAAAAAAGGTCATGAAGAACCTAGTGGCAAGACGGGAATAAAGACACAGACCTACTAGAGAATGGACTTGAGGATATGGGGAGGGGGAGGGGTAAGATGTGACAGGGTGAGAGAGTGGCATGGACATATATACACTACCAAACGTAAAATAGATAGCTAGTGGGAAGCAGCCGCATAGCACAGGGAGATCAGCTCGGTGCTTTGTGACCACCTAGAGGGGTGGGAGAGGGAAGGTGGGAGGGAGGGAGATGCAAGAGGGAAGAGATATGGGAACATAAGTATATGAATAACTGATTCACTTTGTTATAAAGCAGAAACTAACACACCATTGTAAAGCAATTATACTCCAATAAAGACGTTAAAAAAAAAAAAAAAGAAGGAAATCTCTGTCCCGTAGTTTCCTTAGGAGTCGCCATTAAGTCACTGCTTATGGCTTGATGACCCTGGTACTTTCAAGGCAAGCTGACAGACTCACTCCATCTGGAAGGAACCACAGATATAGTCTAAGACCTCAATTACATTGCGAATCTATTCACTCCTCTCTAGCCACCCTCATACTTGCCCAGACCACAGGAGCAGGCTTCCTGGGGTTTTCCCGCTTCACCCTGTTCTCCTACCACAGCAGCCAGGGGATGCTTTTAAACCCACAGATCAGCCCATATCACACTGCTCCCACTTAAAGCCCTCCCATGCTCCTCTAAATCCCCTCCCCTCCTGGCACTTTGGATAAAATTCAAACTGCTTTTTATCACCACTCAAACCTCAGCTCAAAACTCACCTCCTCAGAGAGGCTATCCCTGACCACCCCATCTAATAAGCACCCAATACCCTGCCCTCCATTATTTTTTATCTCAATGGTTTGAATTATGTATTTACCTGCTCCCTGGTTTCTCATCTGTCTCCCCTGCTAGACTGTAAAAGCTACGTGAGGGCAGAGCCTTTGTGAGTCCGGTTCATGGCTTAACTCCTGTGTCCAGTAGAGACATGGGAGGTGCTGGATAAGCTTTCCTGATCAAATGAAACAATAGATATATAATTGTCTTGTTCCCTTTCCCTACCTCATAAGTTTCAGAGCTGAGCAAACTGAAGCCCAGGGTGAAAGGTGGGGTGTGTGAAATAAACTGTCTGAGTTCACCCCACACTGTTAGCCTACTGGTGGCAGAGCCAAGACTAGGACCCATCCACTGTCTCTCAGCCCGGGGCTGCCCTGCCAGGGAAATTTCTGGCTCCCAAGGATGCCTGATGCTCTCAGGGTAACCTGAGCTGTGGGTGACTTTTGGAAGTTCCCATTACCCCAAGGGACGTGATCTGATGTCACATTCCAAGCCCCTGACTTCCCTCTGAATGTGAAACTTTTAGAGAAAAGAAGTAGAGTAAAATCACTGGACATGAACATCTAACCTCTTGCCAAATGCCACACTGAATTCAGGTCCGACCTACTTACCCTAACAGATTTAAGAACATCCTAAAGTCACTAGAAGCTTTTCAAATTAAATTTTATCAAAAAAGTAATTGAACAGAGTTTAAAGAGTCAAATAATGCTAACAAGCTTATAACTTAAAAAAAAAAAAATACAGTTAATCTTATTTAATGCTGAGCCAAGTGGTGTACCATTATGACATTTGTTTTCTTGTATAACATTTTTAGTTTCCTGGGGCTAATTACCGTTCATTTTTTTCATTGTTTAGATTTCTTTGAACCTTTGGCTAAGTCTTCCCACATCTTCTAATCCACCAAATATGTTTCTCTGTACAATTTTTCCCATTGGTAAGTTTGTCAGCTGGTCTCTCAGTCTCGTATTTTCCCAGAGATGGTGCTTCTGGAGCCTTCTTTCCTCTCACTCTTCTCTAGGACCTGTGGTGCTCTAGGCCTCCTGGCCATGGTTAAGGGAACCAGGAGAGCTTAGAAGATGGTGACAGCCACATCTCCACTCTCCCTTGGGTCTTTGGTTCCATACCCATGTTCAGCTACCTTCTCTTACCTGTCTCCTTAAAAGAATGTTGTCAGCATTTCACTGCATATCAAAAATCCAGCGTAGGGTGAAGGGAAGATTAAACAAGATTAACTGTGTTTTTTTTAAGTTATAAGCTTGTTAGCATTATTTGACTCTTTAAACTCTGTTCAATTACTTTTTTGATAAAATTTAATTTGAAAAGCTTCTAGTGACTTTAGGATGTTCTTAAATCTGTTAGGGTAAGTAGGTTGGACCTGAATTCAGTGTGGCATTTGGCAAGAGGTTAGATGTTCATGTCCATTGATTTTGTTCTCCTACTTCTTTTCTCTAAATGATGTTACACTTTACCTGGATCCTACCAATGCTGTGATTTCACACTGTGATTGGAATGTCTGAGGCAGATCTGTGTGAGATTTTGGCCCGGTTGTTTGCTAAAGTAAACTTTGTGGTGCCCCCTGAATTTACTCAAGCCCTCAAGTTTTATGGTAACGCAAAAGATTAAATCAATTAGGAGGAAACCGGCTTCTCCAAGCATCCCTCAAATCTTGTTATTCCACTCAGGGCCAGCCTTATAGTGGTCAGTGCCATGATGTGAAGGGAGTCCTGCAGCATCCCTGCCCCTGAATATCAACTCTGCTTGGAAAAGCCTTCCTGAATTTCTACCATTAGTGCTCTAACCTCTACTGCCTACGGATCTGTTGCTGAAATTCTCTTGGAGGATCACACTTTAATCTACATCCGGGTTTTTACTTTAGGGGGAATACACATAAGCTGCTTTCCGGAGAGTAGGTTGGGCAGAGGGGCAGCAAAGAGAGCTCTTCCGCAGGGCTGCAGCCCACCACACCCTGCAGAATTGATGATGGGCCCTCCATTAGTGGGTTTGTCTGGGGAGAGCGGTACCGAGGAGGGTGGGGGAAGGCACATCTGTAGGAACTGCAGACCCTTAGCTCCTCTTTATCTTCACCCCTCACCCAAAGTTCTCACTTCCAAGTCGGATGTGAATTTTCTGGCTTCCTTTTGTGCCATGACAGCGTCAAGTAGACATCAGAAAGGATGGGCTCGGCTCCTCTCCTTCTTCCCTGCCCACGGCATGGCCCATGAACATGAAGATCCCTAGTTTGAGCTGACTCACACCCAGAAAACTAGGGAGGAAGTCTTACAAGGTCGCCAGCACCACCCTGTGGCACCCTGATAACACAGGCGTCTGCCCTGACGCCCACAGCTGCTGCACAGGGTCCTTAGGCCATGGCTGGACCAGAGGCTTAGCCAGTGTCTGCAACTGTGGAGCACCAGTGCTTGCTGGGTTCTCCCAAATATCTAATTAGCCCAGACAGGAGGGTCAACCCTCCAATTCAAACTCACCCCCTTTGTAAAGAGGAGACTTCAGGGAAGGTTTATGGCAGACTGATGCAGTTTGGGCTCTGTAGGGCACTACACAGCCCTGGTTCTGTGTGGATGCCGCTCTCTCCATCTCTGTTTTTTCCCTCTCTCCTCTGGTTTTCTCTCCCTCTTTCTCTTTCAGTCCCTTCCTTGTTTCCCTTTGTCTGTCTCTCATGTTCTCTAAACACAGCTTTCCTTTCCCAAATCAAAGAAGCATTAAAACAATGGGACACACATAGGCACTGAAAGGTCTGAGCCGGGACTTCATTTGGCCTTAGCTCTGCAGACGAGTGTGTGTTTGTTTGCTGATAGTTTTGTGTCATGTGGAGGAAGAAGTGTCCTGGTCTGTTTTCCTAGCAGGATGTGGACGCTCCTACCCCCTCAGCGACTGGAAGAATGAGTGTGCCCTGAATTATCAACATGGGTCTTTGCCCTCCAGCTTCTGTCCGTGACTATAATCTTGAGTGTGTTCTCAATATTTATGAAAAGCTTAGTTGAACCTAACTGTAGATCAAGTTGATAATATAACCATACAGAGGAAAGCAAAGAGCCCATCCAAGGGCCTTGTGAACACAGTTCTTACTGCACACCCTTGTGGGATATAGGCCAAGGATTACTGAACTACAAAGCTCTCCCCCTTCACTTAGGTGGTTTGTGGTTGTTAGTGGTTGTGGTGAAGTAATTCCTGAACCATTTTGAGTATATTGCAGTAAATGAGTAAATAGATTGGTATTTGAGGGAAGTAGGATTTTATGGTGGAAGAAGAGAGATGTGAATATGGCATGGGGGAAGGAGAGGAGGAACTTTTGGTGCTGGGTTGAAATTGGAATATCAGTACAAACACACTGTTAAAATAGATATGTATTTCTAGTTCTGCTCCCTCCAAAGGTCTGGAAGCAAGGACACATCATTGGTAATGAGCTCTAAATGGCACCAGAGCTCCTTGGAGAAGTGGTTAATTCCAGGGCCAGGGAAGGGAAAGTACTAGGTGGGTCTGGAATGTCTTGTTATACCGGAAAGTACTCAAAGTAAGGAAATGTTCAAAACTTGAGGAGATGTCAAAAAGACGTAGGAACCATCTTGAAGGAGCTCACATTGGTTAAATTTGGGTCAATTGGAGCATCAGACAGAATAGTGAAAGTGATAAATAGCAACACATCAAATAAAAGACGAATGAATCCATTGAGATATTAAAATATATCTCTATATGGGGGTGAGATGGGAAAGCTCTTCTGTATAGGATAATGCTACCAAATAAATGTATAAGGAGTGACAAAATTAGGAAATCATTATTTTCTAAGCACCATTTGATAACTGAGGAAAGTAAAAGTTCATAAATGGATGTTTAACCACTGGATAAAACCTTTAGGGCATGAGATATTCACACAGTCTTAAAATATCACCCTACAGATGTCCATGCATTAGAAGAGCAAAGTGCTTCTGTGTCAAATGATCAAACTTACGTCGTCTACAGTGAGACAGACTGACCACAGGTGCCCTGTGATGTGAGACACTGAGAAAGGTACAAGGTCACCTCTTAATATTCCTGCCAAACATTTCACTTTAACCTAATCATGAAGAAGCAATCAAGTTTGGGAAGGAACTAAAAACTGAGGACCATTCTACAGTGTAACTTATCTTTATACTCAAAAAATGTCAGTATCGTGGAAGACAAAAAGAAAAAAGCTGTCATGACAACTAAATGCAATGTGTGATCCTAGATTGGATCATTAATATATTTTTTTAAAGCTACAAAGGGCATCTTGGCAAAAATTTTGGAAATTTGGATATGGGCCCCATATTAGGTAGTAGTACCATATTGATATTAAAAATTCCTGCATGCGACAGTGATACCGTGCTTATGTAGCACAGTGTCTTTGGGAATAAATACAGAAGTCCTTAGCTATGAAGTGTTATGATCTCTGCAACTTACTCCCAGATGATTTGGGAGGGAAAAAAGTATGTATGTGAAGAGAACGGAGGAAGAAAGGAAACAACCCGGCAAAAATATGATAAAGTGTTAACTGAATTTTCCAGATAAAGAGCATATAGATGTGCAGTGCATTATTTTCTTCACCTTTACTGTAGACTTGAGAAACGTCAAAATAAAAAGTTTGGGAAAAAGCCAGCTTATGGCTGGAGTCTGGAGGCTGGTTCAACACAGTCCACTTTTCCCATTGAGCCCATTGGTCCGTGCTGGAACAGATAAAGGAAAAGGATTCAAACCTTTCAGAAGATCAGTTCCTGAACACCAGTTGCCTCTTGTTGACTCCTCTCACCCCCCTGGGACCTGGTGGGGTGAGGAAACTCACCCTGAGTTACTGAGCCCCAGCCCCTCCCTGGAACAGGTATTTCTGATGAAATCCCAGGAGCCTCCATAGCACGAGTTCCTATAAATCAGATCTCCATTACACAGAGTGCTGCATGCCCACAGGAATATTCCGAATTCTAGGACCAGGTCCGTGGCAGTGTATCTTAAACCCAGAAGCTCATCATAATCGCCTGCAGGGCTCATTAAACCACAGGTGCTGGACGCTACCCCCCAAGTTTCTGACTCATTCTCTCTCAAGGAGACCCCAGAATCCATAGTTTTAGAGAAACGCCCAGGCATAGCTCATTTGGAAATGAGGTTTGAAACCCCAGGGCAGAGGTGGCCTTTAAGGAACTTTCCCACTCTCGATGTACCTCTACTTAAAAATAGAGAATAAAAATAAAGACACACTTAAGAAACTTTTCCTTGATCATTCCAGTCATCCGATGGTAAATCTCTTCTGTCTGGTTCAAAGTCTGCAAAGTAAGTAGTACTTACTGCATTGGAGTAGATTAAATAATCAAGCCACAGCTTGGGCTTGAAGTTAGAAATGTACTTTCAAATGTCGCAGACACCGGGTGTTTGGATCAGGAATGTGGTCTGGGTGCCTTCCAGGCAGAGCCTGCCTGTGCCAGGCTGGCAGGTTCTCAGCAGGGCTCAGCCCCTGTCTCCCCTGGCTTCTGACAGCTTTGGCTCTGCCATGTGGGAAGGAAGCTGTCTAGGTCTAGAAGTACAGCAAAGTCCTGAATATATCTGTGAAAGCTGGGAGTTTGGAATCAGGGACAATTAACACTCAGAAGAAATTAAGGATTGTCCTTTTCTCCTCTTGGACCATTTTAGGGGTCAGGGAGCTGAGATCCAAGCTCTGTCATGGCTGGGAAGTGTCAGAGATTGGTCTCTGCCAATGGCTCAGAGTGGCAGTGGGGCATGGGGGATGCTGCAGTGCAGCCCACAGTCTCTGAAGCTTATCTCGGTTTGGTCCAAACACGCTTCCCCCATTTTTAGGCATATGTGAAGATAATAAATGTCAAGCATTGGGTGAAGTGGGGACTACAGAGCGAGCTAACTCAGAAAATTTAGGCCAGGTTCTCTATGGCAAGAAATATGCTTAATAAGTTGTGGGATTTTTCTGCCCTTTATTTCTTTATTTCTTTTTTTTTTTTAGAAATTTCATGTAATGTCTGAAACATTTATGTTAACATATTTCCATACAAATAACCCAAAGAAAGTTTAGTATTAGTTGTTTTTTTGTTTGTTTGTTTTTATACTGCAGGTTCTTATTAGTCATCAATTTTATACACATCAGTGTATACATGTCAATCCCAGTCGCCCAATTCGGCACACCACCATCACCACCCCCCAGCAGCTTTCCCCCCTTGGTGTCCATACATTTGTTCTCTACATCTGTGTCTCAACTTCTGCCCTGAAAACCGGTTCATCTGTACCATTTTTCTAGGTTCCACATACATGCGTTAATATACGATATTTGTTTTTCTCTTTCTGACTTACTTCACTCTGTATGACAGTCTCTAGGTCCATCCACGTCTCAACAAATGACTCAATTTCGTTCTTTTTTATGGCTGAGTAATATTCCATTGTATATATGTACCACAACTTCTTTATCCATTCGTCTGTCGATGGGCATTTAGGTTGCTTCCATGACCTGGCTATTGTAAATAGTGCTGCAGTGAACATTGGGGTGCATGTGTCTTTTTGAATTATGGTTTTCTCTGGGTATATGCCCAGTAGTGGGATTGCTGGATCATATGGTAGCTCTATTTTTAGTTTTTTAAGGAACCTCCATACTGTTCTGCATAGTGACTGTGTCAATTTACATTCCCGCCAACAGTGCAAGAGGGTTCCCTTTTCTCCACACCCTCTCCAGCATTTGTTGTTTGTAGATTTTCTGATGATGCCCATTCTAACTGGGGTGAGGTGATACCTCATCTGCCCTTTATTTCTTCCTTGGATCTTTCTTCCCAAATTAATGCTTTCAGTGTCTGCTTGTCCTTAAAAGACAACATTGTTTAGGACTTTGTGATAATGGGGGTGATTTCTTTTGCTGTCAGGTTTTGCCTGCTTTGGGTAAACTAAAAAAAAAATTTTTTTAATTATATGGAAAATCCTTTAAAATTATTAGTTTGTAACTCCATTTAAAAATGGATATTTAAAATTTGTTAATCAAATATTTATGTGGGAACATAGCATTGAACAAACATACAAAAAACCTAAAAGCCTGGTCGGGGGGAGCGGTGGGGATGGTGGTGGGATGAATTGGGAGATTGGGATTGACATGTATACACTAATATGTATAAACTAGATAACTAATAAGAACCTGCTGTATAAAAATAAATAAATAAATACGTATATGCAAAAAAAATAAAATAAAATCAGGAGGAAAAATGAATACGATAGGGCTTCCCTGGTGGCGCAGTGGTTGAGAATCTGCCTGCCAATGCAGGGGACACGGGTTCAAGCCCTGGTCTGGGAAGATCCCACATGCCGCGGAGCAACTAGGCCCGTGAGCCACAAGTACTGAGCCTGTGCGTTTGGAGCCTGTGCTCCGCAACAAGAGAGGCCGCGACAGTGAGAGGCCCGCACACCGCGATGAAGAGTGGCCCCCACTCACCGCAACCTGAGAAAGCCCACGCACAGAAACGAAGACCCAACACAGCCAAAAATAAATAAATAAATAAAGTGTAAAAATTTAAAAAAAAATAAAGTGCAACACAACCATAAATAAATAAAACTAAATAATTTAAAAAAAAAAAAAAAAGAATGAATACGATAATAATGAATATATAATAATGGACAACAAAACCCCTAAAAGCCCTTCCCTCTTGGAAATTATAATTTAGTGGATAAAATATTAGAGGTGAATCCAATAGGCAGTTTGTAGTGATTGTCTAAATAAATATAACTTTAAATGTTAACCATACAATGCAATAATGTTATGTGAAAGCAGTGTTACAGAAAATATATTTTCTTGTTCTTAAACAAGACTATATATAAGATATATAAGATTTTAGATAAAATTATTATATACATTTGCACATTTCTGTTGCTTTTTAAAAACTGAAACAAACCAAAAAATTGACATGTTTGAATCTTAAGTTTTCTAGAGATTTTACTTCTCTTAATGGGGCTTCTAGGATTTAAAGGATTAGCAGTGTTTGCTTTGGGCCAAACTGATGGGGCAAGTAGATAGTAGAACTTGGGGGATTCTACTCAGAATCCTTTTGGTTTCAAAGAACAGTGACCCACTTGAATATCATTAAGAAAAAGGGCCTTAGTTATGAGAACCCAAAAGGAAACACAGCAAAATCTGTGGACCAGAGCCCAACACAGGGCATCTCACTGGGACTAGAGTGGAAAGCTCTAGAGCCACTGGGAACAGAGACTTGTCTCTGCAAGGTTGGCTCGCTCTCTCTCTCTCTCTCTCTTTCTTTCTCTCTTTCTCTCTCCTTCTCTCTCTTTCTTCTCCCTCTCTAATGGTTTCCAGGCTTTTCTCAGTGCATCTACTCTCCCCCCTTTCCCTCCTTGGCTTTCTTGTGTGGTTCCAATTTCTCCTTTCCTCCAAATCTCACCTCACACATGGGCCGTAATGGCCATTCCCATCTCAGTACTGCTGGGCTTTTCAAGGTACTGCCACCGCCACTGCCACCTGGCAATTTCCCCTGGAGGCTTTTAGGTTAAATTCTCAAGAGAGGAAGCTGACTGGTCTGACTCATTTTCTTAAGCCAGGCCGTGTAAGTATACGTTGCTGGCTAGTTTATGGATGGTCCCCTCATTGGGTCACATGTCACTCCTGGTCCAACTAGTCATGGCCAGAGTCAGATGATACAGAAATGACTGTTGAGGACAGCATCACATGTAAAATGAGGAAAATTCCTCCAGAAGGCAGTGTTTGGGGACAAGCACTCTAAAACTCGTTTCATTTTGTGGTGGTATTTCCTCTCAGATCAGAACCTTTGGGAATATCTGCGGTTGCTCCTGAACCCCATGGTGTTGTGTTCTGGGCAAAGTCAGGGATGGGGGTTCAAACAGCCAGAACTGGACCCAGGAACTCCATCTTTTTTTAACTCCCCCCGCCCAGGTGTCTGTGAATACAATTAAAAGAAAAATGGGGAGGGGAGAGCTGCCTAATTTGGGTTACTTGGCATCCTTGACTGCTCTTGAATCCATATCTGATCCCAAATATCTGGGTTCAGGGTAAGCTTGGGCCAGGGTGAACCCTTGGTCATGGTTAAAAGGAGTGATTATCCATGTGGCTGATTTTCAGGCTGAGCTCATGGTGGAACATGAGTCAGGGAAGTCTTTTTGGCAGATTTCTGCTTAGAATGAGATCAAGAATGGGATCTGCTAAGAACACATAGAGAGATTTGGTTTAATTAATTAATTAATTAATTATTTTTTGGCTATGTTGGGTCTTCGTTGCTGTGCGCAGGCTTTCTCTAGTTGCGGCGAGCGGAGGCTACTCTTTTGTTGAGGTGCACAGGCTTCTCATTGCGGTGGCTTCTCTTGTTGCGGAACATAGGCTCTAGGCGCGCAGGCTTCAGTAGCTGTGGCACGTGGGTTCAGTAGTTGTGGCTCGTGGGCTCTAGAGCACAGGCTCAGTAGTTGTGGCACACGGGCTTAGTTGCTCCGTGGCATATGGGATCTTCCTGGACCAGGGCTTGAACCCGTGTCTCCTGCATTGGCAGGCGGATTCTTAACCACTGCGACACCAGGGAAGCCCGAGAGATTTGGTTTAATCCATCTGGAGAAGATGGCTGGGGCCCATAGAAAAGTACAAGAGACCAAAAATTAAGCCTGGAGTGTTCTTGTCAGAGAGAAGTTAGCTAAGAATTATGTCCTGGAAGCCCAAATGGACGTATAAGGAGATGGAATACTTAGTATTCCAGGGAAAAAGGGAGGACCAATTAGAAGGCTGCTGTGCTTTTGATCAGGTGGGGTTACATACAGCAGGTTTTGTAAAGCCGGTAATTGACAAGGCCTGTTCTGACCATAAGGTGGGTGAGCAAGGAGTTGAGAGAGCTGACTCTGGGGTCAGACAGAAACTTCCAGAGCTGAATGATTTGGGTAAGCCTCAGTTTCCTCACCTGTAAGATGCAGATAATATCTATTTCTCAGGGTTTTTCGGAGGGTTAAATATCATGTTATCAGTGAGGTGGAAATGTTAGCTATTATTCAACGATCTACAATCCTTATCATCAGAATATTTGTCCATGACCACTGACAAAACACATTACCATGCAATATTTCACTTGGCTTTTGCCATTCGGAACTGCATTTTCTGACCTCAGCCATGAGCAGAAATTAGGAAAGAAGGAAAAGGCTTTCAGTACTTACTTTGAAGTTGCCTCTTCTTTCTGGAATTGTCTCTAATCTAGGCTCAAAGCTTCTATTCTAGTGAGGGCTGGAATCTCTGGGAAAGACATGACTTGAATAAAAATTCATATCAGTGTTCTAAATGACTGATAGAAAATTTTTCTTACAAGAAATGTTTTTGGTGGGCAGGAGGAAGACAGAGGCATATTGGTGCTTAAAGGAAACAAAAGTGAATGAAAGGAACTTAAGGGAACCAAAGATCAAGTCCTCACTTTTTCTTAAGAACAGTATGGCCTAAGTACTTCTCAAAAGGTGTTCTATAAAGTCTACGGCCTCTCTCAGACATTCATAATGTGAACTAGTTCTGAGAAGTCCTGTAGCCAAGAAAATGCCCTAACTTCATTTAGTCCAGCATTTCCAAACTTACTGCCCATGGCACTCCTTTTCAGACCTAAATCCCATCAGCCTCCTGAGGGACCAGGAAATTCTGCTCCACATCTAATCACGGAAGGGTACATCCCATCCTAACTTCTCTGTTTTCTCACCTTGACTTACCTAGGCACATTAGAGAAGACAGGATTAGACAAATAAAATAACGGTCTTCAAATGTGTGAAGGGTTGGCACTTCAGACAGAGGGATTATTTTTATTTTTATTTTGGCAGTGCGGCATATGGGATCTTAGTTCCCTGACCAGGGACGGAACCTGTGCCCCCTGCAATGGGAGCACGGAGTCTTAACCTCTGGACCACCAGGGAATTCCCCAGAGGAATTAGATTTGCTCTGTATAGCTCCAAATAACAGAGTGAGGGTCGATGGTTGGATTCCAGGAAAGTGGACTTCACTTCTGAATGAGGGAGAATTTTTTAAAATTCCCTAATCTTTGAAAAGGCATTATAAACACATTGTACAAAATTCAAGAGGTGTTAATACCGAGTAAGGATGTGGGTCAATAGAAATCCTTACACATTGCTGGTGGTATAATAACTTAGAGAAAGTGACCATTTACACCTTCCATGACCCAGCCATCTACCATGTAGGGTATGCCCCCAGAGAAATTCTTGCACACGTGCGACAGAATATACATAAAAGAATGTTCTGGGAAAGACTGTAAGAGCCTCAATGACCAAATGTCCACTAACAGGAGAATGGGTAAATAAATTATAGTATTTTCATACAGTGGAATAGTATATAGTGGTGGAAGTGAAAAAACTACAGATACATGCAATGATATGGGAAAATCTTAGAAACTTAATGTTGATATGAAAAAGTTGTGGAAGACTACACAGCATGATACAGTTTTTATAAACTCAAAATCAAGCCAGATGGAACAATATATTGCTTAAAGATATATCTATATAATAAAATTGTTTTTAAAAGATAGTAAGAAACAGTATTATTTGTAATAGCCAGAAGGTGGAAACAACCTGTCTTTCAACTGGTAAATAAAATGTAGTATATCCATACAATGAAATATTTTTTGGTAATTAGAAAAAAACAAAGTCCTGATACAGGCAGCAACATGGATAAATTTTGAAAACATTATGCTTAGTTAAAGAAGCCAGTCACAATGATTCCATTTATGTGAATTTCCAGAATAAATAAATCCGTAGAGACAGAGAGTAGATTGCTGGTTGCCTAAGGCTGGGGTGGAGGGTACTTGGAGGAAATAGGGAGTGACTACTAATGGGTATACAGCTTCTCTTGCGGGTAATGAAAATGTTCTAAAATTGATTGTTGTGATGGTTGTACAATTCTACAAACAGCAAAAACCATAAGAATTGTACACCTTAAGTGGGTAAGTTCTGTGGTGGGTGAATTATATCTCAATAAAGTTGTTATAAAAAATAGCAAGAAAATAATAGACATGAAATTCAGGAAAGTGATACTTGGAAGGTGGTGGTGTGTGTGTAAGAATTGGGTAGATGGGGCTTCCCTGGTGGCTCAGTGGTTGGGAATCCGCCTGCCAATGCAGGGGACATGGGTTCGAGCCCTGGTCCAGGAAGATCCCACATGCCGCGGAGCAGCTAAGCCCGTGCACCACAACTCCTGAGGCTGCGCTCTAGAGCCCGCGAGCCACAACTACTGAGCCCGTGTGCCACAACTACTGAAGCCTGCATGCCTAGAGCCCGTGCTCCACAGCAAGAGAAGCCACTGCAATGAGAAGCCCGTGCACCGCAACGAAGAGTAGCCCCCGCTCGCCGCAACTAGAGAAAGCCCACGTGCAGCAACGGAGACCCAACGCAGCCAGAAACAATAAATAAATAAAATAATAAAATAAATAAATTAAAAAAAAAAAAAAAAAAGAATTGGGTAGATGAAGAACCCACAGGTAGCCTTGATGGAGCTGAAAATGTTCTAGTGGAGAAGTACACTCTCTGGGGGCATTCACTGATATTTTTTGATTTTTAAAAATTATACTGTATAACTTGCATATGTGTTGCACATATTCTTTTGTAGATGTCAAATAATCCATAATAAAATTTTAATACAAAATGCACGAAAAGGCATATAGTAAAAGTAGGTGTCACTCCTTTTGCCCTGGTTTGAAGGCAGCCACTATTCTCTGCTTCTTCTGTGTCCTTCCGGAGAATCTGTGCGTTTACAAACATTACACACACTGATGTACATAACCAGAAGTTACTGCACACTCTTCACACTGTCTCACACATTGGTTCAGAGAGAAACTTGGAGAACCTTCCTAACCTGTACACAGAGTGGCCATGGTCGTATTACTGACAGAGAGGCTTTGAGTCCTATTTGGGAAGAAGCGAGTTCTGGAGTCAGACTGCCCTTGGTTAGCCTTTGCTGCCCGCTCCTTTGCTGCATTCAGACCTGTGAAACAATAAGGCCAGCTTATCTGAAATGGCAGCCCTCCGCCATCCTCTATCCCCTACCTTGCATTAGTTTTCTTCTCAGCACAACTTGTATGCATTTGTGTAGTTGTTTACTGTTCATCTCCCCCACTAGAAAGCAGACTCTGTGACAGCAAGGACTCTGTCCCATTGCCACATAGGGTGTATTGCAGTAGGCACACAATAAATATTTATTGAACGGTCAAACTGATAAACACGTGAATGAATGCCTGGTTTGAAATTCCAGCTCCATTGTGTACTAGCTGTAAAATCTCAGGCAACTTACTAACTCTCTTTGCTTCAGGTTCCTCACTGGCACAATAGTATAGTAATAGCCATGAAGATGAAATAAATGTATACCTTCAAAACATTTAGAACAGGGGCTTCCCTGGTGGTGCAGTGGTTAAGAATCCGCCTGCCAGTACAGAGGACACGGGTTCGAGCCCTGGTCTGGGAAGATCCCACATGCCGCAGAGCAACTAAACCCGTGCGCCACAGCTACTGAGCCTGCGCTCTAGAGCCCGTGAGCCACAACTACTGAGCCTGCGCTCTAGAGCCCGTGAGCCACAACCACCGAAGCCGGCGCGCCTAGAGCCCGTGCTCTGCAACAAGAAGCCACAACAATGAGAAGCCCGCGCACCGCAACGAAGAGTAGCCCCTGCTCGCCGCAACTAGGGAAAGCCCGCACGCAGCAACAAAGACCCAACACAGCCAAAAATAAATAAATAAAATGAATTAAAAAAAACAAAACAAAACACTTAGAATGGAGCCTGGCACTTGTAACATCCATTTTATGTTGGCTCTTACTATCAGAGTATCCCAATGTAGGGAGGTACCGTAATTTATTTAACTGGTCTTCTACTGAGGTGGTTTGCAAACAGTTGTAATGCAGAACTTTGTGCATAACGCCATTTTGCACATGGGCAAGTCTGGTGGTTGGATGACTTTCTAGAAGTGGGGTTTCTGGGTCCAGGAGTACATGCATTTTTGATTCTGAGAGAGAAAGCCGACTTGAAGAGATCAGTAATGATGAGCACGACTGAACCGCGCTGGGGGATGCTGCTTCTTCGCTAGACGTGCTTATTGAGTCACTAGGCTGTGCGACCAGCTCTCAGGGCTGCGGTGGCAACGACTCCTTCTGCAGATGGGAGGCTGGGCTGTGTGACCTGCAAGGTCCCCGCAGATCTGGAACATAATAGTCCCCTACGATCACTGGCTAAGTGCCAGGCATATTTGCAACACAATGGAATATTACTCAGCCATAAAAAGGAACGAAATGGAGGTATTTGTAGTGAGGCGGATGGAGTTAGAGTCTGTCATACAGAGTGAAGTAAGTCAGAAAGAGAAAAACAAATACAGTATGCTAACACATATATACGGAATCTAAGGAAAAAAAAAAAAACAAAAAGGCCACGAAGAACCTAGTGGCAAGACGGGAATAAAGACACAGACCTACTAGAGAATGGACTTGAGGATACGGGGACGGGGAAGGGTAAGATGTGTCAGGGTGACAGAGTGGCATGGACATATATACACTACCAAATGTAAAAGAGATAGCTAGTGGGAAGCAGCCGCACAGCACAGGGAGATCAGCTCGGTGCTTTGTGACCACCGAGAGGGGTGGGATAGGGAGGGTAGGAGGGAGGGAGACGCAAGAGGGAAGAGATATGGGAACACATGTATATGAATAACTGGTTCACTTTGTTATAAAGCAGAAACTAACACACCATTGTAAAGCAATTATACTCCAATAAAGATGTTAAAAAAAATGCAAAGCTAAAATGTTCCATTTTATGTCCAATTGGTGGTAATGACGAAAAATACTCTTTTAACTCATTTTTAAACTGAGAGCCAAGTTTTTATTCACAGTGTAGTGTTTGTTTTTTGGGGGGAGAGGGATTTGCTTTATATTTTGGACCTTTCTGAAGGTATTTGGTGTAAAAAATTTTAAAACGTCCAGTGTACCTTTTTAAAAAGTGTGTGGTCTAGTATTTGAACTCTCCCTACACAAATTAAATTCTTATGTAATGATTAGGTTGGGGGTAGGTCAAGAAATATTGTATTTCTTTTTTAAAAAACTTTATTGGCTTTTTTTTTTTTTTTGCCCTGTTGAGTCTAGTCAATAATCCACATTCTCCAGCCACTCAAATGTCAAAATGTTTCAAAAACATAAAAAAATAAATGAATAGAAGCGTCCTTGTTCTTTAAATTATTTCTGTGTTACCCTGAACTGTAAGTGAACCCTCCTTGCTTATAAAAGAAGCAGCTGTTCATGCAATTGAAACCATGGTTCATTACAAGCTGACCTTGGATTCAGGAGTAAAACTTCCTCTATTTTACTACAACTATTCAGACAGGGACTGGAGATAAACAATAATCAAAATCAGGATGGAACTTGACTGGGAAACCCTCTATGTTCTTTGGCAGAATTATAGCAGCTCTCGAATTGCCAGGAGTGAGGCAATGTGAAATGACCCTCAAACATTCCCTTCTGAAATGCAGTAGGTCCAAGCTGCCAGCTCTGAGCAGACAAAGGCCGATTGTAACGACTTCTTAAGCATATACTTATAGAAACATTAATTATCACCAACCCTATTTTAAACATTTATAGAAAGTTGAGATGAAAGGGTCCTTTTATATCCATTTTTATACTCCCCCTTGCAAGAAACTATGATTACATTATTTTTTTTCCCCCTTCTTTCACTTCTTGGAATTCTTATTTCTAGGTCTTATTCTTTTTTTTTTTAATCTTTATTTTTTTTTCACACACACACACTGTATTTTATTTTTTACAAGAGATAAATAGACTGACACCAAGCATTGTAAATGGATGTCTAGGTCTTATTCTTAAAAGACTAATTTTGGTTTGAGGCTTGTGTGCTCATCAAGTTAGATATGAGAGTATGGCAGGGAAATGAAATGGGTAAGTGGGTGTGATAAGGGAGGGGACACACTGAAGTGTGGGAGGTATGGGCGTCTGGAGTGCAGAAATGACCCGTTTTGGAAAGGTAGGCGTTCAGTTTGCTAAGGTGCCAGTGGAAGCCAATTTGAGATCAAATTGGTTAAGGTCGAAAGTAGTGGTTCTCAAACACTGGAGTTCATCAGAATCTTGGAGGAGGGCTGCTTTCACAATGACCATCATGGGGTACCTCCCTCCCAGAGAATTTAATTCCGAGCTGCATGTTAACCAAGACGCTTAGTGATTCAGACGCAGGTGGCTTGAGGCCACACTTTGAGAGGAAAACTGATTTGAAGGTTAGTTATTCCCAGCCTGCCCTCACAGGACCTCCAGCCATATGTCTACACAACCTGCTGGAACCCAACTTACTGTCTCCCTCTCAGGTCTCCTCCATGGCACACGGCATCATGTGCTATCAAGTTGGCTCCAAAAATGATGTATGGCAGGCCGTGTGCAAGGGTGTTCTTGGCTGAGGCTGTCCTTGAAGAATGCTTTGACCTCTTGAAGTCAATTATAATTCTTTATAGAGTCATGAAAAAGAGAAGAGAGAGAAATTGAGAGATCACAGGCTAAACAATCCACTGATAGGGAGTAGATATCCCTGGCATGGAGGAGGCTGACCTGGGCACGGTGGGGTAAGGAGAAACCCTGAACTTGCCTGTGAAGCTGGCAGTTCAATGCACACAGTGCAGACATGAGGACCGATATAAAGAGCCAGGCTGTTTGTTTGGAGGAGTCGTGGAGCTGCACGAATTCCACTTAGGCTGCAAAATGAGACTTGGCTCTGCTCTGGTTTCCCAGTGCCCACTCCCTCCCCTCCCGCTCCTTCTCCTATGCTCCTATCCCTGGGCCAAGAGAACACACATCTGTCACTACTTCAGCTTCTCAGCCTCTGCTCTGTGCATGTGAACATGAACTGGAAATCCCAAATGGGGTGTCAGGAGGCCAGGACTTTGCCTTCCACTGGGTCCAATTCCGCAGTGTCTTGAAAAGAGCCACTGGACTGGAGCAAGCATTGACTGTTGCCTTTCTCCCTCCTTCTGCCTCCAGCTTCCTGCTGGCAATGTGGGGGTTCCGTCACATAGGAATCAGTGATGTTCATTCAGAAACAAAGTTCCTTCCCAAGATAGCCAAAGCAAGGGATTCCAATACAGGACTGAGAGAGGTAACTACCATTTATTAGGTACCTACTACATGCCAAGTGCTTTGCATCTTTATTACATTTTCTCCTCACAATAACCCTGCAGGCTGAGCAGCGCTATCTTGTTGCAAGTCGGGAAGCTGAGGCTGAGGATTCTGTGGCTTGTCCAAGATTGTACACATAGGGCTAGAATGTGTGAGGTATAGAGAGGGCTCTATGCTTTCTGTTTCTTGTTGCCTTGATGATTTGTCTAGCTCTGATGCATTTACCGTAGCTGCATTTTATGCCCACCTAGGAGGCAGTACGCGGAGAGGTTAGCAATTGGGCTCTGCAGACAGACTGCTGAGGGTTCTGCCACTCATGAGCTGCGTTCTATCCCTCATTTCTCTTGGGAGAACAAGAATAATGATAATATAATACTTACCTCGGGCTTCCCTGGCAGCTCAGTGGTTAAGAATCCACCTGCCAAGACAGGGGACACAGATTCCAGCCCTGATCTGGGAAGGTCCCACATGCTGCTAAGCAACTCAGCCCGTGTGTCACAACTACTGAGCCTGCGCTCTAGAGACCACGAGCCACAACTACTGAGCCCGCGTGCCACAACTACTGACGCCCGTGCGCCTAGAGCCCGTGCTCCGCAACAAGAGAAGCCACCGCAGTGAGAAGCCCACGTACCTCAACGAAGAGTAGCCCCCACTTGCTGCAGCTAAAGAAAGCTCGCGCGCAGCAAAGACCCAACGCAGCCAAAAATAAAATAAATAGATAAATTTATAAAAAAAAAAAAAAAACTTACCTCTTAGAGGAGTTTTGAAAATAAAAAGAAGCAGTAAGATACTTAGAACAGGGCCTGGTACAGTGCCAGTGCCTCAACTAATGGCTAATTACTATCATTACCATCACCACCATCATCATCATCTTTGCAGGTTGCCTTATAAATGCATATGGGATATAAATGTAAGATGGAAAAATAGGCAAGTGGTGGCTGGGTGAATTCATGAAGGATGTTTGTGTGAACGAAAGAGGGAGAAGGCTGGATGGTGAGAGGGAGGGATGGGGCATCAGATGCCTAAGGTGCAGCTATGCCTCGGCCCTCACTGACCTGCTGACCCATTTTGTGGCCGGCCTCCTGAGGAACTCCCCTCCCCCATGTGGCCTGGGCAGGCCATCCAGGGTAGCACAATTATGGTGGCTGCTAATTACTTCCCAGCTGTGCTGCTGGCTGCTGGGTGGGTGGAGGTGGGGTGCTTCTGAGAGATTTCCAACCCTGCCTAGCCGGTCAGGTCCTTGATCAGCTTTGGGGGTCCCAGCCCTGAGGCCGGAGCGTGAACCCTGGCCTGGGCACCCTGGGGAGGAAATCTGGGACTGGATGGCGGAGAGAGATCCCGAGGGGTCGATTAGACCAGGTCCGGAAGATGGAGGTTCTGCCTGTGAGAGGGATCGGGTGTGGGCGGCAAAAGGGGCCCATGGCTGGTCCTCATTTTCCAGATGGCAAGTCAAGGATTAGAAGATTAAGTCACTTATCCAGGTGTGAACTCAGAGAGGTTGAGGGCACTTAGAAGAAAGGCCCTGCCTCCAAGAGGGGGGAATCCTAATACCTGCTTAGTTCACCGCTGTGATAACTATCCGAGGAGTGATAACTATTTCTCTGTCCTCATCCGTGTCTCGAATATTTATTATGAGCCCATAAGCCCAGTAGATTATGATTGTGTCTGTGGTTCTGTGGGGGACACACATTTTCCATCCACGTGCTGAAGATATTTATTGTCCAAAAGTAATAACTATTGATATCATAAGAATAAGACTGCTAACTACCACTTACTTAATATCTACTATGTTTCAGGCATTTTATGTTCATAATTTCACTGAGTTGTGACAACAGTTGTCATGGAGTGGCTATTGTCAGCCTGTTTTATAGATAAAGAAACTGAGGCTCAGGGACATTAAGTATATTGTAGCTTGCCTTCCATCAAGAACATACAGTTGCATGTGGGTCAATGCCAAGGCCAAGGTTCGGATCCAGACTCTGTCTAACCCCAAAGTCCATGGTGTTAATTGCTAGTCAAGGGGGGAGTATATTTACCCGTAAAAGATCACCCACTAATTGAAGGTGGATTTTGAAGCCACTGAGTCAGCCAGAGTGATCAAAGGAGGCTTTGCGGCGGGCTGGGATGCAGGAGGATTCTGCAGGCTGAGGGGAGGGGTCAGTGAGGAAGCGCAAGGACAAAGTGGACAGTCAGGATGATCACAGATGCCATCATCTCCCCTGATCTCCCCCACCGTCCATGAGGGACGAGGGACAGGGGCGACCCTTCCATTCTGAAACAGTGGAAGTTGAAAAAGATTATGTGACTTGCCCAAGGTCACCCAGCTACTAAGTGATAGAAATAGGTCCTCAGGCTCCTGGACGTCTTCCATTTTACGAGGAGCAGGGCCCCATGGAAATTTTGTGGGTAGAGTATGGAGATGGGGAACAGACTTTCTTGTATCACTAAGGGTGGAATTTTCATTATTTGGATTACAGCAGCCTTCTTCACGATTTTTTGTGTCACAGACCACTTTGGCAGTCTGATGTTTGCCAAATAATGTCTTTTTAATTTTAATTATGGTAAACACATAGAACATAAAATTTACCATCAGCCACTTTTAAGTGTACAGTACAGCCCCATTAAGTACATTCACTTTGTTGTGCTACCATCCACAGAACTCTTTTTATCTGTAAAACTGAAACTCTGTACCCATTAAACACTAATTCCCCATACCCTCCTTCCCCCAGCCCTGGGCAACTACCATTCTACTTTCTGTCTCCACGAATTTGACTACTCTGGGTACCTCATATAAGTGGAATCATACATTATTTGTCATCTTATGGCTAGCTTATTTCACTTAGCATAATGTCCTCAACGTTTATCCATGTTGTAGTATCTGTCAGAATTTCCTTCCTTTTTAAAGTTGAATAATACTCTGTTGTATGTCTGTACCACATTTTATTCATCAATGGACACACAGGTTGCTTCTATCTTTGGACTATTGCAAATATGTGCCAAAGAATGTTTTAAAATGCATAAAATTATGTGTGTGTGTATATGCATGATGCCTCTAAGTGTGAGTGTACATATATAAATTAGATATAACATGATTACAAAAAACAATTATATGGATATACAGTTATCTATGTATATTTTAAAAACAAATTGTGTCATAGAGATATATCAGCTTCTCTACTAATGCAGTAAATAAGATCTAGCAGCAGGCTTAATAACTGTCTTAATTTTGAAACAGTGAGGAGTGTAAATGATATGTTTGAGATATGTGCAGTAACTAGGATATGATGTAAAATATCCATGATTTTGGTGACAAAATCCCAGGTTCTGCCAACATTCCTGTAGTTTGTGGTCTACATTGGTCATTGAAGGAAATGCTAGATTTCAGTTAGAGATTCATTAAAAGAAAGATGTAATTATTTCCCATACAAGTCTGGGACCCCCTGGAATTCACTCTGCAGGTCCTAGGAAATTACAGCCTACAGGGGCCGTGATGAGAGGTCAGCTTTGGAGCTTGAAGAAAAGTTCTTTAACCATCCTGGCCTGAAGTGACGGCTCCAACTTCTAACTTTTTGGTTTGGGTGACCTTTTTCTGGCTTGGCCCAGCTGTGTGAACTTGGACAGGTTATTTAGCCTCTTTGAGCCTCAGTTTCCCCACCTGTAGTTGGATACCAGTACACATCCTTCAGAGTTCACAGCTTCCTATGGCTCCTGAGGTTCCTTTTAAAAGATAGATAAAACCAGGAGAGCATTTTGGCCCAGGTTTATCTAAGTCTCAAAATCCCCTTCTCCATCCATAATGGATGGCAGGATAGCAGGCTTGTTACATCCATGTTTTCCAGAACCTTGTTTTCTTCCTGCTGTCCCGGGTAAACAACACAGCTAAGCCAGACCCTGACTTCTCCTAGCATCCTAGCCTTTTGGGAGCCAAGACTGGCATCTGTTTTTATAGACTCTAAGTTGTCTAAAACTTTTACAAACCGGGGGTGGTCTGGGATCCTATCAGGGGTCATAAAAGATGATAGCCAGCAAAGATAGGGGATCAGAAGGGATATTCTTAAACAATTAGCTAGAAAAAGGAAGCCACAAAGGGAAGTTTATATGCAGGTGTCCAGGCATTCCAGCAATGTGCCTTAAGATAACCAAGTCCCTGGCCAGGGATGACAGATGGGGATTTGCTACATTTGCTGCTTGCTGGATAGGCTTAGTCTGTTCTGTTTTAATACTGAATATCTCCTACTGTAATCCATGAAATGGGATAATGTTAGCTAGTTCCCAAGACTGTGGACAGATTGAGATGATGCGTAGGAAAGCGGCAGCCCAGGCTGAGCTGGAGCTGAGACACAGCTGGGAGGGGAGCAGGGTGGCCGCTCGCCGGAAGACCTGTTTGTATGAGTTGCTGTGCACAGAAGTTTAGTTCTTGGTCGACGGAGGAGGGTGGAGGTTTTCTGTGGTTGTTATGTTTTATCTTCCCCTCAGGAGTGTCTGGGGAGGGAGGACGAACGGAGGAAGTGACCACTCTTTCTGTCCCCCTGTCGCAGATACTGGCCCTCTGCAGTGGGGAAGGAGCTGTACTTATGGACTTGTGGAGACTGTGCCCAAGCACTGTTGGGTCAGAGCCTAAGGGACAGAATGTCACACCGAGTGGGGAGAGAGGGCTAGTCTCTCCCTGTACCCTTTCCTTTCTGCCCAAGGGGGCCACCAGCAGAGTCCCTGTGGAGGGCAGTGGCTTGGTGAGGACAGGGCACAGTACCTAGCAGAGGCAGAAGACCATGAGCAGACTCCTTGCTGTGTCCATGGAGACTCGGCTCCCCTGAGAATTCTGGAAAACAAGTGTTGGGAGAGAGACGAGATGTTAAACAAGACCTAATTTGATAAGCTGATGGGGCTGGGAGCTAGCAAGGGTCAACTGTTTACCACATTTTCACCACTTCTATTTTGAGCCTGGTACATAATAAGTAAGGCCTTGTCCTCATAAAAAAACAAGAAATTCCTCCTCTTTTTATGAGTCTGGGACATAGTAAAGTATCACGCACGTAATTGCTTACTAGTAATGCCATGGCTGTTAAAGTATTGCTCTTCCATCAACTACGTAGGAGAAAGGTTAACAGGTCAACCAACTGCTTGCCAAAGAGCTGGGATTCAGTCAGGTTCCTCTGGTCCCAGAGCTTATACTCTTCATTCTAAGATAACTTTTTTCCTTTTATCAAAGGTAACTTTGATAAAGAGAAAACATCTTCAGTAAATTAAACAGAACTACCATCTGCCCCAGCAGTTCCACTCCTAGGCATATACCCAAAAGAATCAAAGGCAGATGATCAAAAATAAAAACTTGTACATGAATGTTCATAGCACCCCTGTTCACAGTAGCCAAAACACAGAAACAACCCAAATATCCACAAACTGATGAATGGATGAACAAAAGGTGGTATACACATAAAATGGAATTTTATTCAGTCATGGAAAGGAATGAAGTTCTGAAACGTGCTACAACATGGATGAACCATGAAAACATGATGGTAAATTAAAGAAGCCAGTCATGAAAGAACACACATGATATATGTTAGGTTATAACAGATATAACATATATATAACACATATATAACATGTTATATAACACACACACACACATATATATATATGTTATGTCCAGAATAGGCCAATCCACAGAGACAAAAAGCAGATTAGTGGTTGCCAGCAGGTAGGCCGTGAGGGAAATGGAAGTGACTATTAATGGGGATAGGGTTTCTTTGGGGGATGATAAAAATGTTTTAGAATTAGATGCTGTGATGGTTGCACAACATCGTGTACGTACGAAATGCCATGGAATTGTATGCTTTAAAATGGTTAAAGCAGTGAATATTACATTATGTTTATTTTACCACAATTAACGTAAAAAGAAAGCAGCAAGGAGCAAATATTTAAATAGAACACGTTAAACACATTTCAGGTGCATTCTTTCTCAGCAACCTCTTTTTTCAATTTTTATTTTTATTTTTTTAAATTAATTTTTATTGGAGTATAGTTGATTTACAATGTTGTGTTAGTTTCAGGTGTACAGCAAAGTGAATCAGTTATACATATACATATATCCACTCTTTTTTAGATTCTATTCCCAAATAGGTCATTATAGATTATTGAGTAGAGTTCCCTGTGCTATACAGTAGGTTCTTATTAGTTATCTATTTTATATATAGTAATGTGTATATGTCAATCCCAATCTCCCAATTTATCCCTCCCACACTTTCCCCCTTGGTAACCATAAGTTTGTTTTCTGTATCTGTGACTCTATTTCTGTCTTGTAAATAGGTTGATTTGTACCATTTTTTAGATTCCACATATAAGCGAAATCTTATGATATTTGTCTTTCTCTGACTTACTTCACGCAGTATGACAATCACTAGGTCCATCCGTGCTGCTGCAAATGGCATTATTTCATTCTTTTTATAGCTGAGTAATATTTCGCTGTATATATGTGCCACATCTTCTTTATCCATTCCTCCATCGATGGACATTTAGGTTGCTTCCATGTCCTGACTGTTGTAAATAGTGCAGCAATGACTCAGTTTTTAGTACAATAATATCTTGCCCATCTTGGAATTCCTTAGGCAACTTCACCTCAGCAGAACCCAGTTGAGAATCAGGAGGCAAAGAGTTCTAAGGACCTCCTTCAGTGTGAGAGGAAGGCCTGAAGGGGGAGCCTGTGAGCTAAGTCCATCCTGGTATTATGACTTAGGACATGCCTGGATCATAGTGATTCCCTGAGCTATCAAGACAAGGACAATCCCATTCCGGGTCTTTGCAACACAGTTTTAGGCCTCTTGATTTGCTGTCTGCCTTGTTACATAGCAAATTATGTATTCCTTGATTCATTTCTGAGAACTTAAAAGATTTTAAAGGAGTTTCGGGAACAGGCTCAGTTTAGTGATATAAGCTCATGTCCTCCAATGTGCTTGATTAGGACACAATTCTGAACCTAGGACCAAGTGTTGAAACACAAGGGTTCCGCCTAACAGCCACAACATCTCCAATGTGGAGTTTTTCAACTACGGGACAAGGCGGTCTCAACACAGGGCTATTATGCAAGTCAAATATGATTATGTGTGAAAAAGACTTTTATGAATGATGAGATGCTATACACATGCAAGGTACTAATTATTGTGTTGGCAGCAAAAAGTCCCTCACTTCTAATAATAATAGCTAACACATACTACACATATGTGCCAGGTAACCAATGAAGAAACTGACGGAGAGGGATGGTAAATAACTTATCCAGGGTCCCAGAGCCAGTACATGATGGAGCCAGGATGTGACCCAGCAGGCTGGCTCAGTCTTCACACAGCCTCCTGTGTATAATATATCTCATTCTTCATATGATAGCAAGGAATAATTCAAGCAGAACTGAGGGGTGTAATCAGCACTTTTTTGTTTTTTGTTTTTTTTTTTTTAATCAACACTTTTTAAAGTGAGTATCCTTGGATGAGATGACACCCCGATCGCTGGGACCAGCTCAAAGCTCGCTGTTAGCATCACCTTCCAAACTCCACATTCAAAGTCATTCATTTCAGGAGCTTAAAATCAACCATGGTGGGAGTATTTACACCATGGAAATTAGCAAATGCTCTGAACCAGGGCTTTTTCTTTCCCTTCTTTTTTGGAGAGCCTGTTAAATATTTACCAGCATATCACTGGCTATACCAACTCCTATTGGCAGAAAGAATTAGTAATAACATCTGATAATGATAATAAAAGAACATGGGTGCATATATATCTTTTTGAGTTAGTGTTTTTGTTTTGTTTGGATAAATACCCAGAAGTGGAATTGCTGGATCATATGGTAGTTCTGTTTTTAATTTTTTTGAAGTACCTCTGAAGTAACTGTTTTCCACAGTGGCTGCGCCAATTTACCTTCCCACCAACAGTGCATGAGGGTTGCCTTTGCTCCACATCCTCACCAACACTTGTTATTTCTAGTCTTTTTGTTAATAGCCATTCTGACAGGTATGAGGTGGTATCTCATTATGGTTTTGATTTGCATTTCCCTGATGATTAGTGATGTTGAGCATCTTTTCATGTACCTGTTGACCACCTGTATGTCTTCTTTGGAAAAATGTCTATTCAGATCTTCTACCCACTTTTTTTTTTTTTAATTAATTAATTTATTTTTTGGCTGTGTTGGGTCTTCGTTTCCATGCGAGGGCTTTCTCTAGTTGCGGCGAGCAGGGGCCACTCTTCATCGCGGTGCACGGGCCTCTCACTGTCGCGGCCTCTCTTGTTGCGGAGCACAGGCTCCAGACGCGCAGGCTCAGTAGTTGTGGCTCACGGGCCCAGTTGCTCCGCGGCATGTGGGATCTTCCCAGACCAGGGCTCGAACCCGTGTTCCCTGCATTGGCAGGCAGATTCTCAACCACTGCACCACCAGGGAAGCCCCTTCTGCCCATTTTTTAATCGGATTTTTTTTTTTTTTTTTGCTATTAAGTTGTATGAGTTCTTTCTTTGTTTTGGATATTAACCCTGTGTCAGATATATGATTTGCAAACATTTTCTCCCATTCAGTGGGTTGCCTTTTCATTTTGTTGATGGTTTCCTCTGCTGTGCAGAAGCTTTTTAGTTTTATGTAGTCTCACTTGTGTATTTTTGCTTTTGTTGCTTAGATACTATGATTAATGCCACTTCACAGGTGGGAAACTGAGGCTCATGTCTCACAACACTGAACACCGAGCAACACTGCCCTTGGAGTGTCAGAATGGGAAGTAGGGAGGGGCCGGGTGGAACAGGCTGGATGTCACCTGCTGGCTTGGAAGAGAGAAGAGGAGACAGAGGAAGTCACAGGCACAGATAGGAGCCTTACGCAGACTTTCAGGATGCAGGGTGAGGCAGTTTTGGCACCTATTGCCAAGTATGAGCGATCCCAGAAAGGCCAGACCCTCTAATGGTCCTGAGCTCTGGGTCATCGCCTCTGGGAAATCTTTCCTCACTGCCCCATTATGCGCCCCCTCTGTCCCCTGCTAGCCTGGATTAGGTGGCCCCCTCTCACCCTCCAAACCCCACATTCCCACAGCTCTTTAAGGTTATCTCTTTAATAGAAGACACCACATTGCACTATGATTGTCTGTTTGGGTCTCTATGTGCCTTTCAAGGCCGGGAACCTAATCACGGTAGTCCCAGCCCCCAGCACTCCTGGTTAGAGCTCAGTAGTGTCAGTTAATCCAGACAGAAGACTGCATTTCTGATCAGGAAGAGAGTAAGCCTCAGATCTTTCACCTCAAGGAGAAGTTTATAGGTGGTAGCACTTATTTAGGGAGTGGAGCTTCATGGCCTTTTCCTACTAATATCTAACAAGGAAGCTCGTGCTCTGCTCCATGCAAAGAAAGGTGCTACAGTGTCTAGGTCCCTCAACGGGTTTCTTCATGTCCTGGAACCATCCCTCAAAACATACGTTTTCACGTGTCACAGAGCCCAAATGGACTGCCCGTTGCCTGGATGGACCATGATTTTTCTAACCATTGCAGAATCACTTAGGTTGTTTCCATTTTGACTCTTTCAAGCCATGCTGCAAAGGTCGTTTCTGAACCTATCGCCTTGTACTCTTGTGCAAGTGCATTCCTAGAGGGGAATTGCAGGGTCAAAAGCAATCCCATAAAGGTTGCATCTTTAAGACTCAAATATTAGAAAGTGTTCATGTGAATCTTGGCTAATGGCAGTTACCTCAGAGGCAAATACCTCAAGTACCTTTCCCATGACGTGTTATTTATCTGTTCTGACTCAACATCAGGGTTCACAACTCTTGTAACAGAGTTTTCTCTGAGATTGACATTGCAGTAAGCAGCAGGAATGCCCAGGAGAACGTGTCAAGAGAAAGGGAAGACAAAGTCAAAGGTAGCAAGAAAAACAACATTGAAGAAACTGAAATAGAAAAGACGGCTTGGAGCTGAAAGTATGATAAAGTCAAAGAAAGAAGGAAAATAAAGTTAGTCTCTACCTGAAAAAGGATCTTATGAAAGTTTTCCTTTGAAAAACCCATAATGCTAGTAAATAGCAAGACTCTGGTAGGAAATCCTCAAGATTCATCCTCCTATTTTATAGATGAAGAAACAAGGGCAGAGGGGTTAACTGACTTGCTCGGGAACACATAGCTAGTTAGTAGCATTGCAGGGACCAGAGCCCTTGCTTCTGAGTCATGCTGCATCATGGCCTTGATTTTTCCTTCCATTTTTCTCCACTTATCCCTTTATAATTACTTTACTTAGGCAATATGGATAATTCATTCAGAGCTGGAACATCATTTTCTCATTTCACTGAGTTTAAATAGAGATGACAGGGCCTATTCTTAATGTTTAACAATCAAAACCAATTATGACTCTTTCTTTCCCTCATGCAAAAAAACACACTGTCCTTTTCAGAATGCAGTGTTTTCATTCTATGGCATAAACAGGCCAATGAGAACAATAACATAGCAAGAAAACCTCCGGAGAAGGTAAATACTAAATATAATCAAGTAAGCCCAGTTATTCAGGGTTGGGGAAATTATGCTATGGATACAAGATAAAGAATAAAAATAGCTCAAAGGACACTGAATTCATGGGTACGAGTCAGAGCACACTCATGTGTGTTCAGCCCAGTGATGTGACCAACACCAACAAGCTCAATTTCCTTCTGCCATGTGGAGGGGACCAGAAAGCCCCTAGATATTTCCCTGGTATAGAACCAAATTCCCCAAACTGCCCAAGTGATGCTTGGCTAGACCAGAAAGTCTTCCCACTTTGCCCCTGTAGCAGAGGAAAACTGAGTCATAGAGCTATCCTAAACATAAGTTCAATTAATTACACATCCACCTATCCACCTTTCCTTCCCTCCATCCATCCCTCCATCCTTCCATCTGACTGTCGACATTTGTTGAACTCACACCATGTTGGAGTTCAATTAGGAATTTCGAAATAGCTTCCTGATTGGATATAATAGCCAAGAAGTCTCGACTTCTGGCTCTACAATATCCCTGGGTGGTTTTTTCCTTGTTTATAGAGAGGGACAGCCAATTTTCTGAGGTTTTTGTCCATCAATGGAATTTATATGGATGTGGTTGCTCTTCCCTTTGTCATCCTAAATAGTAGAGCTAGAGAAATGAAGCAAGACATATAATTAAATGTAAAAAGGAATCCTGTTTTTCTTGGACTCCATCTTGAAAAAGCCATTCTTTTGGAAATCCAAGGAAAAATATTGCCAGTGAGCCCTTCAAAGAGGCAGAAAGAATTCCAGTGGACCCAGGGAAGATAGTCATTGTTTACGAGGCACTCCTGGAGGAGTGTTTGAAATACTCTTTTTTTTTTTTTTTTTAAACTTTTCCTGTTCCAGCTTTTTTTTTTTTTTTTTTTTTAATTTATTTATTATTTATTTTTCGCTGTGTTGGGTCTTTGTTTCTGCACGAGGGCTTTCTCCAGTTGCGGCGATCGGGGGCCACTCTTCATTGCGGTGCACGGGCCTCTCACTATCGCGGCCTCTCTCGTTGCGAAGCACAGGCTTCAGACGCGCAGGCTCAGTAGTTGTGGCTCACGGGCCTAGTTGCTCTGCGGCATGTGGGATCTTCCCAGACCAGGGCTCGAACCCGTGTCCCCTGCATTGGCAGGCAGATTCTCAACCACTGCGCCACCAGGGAAGCCCTGAAATACTCTTGGAGGTCCCTCTCACATGTATAGATGCTACTGGCTTAATTCAGCATTAGAGGCTTTTGACACCAGTGCCATTGGGAAATTGCATCCTCGAGGTATCTAGGGGGCTCTGGCCATGACACTGCTCTTGTTCCTTTCCTTGGCAAAACTGCCATGTTTCAGGTTTTAGGGGACTGAGGGACCCAAACAGAGTTCTTGCCTAAGATCCTGAGATAAGTTCATAAGATGTGACTACCTGAGATTGAAAGACAGGAAAGTGATGCGAAATGGATAAGATAAGGTACTTCCTTGACTGTGAGCTCTGTGAGGACGGAGACCCTATTGATCATATTCATTGTTTTCTCTCTAGTGTCTGGCAATATGATATTCAATGCTCAATAAATATTTGTTTAATTAATATCATTGTTGCAGTCTTTCCAGGAAATGTTGCAGCATTTAAACCGCTAAGCAATAGAAAGTATATTAGATTTGAAGTAAGAAAGCCCAAGTCTGATTTCTGGCATTTCTAGTAACTAGCTGTGAGCATCCGTTTTCACATCTTTAAATGGGGTCAGTAGCATCTAGCTCACAAAACTACTGGTAGGATTAAATGGAATAGCATATTTAAAAGGCTTGAGCACAATACCTGACACAGTGGTATGTGCTTAATAACTGTGGAGTCTGTTAAAATTAGAGGACTGCATCCATTTTAGCAAGAGGGCTACAGTGACTCTAAAATAGAAGCACCAATTTAAAATGTAACCAATGAAAGAGAAGCCAAAATCATGAAATTTCCAGCCTGTCCTAAGGAAGTGCTATAATGACAGAAACATTTGGTGATAGATACAAAGATTATTTTAAAAAGGGAATCAATCGATAAAATTTTGCTAGTGTTTCTTTCTCAGTTTTCAGTGCTAACTTTATTTTCATATGAACAAAACTGCTTTCCTGAGTTATCTAGTGATGGCTCACTAAAACTTGCTTTCGAACTTCTTGCTAAGAAAAAATTATCCAAAATTTGGAAATAAGGCAGAGAAGTTATTACATACTTTTGTTTCCACGTCATACTAGAGAATTGTCGAAAACACTCACTTAAGGATCATCTGAGGCTCTGGGAAATTATCAATTTGTTTGACTTACTATTTACTACCTGTTATAGGCTAAATGTTTGTGTGCCCCCAAATCTATATGTTGAAGCCCTAATTACTGCTTAAAGTCCAGAGTCTGTAACTTTGCATATTAACTTGTAGAAGATTGACGAGTTGTCTTCCCACTAGACATGTCAATGGTTTCTGTCTGTAGAAATAAGAGCCCTGAAGGTTACGGTTTTATTGACTTGTAGGGCATTAACCATTTTTATCTAATGTGATCTGAGCTTCAGTTTTCCTGCTCTGTAAAATGGCATTAATATTTCTCCTGTAGGATCAAATATAATGCATATAGCACTTGTAAGGCACTGCCTAACACATAGCAAACTCTCAAATTATACTCACTGATTATTTAGATCAGAGGGCCACAGCTGTACAGTGTTTAAAAATATTAGTGACCAATAGGTAAAAATCTCGACACTACATATATACATATATACATTCAGATTTTGACTTCTCTTAGAAAATCACAAGGTCTGGTAGCCCGAAGCAGCCAACAGCTCTAAGTGGGTGTCATCTTCCCTTTGGGATGGGCAGGTATTGTCCCACAGGCCACACCCAGGCCTCTTGTTCCTTTACATTCCTTGCCTGGCCCTTGAGGCTTCAGTCTCTGGTTTAGGGCATCATCTCCTCATTCCCCAATTGCACAGGAGGTCTTCACAGAGCATTGCTTCTTTTCCTCTCTTCCCCAGCCCTGCGGGAAGGGCATGGTGCACTCAGGCTGAGTGCATGGGTAGGACGTCTTCTCTAGGGTCTCTGAGATTGTCACATCCTGCTAGATATTCTCCACGACTGGTAGCACTGCTGAGCACCAGACTAGCTGATAGTGATAGTTAACCTTGATACAGAGCTCCCACCTATGCCAGCCACTTGATGTGGGTTATCTTGCAGAATCTTCCAGACCATTTGAAGTAGGTATCACAGGCCCACAATTGAAAATTTCAGAGCTCTAAAAACCAAAATTCTTCTTATGACAAAATCTAACCTGAACCAACATAAAGCTATATAGTCTTTATTTCTCCCGCTTAATTTAAGTACCTCACATTTTGCTGCAGAAGTACTAATGTGTTTAATTACTAGGTACTGCCCCAGACCCCACCGTGGGGATGGTATTCACACCATACTAACTTTCTAAGGTCTGAATACCTGGTTCAGATAAGGTGTTGAGGATATCTATTATTCCCATTTTACAGATGAAGAAACTGAATCCTTGAGAAATTTTTTTAAAAAATCCAAATAAGTGCTTAACTGTAGTGACCATCCATCAGACTGTCCTTCCTGGATGGCCTGGGGCAAGTCACTTCTCTGGACCTCAGTGTCTGTTTGTAAAATGAAGGGTAGTACTGCTAGCTGTATGCCATACACTTAATATACTTTATATCTGTTGTCCTACAACGTAGGTGTTGTTGTTATTATCCCCATTCTGCTGATGAAGATATTGAAGTTCAAAGAACTTAAATAACTTGCCCAAGGTCACCCAGCCAGTCCCTGGAGAGCTGACTTGTGAACCAGGTCTGTCTGACTTTGGCATCACACACCCTTTCATGGGGTTCAAGGGTCTTGTAGCTGTAAAAGGAGTCCCTCTCTCTTATATCCCTATCAGATTGCTTCACTAAAAAAATAATGCCTGGACCATTTTCTCTCTCGTTCTTCGCATTCCAGCAATCATTGGCTTGACCGAGAGGCCAGGGGCGCTTTGAGAATGGTGTTTACTGTTCCCTATCTCCCACACCCCAGGGGAGACTTCCAGCCATTCCAAAATGTCCACTTTCAGACTATTGTAGGTCTTTTCTAGGATCTCATTTTCCGGGACCCAGTGGTCTGTCTCTCGCTCTTCCTGCTGTAAAGATTTCTGCAAGTAGGTGCCACATTTCTCTAGGGACTTGCAGCCCCAATAAGTCTGAGCTCAGCAGGCCCAGTTCTCCAGCTCCTGTTAATGATGTCTGTCCCTCCTCCTTCCTTCCATCTCTCCTGGATGATTACTCCTCCTCTCACTCAGGGAACGCAAGAGTAATCACAGGAGCTTCTGGGCTGGCTGTGCCTGGGGACCCTGACCTCACTGAAAGTGACTTGAGGGCCTGTCATCTTCCAGCCAGTTCAAGTGACCAGGGAAGATGTGGCTCTTTCCCATAATGTCATGTTTTTCAACCCAGTTGCTAGAAGGAAATGTATCTGGGTGATAAATACAGAGCCCTGTGAAGTCTGTCTGTAATTGTGGGCACTGGTGGATTCACTCTCCACCAAAGAAGAGATGCTACGGGGAGACAGAAAGCACCAGGTTCTGTTATCTCCCTCCCTGTTCTTTACCCCTCTGACCTTGGGCCAGACACTTGACTTTACTGTTTTCTTATCTTGAAAATGGAGATAAAATGATCCAGTTCTGCCTATCTCAAAGGACTGTGAAGAGAATCACAGTAGTAATGGATGTGACAACCTTTGCAAACATCACATGCAATTATCATGTAAACCTGAGGACAATGGGTGAGTTATAGCCAAGGATGAGAAGGAAGGTCACAGGAAGTCAGCTCTACAAAGAGATGAGATCAAAAGTTCAGTAGACTGACTCCAGTAGAACTTGAGAGATGATCTAGAGTTTACACATATATATCCAAACACATATCCCTTTTCGCCACTTCAGAATGATTGAATTACTGGATTTTATGAATGATTGAGGAATTTTGTTTCAGTGTATCTTTTAAAGCATCTTTATCCCTTAAGATTTTGGGTAGTGCAAGGAATGCAACAGGAGTAAAAATCGAGAGAAAAAACATATAGCAGAAACAAACCTGCACCTAATTTCAGTAGTGAAGTTAGATTATCAAACAAATTTATTTATTATATAAATTATAAATTCGAACATAAACTCTAAAAAAAAATCTAGCAGATATAAAAAAGAGCCAAATAGAACTTACAGAAGTAGAACCTATAGGAACTGAAATTAAGCACACCAATTTCATAAACCAATTTGGGGACTGTCCTAGCTGGGAAAGGATCAGAGGCAAAGCCTCCCATGGAAAGGAACAGTAGGCTTGGTGTAAGTGGAGCTGTGTGTGGTGGGGGAAGGGAAATATACAAGACCTCTGGAAACTAGACTTCTCATAGCTACAGGGATCTCAAGGGATGTTGTCTCAACCCTTGACAACAATAGTAGCACCAGCATCAGGGCCAGATCCTCAGGGGCAGAAGCCAGTACTTCTTTGGGAAAAATGGAAAAGGGATGGGAGAGGGAGGCATCACCAGCTCTTACCAAGTCGTTCAGAAGTAGGCAATGTCTGTCTATCATAAATTCCAACTATGATCCAGAACAAGAAAGCATCATTAGCAAACTCTGGGATTATTCTTGAACATCAGCTCTAATTAAACAAAGGCCATTGGTGTTTTCCAACTGCATAGTCTTAGAATTGAAGCCAGAAATCCAGGTTCATGAAATCTTTCCAGGAGGTGAGACTTCTTATCAAAGCGAAAGGGCATAAGAAATGAAATATGCATCAAAGCCCAGAATCATAAAACTTGGCACTCAGAAGAAACCACAGAATTACAGTGGGGCAATCCCTTCATTCACAGAAGAGGGAACTAAGCCTTAGAGAGAGAGAGTGGCAGACACAGATCACACAGTTAACCTCCTAACCTCCACTTGGAAACAAAAGCCATACCACCTACCAAAGCAGTCTCCCTTGGCTCAGCTTTCCAGAAGAAAAAATTATTGAGGATGGGGTTGTGAATCCCAGGTCATCTGGTGAATGGTTGGCCAAGTCAGAATGTAGAGAGATGAGGCTGGTTGAGCACAGGGAGGGGAGCCGGCCAGGAAAGGCTTGGAGGAGATGAGCTTGGAAGCAGACCCTACAGCAGCCCCTAGCAGGTTGTGCCAGGACTGAAGACACTATGTGAGGAAGGAAAAGGTGCTTTAGGTAGGGAAAGGACATAAGCAAAGGCCTGGAGGTAGGGGTGCACGCAGATTGGCTTGGTTGATTCATTTATTCAAAAAGCATTTGCTGGGAGCTGGTCATGTGTTGTGCTCAGCAAAAGCCAACTGGACATGGTCCCTGTTCTCATGGACGTTATGGTCCAGCGAGCTGGGGAGGGAAGGAGGGAGATGGGACAGCCAGCAGGAGTTCGAATGTCAACTGTGGAAGGATTTTTGATACATTTCTGGCGAAAAGGAAGAAACCAGAAGACAAATGACTTGGTAGTTGCCATCATTACTGTTAACTGCCAGAATCCCCTGCCGCTCAGGGCTCTGGTTGTACCAAGCTATTCCTTCAGGAAGCAAACCAAACTGTGAACAGTGGGTGTTTCCAGGTACGGCGATTGTGGGTGCTTCTTTATACTTTTGTATACTTTTCAAACTTTCTACCTTAAATATGCACTACTTCGAGAATTGGAAACAAAATTAAAACAGTATACTCTATACCTTTAATAAAGTATTTATTTAAACTACTGATATTAACCATAGGTATCAAATATACTGATATGGAAAAAAATCCACAGTATATTAACTGAGTGAAGAAAAAGAGCAAATAGGCAGCCACAGGACAAAGCATCTAAAGTGATCTCATTATTGTAAAAAAAAAAAAAAAAAAAAAACAAACCTACCTATGTATTTGATTACATATGCATATAATACACACACACACACACACACATAGAGTTTTGGAAGAACCCACACTAAATTCCAGTGGCAGGGGCGGGGAGTTTTACTTTCACATTCTTCTGTGATGTTTGAATGTTTGCAGTAAGCATGTGTTAACTCCTGCCATTTTAAAGCCCTAAAATACATAGCTGTGAGGTATCATTTATTGGGTTTGTCACTCTGGGTACTGTGCTAGCGTATTCCTTCTCACTCCTGGTGGCTTCTACTCAGTTGTCCTGTTCTCTGGGCACCAGGGAAGAGGATCTTTCAACTCGCTCAAGTCTGTGCCCACCCCACTCAGTATCTTGGGCTCCTTGGATCTTCCCTCCAGGGACATGGGTCTACACCTTCTCCAGGTGTGGTCAGGCTTTGTGGAGCCAGGAAACTGATGGGAGTGATTTTTCTGCTTCCTCTGTGGACCCCTTTGCCTGAAGAGATGGGGGATGGTGGCAGGGGAGTGGGCCTCAAACACCCAGTGGGGTGTGTGTCCTGCCCCATGAGGAGGGGAGGGGGAAAGAAGGAGGATTAGGAAGGTGTCTCCCACCTCCCCCCTTGGCCCACCTGGGGCTGACAGCCTCTGGGACCCACAGCCTCTTTCTTCCTCTCACCCTGCCCAGCCCAGGAAGGAGGCTGAAATAATTAACACCTAAGTGGAAACTCTTTTAGGAGGGATTGTGAACTCCTCCATGACCTGCATTTTAAACCTTCTGTCGCTAATTGTGGAATGCAAGCTTTGTCTCCTCTGAAAGGGAGGCAGGCCAATGGAGATCAGGTGAAGAGGGGAGGGCGTCCTCTTTGGGCAGGGCCCCCCCAAACATTCTACCTCCAAGCCTGGTGTGGATGCAAAACCCGAGCTGGGGGCGTGTCACCAGAGCAGTTGGTCCCCACCAACACCCGCAAAGGTGTCTGGAAGTGAGCTCTGTAGCCCCGTCCGGGGTCTGTCGCCTCTCTGGGACCTGGGGCCCAGCCATCTCCTCCCTCAAGCAGGCGAGGCCCTGCCTGGCATCCCAGCCCTCAGGACAGATGACCTGTGTGTGCTGGCATCTGAGGGCACAGAAATAGGTCTGAACGTGCTTAAAGGGGTAGGGGACTCCAGAAAGGAGTGACAGCACGAGCTGGGAGAACTTTTCAAGGATTGATTAATTTTGTGCATGGGTAAAACAAAAGGTTCAGAAGAGAAAAAGCAAGTGTCCCTCTTACCCCTAGCTCTCAAGTTGTGCGTGCTCTCTCTCTCTCTCTCTCTCTTTATAGGAGTATATATTTGTATGTATGTGTGTGTTTACATTAATGACTCGCTACAGAATACACTCTTGTTCATCTTTTTTTCACAAAACAAAGCTGTCCAGGCCTACTACTTGCCGTGAGACCTGTTAATGTCATTAATTCCCTTGTGCTCAATCTCCTCCTCTGTAAAATGAGTGATAATAAGATTACTGACCTCATGGGGCTGTGGTGAGGAATAAATGCGTTAATTCATGTAAAGTCATTAGACCAGTGCCAGCACACAGAGAGCACTGTCAAGTGTTAGCTGTTATTATTATCATGGGCATTGAAAACAAAATTTTAGCCTGTGATCACCCCGAGAACTTGAATCTTTGTCTTTTAAGGTATGTAAGATGTGTGTATGTGAGAGAGAGAGAGAGAAAATAATGATTTAATATATTACAGGAAGAAGTGATTGATTCTGAGATTCTGATTCTGGAAACTGAGAAATTAACGTGAAGAAAGCGCAGCAACAATAACAACGAAAGCTTCTATTCATTACCTGTCTACCATGTGCCAGATGCTATCCAGGCCCTTGACATACCTTATTTAAGGCCTGCAACAGAGCCTTGGGGGCGGGTATTATCATTTCCAATGTACAGATGGGGACACTGAGACTTCGGTTAATTTGTAACAGGAAAACAAAGTCATGTAAACTTGGTCTTTTGAGTTTCCTGTTTATGCCGACCACATAATACAATAGTTGTCACGTGTTCATGTGCAGATCGGCGCTGGAAGTTTTATTTGATTCCACACTGTTCTCTGCATGGCTCCTGTGGCGTGGTCTTTGCTTAAACCAAATAAGTTAGTAGGTAGATTCCTGACCTTGAGCCTCATCAGTACCTCGTTTACTGATACTCTGGTACGTGACTTAAGGCAGTCATTGAAGCTGATCTTTTCCAGGGTAAAACATCTTCTTATTTTTCTCCTTAAACACGCCTGGGAAACCACATTTGGCCTTTCTTTCCATTTGTCCCTGAGGCATCACCTCGGTGTTGCCCTCCTCTTTCTGTGCCTTTGACCAGCCTTTTTCTGCCATCAGTCCGTTTACTGTGGCAGAGCCCTGGTCTGGTCTTTCACATGCTGCCCTCTGAGAAAGCAGCAGATGACCAGTCTTGATGGGGTTGTGCAGAAAGCCAGGACTGACAAGGGCCAAGGGAGAGTCAGTCCTATGGGGTAAAGAATGGTGACTGTTCATCAGAGATTTTATGCCAACCTTCTGGGTTCTCTGCATTCTATCAATAGTTGGTTGGAGTTACAGAAGCCTAAACCCATGATGAGTGATAACAGTCGATACCACGTTTCCGGCTCTGATGGGAGCCAAGAACAGTGAGGGAGGAATTTAGCAGAAAGCAGCACCAGTGAATGTTTGGTGACATTTAAATGGTGTGGGTTCTGTCCCTTTCCTCAAGTGAAGTGGTCACCTCCTTCCCCACCCCGGCATGGAGCCCTGGTACCTGCGGGAGGGTTGGCAGGGGTCTCGGGGACTGGCAGAGGCAGGGAGGTGGCCCACTGTGTTGTCCTGGCTTCGCAGGCTGTGCTGGGACTCCTCCCCTTGAACAGCTGGCTCAGGAAGAACATAAATAACAGTGATAATCCTAAGCAAATACACAGCTGAAAATGCCACTGATGGAGTTTCTGATGAAAATAAGTCACGGGAAAGATTGTTCAGTGAGCTGAAGTGGTGCCATTGGAAGTTCTGCGAGTAACCTTGGGTCTTTTGTTCTCTGAACTGCCTGTTCACCTCCTGTGACTGTTCCTCTATTGAGCTGCACTTACAGATCTTGCTGATTGGAGTGAACTCTTTGTAAAATAGAAAACTAACCTTTTATCAGTGGTCACAGGTTGCAAACAAATTTTCCCAGTGTTATTTTGTCTTATTTTGTTTATGGCATTTATTTTTGCCATACAGAAATGGTACCTTTTTATGTAGTCAGATGCATCAGTCATTTCTTTTAGATTCAGGGTTTCATGGTCTGCTTGGAAAGTTCCTCTCTACTCTTAGATTATACATTTCGTACTTTTTTTCTTGACATTTTATGGTTTCATTTTTAAAATTTAAATCTTTGCTCCGTCTAGAATTTTGTTGGTTTTAAGGACTGAGGTAGGGGTCTAACATCATGATTTTTCCCAACTGATTATCAGTGGTCCCCCCAAATCATTTACTGAATCATCTCTCTTTCCTCACTAAATTGAAATGCCACTTTTATCACAAACTAAATATCCACATGTATTGCAGTCTATTTATGGTCCCCTCCTATTCTGTTGCACTATTTTTTTTCTGCACTATAAACTGTTTTAATTACTGTTAATTCATGATGCATTTTAAAATCTAGTAGGAGCTGTGCTAGGTCATTATTTTTCTTTGGATTTTTCCCCATCTGTTTTCACATGTTTATTTTTTCAGATAGATTTTAATATCATTGTACAGCCCTCTTCCATCCTCTTGATATTTTACTTGGAAATGCATGGAGTATATACATTACTTTAGGGAGAATGAAGACATGTCCAGAAGAAGGACATGTCTTCCCATTTACTTCAGTTTTCTTTTGTGAACCTTATTAGGACTTGACAATTTTTTTCTTACGGATCCTACAGAATCTTGGTTAAATTTATCCCTACGAATGTTATCTTTTCAGTCATTATAGCAAATGAAATATGTACTTCTTATATTTTCTAACTGGCTGTGACTTTAGGCAAATCACTCACCCTCTCTAAGCCTCAATTCCTTTGTCCACAGAGAAGGGAGCATGTCTCTAAGATCCCTGCATCTCAAGCTAGCCAAGGAGTTTATGAAGTAGTCAAGGACTCTGTGCAGGATGCTGGTATTTTCAGGGGTAGCTTTGCCCTCATTGCATTTTCATGAGAAAGACCCAGGGTCAGCTCAGTTTCTCTGGTCCCAGCTGTGCAAACAAATACCTGGGTCAACCCTAATTGAAGCCTCTGTGAGTCTCCTGGCCCCTCCAGTGATTCACCAAGACTCAACTGCGCCTGACTCCACCTGCAGGCCGGACACCCCGCAGGATGGGCAGTGGCTTCATTCCACGCCAGCCACTCTTTACTGGGCATCTACCATGTGCCAGGCACAGTGCTAGCCTCTGGATGGGGCCCCTGGCTGTTTATCTGATCAGGGTGGACAACCGCTTTGAATAATTCACACCTCCAAACACAACTTGCGTTTCAGGGTAGATTCTGAGTTTGTTTTGGCTTCCTTGTACCCTGAGCCAATGGACTAGTCAAGGGCCTTTTCTCCAGGGTGTGAAGAAGACCCAGCGGGCAGGCGTGGCACTGGAGGGGCAGGATGCTCAGAGAGAGAGCATTTCCTAGAGAGACTGAGAATGTCGGGCTGGCCAGCCCGGGGAAAGCCAGCTCAGCCTCCCATCCTGCGGAATCTCTTCCACACTTTCCAGCTACTGCGCACCCCACTGTGCTGACGACTGGGTGACAGGCTCAAACTCCCCGCTAATTCCAGGAGGGACCCATTGACGCATTTACCATTTAACCTAATTGTTTCTTTAATTGAAAGTCAGCAGATAAGCACAGGTTTCTTTCCCATGCAAAAGAGGTTTGAACTAGAAGAAACAAGCCAAGGGCATAAAAAAACAAATGCCAGCTTTAGCCTGGCTCCGGGGAAGGAGGGCTTTGTGCCTCTGGTTCTTGCATCATAATATACACGAGTTAATTTGACTGGTGGGGGAGCTTAGTTAGCCAAACACTTTAATGGGATTGAAGCGGGGTTGAGGTGGGCTACTTTCAGGCCCTGCCTGGGTAAGAATGGATGGGCTTAAGCC
Organism: Eschrichtius robustus; assembly: GCF_028021215.1. Taxonomy (NCBI): domain Eukaryota; kingdom Metazoa; phylum Chordata; class Mammalia; order Artiodactyla; family Eschrichtiidae; genus Eschrichtius; species Eschrichtius robustus. Next base: position 105,335,297 of record NC_090830.1, read on the forward strand.
CTCTTTTCTTTAAGGAAACAGCCCCTGTGCTTGTGCAGGCCAAAATAATTAAGTAATTAGCAAAGGCATTTGTCAAAATGCCCAGTGGGGCTGACGAAAATGACAGCTTTGAGAAGGATGAAGAGCTTGCAAATAGCATTTTCTCCAAGCTTGGGGCTGGGGTCAGGCCTGGAGCCTGCAAGGAAAACGCCTGCCTGGGACTCCAGGGTCCCAGCTCAACCTTTGGGGTTCAAGTTCACTTCCCTGTGGCAAAAGCCAAGCTCCTATTTCTAAGGAGGCTTTCTTGAAAGGCCTTTGGAACATCAAAGGGCTCTTAACACACAGCAAGTAAGTGAAAAATAACGGAGTCATTTTCCTTTTCAAAGGATTGAGACCATTAAACAGCCAAGTCCATGGTGGAAAAAGCATTTGTGGTTTATTGAAATTAAAAGACTGGGGAAATAGCTGGAGATTATAAGCCAGTCATCACTGTCAACAGTGAACTGATTCTGTACCTACTGTGTGCACGGCAAGTTCCTGGGTTTTCTTAGGGCCATAAGGATGTCTATCCTTAAGAGGTGTACAGTGTTTGCTGTTGTAGGGACACTAATGGTAACAACTGCTTAGGGGCCCCTTCAATATATCAGGCACATGGTACCTCATTCAACACCCGTGACAACCCTATGATATTGGCGTTTGTTTTCCTCCTTCCTCCAAGGGCAGAAGCATCCTTCCCTCGATGGGGAAAGCCAGGCTCACAGAACTTGGGTGACTTAGATCTGAGAGGCAATAGGAAGGAAAGGTTAGGAGCGATGGAGTCATAATGATCTGGTTTTGATCTCGGGTGGCCTCGGCCTGCAGCCGCTTGAAGCAGGATTTCAGTTCCCAGCCAGAGATTGAGGTCAGGCTGCGGCAGTGAGAGCGCTGAATCCTAGCCACTAGACCGGTGGCCAGTGACAAGCCCCTTGGCCCTTCAGCTTTGCAGAAATGAATTCCCACAAAGACGGAAAGTATTGAAACAGAGTGTGTGTTAGGAAGAAAAAGAGTACGTGTGAGTAGGCACACACGGGCGGACTCAGAGAGAGAGTCGCGTGCTCGTGGTAGTTTAAATCACTTATATGGGGCACTTCCTCTGGGTTTCCTTTGCCCATCTTGTTTTGCCTGGTTCTGAGTCTGTATGTGGTATATCTCAGGATCCTCCCATGTGTGCGTGCGCATCTCTTAGACAAGGTGGCTTCCAGCGAAGAGGCCTATGGGATGGATAGGTTGACATCACTCCCCTTTTGACCTCCAAGGAGCCCTTCTGCCCATGTATAGTCAGGAAGGTCTCCTTGACCTGGAGAAAGAGAAATATGTGGTCTCTATCTTTTATCTGGGCAGGGCTCAACCTCTCCTATTATTCCCCTGCTATCTTTTTTTTTTTTTTTAAAGGAATTCCTTTATTTTTATTATTTATTTATTTTATTTTTGGCTGTGTTGGGTCTTCGTTTCTGTGCGAGGGCTTTCTCTAGTTGCGGCAAGCGGGGGCCACTCTTCATCGCGGTGCACGGGCCTCTCACTATCGTGGCCTCTCTTGTTGCGGAGCACAGGCTCCAGACGCACAGGCTCAGTAGTTGTGGCTCACGGGCCTAGTTGCTCCGCGGCATGTGGGATCTTCCCGGACCAGGGCTCGAACCCGTGTCCCCGGCATTGGCAGGCAGATTCTCAACCACTGCGCCACCAGGGAAGCCCTCCCCTGCTATCTTCATCTTGGAGTATCTGTCCACAGAGGACAAACTCCAGCTGCTCAGCCTGGGGCCCATCTAGCTCCTGCCTCAGTTTGACAGCAGATTCTACTTTTATAGGTCAAAAGAAATAAGAGCTGAGAAACGATCATTAGATTTAGAAGCTAGGAGTTGGCGGTGGCAGGAGAGAGGCGTTTCACTGGAGTGAAAAGGGAAGTCAGATGTGGTGAGAGGAGGGTGTGAAGAGTGAGTCTTCCAAAACAGCCAAGGGCAGGAAACACCACTATTGGTCCAGCTAGGGAGGTTTCCCAAGCCACGGGGAGATGCTCCAAGAGAGGGGGAGTTTGAAGATGCCAGAAAGGGAGGGAATATTTGAGAAAGATTGGTTCTTCTGGAGGACATGGCCCAGAGAGTGACATGCAGCTTAGAGAGGAGGTAAGTTGTGGTGGTGGGGATGGAGTGATGGGGAGAGGAGGGTTGACTGTTCCTGAGAAAGGGGAGAACATGAAAGAGAGATTGTGTAAAGTTCTTGTGGTATTTAAGGTTAGAAAGAAGAGAGTTGATTCAGAGGTGCTCTGGGGGGCAGGGGAGGAGAGCAGAGAGGGCTTAGGTGGAGAGGAAGTGGCTGACGTGGGTACTGTCTATGGAGGAAGTCAAGTTAGGCCAAGAACCAGTGGGGCTGGTGAGAGTGGTGATGCGTGGGGGTTGTGGCTGGAGACAGGAGCTTGGGACTCAAGATCTTGGATGCAGAGCATTTCCATAGGTCTACGTGGTTGGGGATCGGAGGTGTCTAGAGTGGGGGCAAGACTGAAAGGATCTTAGAAGGCCGAAGGTCAGGGGGGGGCCATGGGTCTCTCCATGAATATTGAATGAATGATGACAGGCAAGGGTGTGTCAGGTACCAAAATCCTCCAGGAACAATGCCAAGGAAAGTAGAAGAGGATGGTGACAAAGATGAGGTGAAAACTGTGTAGATGGTTGTGAGGGCTTCTGGTAGGAAGAGTTGGGGCAGTGGTGGTGGCTTAATAACCTGGTTGACAAAGAGTAAACATTTGCCTCTTCTTTTTAGAGGTGGTGAGAAATATTGAGGCTTTGGGGCTCAAGACCAACCTGGCTTCTAATCCTGGCTTTCAACTTACTAGTTGTGTGACCTTGGAGACATCACCCAGGATATTTCTGAGTATTAAAACTCATCTATGGACTGGAGGTGCCACACCCACTTGGGGGGAGGCTATGAGGATTAAACAAGGTCTTGATCGTAAAGAACCTGGAACAGCACCTGGCACACAGCCGGTGCTCAGTAAATGGCAGCTGTCGGAAATGTCTGAGATGGAAGACATCAAGTTATTTGGGCTACCACGTGAGGAAAAGGAGGCCCAGAAAGGCCATAGATTAGGAAAGATGATGGCGTTCCCGTGAGGTCACGGAGTGCAGGACTCTGGTGGAAACCACATGAGGGAGGGGGTGCAGGACCGGAGAGATTCTGGAATCTGCAAAATCCCCAGCCAGGCGCTGGCTTTGGGTACAGGCCAGGTTGTGTGTGTGTCGGGGGCTGGGGGACAGGTCGCAGCTCTTTCCAGGGTGAGGAGTGCACACAGGGACGTAAAGCTTGCCTTCTAAGTGTTTTTGACGACGTCTTCTAATCAGCCAAGTAAGCATGTTGTCTACAAGGGAAGGGACCTTGTCCATTTGCTCCTAATCTAAACTCTGGGCATTGACCTCCCTCTTTGGTTGAAGGGATAATCCAGATTTGTTTACACCTCTGGTCTCTGAGCTTGGACCTGTCATGGCAGCAAGTTCTTTGCGTGAAGGTTACTTCAGCTTGCATTTGACAACACTCCTCTTTGTATGCCCAGTGTCTCATGGGAGTGAATCAGTGAATGCATAACTTCTTCTTTGTCTTTGGTGATGACACAGCCCTCTATCCATCTCTGCAGTCGGTTGGCTGTGTGGAGGTGAAGGATCCAGGTTCAAGAGTTTGACAAATGAGAGTTTAAATCCGTCTTTATCATTTAATACTGGCGATTTTCTCTAAACCACTTAAATAACTTCACAGATCCTCAACTTCCTCATCTTTAAAGTGAAAACAATAATACCTCTTTTACCTCTTTCGACGATTGATTGGGTGATACGTAGCTGTGACCTCAGCATAGTGTCTGCCTGGCACTCTCAATAACGGTGGCTGTTTTTTATTGTCATCATAGCACTAGGTGTGGCAGACACACAAATGTACCTTCTCTTCATTTTTTAAAGCTGATTGCCTCTCTTGTCCCACATTCTAGAAAGTGCTATGAGGGACTGAAGACATATCCCTGTTTCCCATCTCCAGGCCCCACTATATGCCCACTGGGTTTGGTGCTTCAGTGAAAGAAGAGCCAAGCAAACGATCCTCTGGATCCCCTGATTACAACCCTGAGGCACCTGCAACCTCAGGTGTGTTTGACCTGATGGGGCGGCCAGGTAAAGGCTTGCCACTAATAACCCTGGCCTTTTTTGGGGGTGCTCACCGCCAGCAGGAGAAACCCTCTGCGTGGAAATTACTTTAATTTGCAGTTGACAAAAGGCAAATTGCTGGCATTTTTTTGCTTGGAGCCTGGAATGTAACCTTGCACGGCTGCCCTAGACATTCCAGGTGACGGCTTCCATTAGCCCGGCCCAGATTTCTAGCTTAAAGGAGGGGGGCGGAAAGAACATAAGTAATTTTACAGGGGGCAAAACCCCCAATCATGATCGCATTCTACTAACTTCTATCCCTTCGAATTCCCTCCCACTGCTGGCAGCATACAAAGCGGAGTCAATGTGACTTGTGATCACGTACGTGTTTTTCTTTGCTTAACCTTCTATTGTGTATTTCCACAGTCCACAGGCTTGTAATTATTAGTTGGGTGGGAGACTCCTTCCTGTGATCTACCTGTGTTTGATTTGTGTGTAAGGTCATGAGAGAAGGGCCTTCTCTGCTTTGTTCCATTGCAGGATGCCTGGGATGCAGTAAGGTCTCCGTACATATTTGATGAAGGAATGAATGAGTGAATGAATGAATGGGTGGTTTCCAATTTTTCCCAAGGCCAGAACGTCTTTGTCTGTCTAGCCATAGACTTCTATAGCATTCCAGAGGAAGGGCATCCTTTAGACGCAGTGCTGGTTGCCTTCCACTTAAAATATGTCCCAGAGATGCCTGTCTTGGGCGGGGTTCCTGGAATGTAGGCTGAACGGAATGCCTTGTAGACCCAGGAGGAACCTGAGGCTGCTGCTGCCATCTTGTGGACAGAATTTGAAACATAGGCAAAGTGACAGCAGTAGCCCTTATACCCTTCCATTTCTCCGAAAGAAATCTTGGCTGATTCTATGATGGAATAATCTCCTTTGCAATACATTAGGCCATATTTCTAGATCCATGCTTAACCTACTTATATTCCTCTGTTGAAATCATCATCATTATAGCAACAATAATAACTCACATTTATTGAGTTCTAGGCACTGTGCTAAGTGCTTTATATTAAACAACAACAACAACAAAAAACCTTTAATGCCTATGCTATTATTACCATCTCTACTGTAGAGAAAGGAAATTGAGGCTGTACAACTTGTACCTGGCTAGTAAGTGGGAAGGGAGAACCAGGATTTGACCTCAGCCTGACAGGCTCCGGGCCCAACTCTTGGTCATGATACCAAACTCTTTCCTACCTTTTTTTTTTTTTTTTAAGTTCTTCTTCCCTTTCCAACCCTCTATTTTGAAAGTACATCATACCTGCCATCATATCAGGTCTTAATAATTTGTTTATGTGTTTGATTCCCCAACAAGACAATGAGCCCCGTGGGAGTTGGTCAGCGCTGTTGAGAAAGGGTTTTATGTATCTCTGAGCACCAGCTATGCACCAGGACTGTGCTAGATTAAGAGAATATAGGGGCTTCCCTGGTGGCGCAGTGGTTGAGAATCTGCCTGCCAATGCAGGGGACACGGGTTCGAGCCCTGGTCTGGGAAGATCCCACATGCCGCGGAGCAACTAGGCCCGTTAGCCAGTTACTGAGCCTGCGCGTCTGGAGCCTGTGCTCCGCAACAAGAGAGGCCGCGATGATGAGAGGCCCGTGCACCGCGATGAAGAGTGGCCCTACTTGCCACAACTAGAGAGGGCCCTCGCACAGAAACGAAGACCCAACACAGCCATAAATAAATAAATAAATAAATAAATAAATAAAAATAAACCCCAAAGTTAAAAAAAAAAGAATATAAAGATATGTTAAACTGGGGCAAAGGCCTTCCTCGTGTATGCCTGCCAGGGTGTTGCTAAGCCGTGGGAAAGATGTGAAGTATGTTCCCGGGATATAATTTGTAATGGAGATGACAAAGGTGGTGAGCAGGGAGATGAGTCATTTAACTAGTTCTTTACAACCTTATTTTTATATGAACTGCCCGCCCCTCACCGCACCCCACCCAGCACTGCTCAGGTGAATCTTAACTGTTATGAAATCCATCCATACACGCGTTTCTTTGTTCCTTATGCTGTAGCACTTGACAGAGTTGCCCTGGTGAGAAGCAGTTCTCTGCAGCTGGCGGGAGGGGAGGAAGAGTGACAACCTCTCTCTTTGAGGTTTTCTGGGATGGAAGGAGACCCAAAGGGAAGATCACGTATTCCATAGAGCCTGTATTTTGAGTTGGACTACCCCAAACATGCTCTCTGTGTTTAGTGAAAATTTGTAGGCATTTTTCATTTGCTGCAGTACTAGACAGAATCAAAACCTGATTAAAATAAAAAGATTGTGAAATGGAAAGCAAAAATTAGAATAGATTTATAAATGAAAGCAAGACTTTGAACCTGCAGGTAAACCCTACAGGCTTGAAGTCCATTTCTCTGTGTATAAGGGTATTTTGGGGTAGAAGTTCACAAAGTGCCCATGTGGTAATCCTTTATAGGGAGGCAGTATCACATGGAGTGACTAAACTCAGGACAGCTGTCTTTTCTGCTTTATTCAAGGTCCGAGGCAGGATAACTCATCGATGGCCAGGCACAAGGCCAGTTGCTTCAGGGACACGGAGATAGTAAGGCAGGGTCTCTGCTCCTGTTGGGGGCTGGCAGATTTCTCAGCCCTAAGTACCAGTGTCCTGTGAGGTAACACCTGTAGGGGCTAAAGACATACCTGGAGAGACAGTGGAGAGGAAAGGAGAGCATAAGAAAGAACTAGAAAAGGGAGAGGGGAGAAGCAAAGAGAAGAGACAGACTCTAGAGGAGGTGATGGGGATGACCCCCAGAGCTTCGGAGGCCCCCTGAAATGTCCACCCCAGGGGCCTGGACTCAGCTCGAACAAGCAAGTGCCCTCTTTGGGCCCTTCCAAAATGCCTGGCGGCAACCCTCTTCCAATGGGTACTGCAAAAACATCTTACAAGCTTCCTGGGTGTCCCCAGCACTGGTATTTTTGTTCTGAGGTCAAGGGTCTTGTGAAGGAAGTGTATCACCATTATTAGTACTTTTATACCATCCTGCTCTCTGAATGTGCCAGCCTTCTTGGGTAGCAGGAGCTGGTGTGCAACCAGGCCTGGAGTGATAAGCTCACAGTGGCAGCTCCAAGTCAGAGAAAGCCTCCAAAACAAGTAAGACGGTGAGAGACTGGCAGAGCATGTGGCCAGGGCACTGGCTTAGACCCACTTCTGCAGAGGCGGTGTGGCTTCCATCCAGGTACGCCTCCTGAATGTCACCCCATCTGCATGCGGGACACACAGGGACGTCACATCCCCAGGCAGCAGCAACGGGGCCTCCCCAGAGAGCACGGCTTTGATCTTTTTGCCACGCTCATAATCTAGTTCAGTATCAAAAGTCTGGTGGAAAGGAACAATACTTGGGCAAGAATTGAAAAGCTGTACTCTTCATAATAGTTATATATGTCAGCCATAAGAATAGTCCTTCAAAGGACTGTGCTTTCCTATCACACTCTGACTTGTATCAAAAGTCATTACAAGAGGTATTTCTGCACTTGACAAACAGTAACAACAACGTCAGCTACCATACATTGTGGACATAGCAAATGTTACGAATTGTACTAAGATCCTAGGGGGACTTTTTTTTAATATTTTATTTTTTATTGACGTATAGTTGATTTACAATGATTCAGGTGTACAGCAAAGTGATTCAGTTATATATAGACATATATATCTCTTTGCATATATATATATATATTCTTTTTCAGATTCTTTTCCATTATAGGCTATTACAAAATATTGAATATAGTTCCCTGTGCTATACAGTGGGTCCTTGTTGTCTATCTGCTTTATATAGTAGTGTGTATCTCTTAATCCCCAATTGCTAATTTATCCCTTTCCCCCACTTCCTCATTGGTAACTATGTTTTCTGTGTCTGTAAGTCTGTTTCTGTTTTGTAAATAAGTTCACTTGTATCATTTTTTTAAGATTCCACATATAAGTGATATCATATGTGTCTTTCTCTGTCTGACTTACTTCACTTAGTATGATAATCTCTAGGTCCATCCACGTTGCTGCAAATGGCATTATTTCATTCATTTTTATGGCTGAGTAGTATTCCATTGTATATATGTACCACATCTTCTTTATCCATTCATCTGTTGATGGACATTTAGGTTGCTTCCATGTCTTGGCTATTGTAAATAGTGCTGCAATGAACATTGGAGTGCATATGTATCTTTTCAAATTATGGTTTTCTCTGGATATATGCCCAGGAGTGGGATTGCTGGATCACATGATAACACTATTTTTAGTTTTTTAAGGAACCTCTATAGGGGCTGCATCAATTTACATCCTGGGGAGATGTTTTTATCACCTTTTGGTATAAGAGATACTTGTTTTCTTCTTTGGACCTGGTATGTTTTTATGAAATAGGTAAAAACAGCCATGTGATATTCTTTTCCTCACCTTAGCATCCTGGACATTCCAAGCCACATTTTTTTTTTGAATTTTATTTTATTTTATTTTATTTTATACAATAGGTTCTTATTAGTTATCCATTTTATACATATTAGTGTATATATGTCAATCCCAGTCGCCCAATTCATCACACCACCACCCTACCCCCCCGCCGCTTTTCCCCCTTGGTGTCCATACGTTTGTTCTCTACATCTGTGTCTCAACTTCTGCCCTGAAAACCGGTTCATCTGTACCATTTTTCTAGGTTCCACATATATGCGTTAATATACGGTATTTGTTTTTCTCTTTCTGACTTACTTCATTCTGTATGACAGTCTCTAGATCCATCCACGTCTCTACAAATGACCCGATTTCATTCCTTTTTATGGCTGAGTAATATTCCATTGTATATATGTGCCACATCTTCTTTATCCATTCGTCTGTTGATGGGCATTTAGGTTGCTTCCATGACCTGGCTATTGTAAATAGTGCTGCAATGAACATTGGGGTGCATGTGTCTTTTTGAATTATGGTTTTCTCTGGGTATATGCCCAGTAGTGGGATTGCTGGGTCATATGGTAATTCTATTTTTAGTTTTTTAAGGAATCTCCATACTGTTCTCCATAGTGGCTGTATCAATTTACATTCCCACCAACAGTGCAAGAGGGTTCCCTTTTCTCCACACCCTCTCCAGCATTTGTTGTTTGTAGATTTTCTGATGATGCCCACTCTAACTGGTGTGAGGTGATACCTTGTTGTAGTTTTGATTTGCATTTCTCTAATAATTAGTGATGTTGAGCAGCTTTTCATGTGCTTCTTGGCCATCTGTATGCCTTCTTTGGAGAAATGTTTATTTAGATCTTCTGCCCATTTTTGGATTGGGTTGTTTGTTTTTTTAATATTGAGCTGCATGAGCTGTTTATATATTTTGGAGATTAATCCTTTGTCCATTGATTCATTTGCAAATATTTTCTCCCATTCTGAGGGTTGTCTTTTTGTCTTGTTTGTAGTTCCCTTTGCTTTGCAAGCTTTTACGTTTCATTAGCTCCCATTTGTTTATTTTTGTTTTTACTTCCATTACTCTAGGAGGTGGATCAAAAAAGATCTTGCTGTGATTTATGTCAAAGAGTGTTCTTCCTATGTTTTCCTCTAAGAGTTTTATAGTGTCCGGTCTTACATTTAGGTCTCTAATCCATTTTGAGTTTATTTTTGTGTATGGTGTTAGGGAGTGTTTTAATTTCATTCTTTTACATGTAGCTGTCCAGTTTTCCCAGCACCACTTATTGAAGAGGCTGCCTTTTCTCCATTGTATATTCTTGCCTCCTTTGTCAAAGTAAGGTGACCATATGTGCGTGCATTTATCTCTGGGCTGTCTATCCTGTTCCATTGATCTATATTTCTGTTTTTGTGCCAGTACCATATTGTCTTGATTACTGTAGCTTTGTAGTATAGTCTGAAGTCAGGGAGTCTGATTCCTCCAGCTCCTTCTTTTTCCCTCAAGACTGCTTTGGCTATTCAGGGTTTTTTGTGTCTCCATACAAATTTTAAGATTTTTGGTTATAGTTCTGTAAAAAATGCCATTGGTAATTTGATAGGGATTGCATTGCATCTGTAAATTGCTTTGGGTAGTATAGTCATTTTCAGAGTATTGATTCTTCCAGTCCAAGAACACGGTATATCTCTCCATCTTGTTTGTGTCATCTTTAATTTCTTTCATCAGTGTCTTATAGTTTTCTGCATATAGGTCTTTTGTCTCCCTAGGTAAGTTTATTCCTAGGTATTTTATTCTTTTTGTTGCAATGGTAAATGGGAGTGTTTCCTTAATTTCTCTTTCAGATTTTTCATCATTAGTGTATAGGAATGCAAGAGATTTCTGTGCATTAATTTTGTATCCTGCAACTTTACCAAATTCATTGATTAGCTCTAGTAGTTTTCTGGTGGCATCTTTAGGATTCTCTATGTACAGTATCATGTCATCTGCAAACAGTGACAGTTTTACTTCTTCTTTTCCAATTTGTATTCCTTTTATTTCTTTTTCTTCTCTGATTGCTGTGGCTAGGACTTCCAAAACTATGTTGAATAATAATGGTGAGAGTGGACATCCTTGTCTTGTTCCTGATCTTAGAGGAAATGCTTTCAGTTTTTCACCATTGAGAATGATGTTTGCTGTGGGTTTGTCATATATGGTCTTTATTATGTTGAGGTAGTTTCCCTGTATGCCCACTTTCTGGAGAGTTTTTATCATAAATGGGTGTTGAATTTTGTCAAGAGCTTTTTCTGCATCTATTGAGATGATCATATGGTTTTTCTTCTTCAGTTTGTTAATGTGGTGTATCACTTTATTGATTTGCATATATTGAAGAATCCTTGCATCCCTGGGATAAATCCCACTTGATCATGGTGTATGATCCTTTTAATGTGTTGTTGGATTCTGTTTGCTAGTATTTTATTGAGGATTTTTGCATCTATGTTCATGAGTGATATTGGCCTGTATTTTTCTTTTTTTGTGGCATCTTTGTCTGGTTTTGGTGTCAGGGTGACGGTGGCCTCATAGAATGAGTTTGGGAGTGTTCCTTCTTCTGCAATTTTTTGGAAGAGTTTGAGAAGGATGGGTGTTAGCGCTTCTCTAAATGTTTGATAGAATTCACCTGTGAAGCCATCTGGTCCTGGACTTTTGTTTGTGGGAAGATTTTTAATCACAGTTTCAATTTCATTACTTGTGATTGGTCTGTTCATATTATCTATTTCTTCCTGGTTCAGTCTTGGAAGGTTATACCTTTCTAAGAATTTGTCCATTTCTTCCAGGTTGTCCATTTTATTGGCATAGAGCTGCTTGTAGTAGTCTCTTAGGTTGCTTTGTATTTCTGTGGTGTCTGTTGTAACTTCTCCTTTTTCATTTCTAATTTTATTGATTTGAGTCCTCTCCCTCTTTTTCTTGATGAGTCTGGCTAATGGTTTATCAGTTTTGTTTATCTTCTCAAAGAACCAGCTTTTAGTTTTATTGATCTTTGCAATTGTTTTCTCTGTTTCTATTTCATTTATTTCTGCTCTGATCTTTATGATTTCTTTCCTTCTGCTAACTTTGGGCTTTCCTTGTTCTTCTTTCTCTAGTTCCTTTAGGTGTAAGGTTAGATTGTTTATTTGAGATGTTTCTTGTTTCTTGAGGTAGGATTGTATTGCTATAAAATTCCCTCTTAGAACTGCTTTTGCTGCATCCCATAGGTTTTGGATCGTCGTATTTTCATTGTCATTTGTCTCTAGGTATTTTTTGATTTCCTCTTTGATTTCTTCAGTGATCTCTTGGCTATTTAGTAACATATTGTTTAGCCTCCATGTGTTTGTGTTTTTTACGTTTTTTTCCCTGTAATTGATTTCTAATCTCATAGCATTGTGGTCAGAAAAGATGCTTGATGTGATTTCAATTTTCTTAAATTTACTGAGTCTTGATTTGTGACCCAAGATGTGATCTATCCTGGAGAATGTTCCGTGCGCACTTGAGAAGAAAGTGTAATCTGCTGTTTTTGGATGGAATGTCCTATAAATATCAATTAAATCTATCTGGTCTATTGTGTCATGTAAAGCTTCTGTTTCCTTATTTATTTTCATTTTGGATGATCTGTCCATTGGTGTAAGTGAGGTGTTAAAGTCCCCCACTATTATTGTGTTACTGTCGATTTCCTCTTTTATAGCTGTTAGCAGTTGCCTTACGTATTGAGGTGCTCCTATGTTGGGTGCATATATATTTATAATTGTTATATCTTCTTCTTGGATTGATCCCTTGATCATTATGTAGTGTCTTTCCTTGTTTCTTGTAACATTCTTTATTTTAAAGTCTGTTTTATCTGATATGAGTATTGCTACTCCAGCTTTCTTTTGATTTCCATTTGCATGGAATATCTTTTTCCATCCCTTCACTTTCATTCTGTATGTGTCCCTAGGTCTGAAATGGGTCTCTTGTAGACAGCCTATATATGGGTCTTGTTTTTGTATCCACTCAGTGAGCCTTTGTCTTTGGTTGGAGCATTTAATCCATTCACATTTAAGGTAATTATCGATATGTATGTTCCTATTGCCATTTTCATAATTGTTTTGGGTTTGTTTTCATAGGTCCTTTTCTTCTCTTATGTTTCCCACTTAGAGAAGTTCCTTTAGCATTTGTTGTAGAGCTGGTTCGGTGGTGCTGAATTCTCTTAGCTTTTGCTTGTCTGTAAAGCTTTTGATTTCTCCATCAAATCTGAATGAGATCCTTGCTGGGTAGAGTAATCTTGGTTGTAGGCTCTTCCTTTTCATCACTTTAACTATATTGTGCCAGTCCCTTCTGGCTTGTAGAGTTTCTGCTGAGAAATCAGCTGTTAACCTTATGGGAGTTCTCTTGTATGTTGTCGTTTTTCCCTTGCTGCTTTCAATAATTTTTCTTTGTCTTTAATTTTTGCCAATTTGATTACTATGTGTCTCGGCATGTTTCTCCTTGGGTTTATCCTGCATGGGACTGTCTGCGCTTCCTGGACTTGGGTGGCTATTTCCTTTCCCATGTTAGGGAAGTTTTCGACTATAATCTGTTCAAATATTTTCTCGGATCCTTTCTCTCTCTCTTCTCCTTCTGGGACCCCTATAATGTGGATGTTGTTGCGTTTAATGTTGTCCCAGAGGTCTCTTAGGCTGTCTTCATTTCTTTTCATTCTTTTTTCTTTAGTCTGTTCCGCAGCAGTGAATTCCACCATTCTGTCTTCCAGGTCACTTATCCGTTCTTCTGCCTCAGTTATTCTGCTATTGATTCCTTCTAGTGTAGTTTTCATTTCAGTTATTGTATTGTTCATCTCTGTTTGTTTGTTCTTTAATTCTTCTAGATCCTTGTTAAACATTTCTTGCATCTTCTCGATCTTTGCCTCCATTCTTTTTCCGAGGTCCTGGATCATCTTCACTATCATTATTCTGAATTCTTTTTCTGGAAGGTTGCCTATCTCCACTTTATTTAGTTGTTTTTCTGGGGTTTTATCTTGTTCCTTCATCTGGTACATAGCCCTCTGCCTTTTCATTTTGTCTATCTTTCTGTGAATGTGCTTTTCGTTCCACAGGCTGCAGGATCGTAGTTCTTGCTTCTGCTGTCTGCCCTCTGGTGGATGAGGCTATCTAAGAGGCTTGTGCAAGTTTCCTGATGGGAGGCACTGGTGGTGGGTAGAGCTGGGTGTTGCTCTGCTGGGCAGAGCTCAGTAAAACTTTAATCTGCTTGTCTGCTGATGGGTGGGGCTGTGTTCCCTCCCTGTTGGTTATTTGGACTGAGGCAACCCAATACTGGAGCCTACCTGGGTTCTTTGGTGGGACTCATGGCAGACTCTGGGAGGGCTTATGCCAAGGAGTACTTCCCAGAACTTCTGCTGCCAGTGTCCTTGTCCTCACGGTGAGACACAGCCACCCCCCGCCTCTGCAGGAGACCCTCCAATACTAGCAGGTAGGTCTGGTTCAGTCTCCACTGGAGTCACTGCTCCTTCCCCTGGGTTCCGACGTGCACACTACTTTGTGTGTGCCCTCCAAGAGTGGAGTCTCTGTTTCCCCCCGTCCTGTTGAAGTCTTGTAATCAAAACCCACTAGCCTTCAAAGTCTGATTCTCTAGGAATTCCTCCTCCTGTTGCCAGACCCCCAGGTTGGGAAGCCTGACGTGGGGCTCAGAACCTTCACTTCAGTGGGTGGACTTCTGTGGTGTAAGTGTTCTCCAGTTTGTGAGTCACCCACCCAGCAGTTATGGGATTTGATTTTATTGTGATTACACCCCTCCTACCGTCTCATTGTGGCTTCTCCTTTGTCTTTGGATGTGGGGTATCTTTTTTGGTGAGTTTCAGTGTCTTCCTGTCATTGATTGTTCAGCAGTTGTGATTCTGGTGCTCTCCCAAGAGGGAGTGAGAGCACGTCCTTCTACTCCGCCATCTTGAACCAATCTCCTCCAAGCCACTTTTTAAACCTAAATAAGAGCAACTATGCTGACTCTTAGAATTGATGTATTTGTTTTTCTTCTCTTACCCTTGTTTTAACCTCCTGAAAATTTTGTTTGATTCTTCTGCTTTTCTGTTTTTTGTGAGTTAACTTAAAGCCCCTTCTTCCTCTTTCTAAAAAGAACATGAAGAAGTTTAATTTAACAGTTGGTGAGGTTTAAAGATGGACTTAGATCTCAGTTTACTGGTTGGGGACTCTTGCTCAGTTTATTTTAAGCACATTGAGAGTTCTTTAGCAGAATTTACATTTTCTAAGTGAAAAATTTCCAAGTATGTGCTTTTTCTGAAGGATGTTGGAGGATTTTTCTGCCTCTCCAGACACAGAGGGGAGACTCTGTCCTCACAGGAGGTACTCAGAGAAGACTTATGGAAGCCTTATTATTAAGCCCTGACAGCAATCCCTTCTTCTCGCACTGCTCTGGGGGGTGTCCAGCAATCAGGGCTTGGGAAAGGCACCCCATAGAGATGGAGAGTGGCTAAGGAATGTCTATCAGGTCTGGCTTGAACCCTCTCAGACTCTGCTGGGGGTGGGGTGGGGGGGCAAGTTGGTACAACATTTCAGGAAAGTAATTGGCATTTGTCTCAAGGGTCTTAAATATGCTCCTGCCTTTTTACTCAAGGATTTCCCCTCTAGAGATTTAACTTAAAAAACTAATGAGAAATGCATTCATTCATTCATTCAACAATGGCTGCTCTGTGTCATATACTAGGTTGGCTGAACAAAAAACACTGTCCTGCCTTTATAATGTTAACAGCTTAGTAGATCTAGAGGCTGTGAAATGCAGGCAAACATCTTTGTCCAGGGTTGTTTAAAGCAGCATTACTTAAAATAGCAAAGAATTAGAAACAGTATATGTCCAATGATAGGGGATTAGTTCAAGTATAGGAGATACATATGATGGAATTTTAAATGGCCATTATAAATCAGTTTTTTCCATGATGTGGAAAAAGTTTTATGAAATACAATTTTAAGAGGGAGAAGAAAACAAGCTATAAAACTGGGGTTGCTGTGAAGGCAAGGCCAGGGTAGTTCTGGGGATGGGATCCCAATTTTATGTCTTTAAAAAAAAAAAAAGACTAGAAGGAAGTATTGCAAAATGTTAACAGTAGTTATCTCATGATTGTGAGATTTCAGATATTTTTATGCTTCTTTTGCATTTTCCAAAGTTTTTACAATGAATATAAATTAATTTAGAAATCTTAAAAGCAATAAAGAGAGAAAGAAAATTACTAGGAGATGTGTTCAGGCCTTCGATGTTGTAGGTATAAGGAGAGAACTATCTCCCAGATTCTTCTATCTGCAACATTCATGCCAGGATCTCCCTCCAGGGCTGACATGAGCCCTTATCAGAAATCTTCACTACATTCACTGCATGAGCCAGTGGGAGCCTGGAGTGGAAACTCTTCAAGGACATATGTGGAACTGGTGTGACTGGGAAGGCCAATTGGTTTTACTCTGGAAGCCCCCCTCTCATTCACTGGGACAAATGTGGTGTAGGATTGATATAGGTAATGGAATGAAAATTACAGTAAAAATATAGCCCTTTGGGGAGAAAGAGACAGTCACTAAATAATTTAATTTAATCCTTAAGGTCTTGGTCCCCTAGTTTGATTTTGTTACTATTTCATCTGACCTAAATCATTAGTAGGATCTCAAGGAGTGGGAGCAGCAGAGAGAATGGCTCTGGAGTCGGATTGTCCAGGTCTAAATCCAGGCTGCACCACTAAATTGCCGGTTACTTAACCTCTCTGAGCCTTCCTCATATGTAGAAGAGGAAAAACACATAACCTACCCAACTGAGTTGTTGCAAAGATTAAATAAGAGAGCCTGGACCCAGGAGCGGGTGCTGCAGCTTGTCTGCGTTGGGCTCGGGTCCCTTCTCCACCCTTCCCTGTGCTCTTCTGTACTGCAAGGGGTCACCTATGCAAGCTCTGTTGCTTGGGCCAGGAGACGGGAGGCAGGAGGAAGGAAAAGACAGGGCACTCTCCCTCTCTCGCTCTGCTTTGGGCAATGTTGCTGGCAGTCCCTGCGATTTGGTGGGAGGTCCCTATTCCCACAGGGCAACCCGCCTCCTCTCTGCTTCAGGGAGGGACCCTTTGTAATTATAGTTCCCTCTACTGAAATCCCTGATGTGGACTCAGTTTCCTGATTAGACCCTGACACTCTTCCAACCTTTGCTGGACCTGAGGTTTTGAATGGCCGTGATAAACAACTTTTACACAACTTTGTCCACTGATCACCTTTGCAATGAGTTTGATTACATCAAAAAGAAGATCTCTGTGTTTAACCCCAGCATACTGTCCAATGACCCAGTCATTTTGGGAGAGGAAACAAATGTTTTAAACAAATTGTATATTGGCTATAAAAGAATATCTCTATAGGATATATGCAATATAAAGAATAATGATACAATGAACAGACACTCCTGTATCCAGCACCCAGTTTAAGAATAAAATCACCATTATCTTTGGACCCTTCTGCGGACGTTTTCCTGATTCCATCACTCCCTCCTCATCCCTAAGATCTCCACCCTCCTGAGTCTATCATCCCTTTGCTGTTCTTTGTGGATTTACCATGTCTCTATTCCCTAAACAATATAGTTTAACATGTTTTTAAGTTGTATGTAAGACAAACAATGCTGTAGCTAATCTCTCTCGACTTGTTCTTCCACTCAGCACTGTTCCTGGGGTTTATTCGTGTTGTCCCGTGTAGCTGCGATTCAAAATGCTTTATGGCAGTTTATTCTAGAACCGCACCTCAATGTACTGTCCAATTAGTGTTCATGGCCACAGGGATTCCTCCAGTGTTTTGGTATTTCAAACATTCTTAAATCCATCTGTAGGCACACGTGTGTGGATGTTTCTCTAGGATTCAAACTGAGGAGCGGAGGGCCGGGTCACAGAGCAGATCAGTCACCCTTAGCAGATGCCACATTGTTTTCCACAGTGGTTTTACCAGTTGTACTCCCACCAGCTGTGTAAAAAATATACGCTGTTCACACCCCTCAAGGGTCCTTGATGTCAGACTTTTAAATCTTTTTGCCAATCTGGAGGTGGGAGAGGATATCTCATTGTGGCTTTACTTTTTATTTTCCTCCCTATTAATGGGGTGAGTTTCTTTGCATATCGGTCATTCAGATTTTCTTTCTGAGAGAAGCCTGTTTGAGGACAGCTGATCGTATTTCCCGGAACCTTGGGGTCGTGGCTGACTTGGGGCAGCTGGGGAGAGTAAGGAGGGCCCAGGAGGGAGGGAGTCCTGAAGTCCAGGGTGGAGCAGGGCAGGGGCTTGGATGCAGTGGTGGAGACAGGCTGAAAGAGCTACCTACCTAACCAGCCTGGGGGCTTGCAGTTTTTTCCATGCCTTGGTTAAGGACCCCCTCCTCTGGCTACTTTGACAACAAAATGTATCTGAGTCCCACACTCGGCATCTCCGAGCTGGGCAGGAAATGTCCGAGAAGCGAGGGGGGCTTGGTAAGGGGGTCTGTGGTGAACCCGCAGGCATGTGACTCCAGCCAGTTTTTGCACTGTGAAGTATTGAGAGACCTTACAATCAGTCGGTTGAGAAAAGCTCAAAATATGACTTTTTCATGTGAATTTGTCCAATTTTTAAACACTGGCAGCTCATTTTAAAAAGCCAGTTTGGGCCAAACGAACTGTCTGTCGGCGCTGGATTTAGCTGTCAAAAGGCCCCTTTGTGACCTGTGTTTTGGTCACAAGACAGGATTCATGCCTTGGTCAGTCAGCAAGTATTACCTGTTGCCTGGGGCCGGGATCCACAGGGAACAGGCAAAAACTGACTTCCTGGAGGGGGCTGTCTGAAGGGACCCTTCATTCTCTCAGACTTTTTCTATGTGTTTGTGGTAAAAAAAAAATACACAACATAGAACTGACCGTTTTTAGGTGTACAGCTCAGTGGCATTAAGTACTTTCACATTATTGTGTTACTGTAACCCTTCCCACAGAACTCTCTTCATCTTGTAAAACTGAAACTCTGTACCCGTGAAAAACAACCCGCCCCCCAATCCCCCGGTCCCTGCAACCACCATTCTGTACCTCTGCCTCTATGATTCTGGCTACTCTCGGAACCTCATATAAGTGGAACCATATAGTATTGGTTCTTTTGTGTCTGGCTTATTTCACTTGGCAGGATATCTTCAAGGTTCATCCATGTTGTGGTATGTGTCGGAATTTCCTTCCTGTTTAAGGCTGACTAATATTCCATTGTATGTATATACCACATTTTGTTTATCCATTCATCTGTTGATGGACATTTGAGTTGCTTACACCTTTTGGCTACTATAAATAATGCTGCTACAAACTGGGGTGTACTAATATCTGTTTGAGTCCCTGCTTTCAATTCTTTGGGGTGTATACCCAGAAGTGGAATTGCTAGATTATATGGTAATTCTATGTTTATTTTTTTGAGGAACTACCTTAGCATTTTTATCTGCTTTCTCTAATTAGGAATATGCAGTTAGAACTTGAAGGGGAAAATCAGTATCATTTTGGATAGTGGTGATTCACATCCTTTCAAAGGTGACATTTCAAAAGCAGAACATGTCTGTCACCTTCTGGCCCATATGTGTTTGGCTGTTCCTGTCCTATGATGATGATGATGATGATGAGATAACTAGAATATACTGAGTGCTTATTTTGTGCCAAGTTCTGTTCTAAACACTTTTGCATCTGTTAAATCATTTTATCTTTGCAATCATTCTATGGAGATTATTGTCTCAACTTTATAGATGAGGAAACTGAGCTACGGATAAGCAGAACCAGAACCGTAATACAATGCAGGGATAGACAAGGT
This sequence comes from Eschrichtius robustus, assembly GCF_028021215.1. Lineage (NCBI taxonomy): Eukaryota > Metazoa > Chordata > Mammalia > Artiodactyla > Eschrichtiidae > Eschrichtius > Eschrichtius robustus. Next base: position 105,354,668 of record NC_090830.1, read on the forward strand.
CATTTAATTCAGCGCTTACTTTCACAAATGAGGGAAAGGAGACTGGAGAGGAGATACCCAGAGTCACAGCGTTACATCGTGACCGAGCTAGGTGAGCTCACGGGCTTCCAGACGTCTGGAAGCCCCTGGCCCCATGCTCTTGCCGCCTCTAAGACAGGATTCCATCTATTCATTTTGTTTATCCCGTTGACCCAGGTGAAACCTCATCTGAACGGCTGCCGTGCTGCGTTGGAATCCAGCTGGATATTCCTGGTCCTCCTCTTGATAATTGCTGGGGCAGGACTTCACTGAAATATGTCGGGGGGGAGGATTACGGGTTTGGCTCTAGGATTTTGTGAAAACACATGGAAGTAGCACATTAATATTAGTCAAGGACTGAATGGGCCTTTTTAAGAAGTTGAGATAAATTTTGGCAAAATCAGGTTGCCCTGAGAAGCATTCAATTTACTGTGAGGGAGTCGCTCAAAAAATTTACAATTTTTCTTTCTTGTTAAGTTTATTTAAATAGTAAAAATCTAGAGTCTGCATCTCCTGCAAAGTTGCACCCCTGAGATTCCGAGCTTGACCATGCATATGGCGGGCCTGTGTTTTTCATTATGTTTCCTTACTTGTTAGGCTTTGCAGTTAGTCCAAGTTACACGTTTCTCTGGTGTTTTTCTTGAACTTCATGAACTCTGGCATTTCATTTCGGGGATGTATATCTAAGGGAAAAGCAGCCTTCCTTTGATCTTCCTTGGGACCCCATTATGTTTAACCTGAGAAAGATTAGGGAGTTGCCATTCAACGCTGAACACACACAAAACTCAGCTGCCAAGATGGCGGGTGCTTAATCTATTTACAACATCGACTCCATCATGAACTAATTCCACATCAAGCTGACTTTGAAAGGCATTCTTTGGAATGGAATTCCCATCTGCCTTGGGAGGCTACATGCATGTGGTCCAGAGTACTGAAGGTATTGACCTCACAAAGAAATCTGTTTAGCATGAAATATTTAAACTGTAGAGGGTTTTTAAACCTTGAAATCATTGTCAACGTTGGTTCCCCATATGGTAGTCAAGTTGTACTTTCTCTGAACTGAACAGGCATTTCTGGAAAGCACCCTCACTTTCTAGCTGTGTTTGTAATAACATCTGCTCAACGGTGGTGAGACAAGTCAGTTCCAGTCTTTGGACAAACAATCCTCTGAGCCTGGGTGAACTCCGAGGGGCAAGGAGCTGCCGCTCGGCCAGCACCTGGAAAACCAGACCACTCCACTCCCCTCAGCTTCCTTTCCAAAATGGGTTTCAGAACTCTGCCCATAAATAGCTCTTTAAAGTAACATGCAGGGCTAATTGTGACTTTTTTTTTTCCCCTAGCCTGAAAATGAGAAAGGAAGAACAAAACAAAATCAAGCGTTAGCCTGTCAAGATTTTCAGTGCCCTGTCACTCTCAAGACATTGATGGAGATTTATTTTTCCTAATGAAGGCTCCAGCGTTAATGGTGGCACTTGCTAGAATCAGTTAGGACTAAGTGTTATTTAATTCACAGTGAAGCGACAATCTGACTGGACTGTTGATTAGTTCCAGCTTTTAGCTATCATTTATAGGTCACCAGGCGGCTAACAACCTCAAATGAGGGACCATTATCTTTTGACAAGATGAAGTGTTTTCTGGGGGGATGGGGGATGGGAGGAGGGGGAGGGGTGCTACCCAGAAAGCCCAGTTCAATATTCTCTCTGGGAATTACTCATTCCTAATAGGGCTTCGCCGCCACTTACTCAAAGGAACTACACTAGTGAATACCAGTTAGGTGTGCTGAAGGCAAAGGAGGAAAAGGCTTTCCTCAAAGCCATTCATGTATCTGCTCAGCAACTACTTGAGTGAGGTGCTGAGGGAGAATGTGTTGGCGGGGGGTGGGTACCTGGAAGGAAGGCTGATATTCAGCCTGCACATTCTGGTATGGCTGTTCTAGTTTTTTACAGCTGTTCTCCATTTTGATGGGGTGAAGCATCTGTTTGGATTGGTCGGTGCCAGTGCCATAATGATGGTTAAATATTCCAAATAACAATCTTGTCTGGAACCCTTTTTCATTTTGTTGATGGTTTTCTCCGCTGTGCACTTCTTAGCTTCTTTTAACCACAGTGCTATACCACCAGTGGGAGGGCCGTCAAGAGGAGCATGGAGCTGAGATGGTCAAGTAATGAGTGACAGTAGCAACCCAGTGTGGCTCTATGCTGATACCAAGGACAGTGTATATCTTCTAGAACATGTGAGAACATTGTCCTGTTAATATATGAGACCACGGTGAGAACAGCAAACAGTTCTATTGTAAGAGCAACACAGAATCGAGGGGAGCAAGAAATGGTTCGATAATGGCAATGCTTTTGGGCGTTTAGACAATGTTATAGTGCAGTGGGACTGTCTTGCCATTATTGCTCAGTTGTGCACTGTTGGTGAGACTGTAAATTGCTGTAGACACTAAAAGTATGGAAAAAAGTATGGAAAAAAGTATGGAGTTTCTTCAAAAAACTAAAAATAGAACTACCATATGAACCAAAAATTCCACCTCTGGGTATTTATCTGAAGAAAACAGAAACATTAATTGAAGAAGATATATACACCCCATGTTCATAGCGGCATTTTCCACAATAGCCAAGATATTGAAACAACCTAAATGTCCATTGATGAATGAATAAAGAAAATGTGGTATATATACACAATAGAATATTATTCAGCCATAAAAGAGTGGAATCTTGCCGTTTGTAACAACATGGATGGACCTTGAGGGCATTATGCTGAGTGAAGTCAGGGAAAGACAAACACTGTAAGATCTCACTTATATGTGGAATCTGAAGGAAAAACAAAACAAAACACAAGCTCATAAGTACAGAGAATAGATTAGTAGCTGCCAGAAGGGGGTGGAGGGGTGGGAGTGGGTAAAATGGGTGAAGGGAATCAAACAGTATGAACTTCCAGTTATAAAATAAATGTCACGGGGATGTAATGTACAGCATGGTGAATATAGTTAATAATACAGTATTGCGTATTTGAAAGTTGCTAAGAGAATAGATCTTTAAAGGTCTCATAACAAGAAAAAAATTGTGTAACTATGGATGGTGTCGGATGTTAACTAGACTCACCATGGTAATCATTTTGCAATATATACAAATTTGAATCATTGTGTTCTATACCTGAAACTAATATAATGTTGTCAGTTATTTCTCAATTTTAAAAAAAAGCAAATAAATACAAATATTGAGGTGAAATTTCCAGACCCCCAAAAAAAAGTTAAGAGGAAAAGAACCCATACTGCCTGGGTTCAAATTCCAGCTATACCATTTATTACCTGTGTGACCTTGGACAAGTTACTTAACCTCTTTATACCTCAATTTCTTTAAAAAAAATTTTTTTAATTCTTATTTTTTTAATTGAAGTATAGTTGATTTACAACGTTGTGTTAATTACTGCTGTACACCAAAGTGATTCAGTTATGTATATATTGTGTATATATAATATTTATATACATTTTTTTAAAATATTCTTTTCCACTATGGTTTATCATAGGATACTGAATATAGTTCTCTGTGCTATACAGTAGGACCTTGTTTACCCATTCTATATATAAAAGCTTACATCTGCTAACCCCAATCTCCCACTTCATCCCTCCCTCAACCTCCTTCCCCTTGGCAACCACCAGTCTGTTCTCTATGTCCATGATTCTGTTTCTGTTTCATAGATAGGTTCATTTGTGTCTTTTTTTTTTTTTTTCCTTTAATTTATTATTTTTTGGCTGTGTTGGGTCTTCGTTGCTGCACGTGGGCTTTTCTCTGGTTGCCGCGAGCGGGGGCTACACTTCGTTGCGGTGCGCAGGCTTCTCATTGAGGTGGCTTCTCTTGCTGCGGGGCATGGGCTGTAGGTGCACAGGCTTCAGTAGTTGTGGCTCGCAGGCTCTAGAGCGCAGGCTCAGTAGTTGTGGCACACGGGCTTAGTTGCTCTGCGGCATGTGGGATCTTCCCGGACCAGGGCTCGAACCCGTGTCTCCTGCATTGGCAGGTGGATTCTTAACCACTGTGCCACCGGGGAAGCCCCATGTGTCATATTTTAGATTCCACATATAAGTGATATCATATGGTATTTGTCTTCCTCTTTCTGACTTACGTCACTTAGTATGATAATCTCTAGTTGCATCCATGTTGCATTATTTCATTCTTTTTTATGGCTGAGTAGTATTCCGTTGTAAATATGTACCACATCTTCTTTATCCGTTCATCTGTCGATGGACATTTAGGTTGTTTCCATGTCTTGGCTATTGTGAATAGTGCTGCTATGAACATAGGGGTGCATGTATCTTTTTCAATTAGAGTTTTGTCTGAATATATGCCCAGGAGTGGGATGGCTGGATTGTATGGTAATTCTATTTTTAGTTTTCTGAGGAACCTCCATACTGTTTTCCACAGTGGCTGCACCAACTTACATTCCCACCAACAGTGCAGGAGGGTTCCCTTTTCCCCACACCCTCTCCAGCGTTTGTTATTTGTAGACTTTTTAATGATGGCCATTCTGACTGGTGTGAGTTGGTACCTCATTGTAGTTTTGATTTGCATTTCTCAAATAATTAGCGAAGTTAAGCATCTTTTCATGTGCCTATTGGCCATTTGTATTTCTTCTTTGGAGAAATGTCTATGTAGGTCTTCTGCCCATTTTTGGATTGGGTTGGGTTTTTTGTTGTTGTTGTTGAGTTGTATGAGCTGTTTGTATATTTTGGAAATTAAGCCCTTGTCGATCACATCATTTGCAAATATTTTCTCCCATTGTGTGGGCTGTCTTTTCGTTTTGTTTATGGTTTCCTTTGCTGTGCAAAAGCTTTTAAGTTTGATTAGGTCCCATTTGCTTATGTTTGTTTTTATTTCTATTGCCTTGGGAGACTGACCTAAGAAAACATTGGTACGATTTAAGTCAGAGAATGTTTTGCCTGTGTTCTCTTCTAGAAGTTTTACAGTGTTGTGTCTTATGTTTAAATCTTTAAGCCATTTTGAGTTTATTTTTGTGTATGGTGAGAGGGTGTGTTCTAACTTCATTGATTTACATGCAGTATGCCTCAATTTCTTCAAGGGCAAAATGGGATTAATGTTACCTACTACCTTTATAGGATTACCTTGAGGACTACATTAGTTAATAGGTATAAAGCATTTAAAACAATGATGTGCATGGAGTAAGTACTTTAAATAAGTGTCAATTTCTTATATTAGCCTCAGTTTGGCCCACTGGCCAAGCTTTGGCAGTACACTGATAAGGGGTTTACAGCCAAGTGGTATGCCCTGGCATTCCATCCACTGAGACCCAGACTAGAAATTGCCTCCTTCCCAGCTTGGCCCACAGCTACAACAAACAGGTATGTGTCAGAGGCAGAATGTTTTTATTTGGGTTCATCACAGAGGATGAATAGTCTCATGACATTTATCCATACAAAATATAACAATGGTTGCAGGCATAAATAAAAATTCCTCCACCTATTCTAACTACTTGATAATGCACAGTCCTTTTTTGTTAACTATAGATAAAGAAGTATATGAAGTCGAGATGCAGAAATTTTCAAATTTGACTTCAGCAATTTCCAAAAATTGAATTTTATAGAACTAGGACACAGGAAAAAAAAGATGATTTTTAAATGGAACCAGCCACCTTGAAAAATATTCTGAAAAAACATGGTTAAAACTTTTAATACTTCAAAAGATAAAAATGTTGCTTGTTGGCCTGACCTGGACTTAGAGCCTCTGGGAAGTGATGGGCCTCGGTGAAGTAGTGTAACATGCCCCTGGAATATAGTCTCAGACACAAACAAAATCACTCTCGGTTTTGATCTGTAAACAGAGACAGACAGGATTCCCTCATTGCTGGATGACTCTGGAAAAGAAGCCCTTGCTTCCATTATGCATTTGGCCTCACAATCTTCATTGACAAATAGTTCTGAAAAGGAAACAGAAAGAGGGCCATGTATATATATCTTAGGGATTCTCAATCTTGGTACTATTGACCTTTAGGAGCAGATGATTCTTGTTGGAGACTGTCCTGTGCATTGCAGGATGTTTAGCAGCATCCTTGGCCTCTACCCACTAGATTCCAGTAGGACCGCCAGTCAAAAATGGGAGTCAAACGGGAGGTTTGTCAGTGTGCCTAGAAGTGCCTGCATTCCTCCATTCGAGGAATTTGTTGAGCTAAGAAGTATATGAAGTCGAGATGCAGAAATTTTCAAATTCGATTTCAGCAATGAAGGCACACCGACAAACCTCCCATTTATGACTGTGGAGATTAAGGGAGATTTGAGGGGGAGGTTATGTAATGCGGGCCTTAAAGAATGAGGGAGGTTTTAATAGACAAAACATGGGCAAAGGAACAGCCTTGGCAAAGGCATCCTGGCAGGTAAGGGCAATACTGGTCTGGAGAGGCCAGCTCTCTAGTTTGGGTGGAGTTCAAGGTTTGTGTAGGCCTATAATGAGCCCAGGATCTGTGAAATGTCAGCAGTTAGGATGCAGGATGGTTTGGAACAAGAAAGTCTGAAGGCAGGAAGATCCGTCAGAAATGCTGGCTATGGTTTAAGACACACATTCATAAAGGCCTAAGGGATTGCTCCTAGAATTCCTGAGACCAGAGTTTTGTTTTTTTTTTTTTTTTTTCAGGCCACGAAGTTCTGCCTGTAATTCATGAAACTGTGAGAATGTAATCCTGATCACAGTACTCTAAATTTTCCAAAGGTTGACGGCTTGTAACACCACAACTGCTAACGTAGGTCATTTTACCCGATGGCAAAAAGGGCAAGTACCAAGTGAGATGACCAACCATAATTCACACCCAAAGAGGCAAGACGAGAGGCCAGGGACTCATACCGGGAGGGAGTAGAGGAGCACGGCCACGAAGAGCAGCAGGATTAGCAGCAACAGCAGGCCGATGATGACCCACTTAAACCGCCGCCACACGATGAACCTCACAGTCTTGCACGGGTTGGTGAACCAGAGGAAGGAAGTTTCCGGTCGGCTGCATTGCAAAGAAATGGTTTTACCTACCCGACTCAGGAGGGACAGATATTTTATACCTCCGAGCATAATAGTTTAAAGAATGATTAACAACATTTTATAAAGTCAAGAAAAGATATTATTCCCCTTAGTTGGCTGAGAGAGCCTTTAACCTTTTAGGGCTTTCTAAGATGCCGAAGACACACTGGACTTCGGTTTCACGGGAAGGAGAACGGTTAAAGTGGAGCCAGATTGCCAACGTCTCCCTCCCCCAGCTCCCCTGTTCAGCACAAAAATGAAGACAACAGCTAATCCATTGCATTAAGGCAATTGGAAGGGGGGCTTTCAGACTGCAGGTGTTTGGGGATCAGAACAAAGAGGGTCTCTCACTTTGGTGGGTCCAGCTTGGGGTTCATGTTGGGTTCATCCCGTCCCTTCCCGGCTGGCCTCTCGTCGGCCTCCTTCTCATTGAGGACTTCCAGCGTCATCTCCAGTTTCCCCTTCAGTAAAGCAGAACAGGTTAAACACATGACATCACGTTTCACAAATATTTTCACTTCGACCCGAGGAGTATTCCCCGAGCAATGATTTTTATTCTTGTAAAAAAACAATCCTTAGATTGCCTTAAATTTTCCTCAAGAGATTTCATCACATTTCCTCTTCCATGTGTTTCTGAACCGACCCCTTGGTGGGAAACTGAGAGGACAAATTGCTTTCCCTCCTCCCTGCTTTTCAGTCTCTGGATCCCCATCATTCTAACTTTCTCACATCTGTCTCCTTGCCTGCTCACATACCTCCCTTTGTAACTAACTTTACTTGGACCCAGAATAACCCAAATACTGCTGATAACAATAGCTAACATTTTTTTTTTAATTTATTTATTTTTGGCTGCATTGGGTCTTCATTGCTGCGCGCAGGCTTTCTCTAGTTGCGGTGAGCGGGGGCTACTCTTCGTTGCAGTGCGCGGGCTTCTCATTGCGGTGGCCTCTCTTGTTGCAGAGCTCGGAGTCTAGGCGCGCGGGCTTCAGTAGTTGTAGCACGTGGGCTCAGTAGTTGTGGCGCACGGGCTTAGTTGCTCCGCGGCCTGTGGGATCTTCCTGGACCAGGGCTCGAACCCGTGTCCCCTGCATTTGCAGGCGGATTCTCAACCACTGCACCCCCAGGGAAGTCCCACAATAGCTAACATTGACTGATCATTAAGTGTGGGCTCCAAGAGAGCCTTCGTGCTCCCCTCGGTACCCCCACTGCGTGGAGCAGTGCTGGCACTTAGTGGGCACTCGATGTACACTAGCTGAAGAAATGCATGAGTGAGTGAATGAACGAATGCTGCCTCCCTGTTCACAGGTTCCTGACTGGTTCACTGGGCACTGCGTAAGCCTTCTATGGGGATAATCTCGTGTAATGCTCAGGGCAGCCCTATAAATCAGGTACTGCTGTGATCCTCGTGTGCACATGAGTACACGGAGGCTGCGAGAGGTCTAGAAACTTGTCCACTCTTATAGCCAGGCTCGACTAAGGTTGTAACAGACTTTCAAGAACCCTGGCACCCACAAGGTCACCAACAATTTGAGAGCTTCTGACCCTGACGCTCATTTAGGCGATGGAGCACAGATGCCTCCTCTGTCGACGAGTCAAAGGTGGGTGTCCGACTATGGCAAGGTGGTCCTTCTTTCCAAGCCTGTTCTTTGAATCTATAAAATGTAGGTAATGGCTGCTTCATGGGGTTATCAGCAGAACTAAATGAGGTTATGTACAAACTACCCTCTAGTGGCAGGAAGCTTATAAGTGGTTTCCTGCACCAGGGGCAGAGGAAGTGATGGACTGCAAAGGGCACAAAAGAACTTTTGGGGTAATGGGAATGTTCTGGATCTTGATTATGGTGGTGGTTTCATGAGCATATACATCTGTCAAAACTCATCAAATTGTGCACCTTAATTGTACTTTAAGTGGGTGCAGTTTATTTTAAGTAAATTATACCTTAAAGTTGTTTTAAAAAACAAGATTATGAATATAAGGCATTTAGTATACTGTCTGGTTTATAATAAGTGGTGTAAAATATTAATTATTATTAATAATACATAATGAATTAGGTAGTCTTTTGTGACAGGGCACGGTAACCCGCACTTTTGCTTCTACATCAAAATTATCTTCAGTTTTCCAAATGTGCTTGTAACTTATGGCCTTCATGTTCAATGGATGTCAACACTCCCTGTTTCCTCCATCTTTAAAAAAAAAAAAAATTTTTTTTTTTTTTTTTTAAAGATGAGGACAGCTCAAATTTTAAGTTTCTTTTTCTGTACTGAATTGTACTGGAAGCTCAACATAAATTAGCATTCCTGGTGGAGGAGAGTCCTAAAGAAATACAGCGCAACCACTTGCATTCCCAGTTTTTTTGACAATTCCAATCCCTCTATCTTCCACTCAACCCCAAACATATGCTAACAGCATCTGCCACCTTCTCCTATAATCCCAGGTACAAACCGTTCCCAAAACTTAAAGTACCACCAATTTAACCTCCCTTATCTTATCCAGAGCAAAGCTACTCATAAAGGGCCAAACCTAAAGGAGAAAAGGAATAAACGACCCTCAACCAGGAAATATACATACAGCCATCACACGGGAGCCATCTTTATCTGCGTAGCACGGCCACCATCCTTTCATGGACTTCTGTTCGAAGAGAGAGGCGGTTTTCACTTTAAGGGGGTTCACGGCTTTGAGGTCAGGAATCATGTCCAAACTGCATTTCTCTGGTGATTTTGCTGGAATGATGCTGCGATGCAAATCGAGTTCCAGGAAACCTAGCCAAGGAAACATTAAACCCAAATAAATTTCAAGTGGATCAGCCGTTGTTCACAAGTGAACAGAATGTACTTGTCAGAAGAGAGGTAGACCATGACTCTGAACAGGTGACAGGTGAGTTAGAGAAACGGACCCTGGTAGGCAGTTAAAATTCTTTCCAGACAGAATGGAAAGTGGCAGAAGAAGTATCTGTCCACTGCTCTGCATCTCACAGAGAACAACCCATTTAATTTCTCAGAGATAGGAGCATAAAAAGAGTTCTTCTGCAAACTCAAAATAATTAAACACCTCCAGACAAAATTTCCACTGAACTTGGACTTGGAATTTGCTCATATTGGTTCTAAACTTCCCCTAACATAGTCATTTGGCGTTGGGTAAAGAAAACTGGTACTTGGAACATGGGAAGCTCCATCGAACAGTCAAGTTCAAGTTTCTCCTAGTGTAACCTGAAAAACAAGAGCTTGAGAAGGAACATTGAATTCTCAACAGAAAGTTCTCCCCAGGAACTAGGAAGCCCAGCTCAGGGTGCCTGGAGAAGCACAACTTTTCTTCCGTGATGTGAGGCATTAACTCTTTTGTAGTTAATAACTGTCTTTAACTGACTGTCTTTGGGGCTTGGGAACTCCCAGGAAACCTCTCCTTCAGAAAAAGGTATGTGTGTGTTGGGTCATGTCTATGGACTAGGGGACAAGAGGTGGTCTTCAACAGTGGCAGCAGAGAGTAACAGGGAGGTTGTGGCAGATTCTCTATAAATTTTTAGGCTCAGAAACTGCCCTTCATCTTACAATGCATCCATAGCCCACAAGCCTTTCTGGAACTTATGCCTGCTTTTATTTTGTCTCTCCTTTTGGTGATAACTGCAACCATTTGCCCACTAGCCATTTAGAAATAAAGTCATTCTCTTTATTTGTTATCAGACTATTTCGTTTAAATTCCAAGGGAAAACCCTCTACTATTCTTTACGCTTTCTAAGTTAGCACACTACTGTGGACAGGGAATGTTGCCTGCCATGCCAGTAAACAAAGAATGTTGCCCATCATCCCAGTTCTACAAGGATCAGGACTGAGGCTGTGGGACTTCCCTGGTGGCACAGTGGTTAAGAATCCACCTGCCAATGCAGGGGACACGGGTTTGAGCCCTGGTCCGGGAAGATCCCACACGCCGCGGAGCAGCTAAGCCCGTGCGCCACAACTACTGAGCCTGCCCTCTAGAGCCCGCGAGCCACAACTACTGAAGCCTGCGAGCCACAACTACTGAAGCCCGTGTGCCTAGAGCCTGTGCTCCGCAACAAGAGAAGCCACGGCAACGAGAAGCCCGCGCGCAGCAACAAAGACCCAACGCAGCCAAAAATAAATAAATTAAAAAAAAAAAAAAAAAAGAGGAAGAGGAAGAAACAGAGCAGGCCAATGAGACACCCAAGGCCTGGGAGAGAGAAAATAAGAACACTGTGCTTTGGGGGGACCAGGGTGTGTGCCAGAAAATGGAGGGCCGGAGCAGGGTGTTTAACAAGGGCCTTTTACCCCAGAGAAGGGTGGGGCATCAGGGGACTGCAGTGACCGCTGAGAGCAGCGTGCAGGAGGAGGGAGCCAATTCTGAGGTGCTGAGAGTAGGGAGAGAGAGAGAGGTTTGGAAGTGGAGGCAAGGCTTGTGGCATCCCTGAAAACAAAATCTGTGTCTTCCTAGCAAGACAGGAGCTGGTGCAAGGGCCCTGGGAGTGGCCGGGGCCCGCAGCGCCAGTCACTGTGCCCACTTCTCAGAGGACCTGGGCAGCAGACGGGCAGGCCACCCCGCTCCGGGGACATCCAGGCAGCGGGTGGGACCCCACCCCACAGTACTGGAGAGTTAAATAATTGATTCCAAGTTTTAATTGCTTTTACTAATTTCAAGCACAATTTCTCAGAGAAAAGTATCCAAAGGTAAGCCTTACCCAAGTAGTCATCCAGAGAAAACTTGTCATTATCCCATATCTGAATGATCAGTTTGGGTGGGACCCGAAATTCAGTTTGGTCCATACTCCAGAAATGCTCCTAAAATGCCAACAGGGACAGACAAACCAAGATGACACTGATTACTGGATTCTTAACACCCTCCCCTTGGGCCTCTTGAAAACCCAGCATCAAGGCATAGGGCCTCTTCTCTCCTTTGCATTCCCACCCGAAACCCCGCCCTTGGGCCTACCCCTCTACCCCAGGTGGATGAGGCAGTCGGGCTCCCCAGGAAATCTCAAGACTACCAGCTGGGTGACAAAAAGGTTGTCCCAGGCAATTCCCAACCAGAAGGTTTCCTGCCATGTTCCTATCAGTGTGACTTCCTGCTGCCCCTCCTGCGGTTTGGACAGTGATGATGTCTCCTGGCCTAAAGACTGTAGCCTGCCTAGATGATCCTCCCAAAGCTAAGCCGTCCCAGGCCAGACCGAAATATCCCCTGCGGAGGAGTTACTTCTGCTCAGCGACCTCGCCAACCCGCCAAGGATGTCCGAGCACACTCATTTCACACGGGGGTGAGGAGATGGGGGCCCACGTTTCACTCTTTTGTTAGTGCAGATTTAAAATGTCCTGGCTTTTGAAAAATACTGCTGCGTTTTATATACCGTGGTCAACCATGACCCTCAGATCCCTCAGCCTAGAGTTAGGTGGGGAGAGGGTGTGTCCTGCAGGTTCTCACCTGTTGTCACTGCTTCTGCCCAGACAGAATTAGCCCAGGATAATAATGACGTCCCCACAGCCTGCTTACACCTAAGTTCCTCTGGCCCCAAAAGAAAGGGAAATCCCCCAGTGCTTCATGAATTTGAAGGAAGGTTGTTGGATTGCTTCTCGTTTTTCAGATGACATTCCGGGAATGGTCCCTTTTGCAGGGCTCAGAGGCCCTGGCTCTGAGGGGCTGAGAAGCCCACTCTGCTGCTGTCTGACCCCACTCGGCTGTCCTGTGTGGGGTCATGCTCCAAGGACTACTCAGGATGCTGAGAGGTCCAGCTCTAGATGTGAGTAAATAGGAAAGGTAACTTTACCTAAAGGCCTACCTGACCCCAGATCCCTTGCCTTCCCCCCGGTCTGTCTCATTATCTGAAAGTGTGCATGGTTCAACATCAGGATGAGCCTATATGTCTCTAGAAAGGTCCCTTTGAAGGCATTCATCTCACCTGGACAGAAAAAGTGCTCACTAGAGCATCAGCACTGAGTAGGGCCAGCAGGGGGTAGGGCCTGGCCAGATGGGACGAGAGGCAGGTATATTCTGATCGGGTGTAGGGTGAGGAGGTGACCGGGCAGAGCTAGGAAAAGTTTATAGAATATGGCAGGAGGGGGTGGGGAAGGGAGAAATGGGACAAGGGCCTATAAAAGACATCTGTTGTTATTACCTACCCAGGTTTTAGGCTTCCCTTTTTGGATGAAAGCACCAGATTTTCCTTAGAGATGCCCTTCCCCCAGTCCATGCAATCTGGGGAGAAGTGACTTTATCCCTAACTCCACAGTCTCGCCAATCAGAGCGCTGCATCCCTGGGCAACACTGGTTTGGAGATGGACACATGGCCTCAAACAGGCAGACGCTGGGGCCCAGTTCCAAAACTCTGGTTGGTGCCTTTGGGGATTCATCCCCCTGTCTCTGCTGAGGTTGCTGAGAGGGCAGGATACGAGCTGGGGCTGCTGGCAGCCACCTTGCACTCACCAGGGAGTGAGGCCCATGGAAGAAGGCAGGGCAGAGGGGCGGAGAAGGTGAGAGCAGTTTCTAAAGACATCAGTTCAACCCAGGCTCCAGGCGTTCCTTAAGCCAGCCAACTCTGGACTTTTTAGTAATGTGAACCAGTAGATCATTTCTTTTGGTTTAAGCCAGTTTGAGTTGAGTTCTGTAACTGAGAGTCTTATAAATTAAGACCAGGAGGGCCATGAACCCTCACGGAAGTGCTCCCGAAGGAAGGCAGGCAGATGCTTAAGTTTAATAAGGAAGGTAAGAGGGATATTTCACCTACATTAATATTTTGCCTCTGGTGAATTAGTGCAACAGTTCTGCTTATCAGGGGAAGAAATCAGTCTCCCTGTGACATAAACATATACTTAGGTTGTTGTATGTATTGACACAAGACCCCCAGTTACCAGATCCTTCCCCCTGCTGCCAACATGTTAGTGGAAGCAAAGTTGTACTCCTTATACTTCTGTTATAACTACACAAATAACTGCCATAGCTGTGTGACCCTGGGCAAGTATCTACCCCACTGGGGTCTCAAAGTCCCCATCTGTACCAAGAGGAGCTGGACCCATGATCTCCAAGACTCTGAGCAGCCCCAACCTTTTCTGAGCATCTGCATTAAGGAAGACCCATGACATCCACTCCCCACTGGCATATTTCAGAACTCACTTTTTTAGCAACGAGACAGAGCTGTTCAGCTGGAAGGTAGTCAAAAGGGAAGACAAATCTCCAGTTAAAATTCCCTTCACCATCCAAGGACCTGTAGTGGACATCTGTTTTCTGTTTGTTTTCTTCATTGCCAGGAATCCAGCTGAAAAGCAGAAGCAAACAGACTTAGCTTCATGTGATTGACAAGTAATCTAGCCGCAAAATTGCGCAGTGATTAGGAGAGAGTGAAGGGCAGGAGAATTAATGCACTTTTCTTGGGCAGGTTCCAGTTATCTATAGAGCTGGGGGGTGATTTATGAAGGGGAGGCACTCTGTTGCATCCAACACACATGGTAGCCAAATAAAATATAATTCCTCTAAAACCAAAGAAGGAAACCCTTTAGACTTCAGTTAACAGGGATAAGGTGAAATTTTCTGGAAAATATCAACAATTTCGCTTCTATTTTGGGACTGGTGAAGCTTGTTGGCTATGTTTTTAGTCTCCCTAACTATAACTCATCAGTGTCTGTCATCACTGCTGATAGGCTCAATGAATATGGGTCAGTTCAAAATTTTAGCATTTTCTTTTCCAGATTTTACTTAAGCAAACAAAACAGGCACGACTCAAGTAATCTTACCACTTTATTTTTTAATTATTCTTAAATTTACTATGATCACATTAGTGAGACTAGCAAGGGAGATGTAAGCTGCTATATCCATACTTATATCTATGAAAATTCATTTCCATCAACAACTGGACATCTTAACTTTTGACATTTGGAAAGTTCCCTTTGGCCTGTGCCTGGCACACAGCAGACCGGTTGGAGGGAGGAATGAATGAACGAACATGTCTGGGAGGAAGTGTTATCACATCTGCCAGCTATGGGGAAGACTCCTGGTTTGGAACCAGAGGAACACGAGATTTTAGACTGGAAAAGTAGTGGAATGCATGGATCTCAACACCCACTACCCATTAGAATCATTGGAATCAACTGGGGAGCTTTTAAAAATATTGATGTTGGGGCTTCCCTGGTGGTGCAATGGTTAAGAATCCGCCTGCCAATGCAGGGGACACGGGTTCGAGCTCTGGTCCGGGAAGATGCCACATGCCGCAGAGCAACTAAGCCCGTGCGCCACAACTACCGAAGCCCGTGTGCCTAGAGCCCGTGTTCCGCAATGAGAGAAGCCACCACAATGAGAAGCCCGCACGCCACAACTAAAGAAAGCCCACACGCAGCAGCGAAGACCCAGTGCAGCCAAAAATAAATAAATAAATAAATATTTTTAAAAAATATATATGTTGATGCCTGGATTCCCCAAATAAAGACTGTCAGTAGGAGGCAGGCCTGGCTGTGAACTTGCTCTGCCATTAACCCTCTGAGCTTCATTCTGCCATCTGTAAAATGAGGTTAATGATATGTGCTCCCTTCACATGGTCAACCTGAGGACAGAATGAGAAGAGCCAGAGTGGGAAGGGGAAATCCTTAACTCATGTTAAGGATCAACTACTATGAACCAGGTATGTAGAATGCCTTATTTTATCCTTTCCAACTGTATAACTAGCTCCATCTCACAGATGAGGAAGCTGAGATTCAGAGGGGATGTACATCTCATACATCCAGTAATGGACAGAAGTAAGTATAACTCCCAGGTCTGTCTGACTCCAAAGTCCAGGACTATTACTCTGCTTCAAAGGACCATGGAGACTAGAAAGTCACGAGCTAATATTAGGTCCTATTATTAGTAGTGGTATTGATAGCAATCAACTATACTAGTTTTACTTTTTCTAGTCAATTGACTAATGAGGTAAGCTGAGTTGAAAGATTCCTTTTGACAATTAACTTTTAAGCTTTTGAACTAACTCACTGAAGAGAGTCCACACTCTTTGGCTGTGACCTTGGTAGCTTCAGCTTCTAACCCCTCCCTAAACAGCACCGGCATCCTCCCCTAGACTGCCCACCCACTGTAGCTCTTCCCTCTTTTTCATGAATCTTTTCACATTTTAATTTGAAAACAAGTTAAACAACTACTCTAAGTGTATGCATTTGTGTACTTGTATGTATAACTTTGTATGTAATACCCATATGCTTGTAGTGCTAAGCATGTTATTTGTGCATTATTCATATTTTCACATACAGTAATTAGATTTCCATTCCAAATATGACATGGTACTTTAGCTCTTGCTTTATTCTTTGATTACTGGAGTTATCTCTCAGTCCAGTATTACTTGGGTTTGTTTCCCTGATTGGAAAAAAAATGCTTATGATAGTCAAATAAATTTGCATATATATAATTAGCTGGAATTAGTTTTCCCTGGGGAATGGTAATAAGATCCTGAAATGAGAAAGAATAATGAAGAACTTGATGAAACATTCCCTGTTTATAGTGAACCTAAATGACAGTAATTACGTCTTTAACAAAGGTTTGATTGAAGGCCACTTGGGATCATAAGTGAAACTTTGTTCTCACTTTATGAATATATTAAATTTCAACAAGTCTTATCTTTTACATATCAAGGAACCAAACTCAGTCCATGTGGAATAGTAATAATAATAGTGTGATGGTTAATTTTATGTGTCAACCTGACTGGCCGTGGGGTGCCCAGGTTAAACATTATTTCTGGGTGTGTCTATGAGAATGTTTCTGGATGAGACTAGAACTTGAATTGATGGACTCAGTAGATGGAGTTCCCCAATGTGGGTGGCATTAGCCATTCTATTGAGGGCCTGGAACAGAACAAAAGGCAGAGGGAGGAGGAATTCACCCCCTTTTTCTGCCTCATTGATTGATTGAACCAGGACATCTCATGTCGTCTCCTCCTGACCTCAGACTGGGATTTACACCATTGGCTCCCCTGGTTCTCAGGCCTTCGAACTCAGGCTGAATGATACCCCCAGCTTTCCTGGGTCTCCAGCCTGCAGATGGCCAATCGTGGGACTTCTTAGCCTCCATTATCATGTGAGCCAATTCCTCATAATCTCTCTCTCTTTCTACACGTACACACATCCTACTTGTTCTGTTTCCTGGAGAACCCTGACTAATGCACATAGTGTTTACTATCTGCCAGGCACTATCTTAAATGCTTTGAGTAACTCAATCTTCTGAATATTCCAGAGTGGTGGATACTATCATTATCTCCCATTTACAGATGAGGATCAGTGAGCTTACTAACTTGTCCAGCTAGTAGGGAAAGTACCGGATTTCAACCCAGGTAGCTTGATTCCAGAGTCTGACTTCTTAATCACTGGGTTCTGTACTCACTATCAACATATAACACAACGCGTGCCACAACTAAGGAGCCCGGCTGCCACAACTAAGACCCGGCGCAACCAAATAAATAAATAAATATTAAAAAATATATATATATATATATAACACGAAACTGACATCAACATGAATTATTTGGAATTGAGCTATGCAAGTAACAGAATAATGAACACCTATGACACTCTGCACATTGGATGCAGGCACTCAGTAAATGTTGGTGGAATGAATGATTTTTTAAAATTATGCTAATGGGGGTGGTGGGATGAATTGGGAGATTGGGATTGACATTAGTTATCTGTTTTATACATATTAGTGTATATAAGAACCTGCTGTATTAAAAAACGTAATCATGATTAAAGTAAATCAAGGACAAGCAAGGAAACAGATTGAAAACCTAAACAACAGTTTGGGAGAAGATCTATAAAATCTTCTATATGAATCCAACAATTTAATGGGGAGAAATAATAAATCTGACAACAATTGTAGCAGCTAATTACAAAAAGTTGTCTTGACTAATGGTATCCTTTAATAAAGAAATTGGAAGAGCAAACAACCAGATGTGTATGAATTTAATAAAAACTTTGTGGAATAAAAAAGAGAAGCACAACTAATTTACTGGCTCAATTTTTGGAAAGTGCATTCTCTTTTTAGAAAAAAAGCATTAAATGACAAGTATAATTTTATCTGCAGACTGATCAAGATAGGAAACAAATACTTTTTCAGGATTTTATAATAATTTAACGTTTTGGTGCCAAAGGCATATCTTTACCGAGTTCTGTTTCAATATTATGCTCTTGGTTTTGATCAAGGGTTAACACAAGAAATAAAGCATAATAAGGTTTTGTGGTTAAAAAAAAATTATGCTAATGTTTCCTCTTTTTCATGAACATTAACTTCTGGTAATAAAATATATTAAAAAAAAGAAACTTTGGAAGCTCTACTTCTGTTTCTAAGGCTAGTTACTCAAGGTATTAAAAAAGAGTAAAAATGAACTGCATGACTAAAAAGTCTCTTAACAAATCTGCTTAATAAACTGAACAAAACCCACTTTCTTAGAAAAGAAACACTTATTAGTTCTTATAGGCATCAGATGCCTCTGTTCATAAACAACATGCATACAGGTTTCTCTTTTCTTTCTGTTCTCTCTCCCTTTGTCTCCCTAGAGCTTCCTGAGCAGATTGCATTAATGAAATATAATAGCTTCAAATAATCAGGGATCCTATAGTGGACACTTTCAATAATGAACACTCATGAAAGAGAGAGTCTGCTTTGTTCACCGAGTATGGCATGCTCTTGCATGCCAGTCTTTCTTACCCTTTAACGTAGATGTCGCTCATTTCCTCTCCTGTGATGCTTTTCTCATCCAGGATAACGTCCTTGGTGTTCCAGATGATCACACGCAGGTAGTATCTGAAAGGAGCACATTTTGAAGGTGCTTTTTTTTTCTGGTCCTGAACCAAGACCCCAGTAAGATACAGCAGGGTCTCAAGATTACTTACTTCTTGGCTTTCCGGGGTGTGATATTGAAAGGAGGGCCTGGTGGCCCCAAACTCCTGGGGAAAACATCCACCCACATCTGAAGTTTTCCCTAAGCCGTTCAAAAACGAAAAGAGAAATGAAGTTATATTATGGGTGGTAGAGACTATAATTTTCTTTCATACGTCTTAGGTGAAACGAGTTCTTCAGGCCTCTTATTAGTCCATATGGAAGGCAAAAAAAAAATGGAGTAAAAGAACAAACCGAGATGAATCTTATACCTTTAGTGTCACTTAGGCCATCCGCCCCCCATTCTCTCCCAGGAGTCTCTGATGGCTGCATGTACCGACCTGTATCCGTCTGAGTGTTCCCTGGTTAATAAAATGAGGGGCTTCCCAATGCTAACACAACCCCCAACACACACACAACAAACAAACACACACACACACACACCCTCTTACAATGACTAAAAGTTGGGCCCTTCACTCTCAGAACAGTTTTCCCGCTGTCACTCTATCCATCTTCACATTGCCTACTTGATTATCAGTCCCAGTTTTGTGACACCCAAGGGTTTCTCCACTTACCTTAAAAGAGAAAATAAAAATAATTTAAAAGTGTATTTAATTTTGTAAAAGAAAAACTTACAGCATGGCACTTTTGAAGGAGAGACTCAAACAATGACAAGAACATTACTGTTCCCCCCAAATTGAGGACTCCCTGCATTGGCTTGCTAGTGTCTGCCGTCTGAGAGGGAGCTTGCAGGAAGGGGGAGAGTGAGAGCTTGGACTGACACCTGTGGCGCCATCTTGTTGAGGCCCCACTCAAGTCTTTGATGGCTACAGACCAGGCCCATATATCTGACTGGAGTATTCTTCCAGACAGGCTAGGAATGCCATTAACACACTGTATCAACGATACAAACCAATTTAAATTCCCCAAACTGTTTTTGGATGTTCTGTAGACTCTGCCTTCATGACAAAAACAGACTGGTCTTTAAGAAGGTTGCCAAGGAAACCACTAGGCTGGTTTCCTAACGCACTGTGATCAAAATGAATTAGCTGAAGCTCTTGAAAAGGGATATATTTTACTGTGATCCTGACTCTCTTCCCACTAATCTCCAGGGCTCAAGGGTCTATTATACATCAAGCACACCGCAGAAATTAGGCATCCAGGTGTCTCCTAAGACCTAGCCAGAGTCTGTCCAATGCAGTAGGCAGAGGTGATGGAAGTATTGGTAGCCCAGGGAGCAATCTTCCTCGCTTTGTAATGTCTTAAGGCTTTATTCAATTGAGGAGTAGGAGGGGAGAGAGAAGGAGAAATGGGCTCTTTATGGGGAAAGAAGGATAATTAGAGACGGAAGAAATCAAAATATGGAACAAAATAAGAGTGAGTGACAAAATCATCTAGTAAGCCCAGGCTATCTGTGGTCACTTAAGAGACCACGGTTCAGCTATCAGTGTCAACAATATGTGCATCCATTAGATAAATATTTCTTAAAGCGTGACTTCCTAACCATCTGCATCAGAACCTCTCCAGATACTTGTTACAAATTCAGATTCCCTGCCCCACCCCAGACTTACTGAATCTGAATCTCTGCAGGCATGGCCTGGAAATCTTCATTCTAACAAGCTTCTACATGGACTGTTTTGTCATTTTCCATGTCTCTCCTTGCTTCTCTGGGAGCTGCTCCTCAGCTTCTGGGAATTGACCTTCCCCCATCACTATCAGCGTGGTCCCTGTGATGAGCCATCCTGTGTACTGTATCCCTGTCCTCCTGGCTAGAGCTGAGTGGTCCAGTGTTGGATAAATGGGCCAAGTTGGGGCAACCAATCCTTTCCACGTGTGGAAGTAGATGGGGCTACATTATAACATAAAAAACTCAGAAACGGTCCACGATATTCTGCCACATGGGAAGGTGATCACAGGAAGGAAAAGTGCAGGGTAAAGTAGACTCAGAAACAGACAAGAGACAGGGAGAGATCCTGGTCCAAGGTTGTTCTGAGTCACTGTCACTCTCCTGTCTGGATTTAGTGAGTTACCTGAAAATTCTTACAATAAATTCCCCTTGGGGATGAAGCTAACCTGAGTTTCATTTCTATTTCGTGTATATCTAACAGTATCCAAAAAAGATAAAAGAGGCAAGTCTGTGTCAGCTATCACCACTGCCTTTGGAGTGTGGGTGAGGGGTTCACAGTTAGAGAGCCCTTTACCTGGGAGATGTTAGGCTGAAAGGTGCTATGCAAAGTCCTAGTTTCCACGTGTTCAGGGACCAGCCCCTGAGTCCTAAGGATGTGAAGGGCAAGGCGCTCCTCAGGGGCCCCGAGGTGTTGGTGCAGGATTTTGTTGGCCTCTGCAATAAAGAAGGACAGTGAAACAGGGATGGGCATCCGGGAACGGTTCAGCCAGATCACCTTGAGGGATTTGCAGTACTTCACCCCAGACTCTGCAAAAATGGTCAGGCAGTGCCAGTGTGCAAACCAGCTTGTGAAAGAGTTGTTGATAGAAATACCTCCTGTCTGGGCTTCCCTGGTGGCGCAGTGGTTAAGAATCCGCCTGCCAATGCAGGGGACATGGGTTCAAGCCCTGGTCCGGGAAGACCCCACATGCCGTGGAGCAACTAAGCCCGTGCACCACAACTACTGAGCCTACGCTCCAGAGCCCGTGAGCCACTACTGAGCCCACGTGCCACGACTACTGAAGCCTGGGCGCCTAAAGCCCGTGCTCCGCAACAAGAGAAGCCACCGCAATGAGAAGCCCGCGCACCGCAAGGAAGAGTAGCCCCCGCTCGCAGCAACTAGAGAAAGCCTGCACACAGCATCGAAGACCCAACAGGGCCAAAAATTAATTAGTTAATTAATTAAAATTAAAAAAAAAAAAAAAAAAGCTCCTGACCAAGAGCCCTGCCCCAACCAGGCTCATTTCTGACTTGTGGGCTGCCAAGAGTAAAGAGACCAGAACGCTCCAGAATGTGTGAGAGCAGCCCCTATTTATGTTGGTGTCAGGGGCTCACTCCATCTCCCAGACTCCCTTGCAGTTAGGTGTGGCCATGCAAACAAGGTAGGCTAGACTATAACGTAGGTGGAAGTGACGTGTGTGCCACTTCAAGACCTAGCCCATAAAACCCTCTCATGTAGGATCCTCTGTGTGCACTTTCTCTTCTGGATGCAGAAGAAAACAGTGACCTTAGACATCTGAGCTGAAGAAGGGCAGAGCTATAAGATGGAAGAGACTAGTCCATGAAGCATTGTTTGGAAGAGGGCCACCCACCTGTAGGAGTACCTGTTTTGAATTTATGAGAAATAAACTTCTATTGTGTTAAGCCACTGAAATTTGTAAGTTTAACTATTACAGTAGCTAGCTAGCATCACTGTGGCATTTAAAAAACATAGTCCCCAAATTCTCTGTCACTCCTCCCATTGGGAGGTGGGGTCTATGTCCTCTCCCTTTGAATCTGCAGACCTATTTGACCACTAAAGAAAGGATGCTGTGTGACTTCCGGGGCTAACCATGAAAGGCCACGCTGGTCTTCTTGGGGTCCTTGCTCTGGCGGAAGCCGCCAGCCGTGTAAGGAGTCTGGGTGCCCAGAGATCACCCTATGGGAAAGGCCTGGGTAGGTGCTCTGGTCATCAGTTCCACGTAAGCTCCCATCCAAGAGCCAGCAGCAAATGCCAGCCATGTGCATGAGCCATCCTGGACATCCAGCTCAGTCGAGCCTTTGGATGACTGCAGCCCTGGCCAACATCTGACAGCAGTCAACTGCGTGAGCAACTCAAGTGAGAACTGCCCAGGTGAGCCCTTGCTGAACAGCTAACCCACAAAACTATAAGCAAAACAAAATGGTTGTTATATGGGAAAAGAATCTAAAAAAGAGTAGATATATGTATAACTGATTCACTTTGCTGTACAGCAGAAACTAACACAACACTGTAAATCAACTATGCTCCAATAAAAATTAAAAAAAAAATAATATGGTTGTTTTCAGCGGCTAACTTTTGGGGTGATTTGTTATGTGACAAAAGTAACTGGAACAATCCTGACTGATACAGCTTTTTGGGGGTGCTGTTTAATTGTTGGGGGTAATCTTCTCCGTGGGGCCATGTTGCTTGCCAGTTTATTCCCAGTCCCTTTTGCAAGTTCTCATGTTAACAGCAGCATCGACATTTGTTAAACATCTTATCATCCCTGATTTTGACCAAGTCCTCTTAAGAGAGAAAGACAAATATAGTTTCTTACAATGTCAAGAAAAAACAGTTGAGGATCAGGAAGCACTTTCACTCCCGTGTGTCCTTGCTCAGCTTTCTCTGGATATCCCATGTGCCCTCAAAGCCAGCCCACTGCCAGCCCCTCCAGGAAGCCCTCCTCCCTACGAAACACTGAATCGTGCCACAGCTCTTATGCTCTATTAAGCTTATTTCAGTCTCTGTCATAATGCAGTTAGCTGTTGATGTGTCAGGACAGATTGCATTATAAATTACTGCTTAGGAAAGAGCAAGACCCCGAGCTCGGATGTGAGCCAGATGTGAACTTAGCAGATTCTTCAAACCAGCCCCCAGCCTCCCTGAGCCTTCTCAGAGAAGGGCTGGGAGAATGATGGAATAAAATTGGAAGAGAAATTCTTCCACTACCATCTGAGCACTTTTGAGCTAATTATGCATTACATGGAAATAAGTTAATTATTAGAACTTTGTGTTCAAAGCTCAAATGGCTATGACCTAAAAAGATCAAGTGAAACATAAGACAGACAAGAAAACGTGTCCACTTTGACACCTGACATAACAGCAAAACTCTACTATAATGGGGCTTTTGTTAGACGGTCATGTGTACGGAATTCCCTATGGTATTAGGGAACTGCTCTGTCCACCCCCCTCCCCAATGCAAACCAGGCAGCATAAATGGGTTGCTGTACCTTGTAACCAGCTTGCCATCCATGGCAATGTGCTTACCAAATTCATCTAGGCTGTAGTCTTGTCCTCCATATCTGATTCTACTTCCGTCTTCAGAAAGGACAGGTGGTGGGAAGCCTTTGAATCTGGCTACATTTTGAAGCAACTGTGTTGGTTTCAATTGATCTCGCCAGGTGTTTACTCCAGAACTGTGAATTAGATCCCACACCCAGAGTTACCGCAGGGCACACAAGTTCTTCTTGGATTCATACACACACATACTTATAGGTGCTCTCATGTTAACGGGGGAGCAGGGAATGTGCTCTACACGTTGGCTTTTGCCTAGAAATCTATTTAGGATTTAGAGACCTAAAATCCACAATCATTTTGGCCTCAGCCAATTGGTACTCGCCCCCACCCCTCAGTTTCCTCCTCTGTAAAAAATGAGTTTGACTGAGATTGCTGTAATCACAATAGGTAAACTTATAAATTAGAAATCACAAGCTATATCTCATTCAATACTACAGAAAGGCACTGTTTAGCACTCAGGGAAAGAGGGACATCACAGAATTGATCAGTTTGGAGGGAGGGGCAGGGAATTCCTGCCATCAAACGTTGCCAGCTCTTGGTCCCGGGCATCAAGGAGGGAAGGGGCTCAAAGAATGGGAGAGTGGAGACTGCTTCTCCAGTGGCTGCTACCTGCGCCATCCCCACAGAGCACTGCACTGCTCCAGGGGCCAGCGTTGTACACAGACGCCAATGGGAATGGGCAATGCTATGGTCCTGATTCTCTCTAAGATGATTCTATTATCAACAACGGTATCTACCCAACTCAAAGGAGCAGGGGCTCAGTTAAGACAGGCCCTGAGGTGGAGCGCCAGAGCTTCCCCAGGTATTAATATTAGATGGAGCAAACTGTCAACACACACTTACACACAGTACTGCTCAGGAATGCCGCAGTGGGACCCAAACCGGGAAAGGAATCGGTTTTCCAGGTCAATAATCGTTTCTCCTACTTTTTCATCACGGGTAAAGGTGTCGTAATCATAGACAGAAATTTTCAGGTCTTTTTCCTGAGGTAAGTAGCAGCTCAGTTCATACATTCTGAATAAACAAATGCAAGGTTAGAATCGCCATGATCCCACCCGGGCGTCTCACACAAACCAGGGCTCTGCACAAAGACTCCCCGGGCTGGGGCCGGGGCTGCAGGAGGAGGACATCATGGCTGGGATAACCAGGTGGGTGGCGGCAGGCAGGGGTGCTTGATTAAGTAGTGCACGTTAGTAATGAGAGCAACAGATTGTACACTTGCTCAGGAGAAGATCCGGGGCCTTAAATGCCTAACGAGAATCCCAGCTTTGCTTCTTACTGGCTGCGGGACCCTAGGCCAGCTACTTAACCTCCTGTGCTCAGTTTTCTCATCTGTAAAATGGTGATAAGAATCCCTACCATCCCATGTTGTTACAAGGGTCAAGGGAAGAAATGTTTAGAAAGCATTTGGTATGAGTGCATTACTCAAAACCCAATAGCTATCATAGTAATAATAATAAATTATTATAAGTTATATAATAATTATTGTTAATAATTATAATATTATTAGCACATTTGCCTATTATCTGGGCACCCAGGCATCTCTTCCCAGCTGGGAGACTAGTAAGGCACAAGCACCCCGATTTATAGCCCCCATATCTGTGCCCCTACTATGTTCCCTTCTCTGCCTCAACAGAGACCACTACCCCATGGAACACCCTGGACTCACCCCACAGGAGCATGAGGGTCTGGAGGGGGAAAGTGGAAGGCTGCCAAGAAGGCCCCCTCCCTCCTCCCAGGCCCTCTGGCTCTGCCACTGATTTGTGGAGGCTTTTCGATAGTATCTGTATTAAAATGCAAACACTTCTGAGAGAACGATAAATAATCAAGCAGTAATTTCTGTGGTAGGTGAGCAATATGGCGCCAGTTCTGAGATGGTGATAACTGTACAGCATAAGCTCCAGATGGGTGGGGTTTGGTTCTGTATCTGCACACAGAGGGGTGAGTCCCATAGTAGATGCTCAATAAACTTTGTGGACAGAAAACTGTGAGAGGCCTCTTGCATCTCTCCTCTCTCACTGTGCCTCCAGTCCTCCTCCTGTCACTCTGGTGTGTGGACTGGTTCTTGCCCAAAGAGCCAGGAGTATTAATCTCTTGAGCAGAAGGGTATGTGTCAGTGGGGCTCTGGAGACAAGCTTCTAGGGTGTCTCCTAGATACATCTCAGTGACTTCTCCAGACTGCTGCAGCCAGGCGGGGGCCTGCAGGAGGAAGGCGGCCCAGGATAGAAGGTGCTGGAGTCATGGCCACACCTGAAGCACCATATCCACACGAGCCCCCAAATTCCATTACTGGATTCCAAGGGACAGGTAATATGTGTCCCTTGACAAAAAGAATTCTTTGCTCAAATAAGTTTGAGAACCACTTCTGGTGTTCCTCTGGGCAAACCGAAGGTTCTGAGAAGTCCTGCAGTTATCTTTTTAACCCAAGCATCTTGGTTTGATGAAGGAATACGTCTTTCTTTAGAACACAATTAACATCTTCTGGCAGACTGACATCCCATTGAATGTTATGGGATAACGATGCTGAACAGTGGCTGAGCACGTAGGAAAGGTTGCTCCTTCCTGAATTCCTTTCGTGGAATCCCTGAGGGTCTCCGCTGAGAAGAAAGTCACCCTGGAAAAGACGGAGGCCAGGGACCGGAGCCGTGGGAGGGGTTGCAGAGCCAGCGTCTCCCTGGCTCCACCCTGCTGGGCGGGGTGATGTCTGCACGTTCACCAGATGGCGATTGGCTATGCGGAGCCTGACGGCATCACTTCCTTCCGGGGTGGCTCCAAGCTAGACTTTTCCTGCCACTTAATTAAGCTTGCGCTTGGCTCCTCCGAGATGAGCGATTCAGACAGGGCCGCCTTTCTCCCGTAAAAGCTGGCTTTCCCTGCTTCCCCGTCTCCCTCGCATGGATCCCTCCTTCCTGCCCTGCGTGCCTTTTCCTGTCTAGACCTCAGGGCTGGATCAGGGGAAGAAAAGGAAAACAATCATACTGCCCTGCCAGAGGATTACTTCCACTGCCTGGCCCTGGCACGCGGCCCCGGGGTGTGCGGCACAGAAGGTGTGCATGTGCGCGTGTGCACACGCATGTACACACAAGAGAGGGAAGGATTGCATAAGGGCACCCACCAACAAACATGAGTAGAGAAGAAGCGGATGGGCAGGACAATAAAGCCAGAAATTAAAATACAGGCACACGTCAAATGAGAACAAAGTGTTCTCCTTCTCGGCAGGGTTCTGGGGAAAAATAACACTATTTTTACAAATACTCTGTGCAAAGAACATTTTTCTACAGGTGATGGCTTGGCCCGGAATATGAAACATTACCAAGAGTGTTGGAAAAGCCTGGGGCTTGGTCAGGAATTTCTACCTAAGTCTTGGCTGCCCGGTGCACCAGCTGTGTGGACACAGCTCTGGTGCCCTGTTTCTGTCACCTGTAAAGTGGGGCCGTGACTCCCTGCCCTGTCAGCTGCCGGGTTTGACAATGAGGTGAAAATCAGATGGTGGTGGCCATGCAGACGCTGCATTCAGGTGGCCTGGGCGTGAGTCCCGGCTCTGCCGCCCAGCAGTGGAGTGAGTTGGTGCTGACTCCCTCTGTGCCTCCGTTTCCTCTGTTGTCAGGTGAGGGGAGCCCCTCAGAGTTGTGAGATTTTTGAGATGTTTTCTATGAAGGGCTCGGCATAGTGCACATCCACAGTAAAAGCTCCCCAAATAGTAGCTACTATTAAATGTGGAAGTAGTTTATAGCTGAAAAAAGCCGGTCCTCTTTAGAGGTCACTTGGGTGCACCTTACCCTTGAGAAGGTTCTGATGAGATCAGTGTAACAGTCCAGAACAGATGTAAAGTGGCAATGATGAAGACAGTAATGCTATTTCAAGAATCTTCAGGGGACTTCCCGGGTGGCGCAGTGGTTAAGAATCCGCCTGCCAATGCAGGGGACACAGGTTCGAGCTGTGGTCCAGGAAGATCCCACATGCCGTGGAGCAACGAAGCCCGTGCGCCACAACTACTGAGCCTGCGCCCTACAGCCCGCGAGCCACAACTACTGAGCCCGCGTGCCACAACTACTGAGGCTGTGCTTAGCGCCCGTGAGCCACAACTACGAAAGCCCGCGCACCACAACTATGGAGCCTGCGCTCTAGAGCCCGCGAGCCACAACTACTGAAGCCCACGTGCCTAGAGCCCGTGCTCTGCAAAAAGAAGCCACTGCAATGAGAAGCCCGCCCACCACAACGAAGAGTAGCCCCCGCTCGCCGCAACTAGAGAAAGCCCGCGCGCAGCAATGAAGACCCAATGCAGCCATAAATAAAATCTTCGGGGACAGAAGACAGGGAGCAGGACATCTGACCCCATCACTTTCTGCTGCCTTCTCAGTTTTGGTAACAGAGTCAGTAACACATACACTGGCTCAAAGTGGTGGAGTCAAAGCATCCCAGAAAAGAGAGCTTAGCAGGATCGAGGAGTGAGAACCACCTGTCACTACACGTAAGTCACTGCCTACCCTTCTTGTCTAGAAGCCACAAACCCTCCGGACTCCTGGGCCTCATTACCCGCCACCCGCCCCTCCAGGTCTCACAACAAATCTCTCAGACTTGGTTTAGTTTTCTTCGTGGTACTTTTCACTTCCACAGATTTCTTGTGTTTGTGCATTTACGTATTTATTACCTGCCCCACCGACTTGGATATTTGAATAGTTCACAGACATAGTTTCACAGCTTCCGGGCCTAGAGCAGAGCCTGGCACCCATTGCATCCTTAGCACAGAGGCCAAGAAGAAAAGAACCACAGAAAAGCGTCAGGAAATGCCCGTTACCTGCCGAACACCGGGTTGAGAGTGTTGGGGATGTAGTGGTCTCGATCTTCCATTACTTTTTTGCCCAGTGTTATTTTTATATAAGGGTCACACTGTGGGGACAAAACAGACGGCAGGTTATGTCACCATGGGGTGCCAGTTCAAGGCAGTTTCTGGGACAGACTCAGGTGTGACTCCACCCCCGCTCCCACGCTGATGAGAAGGGGTAGCCTCAGACCAGGTCTGGGCAATGCTCCCTCTTGGCGCCATGCAGCCAGCGCACCTTTGGAGGAGAGGCAGTGGCGGGGAGCAGTGACAAAGCAATTCTCCTCCGAGGTCACATCTGTAAAATGAGAAGGGTGAACCAGAGGCTCCAAAGCCCCTTCAAGCTCTGAGATAAATCCCCACTGGGACAATCCTCCTGAACAGATTGTTTTGATAGAGTATCTTTCCCCTTGTGAGATAACAGAGCCCAGAAAGAAAGAACATGGCAATTACTGTGGCTGACGACTGTAATTATGTTGCTATAGGAGAAGGCGCCACGCCCAAACTCTTACCAGGCCATTGTTGTCCTGGGGCTGGAGCTCTAAGCCTCGAACAATGTAAATCCTAACTGTGCATTCCTGTGGGATGCTGTCAGGTAGTTCCCGAAACTGCCGGGGAGGGGACGGCACGCTGGGGTCATCCGACAGGGGGTAGATTCTGAAGGAGCCCTAGGAGAGAGACACACAGATGTACTCGCAGGACCTTGGGCGATCAGGGCAGAGGGCCTGGGGCAGTGTCCTTTCCCCCAGGACACGGGGGGCAGCCACGGGGGCTGTGGGATTGGGGGATGAAGGGCTGCGTTTTGTGAAAGAAATGGCTATGGTGTGCTTTGCATGTTTCCAGTGGGGAAAGTGAGTGATGATAAAGTAATTACTTAATAGATCACAGGGGAGAAGAAAGGGCAGGGCAGAGGTAGGGAGGCCTGGCAAAAACCTAGGCAAGACATGGAGGTGGCCTGGATCAGTACGATGGCAAAGGAGGTGATGAGAAGTGAAATTCTGCACATTTTTTGAAGATAGGAATAAAAATGATTATTTTTTAAACTCAATAAAGTATAAAGGGTGATTTCCCTTTTTTTTAAAAAAATCACCCCTGTAAACCCCCTTCCATCCACTCCCAAGCAAACTCCTATTCATCCCTCAGGTCTCAGCTGAAAAGTGTCACTTCTTCTGGGAAACCTCCCTGATTGCCCCTGGGTTGGATAGGTTTCCTAACACTCTCTTCTAACCCCGCACTCACCCCTATTGCAGCACTGACCTCTGCATCGTCACTGTCTATTTATTGTCTATATTCTTCACTAGACTGTGAGCTTCCTGAGGGAGGGAAATATTTCTTGTTTATCACTCTATCTCCAGGACCTAACACAGGGCTGGGCATGAAGCAGGGACACAATAAGCAGTTTCTGAATGAGTGAGCCATCAGGCCAGCTTGAGAGGCCTTATATTTTATCTTGAAACCAGCTTACGTACAAGAGAAAGCACTAAAGTTGGATTCAGAACACGTGGGTCTTAGTGCCAGCTACTTTCACTAAGTAAAGCAGCATGATGTAAGCACCTACCATGTGCCAGGTACTGGGGGCCAAAAAATGAACTCAAGGAATCCAGTCTGGCACAGGGGTGTTAAATAGGTTTGACTCTCATGCTATCTTTGATGGCTTGGTGGAAAGCTATAATGAGAAGGATTTTGAAACCACGTGTAGGGTAAAATGGTCTGATCGATTAGCAATGTCTGCTATTGGAAAGGATTAGGAAGTAACAGCACGTCTGCCACGGATTTGCCAACTGCGGTTGGAGGGAGGGGCAGTTGTGAAAGCAGATACTTACAATGTGAAAGGTACTTTAGTAGCAGCGGGGACCCAGGGAGCCTGGGGTAGGAGTGAGTCACCCAGGGAACACTTCACAAAGAATGTGACATCGGAGCTGGCTGGCGCTTAAAAGAATGAGTAGGAGTTTGTCAGACCACAGAGAGGGAAGGAAGGGCATCCAGGGAATGAAGAAGAACTTGTCCCAGAGCTCCAAGTTGTGAGAGGACAGGGTGTGTTTGGGGCTTGGAGAGGATGCAGTGGCAGGAGAGACAAGAAGCTTGTGAAAGGCCAGCCCAACCCTTGGAAGGAGTTGAGACTTGACCCGGTGGAAACTCAAGCGATGTCTTTAAGCGGTTGAGAAACACGATCAGATTTGGTTGCGTCAAGGATGGACTAGAGTGTGGACGAGAAGGGTGGCAAGGACAGTGGATTGGGAAAGTGCTGCATTGGTCCTGCTGAAAGCCTGGGACACGTGTGTGTGTGTGTGTGTGTGTGTGTGTGTGTGTGTGTGAGTGTGTGTGTGTGTGTGTGTGTGTGTGTGTGAACTAGAGCTTAGAGAGGCTGACTCTACAGGATTCAAGGCTGCTTGGCATCAGCAGGGAGAAAGATACGGAGAATGGCTTTGAGTGTTCTGCCCCCGACCCCACTGTCCTCTTCCTTGTTAGCATTCTCTAGCATCCTTCAGATGTCAGAGGATATGTCCCTGACCCAGAGATTGGTTGTCCTTTATCCTAGGTCTATAAAGGTGGATTTTAAACAGGACAGACACACACGTTTTACTCACCTTAAACTCTCCTACCACAGAAGGATCTTCATTCTCATCTGATTTGCCTCGATACAGCTTGAAAGTATCTGAGAAGTCTGTCAGGCCCTCGAATTCCGTTACCTCCTCTAGTTCACAGTCATATATCTGCAAACCATCAACAGATTCTTAATTTCTCATTAAAATACAGGTGGAATCTAAAATCAAAAAGACTGACAGTACCCAATGGGCATGAGATGTGGATGGAGCGCCAGAACTCGCACATTGCTGGCTGGAGTGCAGAATGATATGACCACTTTGGGAAAGTGTCTGGCAATTTTTTATGAAGTTACATATCCAGCTACTCTATGATGCAGAAGTTGTATTCCTAGGTATTCCTCCAAGAGACATGAAAACATGTCCACACGGTATTAGAATGTCCATAGCAGCTTCATCATCAGGAGAATGGATAAACAAGTCGTGGTATATCCATACAACGGAATATGACTCAGCAATTAAAAGGTGCAAACTACTGATGCACAAGACAATATGATGGATCTCAAAACTACTGTGTTGGGCTAGAGAAGCCACACACACACAAATACGTATTGTATGAGTCCACTTATTTGACGTATAAAAAAAGGCAAAACCGATCTATGATGATGAAATCAGATCAGTTGTCTCTAAGAGGGTTGGAAGGTTGTGAGAAATTGAATGGAAAGGGGTACAAACAAAGGAGTTTTCTGGGGTGATGGAAATGTTCTTTGCCTTGTTTTGGTAGTGGTTTACGTAGGTGTATATACAATTATCACAACTCACTGAATGGATTACTTTATTGTATGTAAATTATACCTCGATAAAAAGCTAGAAGAGGAGGAGGAGGAGGAGGGAGGAGGAAGGAAGGAAGGAAGGAAAGAGGGAGGGATGGAGGATGGACTGTGGGGCTGATCTAGTTTATTTCTCTAAATAAGCGGTTCTTTACATGCTGGTGTTTCTCAAGCTGCGTTGAGATGTTAGGACAATCACATGAAAGAAAGTAGATTTTTCCAAGTTCTGAAAAAATTAATAAAGAACTGGAAAACCCAAACCATTAACAGAAAGATCATCCATAGCCAGGCCGGCCTAGTCCAATAGCTTGTCTTCCTCCTGGACACAGAGTTGTGATTGTACACTACATACATGTAAAAGAATCAACTTCTCAGCTAGTGAAACTGATGCTCGTTCAGAAGACAGAATAAAGCATGTTGACATTTCATGCTTTTTTGCAAGAGCACCATGACTTTGAAGGTCTCCCTTGGTCAAACTGGACAATTGTTGGCCTAACTAGCGTGGTGCCAACCCATTCCCAACCCTCGGCCAGATGTCCCCAAGCCTTAAAGTGGCAG
Source organism: Eschrichtius robustus (assembly GCF_028021215.1). Lineage (NCBI taxonomy): Eukaryota > Metazoa > Chordata > Mammalia > Artiodactyla > Eschrichtiidae > Eschrichtius > Eschrichtius robustus. Next base: position 105,387,257 of record NC_090830.1, read on the forward strand.
TCACATAACCATAAATCAACAGCTGTCCTCAAGCCCCGGGAATCTTGGCAAAGCCAAAATCCATCACAAGGGGGCTCCCCAGGAGGCTAGAGGTGCTCCTGGCCCCTCAGCCTCAGCACCCACCATTGGACCTTTCAGTCTTTCACTCAGTTCTGCCTGTGGCCAGTTTTAACGCATGTCAATCCCCCACCCACAGTAGCATAGGCCCAGGTACCTGGAGTTTGGGATAGCCTTTCTGAATATATTGTCCACATTTTTCATGTTCCCCTGTGGAAGCATAATATTTACTCCACCAGTCAATACTTTCTTCCTCCTAAAGAAAGACACATGAAAATGGAAAAATCTTTAGTGATGCCCTGGATTTCCAATCACTGCAAGAAAACTCATATGTAATAGACAAGAGAAACAGGTACTTCTGAACCTGAAAGAGGCGAGATTATATGACTCGTTTACATGCACCAAAGTATTCAGGATTCTTCTACCCAGAAGCTGGAGGTGAAATGATGATCCTTGGCCAATGAAATGTGTTTGGCTTTAATGGCCACAGCTACACTAGATGACTTTCTTACATTCTATGGATACAATCTATTCATTTGTCTGTTTTTACTCTTTTATCCTGTTGACTTGATATTTACATATGCAGATAAATTAAAACAAAACCTTCAGTATGTGTTTACTATTTCATCCTCCAGTATGTGTTTTCCACTGTTTCATTTCCTTAGCCCTTTTAGCCAGCAATGCGCTGCAAAACAAAGCTCACTAAGCTAAGAGTGGGTAAAACTGGTTCTAATTCAAGTTCCATCCTTTACGTTAGAAGCCATACCCTTATGTTACAAGCCACACCACATTAGGTACGTTGTTTAACATCTCTGAGCATCATTTTCTTCATCCACTGAATAGGATAATAACACTACCTGCCCCCATCCATCTCATAGGATTGTTTTGTTTTGTTTTGTTTTTTGGCCACGCTGTGCGGCATGCGGGATGATCTTAGTTCCCCAAGATCCCCGACCAGGGATTGAACCCGTGCCCCCTGCATTGGGAGCACATAGTCTTAACCAGTGGACCACCAGGGAAGTCTCTCATAGAGTTGTTTTGGACATGAAATAAGATCATTAGGAGAAGGAGCTTTGAAAATTATAAAATGTGAAGCAAGAGTAGGGAGGCATCATGGTTTGTTTAGACCAGTGGCTCCCAACCTATTCTTGGAGATTCTAATTCAATCAGCCTGGGGTGAGACCTGGCATCCAGGATACTTTCAAAAGTTCCCCAGGTAACGTGCAGCCAGAGTTCAGAATCCGGTGGTTCTTAGACTGGGCAGAAGGGACAGCATTTAGAATCACTTGTGCAACATTCTCAAACTGTAGAAGGCTGTAGTTTATCGAAGGCTACTATAAATTCCACTCAGATTTATAACAAGAATAGATCCCATCAGACCCACCCGTGGCTTAATCTACCTAGGAAGAGTGAGCTTGCCCAAAATAGTGTGTCACCAGCAACATGGCCTCCTCTTCCATCTGGGGGGAAGGAAGAAGGAACACTCAAGAAAAGCTATTTCTTATTTATATATGGTATATATATATATGTTTATACACACGCCTACAGTTATTTCCCCTTTATGGCTCAGTAACCCAACCCTGGCTTAAAAAATTTATTTATTTATTTATTTATTTACTTACTTACGTATCAGCTACAGGCAGAAAATACATGAATCTTAAGTCTAGCAAAACGTGTATAATAGTTACCTTTTCTGTTAGCTGCCCATCACATATATATGGGCAGGAAGAGGACAAACCATGTTCAGGTCACACGGAGACGGAGACCCCATGAGCATTAGGTTCAATGAGAAAGAGAAAAGGAGACGTTATTTTTCATCCATGCCTTATATTATCAACATTTTGATGGATTATTTATTCAATTCAAGATGATCTCATAATTAAACACACCTTATTGGTTTCTTCTCTGAAAATGTGCAGAAGAGTTACAAACAGTATTAAAATAAAAGGGTTGGAGGTAGCCACCCATGTCCCATGTTTTAATAGAGTTAGACAATCAATCTGTCCACCAGCATAGTGATCACAAAGGGGGTGGGGTGGGGTGGAGGTGGGGATGAATACAGTTGCTTATCTTCCTGCCCCAAACCTTTTATTCCATTCAGCTTCTAAAGTATATCCCCAACTTGGCCTAATTCTCATTCCTTCAAAAACTCCTGTCCCAAGATGTTTATGTCCAACATGACTGCAGCACCATCATGTAAGTATCTTCTCTTGATTTTTCCCCATGCCGACAATAAAGCACCAAATACATATCCATCCATAAATGGATGTCAAGTCTCTCATTGGCCAAATCCTCCCATTTGAGTTTCTGCATGGAGAATCCACCAGGAGATGAGAGAATGGACAGCTAGGATGCTGGGGCTTGACTTTTTTCTTGGTACCTGCTGGAACATCAGCCAAGCTCACCCTTAGGGGCAGTTTGAAGAATTGCTACCTCCTAACTTCAAGTTCATTTTCACTGTGAGGGGGCAGCGACTCCTCACTACAGGCACTTCCTGCAGGGAGTGCTGGGCGGCCACGGGGCTTCTTCTACAAGTGCCCATCGGCATTTTCCGCATCGACTTTTGTTCAGCACACAGAAATGCCAAGAGAGGCAGACAGACAGATAGATATAACAATTCTTTCTATTAGATTCATGTCAAAGCGAGATTAAAAATTAAATCATCACAGCTGAATTGAGATTTTGGAGAGAGGGACTTTATGCCAAAAGTGTTTTCACATTCTGAATGGTTCCTGAATTCATATATTTAGAGTCTGTTTATTCACATCTATTCTCAGCTATTTGAAATCATTTCAAAGAAATGAATAGTCCATGATTTAAAAAGCGTTATTCAGAACAGATTGCTGATGTTAAAATCTAGGATTAATATGGGAGAATTTATTCATGTCCGCTTGCTCATTAGTTCACGTGGCAAAGTAGCTGAAGCAGCTAAAGTAACTTGCTTCATTATATCCAAATGGCATAGAAGATTCTCCCCTGAAGCTTAAAATAATCACATTTTTTTAAAGATCATCTTTCACTCCAAAATCTAGAAAGAATCTGAAAGGAGAGTTCAAGTCTTTAGACCGAGGTCCCCGCAGCCCCAGGCAGCTTCATGCATTTTCTTATCATACATACATGCACTGTCGTTGAAGAAGCCATTTTGCTGAGAGCTGTTGACATACTGCTTAAGCACTGGAATTGGAAGGTAATTGTTGAAATGGCCATGTAGGAACGTCTGTGTTATCTGGCTAGCACTTAGCAATTTGTCCCCAGTGCTTATTTCCCGCTTTACTTGTGGTGGTGCTGAGCACATCTGTTAAGAGCTCCCAGGGTCACCACAAGGTAGTGGTGTGAGTTTCTGTGAGCCCGAAACTGTCACCTGAAGCCACATTCCACAGCTCCCATCAACAGCACAGTGTTGACCCATTCCCTCCATTTACCAATAAAAGGCTTGAATTGAGTTAGTGGTAATAGGTATTCATTACACACACATCGCATGTACATGTAACACATGCATATCACATGCATGTATATTGCATGCATGCACGTATATTACATGCATGCACGTATATTACATGTATATGTAATCCAGGACATCAGCAAGCTTGTCATTGGCTCTTCCAAAGCTCAACTTTGCTCATTTGACTTTGCATAGATGAGTGCTATATTCCCCAATGAATAGGTGGTATCAGATTTTTAGAGGCAATTCCAAATAGCCTTTCTTATCAACACAGTATACCTCCAGTAGGTGTTAGGAGAGCAGCTGAGTGAAAGTTATTTATAGTACATGAGAATGACTGATACTACCTTCCTCAGTCTTGCTAAGTTGCAACTTAAAATATGATGTAAACTCAACTTTCACAATGTGTCGCTACAGTAGCCTCATCTGTTAACTACTGTTAAGAAATGAATGAGATTGCGGCATAGACTGGCTTTATTCTTCTTCTTGGGCCTCCATACCTGGGGCTACTGAGTATACAGAAGGCCCAAAGAAGAGCTGATTGACAATGGGAGGCAGGAAAGCTGGAGGCTGATTACAGAGCAGGATCTTAAACTGGCTTTTTCCAAAGTTGTTGTGAAAACGTACATAAAAGATCTTAAGTATATTATATTTAGCTTCTCCCTAGGCTACTACTGTTTTATTGGGAATATTTGGGGTTGTTTATAAAGTGAACATAGTGGTTTTGCATATTTGATACTGTCATTTCTGACTGTGGAGGATTCTCAGGGAATAGAATCAAACACACTGCTACGCAGTGCTGGCTGTAGAGCCCACATTTAGTATGGTCCAATTGTTAGTGAGTTTAATGCAGTGGGAAGAAAGTGGATTTCTTTAAAGGCACTGTTTATAGACATAACACATTAAAGTGCAATCATGTGCACTTTTCGGCCAGTTTGCACATTAAAACATGCTGTGAAAGTCCATCGTGAATGCCAACAGGAACGGGGAGATATTTGATGTTTTCTTTTTTCTGGGCTGGGAACTTTTTTTTTCCCTCTCCTTCTTGTCGAACTGGCTGGAATGGTTTTAACATAGGGTCCTGAGTGAGCATTTCCACCAGTTTCTTGATTTGGAAAACCACAGTGAATATACAAGTCGGAGATATCCCATACACTGACAAATAGGGTCATTAAAAATCCATGACACTTCTGTTTCATGTAGGGGAAAAAAAGTGGTGTGCTACATGTATCCCTCTTCTGAATGTTGTGGTGCTGTGTATTTGCTCCTGAAATTTCTCTTTATTGCAAATGATATCACTCAGACTGTCCACACTAAAGGTCCTCAGACCTGCCTGCACATTAGAATCACTTGGGGAGATTTTAAAATTTACTGTTGTCTAGCTCCCTCTCCCTCATGGAGAGTGGAGCACGGGTCTGAGTATATTTTAAGTATCCTGGGTGACTGAGGGTAGAGGACATGAGTCCACACAATGTCACCGTAGCTACTGATGAGTGTAAGATTCAGGTTTTTTACCGTGATAAGCTGGTTTGTTATTTTATTTTAGTTGCATTGAATGGTTGTTTGACTGAATTCACCTAATGCTTAGATGCCTGGAAGATAAAACTGACATCATCCAATGATCAGTTCTGAAGCCTACCTTTGATGCCAGTAATGGTTTGGTGTCTTCTATTTCAACAACGACGTCCCGGCAGGGTGGGATAGACAAAAAGGAGGCTGCAAGACAATTTCATAATCTAAGATACTTACAAAAATATAGTGGTGAACATTCTACTCCAAGTTCAAGTTCAACAGCCACACAGTGGAAGGTAGAGTTTGCTCCTGGATGAGACTTACTAAATGGAGAAGACCACGTCTGAATGTAGAAAAATAACCCAATTCATTGCTTTTCCCAAAATATGATATGGTTTTACACATTTTTAAGGGGACTTTATGGCCCATTTTTTTCTTTTATCTTAGACAATTAGCCCAATCCTGTACACAGGAAATGCTAAAAAAAGAATTGTGTCAACACATGTCTTTAGAGGATGTAGGAGTGAGGTCGGGGCAATGGGGGCTGGGGGGAGCTACACCAAAGGAGCCTCCTTTTCATGGAATCTGTTCTAAGACACAGAAAAGCAAAGCAGGGTGAATAGTTGCACATTTCAGGGCTGAAGTTGCAGTGGCTCATTCAGCTTGGTTCTCACAGTGTACATAGAGGGAAAAGGCACACATCCTGGCTTTAAATAATTCCCAGAATATTTGTGGCTCTGGATGTTGAGGTTAGAGCAAGGGATCAGGAGCAGCCCCTGGGCTCACCAGGTTTGGTTCAGCTGAAGGGGTTGCTGAAGCCTCAGCCTGGGGCAGGGTGGGATGAGAGGTGCAGCTACCCTTTATGGAAGAAGGCATCAGGCAGCCAGACATTCAACAGGAGGGCAGAACTCAGACAGAACAAACTCTGCCAAGCCAAAAGAACTTTGTGTTTAACCCAGCATTTGATGTATAGGACATAAAGGAGGGAAAACACATTTTTTAGGCACCTACCATGTGCCAGGCAGTGGGCTAACCTGTTTACATACATGACCTCATTTAACCCCTCAAAAATCCTGTAGAATATGTGCATATGTGGCATTATACCCATTATAGAGGTTAAAAAACAAACAAACTGAGGCTGAGAAAGCAAGTCATTTGCTTCCGGTTAAACAATTAATCACAAGTGAAAGTAAGTAATCTAGGTCTGTCTGACCCCAAAGCTTGTGTTTTAACCATCATACCAGAGCCCAGAGCAAAGTAGGCCCTTAGTAAATGTCAGAGAAGTGATCAGGGGAACACCGGGGAAGCAGAGGAGACTGACATTTATTGAGCATCTATGATACGCCAGTTGCTATGCTGTTGCTAGGTGGCACCCCCAGATCTATCAGAAGTCTCTAGGCTTCCAAGATAGCTCCCCTCCAACTCCCGACAACTGCAGCAACACAGAACGGGACAGCCAGGAGGGCAGGCATGCCGGAACACAACTGCATGCAAGTTCCTTCCTATATTATCATTCCTCCACTACAATCCTCATGTAAACAAAGCCTCAGGGACAGGAGGAAAGTTATTCTGCGTGCTTCCAACATTAGGCCAACCAAGTACATTCCTCAACTCCTACCTCAGTTTGGTTTTAAGAAACTATCAGATTGATCTAAAATAACAGGTTCTGGCCTTGGGAACCCTGTGCTCCCCATACACCTTAAGGATTTTCCTCTTCAGGGGCTTTCTGAAGCCTTGACCCCACTTCACACTAACTACAAAGAATCACGAACCAGGAGACCTCTGCCTAACCCTGACCCATAGACACAAGTAGGTCCATACAAGCGATTCTGGGGCCAGACAAAATTTGCAGCATTTGTACCTCCCTCATGATTTCACATATTTGTGTCAAAGAACTTTCTCTCATGAAAGCAGTAGGAAAAACACTAGGAAAACAGTTTCTCTCCATTAAGTAACCCCAGATAAAAGAATGCCTGCAGTTACATTAATCCTTGATGTTATAAAAATGTTGCTGTTTTAGGTACCATCAACTCAGCACAAAAATGCTTTGCATGGGAAATGTATGGATAAACACATGTAGGGTTTTGCTCAAGTGTGACTGAATTTTTTTCTCTCTTCTCTGAATCAGGGATACAGGATGCTCAGACCCACATAGCAGATGAGCTTCAGAGGCTCTGTCAGATCAATACCAAACCTTATGGAAGATTAAATAGAACTGGCTAGCAGAACAGCTCTCAAATAGAAGACAGCTGTTTCAGTTTGAAGGCTACCAACGATCAGATGAATGGGTGTCAATTCTCCACTGGGCTTAATCTCATGAGCCTAAGGGCTCTGGGATCTTGTTCACGGATGGGACCCAGTCCCCAGCCCCTAACACTCTCTGGCACATGGTAAATTAAAAAACAAGTAATTCTTGAATAAACAGGAGCAAAATGCTATTCATTAGTTATTATTTAGTATAGAACCCAAAAGTAAGTATTATACCCTGCTCCATCACTTACTAATTATGTGACCCGAGGCCAGGAATTTAAACTCAAGCAGGTGTTATTTTTAATTTGATAGATGACAATGAAATCATATTTTTCAAATTATATCACAACAATGTTGTGATGCATTAATGAGGCAGGACAATAGATGGAAAGCAATTTAAAATAAAAATCCCCCACTCCTTCAGTGCTTATGGAGGGGCCCCTGTATTTCCCCATCAAAATATTTATCATAGGACTTCCCTGGTGGCGCAGTGGTTAAGGATCAGCCTGCCAATGCAGGGGACATGGGTTCGATCCCTGGTCCGGGAAGATTCCACATGCCGCAGAGCAACTAAGCCCGTGCGCACAACTACTGAGCCTGTGCTCTAGAGCCCGCGAGCCACAACTACTGAAGCCCGCACGTGCCTAGAGCCCGTGCTCTGCAACAAGAGAAGCCACTGCAATGAGAAGCCAGCACACTGTAACGAAGAGTAGCTCCCGCTCGCAGCAACTACAGAAAGCCCACGTGCAGCAAAGAAGACCCGACGCAGTGAAAAATAAATAAATTTATTTTTAAAAAAATTTATCACAGCAAACTGCAATCACCCATTGTCTTGCCTTCTCTGCTGGATGATACAAAAAAGAATGTTCATCCAGGAGCAGGACAATTCAGAAAGTAATAGCTTGAGCATTGGGCCCCCTCAAACAAGGCCAGGATTCAAGGGTAGCTCTGCCACTTACTAACTATATTACCTTGGGAAAGTTACAAAGCATGCTGTAAATCAAACTGTTTCCTCATCTGCAAAATCTGGACAATGAGTACTTACTTTGAGAGTTTGTAAAGATTAAATCAACTCAACATGAAAAGTCCCAAGATGCTATTTAGAGACTTGCATTTACCTTTTAGCTGTGGCACGATGTCCTCCTTTCCTGCATAAGGGTCGCAGCGAAAGCGGTCCAGGCGGTCAATGGTGCACTGGCCCACAACGGGCTTGCGCCCAAACTGCCGGTGGTCGATGACCTTGATCACCAACGGAGGCATGTACAATTCCTCCTTGGGCAAGAACTGGGGGTCACAGAGGTAGGTGTTACTTTTCTGTTTAAGACCTGACAAGGGCAGCTTTGCCAATTAACTCCCCCAAAGGGACCAACCCAGGCTCTTTCTGCCCATTTGGTGTAGCCCCTGGGACCCACAGCGAGCAGTTCAGTAATGTACATGCCAGGCAAGCAGCCTGGAGCTGAAGGGCCTGAGCTCCGAGCCGGGATCAAACCCTGGCTCTGCCACTGACAGCTGCATGGTCTTAGGGAACTCTTCTCTGTCCCAGTGATCTCCTTAATAAGAGTAGGGGTGCTGAATTAATATATGTGAAGTGCTTAGCACTGTACCTTAGCACCTGGCTCTGCTCTGTAACAGGATGTGAAGTCAGCATTTAGTTAGAATTAGTTAAAATTTAGATCGAGATAAAACTGAACCTTCACGGGAGATAACTGTGGCTTGAGAGTCTTTCAGCCCTGGAAGTTCAATGCCAAAATGGGATGCTCATTTTTCCTCCATGCCTCCTGTTTCCTCTATATGGAATTTGGTAGCCTTGGTGACATTGTCTGATTGGGGAATCACGGGCTGGTCTCGGGTCTGCCTGGTGCGTGGTTCAGATGATTTCCACCTTCGTCTTCACACAGGAGTAGAAGCTGGGATCAACTGAGTGGCTTTCCTCACCTCTGCTGACTGAGGCTAGATTCCAGGCTAGAGCTTGGGAGGTGGGGAAGGGGCTGGGGACGGAACAAGGGTGGGTAGAGTGGCCCAGGGGATCACTCTGGGATTCTGGCTTGGAGCTTCCAGGTGGCGTTCATCTGTAGCACCGCAAGGGGAAAAGTATTGGCTTTGAAGTTGGAGGGACCTTAAGTCCAAACTCTGGCCACCCACTTGCTAGCTGTGTCCCCTTGTGTAAATCACTTAACATCTCAGTTTCCTCCAAAGCACACATAAGAGGGGTGAAAATGCCTGCCCTGCAGGGTTGAAGACTTAATGCAGGGAGTGTGAATGCAGCCAGCACCGAGCTCTGTGTAGCTACTGCTGCAATCTCGACAGAGTCACTGCAGCACAGCACGCGGGGCCTGGCACTCACTACGGAACTTGCATAAGGCGGTTCCCCTCTCCAGGCCTCAGCTGCCTCATCTGTAAGAGGAGAAGTTAAGCTCCAAGACCCTAGAGTTCAAGAGTGGTGTGCTGGAGACCCCAAGGGCAGAAAAATGACTGGGGTGGGGAAAGAAATGGGAAGGTTCTGGACCTTCCACCCCATGAAACTGAAGAAATGCCTTTATTTCTTAACGTTTTGTATAGTAGAGTAAAAAATAAAGATTTTTTTCTTTTTAAAAAGTTAAGGATTTAACTGCTTTAAAAACGGAAAGACGGAGTAACCTCTTCTTGCTCCAAAGTATTATAGGGTCTATGATGGAGGACTGTGAACCAGATCTGAGGCTGCTGCCTTTCTAATAACCAGAGGGTAACTTTGATGGAACAAAGTGGCACCATCCCAGGGACACCTGGAGGCAGGGCACAGTCATGGGCTCTTAGGACATGGCCCCATCACCCCGTAGCTGCCCTTCCCCAGCCAGCCAGTCACCATCCAGAGGGTTCTGGTCCACGTACACCTGCAGGGCCTGGGGGTTAATATTCCGCTCTCGGGGGATCGACCAAGAGCCTGTTACAGAGAGCTGACTAGATGGAAAGTTTACTGGAGAAATACATTAGTATTGCTCATAGATTCTTCTGTGTCACTGGGGTTGTTTGAAGCTTTAAGAAACCATCACTACAGTGTGAGAATCTAAGGGGGAAAAGTCACTGACAAGCTGTCTGCAAGGCAGGGTTTTTCTATTTGTTGTCAGACTGGAAATATATAAACTACAGACTTTGGAAATATATATATATATAAAATATGTGTGTGATTTCTATATATTCATTTTCAAGTACAATTCAGCTATTCAACACACATGAACTAGTACGGAGTCTTGATACAGTACCACTTTCATGAAGAGAACAGAACTTGGGAAGTTGGGCGTCTTCTTCAGGTTTTTGATCACCACTGATTCTACCCTTTCCCCTCCACACTCCACAATGAGACTGGGGGAGGTGACAGAAGCCATCTGGTAGTTTTTCATATTTCTTAAGCCCCAAGCTAGAATCTAAAAAAACAATGTAAAGAGAAGGGAAGGAAACCCAGCATATGAAAAATAATATTCAAAAGGAAAAATCCTGTCTTAATAACTGGTAAATTCTTTAAGATTGACTTGTACAGATTTGCCTCAAATCTCTGAGAACGTCACTCTAGAAAACCTGGAGGTCATACAGAGAAAGGGGTTTTGCCCATTTACCTCTCCTACCCAAGCTGCTAAAAAGCAGAGGGGATAAGAGTGCAGGGATCAAACCCTGGCTGCGCCATATCACAGCTCTGAGAACTCTGGCCAGTTAGTAACTTCACTGTCTCATCTGCAAACGGGGCTGAGAGCATCACCTATCGTGGGTTATTCTGAGGATCAAGTGTAAACTTCTTAACATAGTGACTGACATGCAGGCACTAAGTAAAAAAATAAGAGCTGTTGTTTAGAGTCATCTGCCTCAGTCTTAGCAAGACCCCAAGAATGGAAATCTCCAGGTAACAGCTGCTTGACTGGACAGAGGGAGAGCCCTCAATAGTAGGCAGGACGCTGTCCATCAGGCTCCTTCCGTCTATATCTGCTCTGTCTGACATGTCACCATTTCTCATTCCTCCCTTCCCTCCCTATACCTCCCTCTGAGGTCCCCTTTTCTCTGCACATAAAGACACGCTGCTCTGAGTCTGTCTCCTCTCTCCCAGTTGACACAGGAAACTTAGAAATGCACTGGCTCCCCGTAAATGGGAATTCTACATTCCCTCAGGAATGTTGGGATTGACTTGTTTTTATTGCTTTGACAAGCATTCTATTTCCATGAATATTTCAATTTTTTAGACAAATTCTATAGGAAATTGGAGACAGCAAGAGAAGATGCAGCAAGATTCCATTCCTATATGAAAGATTCCATTTCTATAGACACATCCATTTGAGTTGATCAATAAAACAGAGTGAGCAGCATACCTCAACCGCAGTGAGCTGAACCACAGGCCTGATGCCCTGGGGGACCATGTACAGATTCGGTGCCCTTTGCGAGGGAAGAATGGGAAGGTTGGAGCCATCCTGTGAAACAAACATGGAAATGTCAATGCCTCCCTTTAGTTCAAGTAAATAGTGCCTGGAGTTGTTAACAAGTGTTTTGATTGGCTACTCTGAAAAAATATATGAGTGAGAACTCAGTAAGTACCTTGTGCCTCAGGATCAGCTCTGCAGTTACAAGGACATCCCCACAGGTTTTGTCTCCATTCGTTACGGGGTACCAGAGAAGTTTGGGTGTGATGTCCATTTCTGAGTTTAGTTTCACCAGAGGAGAGCACATGCTTCGTCCTAAAAACTCATCTTTGCCCTAGAGAAACAAGCAATCCTTAAATTCCCCGACAAACATCCCTATAAATCTCCATCATTCCCCTAGCCATCTTAGAAATTCTCAATTACCTACCACTTTGTCATTGTCAAAAAGTTCAATGACAACCTTGGGTGGGTTCTGCAGGACTGTTTGGGGTTCCCCATAAACTTCAATTTCATCAAATATAATTGTTTGGTCCCATGTAGGATTCAGAGTTGAGTGGATGATCTCGGTGGTTTTACTTCGATGAAGGAAGGAGACATGAGCATATGGATCTAAAACAGAAAAAAAGAATAACAGTGGGCCATGGCTGAAGTCTGAAATGGTAAAACTCCTGGAAGAAAATAGAGGGGTAGGCTCCTTGACACTGGCTTGGCTATGGTTTTTTGAATTTGACACCAAAAGCAAAAATAAACAAGTGGGACAACATCAAACTAAAAAAGGTTCTGTGCAGCAAAGTAAACCACCAAAGAAATGAAAGCCAACTTATAGATGAATAAAGAAAAAAATATAGATAGATAGATAGATACACACTATGAAATATAATTCAGCTTTAAAAAAGAAGGAAATTTTGCCATTTGTGACAACATGGATGAACCTAGAGGGCATTATGCTAAGTGAAATAAGCCAGACAGAGAAACACAAATACTACATGGTATCACTTATATGTGAAACAAAAAAAGTCGAACTCATAGAAACAGGCAGTAGAATGGTGCTGTCAGAGTGTCTGGGGGCAGGGGACATGGAGAGAAGTTAGTGAAAGGGTATAAATTTCACCTACAAGATGAATAAGGTCTGAGGATCTAATGTATAACATGATGACTGCAGCTAACACTGTATTGTATAATTGAAATTTGCTAAGAAAGTAGAACTTCAGTGTTCTCACACACTCACAAAACAGGTAAATATGACAGACGATGAATGTTGTGGAAATCCTTCCACAATGTGTACATATATCAAATCACCACGTTGTACACTTTAAATATATTGCAACTATATTTGTCAACTATATCTCAATAAAGCTGAAAAAAGATAAGAAAAAAAAAAAGAAGTAATCCATTTCTCCTCCAGGCTAAATAATTTCACCAAACCTTTTTGCAATTGCTTGGGAGCTGACCTATCTGAGCCATACCCTGCTGTCTAACTTGAAGCTTCTGCATAAGCTAAAAGGGTGCTTGGCTTTTAGCATTGCAGCATCTCATGAATGGGATTCCTTGCTTTTGCCCTGATGATGTATCTTTTATCTCAAACTGCAAGGAATGTGCTTAGAGTTTTATGCAACTTTAGTCGAGAAATTAACTTTGACTTTCAATGATTGAGTGCCCCCTGGTGGTGAATATTCAAAAATGTCTTCAAAAACCCTTTTGGAGCTGTGTATTACAGAGATAACCTTGAATCTGCTTTAACTTGTGAGAAAAGGAAACCATTCACATATGTTGGTTAATATTAGTGCTCGGAACATACCTCACAATTGATGTAAGCATGCTGGAGTGTCAGGTAACTGCTCTTAGAGCTGTTTCCATAGAAGCCCCAGGGAAGCTCTGATGGCCTTCAGGTCTTGAAGTAGAATGCTCCCCCTATAGCCCAGGGAGCCCAGGAGCTATTCATGGTCCCACTAGCAACAGCACAAATGCCCTAGCAGCAGGCGCCCAGAACCTTCCTCTTAGAACCAGTCCAAAGGCAACAAAAGCAGCTGGGGTGTCCGTGTGAGGGGTGATGAATCCTCATGGTTTGATGGTGCTGGGAATTGGGGAGCAGGCAGCAGAGGAGGTCAAGATGGACTCCAAAGTAGGGGAATGGGTGACCTTTTTGTCAACTTAAGAGAGCTACAAAAATATATATATAAAGGTGAGGACTTACCAATTAACCCAAGAGCCCAGGGGTAAAAACACAGCTATAAACAGAAAGCAGAAACTGCTTTTCTTAAGGTGTTTTTTTTAATCACTTAATCCATTAATGATGATTAGTATTAAAAGACCATGAATCTTCTCCAGCACTCAGCAACCGTGCTTGGCATACTCAGCAAGTATCTAATGACTGAGCAATTGACTTCATGCATATCAAACTGCTCTCAATACGGAAAGGCTTTTTGTTGTTGTGAGAAATAACTCAAAGCATCCACTTGATGAAAAGTAGAATCAAGCTAGCCTGCTGTGTAATAACATGTGAGATGGAGACTCTTTCCCTTTACCTGAAAAGCTATCCTTGTCTAGAGCCATGAGGTTTCTGGCTTGATAGATATAGCAACGCAGATGGTAAATGTAGACGCCTAAAAAGAACAGGATGGAGGTTACTTACAAGAAAGAGAACACCGTATTTCTATTTGGAGATAATATATGTTTCAGATAAATGGGTTACCCAAATCTATTTCCCCACGGTAAAGAACACATATACAGTGGTGATGACATGTCTTCCCAAAGTAGTTCTGTCTCCTGCAAAATGAAACTTATTTAAAAAGTACTACAGGAAGCTCAATGCAAGTGTGTCAATCAGGAGAACATACTCCTGGTGTAAACTACCTGGATTTAGGGTACTGCTTGTCATCGCCGACCTTTAAAATGACACTTGGTCTCTAGGAGTTATAGAAATAGGGCTTTCCAGACCATTTCAGCACCAGATCTAGGAAACAGTTATCTGCTAAACGTTTCTTTGATATTTCAAAGACTTTATACTCCTTATCATTATTATACTAATGCATATACGACCCTCCCCACTATGCTGCCATCCCTCCCTGCCCCTGCAAACACACATAATTTGAGAGGCAGGAGAGCATTTTGATTCATTACACAGATTCTGGGAACCAGACTACTTGAGTTCAAATCTTGTCTGTAGTGCTTACAAGCTATAAGATCTTGGTCAAGTTACTTAATCTTTCTACACTTGGTTTCCTCCTGTAAAACTGGGACCAGTAATAGTACCTACCTTCTAGGGTAGTTATAAGAATTAAATGAGTTAATATATGTAGAGTGCCTGGCACATGCGAAGACTTACATGAGTATTTGCTATTATTATTACAGAGTAGGTCTGCTTCCAAAATTCCTGAAGGTTATCATTGAAACCAACCTTAACTTTTTGAACCTTTTTTCCAATTAGAATAATCTTTTGCGGGAGCTTAATAGGTAGCATGAGTACATATCAGACAGATTATGTTGAAATCAATGATTTGACCACCCTCTACCCCAAATATAATTTTGAAAACTGTATTTTAAAAAATTGTCTCCATCAAGTGATGAAAATGAAAGTCACATTTGCATAAAGGGATTTTTATCTATCATATTTGGTGAATTCAAAGAGTTTCCTTGAGATGAACGTCATAGAAGTGAAAAACACAAATACATGTTTAAAACTTACTGTCAAAATTACAGGAAACAATGGGAGTGTTTGCTCCAAACACAGCAGTGGCGCTGTGTTTCTGTTTTTCTACACTCTTTTCATCTCCATCCTCGGTAGTATCTGCACCCTAAAATAAGAGTCAGGAAAACCAATTAACAATGCCTAAAAACAAACGAAGAGCTAAGAATTACAAACAAATGGGATGGTCGCTTTTAAAAGAGATTTTCTTCATCCAACACTCCATTTTTTAAAGATGAATAAAGCCCAGGACAGCGACAGAGCAGGAAGGCCAGCCTTTCTACCCCAAGGCCAGGTTTACCAAACCTGCCCGTGAAGGGGAAAAAAAAAAAAAAAAAAAAAAAGGAGGAGCATAAAGGATACATAAGTGGATTAAGAGGAAGAGAGGAGGAAAAAGAGCAGTGGAAGAAGAACAGAGAAGGGTCACTGTGTAGAAATATAAAAATAGGTTGTGTCCAAACACAAATTTCTAAAAATGGTCCCTGACTACCACATTGTTTTAAATCAACCATGACCATTTTCTTATTCATTCCTTCCACCTTTGTGCTTTTTTCTTCTCTGCCTTTTTATTGTGCTTCCATATGAATTGTTCTCCAATTTTGTAAGCCATCCTTCTGTTTTCCTTCCCCTCACATCTGCATATTTAACTTTCTTTGTTTGTTGAACAGTTGTAGTTTCCAAAGTATAATCCAAAGGGATGTTAATAGATGTCACCTGAAGCAAAGGTTTTGGAACAGATATACTTGGAAAAGGCTAGATGAAACAATATTAAACGTGCTTCATAGAACCTTTCATATGTGAATGGTCTATTCATTCTACAAAAATTATTGAGCACCTAGGATGTGCAGCTTTCTCCCAAATTATGTGCAGTCTTACAGTATTGGAGTCGATGGTATGATATCCAACACTCATGTATTTTCCCTCTGCGAATATGATTTGAATTTTGGCTATTTATTACTTACAAGGGCACCTTCAAGTTTAAAGATGGCAGCTGCGCCATGCGTCTCCGAAGGAGCCATTTTTCTCCTCCAGCATCTGCGGCGAAAGGTATCTGAACTACGCTGTTTCCAGTGAAATTTCCAGCCAATTAAAGAAGCGTATTCCCAGCCCTCCTGGTCTTTAAATTCTTCCATGGCCTAAAATAGAAGTAAAACATTGAATGATAATAATCATAATAACAATATTCCTTATGTTGATAAAGCAGATTATGTGATCCATCAACAAATACATATTGAAAATCTACTCTGTGCCAAAGTACTGGGCTAGGAGCCAGGGATACAACAAAGAACAAAATAGACAGGCTCTCTGCCCTTGCAGAGCTGATGGACTCTGGGGATGGAGAGAGATAAGCAGGTAGGTAAAGTGAAATGAGATGAAATGAAATGAGTGGTGGCTGTAGCATCAGGAGGGGCACCTTATTCAGACTTGGTAGCAGGGGTTGGGGGCGGCATGAGGGAACGGGTAAAGCAAATGGATTCTTTTCCAAATTGCTTTCTATTTCCTTACTTCATTAGCTCAGAAGAACATTGCCATTATGATATAGTTTGGAAAATATTATTATGTCCTTTTTATATATAGAGGGAAAAAAACGATACCACCCTCCCTAGGGTTTAAGGGTCTTGTCTAAGGTAATAGCTTCTATAGCTAATAAGTAAATCAGGGTATATTACTTCTGTAATAACTATTATCTAAAGATGATAGCACTTTTAATCTTAAAAACTATATATAATTATCTCAGTTTTCAGTGTTTCTTTTTTTTTTTTTTCAATTCATTCAGTAACTCTAAGTGTGGTATTGGGTTAAGAGCTGAGGAAGCAGTGAAGAAAAAGACAGGGTCCTTGCCCTCCTGCAGCTGACATTTCAGTGGTGGAAATTTTATGTAAATATCTTAAAAGTATGACTAGATTTAGTAGATGTAAAATAATACTGAATAATATTTATGATCTCAGAAATAAGAGTTCCATGTAGGGGTTATTTTTTTCAACTTTGAATAAACAGAAAACCCAGGTCAAGGACAATCTTGTAATTGACCTTCTGGCAGTATTACTAGTGACACCAAAATATTTTATGCAGCCAGGAGTGAGGCAGGTTAGGGAACATGATCTAAGTCTCAACAATACTCTTTGGTAGAATAGAACTGGGCCATGTTTCTGGTCTTCTGACTGGTGGCTCAGTGTTCTTTCCACTTCACCTTGGTGCTCTCATGTGGAAGGAGGGAGTCAAGTGCCTCTAGAAACTTCTCACCCTATCAGGATAAGGATGATTGCAAAACAAATATTCATTCATTAGCTCATTCATTCTACTCCATTATTTATTAGGAACAAGGTCCTGAGCTTTGGAACCTTAGAAGTACCAAAAAGCTCACTATCTAATAAAAAGGCACTTCATGACATCTACTATGAGTCAGGCACTTTGTGGAATAGAAAGAGGTCGTATTTTGGAATGACCTTAGCCTGGGTTCAAACACTCTATCACTTACTAGACACATAGCCTAAAGCAAATCTATTTAACCTCTGTGAACATTATCTGTAAGATGAGGAGGAAAATGCAGATTTTGTGGATTGGAGATGATGTATATTCAGTACCTACCATCACAAAAAGCACACAGAACATACCACTTATTATTGTTATGAGTATTATTTTTCCACTCAATTTATTATTATTCCATTTAAGCCTATAATACCCTAATTAGATGCATGATATTATATCCATTTTGCAGATGAGAAAGGAAATGAAGCCAAGATTTGAATCCTCAGGTGTCTTGTTCCAAGTCCTGAGCTATTGCCACTACTACATTATGCTACCAAAATAATTTCTGTTTCTACTACTGCCTCTTAAGTGGTTCTCATTATTTAGCCTGCTTCAGAATCACCTGGAAGACTTACTGAAACACGGAATGCTGGGCTCCACCCCCAGAGTTCCTAAATCGCAGGTTTGGGGTCAGGATACACTTTTATAACCCTTGAGCAGGGCATCAGGCCCTTGACTGGCAAATGGTTTCTGTAGAAATAGCCGAGTTAACTATGGTTCTGTGTGGTCTGGAAGGTGGAGCCCCCAGCTCCCTCCCATTGCTCCTCTTACCCTTGCAGTACTTGAAGTGGTTTGTGTTAAGTCTTTCTTGCGTTTTCGGACCAGCCTTCGGCGTCTATGAGTATGATACATTTTTTCTGCTGCAACCCAGGATTTGGGCTTATTATCAGGAGGAATGATAATTCCATACTCCCAGCCTGGAACAGAGTTTGTGAATGGTTATCCAAACGAGATGCACTTGCCAGATTGCCAAATAAAGTTCCAGAAATCATTCGGTCACTCTCTGCTCCCCAACATTCTCCACTGTCACGACTGAACGCCACTGCTCCTATCACTTTGCTGCAATCAGCCAAACTGAATACAGCCCTATTCCCCTGGATCCCTCTTCAAGAAGCTTCCTTTGTGGCCCTGGGGTTCTGCTCCATGTTTCTACTTCTAGTCATTCATGGTAATTGAGTGCATCTAAGAGTAAAGCACAATGCAAGAGGCATTTAGGGACAGCGATGAAGGGCATGGCCTGTGTAGTCAACAGCCTGGGTTCAAATCCCTGCATCGCCACATGGGGGCTGTTTACTTTTAAAGTTTCTTGCAAGTTAATAAACCTGCTGATGGTCCAATTTCCCCAGCAGAAAGGTAAAATATAGCTTTTTCAAAAGAATTAATCAAAATAATGCATGCAAAGCACTAGGACCATGATTAGCATATAGTTTGCACTCAAAAAACATTAACTATTATTAAAAGGCCTGGTTTGTGCATCAAGATCATCAAGAAACTTTTTTTAAAAAATATATTTATTTATTTATTTATTTTTGGCTGCATTGGGTCTTTGTTGCTGCACGTGGGCTTTGTCTAGTTGTGGCGAGTGGGGGCTACACTTTGTTGTGGGGTGCGGGCTTCTCACTGCAGTGGCTTCTCTTGTTGCAGAGCACGGGCTGTAGGTGCATGGGCTTCAGTAGTTGTGGCACGCAGGCTCAGTAGTTGTGGCGCACGGGCTTAGTTGCACCGCGGCATGTGGGATCTTCCCATACCAGGGCTCGAACCCGTGTCCCCTGCATTGGCAGGCAGATTCTTAACCACTGTGCTACCAGGGAAGTCCCATCAAGAAACTTATAATCTATTTGAAACCTTCCATATCAATGCTAGTTCTTTCATGTGTGCTATTCCCTCTTGTAAGAAATTTAAAAGTCAAATTTTCTCTCTTGATAATTCTAAATGTTCTAGTTCGTTTAACTTTAGATTACTATTTGTAGAAAAGGATAAATATCGGACTTCCCTGGTGGCGCAGTGGTTAAGAATCTGCCTGCCAATGCAGGGGACATGGGTTCGAGCCCTGGTCTGGGAAGATCCCACATACATGCCGCGGAGCAACTAAGCCCGTGCGCCACAACTACTGACTGAGCCTGCAGTCTAGAGCCTGTGAGCCACAACTACTGAGCCCGCGTGCCACAACTACCAAAGCTCGTGAGCCTGGGGCCCATGCTCCACAACAAGAGAAGCCACCGCAATGAGAAGCCTGCGCACCGCAACAAAGAATAGCCCCCGCTCACCGCAACTAGAGAAAGTCCACGCGCAGCAATGAAGAACCAACACAGCCATAAATAAATAAATAAATAAATAAATAAATAAATAAATAAATAAATAAATAAAAATTAAAAAAAAAAGAAAAGGATAAATATCATTACCAGAAGCTAGGACAATAATCTGCATTACTGCTGAGTAGGGTGACTTTTAAGGCATTTTGCAGTTCTTCTTTCTGAGCTAGGGGGCCCTTGAGTGTGATGTTCCCAGGGAGGGTATGCCGTGGTTAGACTAGAGAAGCTCCAAACTCCAGTCCCCTCCCAAATTCTCACTGGATCCCCGGCATCTCAAAGTCCAGCGGGCATCCTGTTACCTTGTATCTTTCATTCTTGACAGCCCCCCACCCTGCACCTGTCCAAGTACTTGCTTGTCCTTCAGATTTTGCATCTGAATAGTCACAGGTAACACCACCTGACCTGGTCATCTTAGACGAAGGGGCGTGAGACTCCTCCCTCCCAAGGAAACTTGACTTTAACCAAGGCATTGCTGGAGAGCCCCTGGTCAGGTAATAGGTCTGAAATGTTACCTCTCTCATCCACTGCACGATTAATGTCATAGACCCATGCGTCATCTTCCCATTCCCAACCTGGAGGGCAAGTGAGCTCGCTGGGTGATGTTGCTTTATCACCGTTCTTAGAAAAAAAAAAAGAGAAAGAAGCCATAGTGTGTTAAATAAGATGCAAAGGTGAGATAGAATTCCTCACACTTAACTATAGACTCACTCATTTCAATACCATCATACACATCAATCTTTCTCAGAAAAAGCCGTAATCTTTATTTATACACAATTGCTAAGCAATAACTAGATTTTTAAAGAATACTTTCTGCTTCTACTATTAGGGAATATGTTATGTTAAACCATGGGAAATTGTTTTTGTAGGTCAAAAATGATCAAATATCAGCAATTTCATATGGTTCAACTTAATGTTATGAAATGATGCAACTCTTTATGAGGGGTTATATTGCAGAGAACCCATCAGAGATGGATAAAGCATGAAAAACACATGTTTTCAAGAATGGGGTAATGCTACAGGAGGTTGTAGATGCTAATCATGTAAGACTGAGCAAAGTTTACGTGAAATATTGACTTAAGTTCTGCATTAAAACTGATAGAGTTATGAAAAAAGTTCATAGTAAAGGAAATAAAGGAGGTCCATAAACATAGAAAAATAGTCAGCTTCACTTTAAGAGTGTGAAAATTGAAATAACAACAGGATACCATCTATTCATGTACTGACAAAGATGTTAAAGTGGGAGGGTGAGTGTCTAGAAAAACAGCCCCCTATGCTATTGCTAGAAATATAAATTTGTACAACCTCTTTGAAAGTAGTTTGCCAATATTTGTCAAAATTCTATATGCATTGAAACCTTGACCAAGCCAACAGGTGCCTCTCCTACAGACAAACTTTCATAAGTGAATAAGAATGTACTTATAAGGATGTTCATTGTCACATTGTTTATAAAAAACAAAGACTGGGCAGAAAACCCCTAAATATCCACAAGGAGAGGATTAGTTAAATAAATTATAGAGGGGTACATATAATAAAACCCTCTGTAGGAATTTTCTAAATGGCTCATAGATCTATATGTATTGATATCAAAAGATGTCCAAGATATATTATGTGAAAAATACAAGTTGTAGAACTGTGCATGCAACACAGTTCTATTCAGGTGGGGAAAAAAAGAAGTTATATATCTGTATAGGAACAGAAAACTGCTATCAGTGGTTCAATGGTTATCTCTGGGGGTGGGTGTGGGATATGGATCAGGGAGAAGAATTACTTTTAATTTCCTTTTATGCTGTTTGACTATTCTAAAGACATGAGCATTCAATTTGTTATGATTTTAAAAACTAGTTCCATAATAAATATAGTAAAAAAAAAATTTCACAACCCAGACTTTACCATGTACCAACACCTAGTTAAACAGGCCCCATGTCTTTCCATGTCTTTCCTATAGGAATTAATTACAGATGCGCTTTGGAGGCTCCAGGGAAGGCTTTATGACATGAGATGGAGCAGGAGAGACCGGGCAGCCCCGCCTTGTGCTTGGTGATCCAGCGATGGTTTCTCCGAGCTCAGGCAGGAGGGCTTATCCCCCCGGGAGCTGCGCTCACCGCATCCGTGTAGGTGTCCTCTGCTGGCTTCCACTGGCCCCGGGGGTAGCGACTCTCATTCTGATACACTTCATCTGTGAACTCTGTGTGACCCGCATCTGCCTCGGTCAGCAAGCTGAGGGAGAGGAGGCTCGCATTACCAAAGGTGGTCACCGACCACCCCATCTACTTCCAATGGCGGGGAGACATCTACACCCTGGGGGTGGCCCCCGTTCCCTCCTCGCCCTACCCCGTTGGGTTCTCCACTCCAAACTCTTCTTTGTACTAATAGCTTTTGACATTCCTTTGAAGAGGGGCCGCTGGAACAATGAGCCCTAAATTACAGAGAACTTCTCAAATTAGCAGAGTTGCTCCTGCCCAGTAATTAGGGTGGGGACTGGGAAAACAGTATTGTGGGCAACTTCTTCTAGGGACCAGGCTTCTGTTTCTGTGTCAGGTCAGGGCCATTCAGCATTTTCTCAGCAAGACTCTTGGCTAACAGTTCAAAAGAATAAAGAGTCATCTTCCCTCTTTCCACCTATTTTAAAAAATGGAATGGAGACGGTCTCCTGGGGCCTAGTGTGGAAACTTTTTACTCATGGCTTGCTTGGTCTACGTAACACAAACTGAAGGGAGGAGTTTACATTTTCTGGATAGTTCCTAGGTAGGGATGACAGCCAAACCAGGTCATTTAAGACTCCAAAGTCCATTTGGGCACTTGAGAAATCCATACTGACTCCCTGCCATGCCAACTTTCCTCTTGGATTTGGAACTATTTTGACAACCCAGAGAAGAAAAGTACAGAGGTTCCAACTTTGACTTAAGTCTTCTGCCAGGTATCCAATCAAGTGAGGTTTCTTTTTTCCTTTTACTGTCTCTACATCTTTCCCCTGCTGTATCCTTCCCTAGAATCAAGCACTGGAAAGAAATCAGAAAAGAGAAAGTTCCCACCCTTTGTATCAATTGGGCTTGTCCATCACTTCTCCAGGCCCCAGAGAAGGAGAACAGAACTGGCTGCCACCTCTGGGGTCCCATCCAGCTCCGACAGGCTCTGACCTGCTTTTCCAGTCCCAATTCCCCTGGCCTTTCCCTGTCCTCACTAACCTTCCTTCCTTCTTTCCAGTTCAAACCCCATTTCCCTTCCCCTCATCAGCAACCCCAACTCCATCCAAAGCAAGCTGTCATGGGTTAAAAGCAATCATGTGCAGACACTGGGTCTTAACAGACCAGACCCAGCACACTTCTTTCCCTCCTTCCCTAATCCTGTGTCATTATGGGAAACAAATGTGGACAGAGAGAGCAAACTCTAGTTTAAGGTCTTAAAATCCAACTTCACAAGCTTGTTTCCTCCAAACACAAGTACACTGTCCTGAGCTGGAGAAAAGAGGGCATTCTGGTTCCAGTGTTTTTGGCAACACATAGAAACCAGGCTTTGGTTTCCTCCATACTCCAGGGGACACATGCTTGCCCCCTGTACTGTTTCTTTCTTCCTGTTTAATAATAGCCTTTGACATATAATTCACATACCATACAATTCATCCATTTAAAGTATGCCCTCTACTGTTTCCTGCAGACATTCCAGCATAACAGTTGAGAGCAGGTTTTGGTGCCCAGGCTAGATTTGGGTTCTAGCCCTGTCTACACCACTCACCCACAGTCTGTGTGCCTTTGGACAAGTGACTTAATCCCTCTAGGTCTCAGTTTCATCTGTAAAGTGGAGATAACACTATTTTTTGTTGGGAGATAATTCTTTGTGAGTCTAAACACAGGCTCCATGACCTTTGTTGCAGACTATCTTCTCAAGGATGTTTATATGAGGAAAACCTCGGAAGACATAGTGTTTCTCTCCAGAGCAAAGGGCCAGCATGCTTACTACCTACCCATTATAAAGGATTCAGGTGCCCTAACCTCAGGGTTCCTTTTCTATTATACAATCCACTTCATGTGCAAGTGTCACCTGGCCCTCTTTTTGTCGCCCTGTGGGAATTAGGGCTTGGAGAACAAGAGCAAATGTTGATACCCTGGTACTACTATTTGCTGTGGGCAATACAGTCCTTTGTCTCTGCTTTAGGAGTCTTGTGTCTCCTGCCAACATCCACGAAACTGTGGCAGGTGACCTTGCTAGCTTGCAAGTAGGATAAAACTCTCAGACTTTTCGTGATTTTTGACACTACCTATCTTGTAGGACTGCAATCCAGATTCAATAAGATGATGCATGTGTTTAGCCCACTGCTTCACACATTCACATGTAATAAGTTCTCAGTAATGTTAGTACCAGGTGCTTTTTATACTTTTTTGTTTTATTATGGGACACTGATGACATCTTTCAAGTTTCTGTGAGTTTCTGTGGACTTACTTCTCCTCAGTGGGTGTTAATGTAAATATGATCAAGAATGATGATGGAGAAGATTCACTTAGCAATTTCTAAGGAAAGACTTCATTACCATCCTTTTTTCTCAGAAAATGAAAAACTTACCTTTTCTCAGGATCAACTATCCAGTCTCCTTCCCATTCCCAGCCTTTTGGAGGCAAAAAGAATTCCCTCTTGAGTTTTATTTTTCCTGTGACATCAGAAAATTTATGACGACCCACTAATCCAGAAGTGCCCCATTTTCCAAACATAAGAGCTTGATTTTCATACTATTAAAAAGAAATTGGAGAAACATCATCAGGGAGCAAGAAATAAAGCCAACACATAAATTTTCAAGTCCATCTAGGACCTAGGCTAAACAATGAGGAAAAGTGAAAAAGCTTTATATTCAGAAGGTACGGACCTAAGTTGCGCTGTTGCTGATTATGCAACTTCGGTAAATCATTCATCTTTCTAAGACTTAGTGTTCTCATCTGTAATCTGAGGATAATACTACTTTTCTCATAGGGTTGTTCTGAAGTTCAAATGTACAAATGATTGCGAAAGTGCTTTGTAAACATTGATATATCATGCTAGTTGTTTCTACCATTATTTCGAATGGCTCCAAATGGTGCTCCGAACCTAATCTTTTAGATATCTACAAAAGTCCTCAATTTATGAACATGTAGTCTTCTAAAACTTTATTTATAAGTCTGCTGCCGAGAACTTGGGCACATTTCCCCACAGAAACAATATTATAATTAGTGGTACATTTCCTGGGCAGCACAAAGAACCCATCTGAAACATGAAGGTCCTTTAGCACCCAGCTTTTATGGGGCCTAAAAATTCTGAGCCTTCATTCCCTCTGGAGTATGGTGAGTGGATCAAGACCTTTCTGGAAGCAGGTTTCGTGGCAATGGCAGACCCAGGTTTACAGGGCATTCCTTTCTAAGACAGAATTTATAAAATCTACAATGGTCTGTTTTTCACTATGTCAACCATAAAGAGGTTTGAGATTTGCCAGTGGTGAGAGTCTCTGCTTGGGTCCAAGCTGATATCGTTGTTTGTCTGCTGATGAGCTCACCCAGAAGACGATTTGCATAAGCAGCAGGGGAGGTTTTGGCTGAAGGATGATGGAAGAAGTTTGGGTACGGGCCTGATGAGGAAACTGGAGGTCTCTGAGGTGCTTCACGTGTGCTAATGGTCCCACCCCACAGGTGCTACTTAAAGGCCTCAAAGCCACATGAGGCTCCCATCTCCACTGCTGCTGCTGCCCTCTTGTCCAT
The DNA here is from genome assembly GCF_028021215.1 of Eschrichtius robustus. Classification (NCBI taxonomy): domain Eukaryota; kingdom Metazoa; phylum Chordata; class Mammalia; order Artiodactyla; family Eschrichtiidae; genus Eschrichtius; species Eschrichtius robustus. Next base: position 105,412,921 of record NC_090830.1, read on the forward strand.
GCCAAGATCCTCACCTGGATTATACTACAGCCATGCTGGCTTCCAAGTAGAAGTGGCAGGAATTGCTCCTCCACTCTGTGTCCTTGTCACTTGGAAACCAAAGAAGCCATGCATGTGCCCCCAAGTCTCACAGCCCCTTGTGCCTAAAGTTCAGAGCAATATCTAAGACAGCACTAGTGAGACCTCCAGAAATTTGGGGGGGGGGTGGAATTTTTGTGGAGAACTGAGGTCTGGTATTAGCCCAGGAAGGCAAGAACCAGTGAAATTTCCATTACTGTCATTAATGTGCCCCTTCTGGTACTCAGAGGCTGTTAGAATTTGGAGAAACTAGAGTCACGCAAAACAACTCAAATAGGTGGATCATCTCTACACCTGTTGAAACTAGAGCTCACTTTATGCAAGGAAGGATCTGGAAATGGGAAACAGAGGCAGGGTTGCTCCTTGCTCAGTGCTAGCTTCTCTGGGCCCCAGCCACAGAGCTGTAGGGCAGGTGGATGCCAAGAAATCCCACAGGAGGGCAGGAGCAAGCCCCTCCCACATGTGCTCTGATGCCCCCTCCGCACCGCCCAGATGACTGACCATCAACATCTGTGACTCAGGGCCTCCTCTGAGGCCTCCAGCCCACCCTCTATTTCTCTCCAATCGCACTTCAAAGCTTGCATCCTAAGGACTTTGTGTGTATCTCCCATGGGTTTCACTGCTTCTCAAAGTGGACCGCAATGCCCCGTATCCACCCACATTGCAGGTGTTAATCCATAACTCAGCTACAGAATCACAATCCTTGGGGTGGGATTCTTTTTTAACAAGACACCCAGTTTTATTATTGTGATAGATTTTGAGATCCTTGAGGACAGGGCTTGGCTGCTTCATCATCTTCAGCCTCTGCCTCTGTGCCCACATAAAGCCACCACTCCCTAAAAGGCTTGGATGGGAGGATGGATGGATGGATGAATTCTGTCACCATTTATTTATTTAATAAACATTTATAGGAGCCTACTATGTGCCAGGCACTGTTAAATTAAAAAAAGCAAAACTAAAAGATGGCCATGGGTTTTCTTGCCCAGCAAGCACATCAGAACCACAATCCTAAACCAGTGGTCAGGCATAGTGGTGGGCAGCAGAAACACAATTACAAATTAGCTAGAATGAAGATAGTCTTCTCCCCAGTTATTTGAGCATGAAGGCCCATCTGTAAAAGAATGGAGCTCATCTGAAAATTGTCAGAAGAGACCCACTGAATATATCTAATAAATTTACATCAATAAGTACTTTCAGTAAAAAAAAATCCAACTAACGCCACTTTTAGCTGTAAAAGTTTGTGAAAATTAGTTTCATTGGTTTAACTCTAATGAGATTTCTAATTAGCTAAATGGATTTTTAACTCAGTGAAGGATTCACAAATTATCTCTATTGTTTTTCAAGTATCCAGGCAGCATTTTCTTTGCCCTTGCGCAAACCCCTCTGAGGTTTCCCCAACTGAGGATTGAGTCTTCTGTGGTTTAAAGACTCCAGACACTTTGCTGTACAGTAGAAATTAACACAATATTGTAAATCAACTATATTTTCAATTACAAAAAAAACCACTCCAGACCCCAAGCAGGCTTCTCAAGGTCGGCACCTCTCAAGCGTCCTCACTCCTGGGTTGCTTGTGTGTGAATCACTCTGGGGTGTCCCAATGTAGACCTCCAGTCAATCTTTCCCTACCCACTTCGTTAAGGGCCCTTGAATGTGGGGTTTTAGGTAGCGATTATGGTGGTGGCTGGTTTGACATCTGAATATTTTCCCTTAGGATGAAAAGTAAAAGTACTCCCACACAAAGAGGAAAAGAGTGATGTCATTAAATGTACCATTTCAGCAAAGACGGTGAATGTTCCTTCTGCGAAGCTGTTGAACTTCTTCTCAACAGCACTTAAGCCCAGCCAGATGTTCACACGCAACTCCACAGGCACCTTTGGTCCATTGTTTTTTTCCTGTGGGTACTGTGAGATGCACAATAACATGACCCGTTATGCTGGACACAGTACAGGCTGTGCATTAAGCTCAAAACAAAAGTAGACTGAACATCTAATCATTGTTTTCAGCAGTCTAATTTTGTTTGTGCAGTTAAAATATTTCCAAATGACCCTTCTGCAAAGATTAAAATAACAAGTAAAGCAGGAACCCCTGGGTGTCCCTGAGACCTTTTCAGGAGGCTCACAAGGTCAAAACTGTTTTCCTAATAATACTAGGATGTTACTTGTTTTTTTTACTGTATTGACATTTGCACTGATGGTGCAAAAGCAATGGTGGATAAAACTCCAAGCACTGTAGCAGGAATCAAGACAGTTACACCGAACTGCACTGGTAGTAATAGTTTTCTTCATCACTCTCAGTGAAGAAAACAAAATGCCAGTTTTACTTATTAATTACTTTGATAAAGCAGTAAAAACGGCTAATCCTAAATCGTGATCCCTGAATACATGTCTTTTTAATATTTTGTGTGATGAAATTCTGCTGCATATTAGTATATGTTCTGAGAAAAAAAACTTATGCAATTGAGCTGTGAACTGAACTAGCCTTTTTTTTTTTTTTTTTTAATAGAATACCTTTTCTTCCTGAAACAGTGATTGGCTGACAAATATGGTTATTCATACTTGGATATATGGGGCAGACATTTTCTTGAAAATAAACAAAGTGAGCCTGTCATTTCAAGGATAATAGGTGACTGTATTTTGTTGCAATGAAAAAATTCAAGGTTTCAAGTTAAAATTAGAATTTTGGAAAATTTGTTTCTGTCTCGGGGGGTGAGCTTGATAGCATCCCAATACATAAGGGCTTTTCTTGTAAGTGATATCAATGAATGTGATTTTTTTTCTTTTTATTTATTTATTTTATTTATTTATTTTTGGGTCTTCGTTGCTGCGCGCGGGCTTTTCTCTAGTTGCAGTGAGCGGGGGCTACTCTGTTGTGGTATGCGGGCTTCTCATTGCGGTGGCTTCTCTTGTTGCGGAGCACGGGCTCTAAGCGTGCAGGCTTCAGTAGTTGTGGCATGCAGGCTCAGTAGTTGTGGCTCACGGGCTCTAGAGCACAGGCTCAGTAGTTGTGGCACACGGGCTTAGTTGCTCTGCGGTATGTGGGATCTTCCTGGACCAGGGCTCGAACCCGTGTCCCCTGCATTGGCAGGCGGATTCTTAACCACTGCGCCACCAAGGAAGTCCCAATGAATGTGATTTTTAAAAATACTGTATGATGAAATGTGTCAACATTAGGAAGATTTGCATAACTCAGTGAATCAATATTTTCCAAATGAATGCTTAATGTTACAAAATCATGCATGGCTAAAAGAGCCATTCAAAGTACAAGATAGACCAATGGACTTTAACGTAGCAGAGAATGAAAAGTTCACTGATAGGTCAGGTAGGTCAGATTCCACATTGCAATTAACCTTTTAAAAGCTACCATTTGAGTTTGGTATTGTATCAAAGATGAGTACCCGTAACTATCTGAAAAAGTTATTAAAATACTCCTCCCTTTTCCAAATACATATCTGTGTGAGGCCAGATTCTCTTCATATACTTTAACCAAGCAACTTAGTCCATCGGACGAAACGTAGAAGCAGATTTGAGAATCCAGTTATATTTCTGTGAAGCCAGGTTTGCAAAAATGCAAAACAGTATCACTCTGCTCTCTGATTTTTAAAAGGAAATAGTTATATTTTATAAAAATATATAGTTTATGTTAACCTATAATGGATTTATTATTGTTTATTTTAAAATATATTAATAAATACTTTTTAATGTCAGTTTTAATTTCTATTACAGTAAATATTGATAGATGTAACCCACATACACAAATGCTCTCTGGGGTCTCCAATGACTTTTTTAAGAGTGAAAGGGGCCCTAAGACCAACAAAAAACCCACTGAATTAAATAACTCCCTAAACTGGATAATGAGTGTTAACAAAATCAATAAATATATAAAACATTCTCTTAAAAGCATTTTGCTGTTTATCCACTGAGTTCGGAAACCTAATGCAGAGAATATCACTGCAGGCTGGACCCTCAGGGCTCCATTTAGCAAAGAAACACTGTGGTTAGGGCTCTGCCCAAATTCCTGACACTCACATCTTCCAGGACCACAGCTTGCAGGGCTGGGAGGCAGCCTGTGACTGGCCAAAGGGAAAAGAGGGAAGCAGAAGGGGAGCTTCACCTGCCAAAGGTCCTATCTACAGAGCTCTCCCACCCCCTGTGAAGTTTTATTTATTAATCAGTTTGCTTCCACGCACTGCTGAGGTCAATTATAATTATGGTTCTACGCTAAGTAAAATTTATTCCACCAAGAGACACTTGAAAGAAGATAATCATTCTGGTTCTATTTTCACCCTCTTGATTAAAGAGCAGAGTGCATTTATTAAAAGTTAGCGTAGGACTTTCCTGGTGGCGCAGTGGTTAAGAATCCGCCTGCCAAGGCAGGGGACACGGGTTCAGCCCTGGTCCAGGAATATCCCACATGCTGCGGAGCAACTAAGCCCGTGCTCCACAACTACTGAGCCTGCGCTCTAGAGCCCGTGAGCCACAACTACTGAAACCCGCGTACCTAAAGCCCGTGCTCTGCAACAAGAGAAGCCACCGCAGTGAGAAGCCCACGCACCGCAATGAAGAGTAGCCCCCGCTCGCTGCAACTAGAGAAAAGCTCACGCGCAGCAACGAAGACCCAATGCAGCCAAAAATAAATAAATTAATTAATTAATAATTTTTTAAAAAAAGTTAGCATATATCTCCCTGTTTTAAGAGAACACTCTCCCCTGACTGCTTTTTCTCCTTTTGAATTTTTTCCTCTCCCTGAAACTCCAAGGAACTCGGTTGGAGTCTGGCAGGGAGAGGGATGTAAAACTTGCATCTGGCAACCATTTGGATCTCTTTGTTTCCATCCCCAGGCCCTCCTCTGGTTCTCCTTAGGCACATAAGAGAAGCTCTTAATCCAGGGTCCTGGGATGGATTTATGGGTTCTACGAAGACCCTGAATTGGATGCAAAATAATGGATGCATCGGAGACGTGCATTCTTTTGGAAGAGAGGGCCAGTAGCTTTCATCAGGCTCTTAAAGGAGTCTACGACTCCAAAAAATGTTCAGAACGCTGGCCCTAAAATAGTAATTCTCAAAATTTTTCAATTTGAGGACCCATTTGGTTAGGTATAGATTCCATGGACTATCTATATTACCTTCCCTTTTTTTCTGCTTCCCGAACGCTCACTAGAAAGGAAGAGAGGCATTGCTTCACATGAGACATTAGAAGTGGAAAATCATTCCAGAAAGCAAAGCATTCACAATGCCATATTAATATTAGTGTCACAGAGACCTCTATGGAAATGTCCTTGATTGAAGCCAGCAGACCTCAGGCCACTCTGGGAATTACCACCCTAGAGGAAGTGCCAGAATAGGCTGAAATGGATCACAATTGCCCTAGCCATTCAATGACTGGCAAATAATATAAATCAGCCCTTCTTGGGAATATGGGTTTTGCACTTAAGTATTTCACATTACACAATGACGAAGCCGTACCTTCAGAAAGATGGTTTGGGTTTTCCCACAGTATTTCCCAGATGCGTTGTCACCACTGGTGGAGTATAAAACCTGATGCGCGGGAATGCGTGCGTAGGCCAATCTTTTCTCTCCCCTGATCATCCAGATGATGATGTCAGGCATGCTGTTCTGAGGCTGGTCACGTGAGTGGATGGAAAAGGAAGCAAAGCTATAGTTAGTCTAAATGCAGAGACACCACAGACCCTGCAGGCTGGACCCTCAGGGCTCCATTTAGCAAAGAAACACTGTGGTTAGGGCTCTGCCCAAATTCCTGACTCTCACATCTTCCAGGACCACAGCTTGCAGGGCTGGGAGGCAGCCTGTGACTGGCCAAAGGGAAAAGAGGGAAGCAGAAGGGGAGCTTCACCTGCCAAAGGTCCTATCTACAGAGCTCTGAGAGGAATTTTGGAAAATACCCCCTTTTATCTCTCCCATCATTTGAAGAAAGCCATAGACAGCAGTCAAGGGGTTACAGGCTTCACGTATTTCATAGGACATAGAGCATCTCTACCTCACAATCTGATATTTTCCAAATATGAAATATTAACTTAGTTTTTTTAAACCTCTTTTTTTCTGATTATAAAGGTGATATAAGTTCACTATAAAAAAAACTTTGAAAGTACCAAAGCATAAAGTAAAAAATAAAAATTTCCTGTAATCACATGTGTGTTTTTCAAATGTATTTCTATCCACAAATATATTACTACCCACCCTCCACCCCCCACCTTTGAAGGTCAGTAGGAGGGGTCTTCTACTCCCTTGTTCTTCCAACCCACAGAGGTCAATGGCAGCCAACATTTACCCAGCACTCACTGTGAGCCCCTCACTGTGCACCCCACACTGTGCTAAGGCCTTTACGCTCTTCACCTTCTTTAATCTTCATAAAGCAATGCTGTGTTTTATCTCCATTTAATATATGGGGAACTGAGGCTTAGAGAGCTTGAGTACCTTGCCCAAGGTTAAACATTGTAGACCTGGGAATCAAAGCCAGGTCTTCCCAATCCCAAACAAAGGTACTACACAGATCTGCTACTATATCACTCTAATTGAAATATTCTGATTGCACCATGACACTGGTAATGATTTGTCCACTATGAAGACTTTTCTAGGACAACCAACTCAAAATTCTTCTTCTGCCCTGACCTCAATGATGCATCCATTAGCACCTCAGCCCAGTAATGCCTCGATTTCATCATGCTTTAGATCTGCTCAATATGCAAGATAACGCACTAGATTTTCCTACTACCATCTCTATCCCTGGTGCCCTTCTACAGAATCCCTCCTCCATGTCAAGTGTAGTTTAAAAGCCTTACCTCTTCAGTCAGTTGCATTAGTTTATCGAGCCAGTCCTCGATTTCTGCCAATGTGGACTTCACCTCTGTGGCCTCAGACCTCATCCTCACAGCTGCCTCGTGTATCTGGGAGAGAGCTCTGGATCGCAGCTTTTGGATGTGAGTATCAAGAACTGTGACATTAGGTTTTCCTTCCATGAGAGGCAACGTGTATCTAAAAAAGGAAAAAGAACCAGAGAATATGCAGAATAGCTTACTAGGCTTCAGAACTGTCAAATTCATTTACGGTTGGTTTCCATCTCACAAACCACATCAATTTCCTAATAGACTCCACAAAGCGTGACCAGCTTTAAGCTGAAGGTGAGTGTATGTGGCTTTAAGAGCAGACCTGCCAGACAGACTCTCCTAACTCTCATGGGGAATGCAGGGGGATGAAAATTCCAAGCAATTCCTGGGGTTTGACCCAAGGCCCGTGGAGTCACTGGGAAGAAGATGGAAACAGTGGCAGCAGTTGGGAGGAACTGACCTTCCCTTCTTTTGCTTCCTATGATCACTGTACAGACCCACAAAATGAAGGAGAAGAATGGACATTAGAGATCATTTAGCGGAAGGCTTCTTAACCTAGTGCCCATGCACCCCTAGGCAGTCTGCGGGTGGGCCTCTGGAGGTCTGTGAATCCCTGGAACTTATAAAGAAAAGTGTTTGTCTGTGTTGACATGCAGTGTGACATCATGATGAAGATGACATCGTGATGAAGAACACAGGCTTTGGAGCTGACTATCTGGGTAAAAATCCTGGCTCCACCATTTACTAGTTCTGTGATCTTGACCAATTACTTAATCTCTTGTTTTCCTATCTTCAAATGGGGGAAAATAATAACTACCTTTTAGGGTTGTGGTGAGAAGTAAATGAATTAATATATGGGGAGCCTTTAGAGCAATGCCTATCGCATAGTAAAGTCTAAATGATGTTGCCATCATCATTGTCATCATCTCATCAGGTACTCAGAGGGTACTGAGTACTCCCCAAAACGTTAAGAACCACTCGTGTAGGTCAAGCTCCCACTAGAACAGCTGAGCTGGAGCCAGAATTAGACTTTTTCTGCCAGGGCCCCCCTCTCACAAGGGCTGCTGATGGGGTCACACGGTGAGGATGTCACCTATTCCAGGAAATTCTGCTCACATTAGAATTTTACTAGGCTTTTTTTTTTTTTTTAATATTTATTTATTAATTTATTTGGCCACACCAGGTCTTAGTTGCGGCACTCGGGATCTTCGCTGCGGCATGCAGGATCTTTTTAGTTGCAGCATACGGACTTCTTAGTTGCGGCATGCGGGCTTCTTAGTTGTGGCATGGGGACTCTTAGTTGCGGCATGCATGCAGGATCTAGTTCCCCGACCAGGGATTGAACCCGGGCCCCTTGCATTGGGAGCAAGGAGTCTTACCCACTGGACCACCAGGGAAGAACCTTACCCAGCTTCTTAAATGAAGGAAATCCTAAATGACTTCCCTTAAACACAAGTTTCCTAAAATTAGAAAGTGCCCAATTGGATTCTTCAAAAACCGATTATTCAAAAACAGTATAAATAGATATCTCTTAAAATTCACAGGCATTTTCTACATGAAAAGTATTACCAAATGTTTTTGTTTGGTTGCATTGGTAATTATGGCAATGCATTGGAAGGGTTAAGTCCCTGAAATGATTTTTTGAGGCAAAAATATAGACAGAAGCTGCTAGCACAGAGGTCACACATAAGACCTTCAACAAATAGATGGTGATGGTGGGAAACATGTAGCAGGAAAAGAAGTTATGCTAATAAACCCAACTTTGGGCCTCAGATGGGTCATTTCACCTCCTTGGGCCTCTGTTTTCTCATCTATAAAATAAGGGACTGGAAGAGATGACCTCTTAGGACCCAGATATAAATTCTCTGAATTTAAACAAGCACCCAGCAATACTTGGATCTCAGCTGCATGACCGTTACCTAGCTAAACCACTAGAGGGCACAAGAAGACTGGGAGACTTTGGGTTAGGAGCTTGGGGTGGGGAGTACCGGGTGCTGGACAGCCTTGGTTCCTGCTGCTGGTTAGAAATATTGAATATGGTTTTCTTTTGGAACTTCCCTGACCACTGCTCTATTGGGCAACATTTAAAATGAGTTTAGAATTATCACTTCCCCCTTTGATTTACAAATACCCTGAGATCTGAGCAGTTACCCTAAGTCACAGTTATGAAAGTTTCTCTGGCTTGGGTTGAATCTTTTGGCTTCACCTAAGGGAGGCTTGGCCAGAGTATTCATTAGGCATCCAGTAAAAGAGTGAGTAAAAAGGCTGCTGCTAAAATTGTGTTTATGAATTCGGAACGCTGTTCTAAACGGTAATATCAATGCCCCAGCCCCAGATCCCATTCTCTGTGGGAGCCAGGAGTCACCTTTCCTGGGGTGGTGGGCACACAAGGACCTTTGGGAGGCAGACCAGCTCCCTCCCCGCTTCCCCACCCCCTGCAGGAGGCTGCACTGGGACTGCTTCCTGAAGCGGGACCTCAGCCTCCCTCAGCTGCTTCAGAATCGGCACCAGATCGGAAAGTGGAGCTTTTCCTGCTGGTGATTCAGAGACTCTTCCAGTGACAGCCTTTTGAGAAGCCTGACTGATTCAAATTCATTTTTCAGGCAAACACTAGAAAATTCTAGAGACTCTTCAGGCCTTACAGTTTAAGGGAGGCGAGCACGGCTGGGAATTCTAAAGTACGAATAAGATCACTATACCTTGTGTCTTCTATGACTTCATCGATCAGCTTCAACCACATTTCTGCCAACTGGTTTGCGGGAATTTTACCTTGTATCCCTGATTTTAGAGCCTCTATTTTTGATTGCTGAAGAATTTGGAAAGGGAGGAAGTAATTGGTAATTGTGCATTATACCTGGTAAATGTTTCACTTTCATTTTCAAGAAAGAATACACAAGAAGACTTAACAGAAAAATGAAAAGTTTTTTTCTTTTACATTTAATAATGCTCACCATAGCTCAACACTATTTTTCTTCAAAATGCCATCAACACTGATACATATATTTAAGTAATAAGACAACATTTTCATATAGCTTTGACCTTTGAAACCATGCAAATTTTAAGTATTCAAAAAGCAAATAAAAGAAAAAACAACAAGGACGGGGGAAGGAACCCTAAAATGGAATGTAAAACAGGAAAAAGTGAACCTACCTATATTTCAGATGAATAACATGACTACACTGAAGTAACCCAAGTAACTTTTGAGTACAGTGTTTTTACTATATTCCCTTAGTTTGAAGGAAAGAACCATAAACATATCAAAGTCTAAATAGCTTTGTTTTTTGCGGTACTTCACCTATGGATTTTAGGATTAAACTAATGAGTAAATATATCGAGGAAAACGGAAGCCAGGTTTCTCACTGTTGGAGAAGGGAGTTGTAAATACAGAAAGAGTGAAGACTAGAATAAACCCCATGATATTAGAATGGAATTGGGGTTATCCTTATAAACTCATTGCATTCAGTATATTGAGAGATATAGAAATAAACATACATATGTATATACACGTGTGTTCTCATGCAAGTTTGTCTGCTGAGAAGGCCTAGAAGCAATGACATCTCAGTAGCAGTGAGCACTCCAATACCCAGACCTTGTTCTTCACACTCCATTCCTACTAAAAGGAACCAGGGCTCCTTGGAGAAATGGTGATCCCAGGGTTGGGGTACAGAAAGTACAAGATAAGCTCAGGACAGATTATTGCATCACTTTGAGCATCTGCCAACAGAGAGGTTGAGGGAGAGCCCACCATGATCCCCAAAAGTCGGATCACGGAAATCCACTGTCCTGTCCAGATTAGTATGGAATTAGGACAGCTTGGTCAATGAAGAGAGCTGATGAGAAGAACAAAGATGAAAAATGCTGAAGAACACCTAAAACATAATTAGAATAGAGGTGTGACCAATTCCCTACCAAGTCCCTTGAGATGGAAATTGGAAATTAATACCACAACCACAATGCATATCAATTGTAGCTCTGCTATGTAAACAATTATGCTTAAGTTAAATGTATAATTCTCCTTCAATATTGTCTTTAAAACATAAAACAGTATTTTCAGATTTTTGTCGTGGGGTCTTAGATCAAGTATATTCCAGGACCCCCAAATGTCATGGTCCAACACTGACAGGTTGGATCTTAGAAAAATTAATATTCATATAATTTGGAAGTCAAAACACTAACGCCAGATGGATTTTATCAATACCTGATAGAAATAACTTAGTATCTTTGACTTAATTAGAAATATCCCAACCACGTTCTTCTTCTCCTCATCAATGTCAACTAGAAGGATAATCAAAGGTATCACATCTATGCAAGTTCCCACCAGAGGGAACCCCCCCCAACCTCCAAACAAGAAAGTCTACTGAGCCCACTTCTTCCCACAGTAGAGATTCTTACTGCTTTGATAGCAAAGCTCTAAGGGTTGCATGTTTCTATTGAAATGAACCACTCTCCACACCATACTTCACATACAAATTGTGGCAGAAACTGAGTTGTCCCCCTACTTCAACATCCATCCTCTCTTTTCCACAGTAAGAGAACTTGTACCTGGACATATGCCTGCCCAGGCCTAGGACTGTATTTCCCAACTCCCTTGTAGTAAGAGGTGGTTGTATGACTGGATTCTGGCCAGTGGAAAATGACTAGAAATCAAGCCTGTGACTTCTGAGTGTTTCCCTTGAAGGAAAAGGCCTGTGTCATCTTCTCCCCCTTTTCCCCTTCCTTCAGGCTGAAGGGTCGGTGTAGTGGTGAGCTGCCTTTCCCATGCAGACTATGACAACTCCTTAGTGATAGCAGAGCAACAAGGGGGAAAAAGCCTGGGTCCCTAACACCACTGAACTTCCATACCCGCCTTGGATTACCTACCTCAACTGTTACTAAAGAAATAGCTTTCATTTTGCTTACCATTATATTCTGAGGTCTTGTGGTACAGTGGCCTAACCTGCATTCTAACTAACACATAATTCACTCTGTTTGGTGAAAAGGAAATGCAGAAAAGATAAACTCACCAGCCGTTCTGCCATGACTAGGAGCATGTTCACTGCATCCAGGCGATGACTAATATCCTCCCAGTATGAAGTCAGTGTAACAACTGGCTTTGTGTGGGCCCAAGGCAAGTAGTAATAGTAGTTCCCTGGGGTAGAATATTGAGGGTCAGTGAACACTGGACACTTAAAATAAACAACACGTTTACTGAAAAGATGTGCAAACTGGACTGCTTGAGTAATCATAGGCCTGGAGGTGTGGTTTGGGGTGGTCTGGTTCTTTCATTTTATTTAATTAAGCAACTGAGGAATAAATAGAAAGTTCTTATTCATTTAGCCTGCTTTGAAAATCTCTACAAGACCCTAGTAAACCTAGCACAACGATCTCAGGATCTTTTGGTGATTCAGGACCATGTATCTGAGCATCACTGATGATTACATAACACAGCAGAAGAAAATAGAGAGAGCATAGATTAGACTATATGTGCTGTCCCTGAAAACTGTTATTCTAAATAAATATTTTTGCTGGAAGTAGGACAAGAAAAAAGAATTTTCTGGTTTTTAAAAGCCTTAGCTAGATACATGGAATTTGGTATTACTAAGAGCCTTACAGTAATTAAGAATTATTAGTCAACATTTTCTAGCACGTTTTATATTTTAACACTATTTGTACAAAAATTAGGTAAAAACTATGGCGACAACCGTTGGGGCATTTGATCAGAATTTCTCTCTCCCTTCTCTATACTCTCCAACCATTTGTCGATATCTTTATAAGGGCACTCTCATACTCTGCCTTCTATTATGATTTATTTTATACACTAGAATGTAAGCTCCTTAAAAGCAGGGACTGTTTCTCATTTATCTTTGTTCAAATACAGCTATTTAATCCTCATGGCAACTCTGGAGAAGATGACGAAACTGAGGGTTAGAATGAAGTGATATGGCTAAGGTCATAGTGCTGGAAAGTAACTGAGCCAAAACCAGAAGCTTGATTTTCCATCCACTTCAACTACTCAATCTAAGAGTGATTTGGGGCCCGGCAGGGAAGAGGTGGGCTGGGGCAGGAGCTGTTTGCGGGGAGGCTCAGTGTTCAGCTAGTTGCCATCTTGTGACTTTACAAAACACAGCAAGGGTTAAAGTTGGGCATGGGAGGGGGTATTGGAGTACAGCCAAGGGTCTGCAGCTTCTAGGGTCTGACCATTCATTCTTGAAGGTGCCTGAACTCCAGCCACCTCTCCTCCCCATTCAACCTTTCCCGTTCCACTAAGCACATGCTGGGGATAATGGCTGCCAGAGGGAGAATACACTGCATGCTTCTCATCCTGTGGTGTACCCACTGTAAATGTGTACAGGAGAGAATGGCCATTGTCAGTCTTACCATCAAACACGGCACGGCTGTATTGAGTGCTTGATGCCAAAGGCTTACAGGTCGTGTCAAACTTGTTGCCATAGTTCCCAATGCTGACTTCAAACTGAATGGCCTCGCCAACGTCTTGCAACATGGTGGCCGAATGGAACACAGCAGACAGGCTGTACTTCCGCCTTCGCTGATATTTCTACAAAGTATGAGCAGACATAAGGCTCAGAGAAACTCCTTTTGCTCTTGTTTACATGTGGAATTCTAGCAGATGTAATTCTAACCGTAATAATTAGTGTTGAGTTAAATGCCAGTGGAGAATGTTCTTGGATCTAGCAGTTCCCCTTGTACTCAAACAAGTGGGCAAAGACAGAAGTACCAGGATGTTCATTGCAGAGTTGATTGAAATAGAGAAAAAAATGAAAACAATACAAATGTTTAACAATAGGCCACTGGTTAAGCAAATTATGTTACATCCATATAATGGAATGAAATTTCATAAAAAGGCTTAGGTAGATTCATATGTACAAACATGGAAAAAAGGTATATTTTTAAGTGAACCCATTAAATATATATTTTAATACTGGCATATGCACAAAGAAAGTCTGGAAGAATATAAATCAAATTGTTAACAGTAGTTATGTTGGGGAAGGTAGAGAGATTATGGCTAACTTTACTGTCTAACTTATACACTTCTAATAGTTTGAATTGTTTAAAGTATTAATTTTCTAATCAGAAACAATTAAGACTTTTAGGACTTCCCTGGTGGTGCAGTGGTTAAGAACCCGCCTGCCAGTGCAGGGGACACGGGTTCGAGCCCTGGTCGGAGAAGATCCCATATGCCGCAGAGCAACTAAGCCCGTGTGCCACAACTACTGAGCCTGCACTCTAGAGCCCGTGAGCCACAATTACTGAGCCCGCGCGCCACAACTACTGAAGCCCATGTGCCTAGAGCCCGTGCTCCGCAACAAGAGAAGCCAACGCAAAGAGAAGCCTGTGCACCGCAACGAAGGGTAGCCCCTGCTTGGCACAACTAGAGAAGAGCCCACGCGCAGCAACGAAGACCCTACGTAGCCAAAAATAAATAAATTTATTAAGGAAAAAAATGACTTTTACTGTCAGAGTCTCTTCAGCAAGTGGTGTTGGGAAAGCTGGGCAGCCACGTGTAAATCAATGAAGTTAGAACACATGCTCACACCATACACAAAAATAAACTCAAAATGGCTTAAAGACTTAAATATAAGACATGATACCATAACACTTCTAGAAAAGAACATATGCAAAACATCCTCTGACATAAATCCTAGCAACATTTTCTTAGGTCAGTCTCCCAAGGCAATAGAAATAAAAGCAAAAATAAACAAATGAGACCTAATTAAACTTACAAGCTTACAGCAAAGGAAACCATAAACAAAACAAAAAGACAACCCACAGACTGGGAGAAAATATCTGCAAACAATGCAACTGACAAGGGCTTAATTTCCAAAATATACAAACAGTTCATACAACTCAATAACAAAAAAAAGCAAACAACCCAATCAAAAAATGGGCAGAAGACCTAAATAGACATTTCTCCAAAAAAGACATACAGATGGCCAATAGGCACATGAAAATATGCTCAAATTGCTAATTATTAGAGACATGCAAATCAAAACTACAATGACATATCACCTCACACTGGTCAAAATGGCTATCATTAAAAACTCTACAAATAGTAAATGCCAAAGAGGGTGTAGAGAAAAGGGAACCCTCCTACACTGTTGGAGGGAATGTAAATTGGTATGCCCATTATGGAAAACAGTGTGGAGATTCCTCAAAAAACTAAAAAAAAGAGTTGCCATATAATCCAGCAATCCCACTCCCTGTCATATATCTGGAGAAAACTCTAATTCGAAAAGATACACGCACACCAATGTTCACAGCGGCACTGTTTACAATAGCCAAGACATGAGCAACCTAAGTGTCCATCAATGGATGAATGGATAAAGATGTGGTACATATATACACCAGAATACTACTCAGCCATAAAAAAGAATGAAATAACACCATTTGCAGCAACATGGATGCAACTAGAGATTACCATACTAAGTGAAGCAAGTCAAAAAGAGAAAGACAAGTATCATATGATAACATTTATATGTGGAATCTAAAATATGATACAAATGAACTTCTTTACAAAGCAGAAACAGACTCACAGCCATAGAAAACAAACTTATGGTTACCAAAGGGGAAAGGGGAGGGGGGATAAGTTAGGAGTTTGGGATAAGCATATACAAACTACTATATACAAAACAGATAAACAAGGTCCTACTGTATAGCACAGGGAACTATATTCAATATCCTATAATAAACCATAATGGAAAAGAATATGAAAACGATATGTATATGTATAACTGAATCACTTTGCTGTTCACCAGAAACTAACACAACACTAAATGAACTATACTTCAATTTAAAAAAAAAAAAAGACTTTTTCCGTCAGATTTAAAAATAAATGAAATTAGGTACACTTATTTTTCTGAAATAGAGATCAAACATTGTTCCTTTCTTTTTAAAATTTATTTTGTATTTTTAAATTTTTTTATTGACGTATAATTAACTTACAATATTTTATTAGTTTCCGGTATACAACCTAGCAATTTGATATTTTTATACACTACAAAATGATCACAAGTCTAATTACCATAAAGTTATTACAATATTATTGATTATATTCCCTGTGCTGTACATTACATCCCTGTGACATTTATTTTACAACTGGAAACTTGTAGCTCTTAATCTCCTTCACCTTTTCACCCATCCCTCCACACCCCTCCCCTCTGGCAACCACCAGTTTGTTCTCTGTGTCTGTGAGTCTGTTTCTGTTTTGTTATGTTTGTTCATTTGTTTTGTTTTTTAGATTCTACATGTAAGTGAAAGTGCTCTTTTGGTAGAGCACAGCCAGAAGGAAGACAAGGAGATTATTTGACTGGCTATAGCTTAAGTGGTTGCATTATTTGGGAAAGCTCACTTGGCTATTTGTGATTTGTTGTCCTTTACTTTTGATTTCTTAATCTTGAGATATTGCCAGGCCTAGGTTTTTGGTTACCTATGTAGGCTGCCAAGACTTTAGAGCCACCACCATCTAATGGTCTCCTTGTTTAATTATACACCACATTTTTGTTCATCCATTCAAAAAATCAATGGATTCATGGTTGCTTCCACATTTTGGCTATTGTGAATGCTGCTGCTATGAACATGAGTGTACAGATATCCATTTGAGTCCCTGCTTTAAATTCTTTTGGGTATATACCCAGCAGTGAATTGCTGGATCATATGGTAATTCTATTTTAAACTTCCTGAGGACCATTTTAAGAACATCTGACAGTGACTGTAGTTTGCTGTCTTAAAGCAGCAGTCCCCAACCTTTTTGGCACCAGGGACCGGTTTTGTGGAAGACACTTTTCCATGGACGGGGCGGGAGGGGGACATGGATGGTTCAGGTGGTAATGTGAGCAATGGGGAGCAGCAGATGAAGCTTTGTTCGCCTGCCGTTCACCTCCTGCTGTGCGGCCCGGTACTGGTCCGCGGCCCAGGGGTTGGGGACCCCTGTCTCAAAGAACCTTGGGGAGAGAGATCAAGATGGTGGAGGAGTAGGACATGAAGCTCACTGCCTCCCACAAATGCATCAGAAATACATCTACATGTGGAACAATTCTAACAGAATATCTACTGAATGCTGGCAGAAGGCCTTAGACCTCTGAAAGGGCAAGAAAATCTCCATGTAACCAGGAAGGACAAAAGAAAAAAGAAAGTGAGAAAGAAATTGGGATGGGATCTGCACCCCTGGCAGGGAGCTGTCAAAGAGGCAAGGTTCCTGCACCCTGGGAAGTCCCCTCACCAGTGAAGAGATCAGCTGGGACAGAGGAGGAGCTTTGGAGCCTCAGAGGAGAATGCAGCAGCTGGTTTGCAGCAGCTAGAATGGAGAGAGACCTGCACAGGCAGTCAGTGCCATCACTTTGCCCTCCCTAGCCTAAGATCCCTAAAACAGATTAAAATAACAATAGAAAAAAATCAATAAAACCAAGAGCTGATTCTTTGAAAGGGTAAACAAGATTGACACACCTCTGGCCAGGCTCACCAAGAAGAAAAGAGAGAGAACTCAAACAAAATAAGAAATGGAAAAGGAGACATAACAACCAATACTGCAGAAATACAAAAAACCATAAGGGAATACTATGAACAATTATATGCCAACAAATTCAACAACCCAGAAGAAATGGACAAGTTTCTAGAAACATACAGCCCACCAAAACTGTATCAAGAAGAAATAGGTAATTTGAACAGACAGATCAGTAGAGGTGAAATAGAATCTGTAATTAAAAAAAAACTCCCTACAAAGTGTGAAGTCCCTGTGAAGTCCAAGAGGGCTTCACAGGTGAATTCTACCAAACATACAAAGAAGAACTTATGCCAATCCTTCTCAAACTCTTCCAAAAAATTGAAGAGGAAAGGATACCCCCAAAGACATTCTATGAAGCCAACACCACACTGATACCAAAACCAGACAAAGATACCACCAAAAAAGAAAATTACAGGCCAATATCTTTGATGAATATAGATGCAAAAATTCTCAACAATGTATTAGCAAACCAAATCCAACAACACATAAAAAAGATCAAACACCACAACCAAGTGGGATTCATCCCAAGTTCACAAGGATGGTTCAACATATGCAAATCAATCAATGTGATACACCACATAAACAAAAGAAAAGACAAAAACCACATGATCATCTCAATAGATGCAGAAAAAGCATTTGACAAAATTCAACATCCATTCACGATAAAAAAAACTCTTACCAAAGTGGGTATAGAAGGGACACATCTCACCATAATAAAAGCTATTATGACAAACCCACAGCCAATATAATATTCAACAGTGAAATGCTGAAAGCCTTCCCACTAAAATCTGGAACAAGACAAGAATGCCCACTCTCACGTCTTCTACTCAACATAGTATTTGAAGTCCTAGCCACAACAATCAGATAAGAAAAAGAAATAAAAGGTATCCAAATTGGAAGGGAAGAGGTGAAATTGTTATTACATGCAGATGACATGATTCTATATATAGACAACCCTAAGGACTCCACACAAAAACTACTAGAACTGACAAACAAATTCAGCAAGGTAGCAGGATACAAGATTAACATACAGATATCAGTTGCATCTTTTTACACTAAGAATGACATCTCAGAAAGGGAATGTAAAAAACAATACTTTTCAAAATCACACCCCCAAAAGTAAAATGCTTAAGAATAAACCTGACCAAGGGGATGAAAGACTTATATGCTGAGAACTATAAAACATTACTAGGGACTTCCCTGGTGGCGCAGTGGTTAAGAATCCACCTGCCAATTCAGGGGACACGGGTTCGAGCCCGGGTCCAGGAAGATCTCACATGCTGTGGAACAATTAAGCCCGTGTGCCACAACTACTGAGCCTGTGCTCTAGAGCCTGCGAGCCACAGCTACTGAGCCCACATGCCACAACTACTGAAGCCCACACTCCTAGAGCCTGTGCTCCACAACAAGAGAAGCCACCGCAATGAGAAGCCCGTTCACCGCAACGAAGAGTAGCCTCCGCTTGTTGCAACTAGAGAAAGCCCGCATGCAGCAACGAAGACCCAACGCAGCCAAAAATAAATAAAAAATAAAATAATTTATTTTAAAAAAACAACATTAATAAAGGAAATTGAAGATGATTCAAAGAAATGGAAAGATATCCCATGCTGTTGGGTTGGAAGAATTAATATTGTTAAAATGCCCATACTACGCAAAGCAATCTACAGATTTAATGTAATCCCTATCAAATTACCCAGGACACTTTTCACAGAACTAGAATAATCATAAAATTTATATGGAACCATAAAAGACTCAGAATTGCCAAAGCAATCCTGAGGAAAAAGAACAAAGCAGGAGGCATAACCCTCCCAGACTTCAGACAATACTACAAAGCTACAGTAATCAAAACAGCATGGTATTGGCACAAAAACAGACATGGATCAATGGAACAGAAGAGAGACCCCAGAAAGAAACCCACACACCTTTGGTCAATTAATCTTTGACACAGGAGGCAAGAATATACAATGGGAAAAAGTCTCTTCATCAAGTGGTGTTGGGAAAGTTGGACGGCCGCATGTAAATCGATGAAGTTAGAACACACCCACTCACCATACACAAAAATAAACTCAAAATAGCTTAAAGACTTAAATATAAGACATGACACCATAAAACTCCTAGAAGAGATCCTAGGGAATTCCCTGGAATCCCAGTGGTTAGGACTCCATGCTTCCATTGCAAGGGGCATGGGTTTGATCCCTGGTCGGGGAACTAAAATCCTGCAAGCCACACAGCATGGCCAAAAGAAAAAGAGCAGATCCTAGGCAAAACATTCTCTGACATAAATCATACCAATGTTTTCTTAGGTCAGTCTCCCAAGGCAACAGAAATAAAAATGAAAATAAACAAATGGGACCTAATCAAAGCTTTACAAGCTTTTCCACAGCAAAGGAAACCATAAAAAAAAAAAAAAAAAAGAAAAGACAACCTACAGAATGGGAGAAAAATATCTGTAAATGATGCAATTGACAAGGGCTTAATTTACAAAATATACAAACAGCTCATACAACTCAACAGCAAAAAAACAAACAACCCAATTGAAAAATGGGCAGAAGACCCAAATAGACGTTTCCAAAGAAGAAATACAAATGGCCAATAGGCACATGAAAAGATGCTCAACTTTGCTAATTATCAGAGAAATGCAAATCAAAACTACAATGAAGTACCACCTCACACTGGTCAGAATGGCCATCATTAAAAACTCTACCAATAAAAAAAAAAAAAAAAAAAAACTCTACCAATAAAAAATGCTGGAGAGGATGTGGAGAAAAGGGAACCCTCCTACATTGTTGGTGGGAAAGTAAGTTGGTAGAGCCACTATGGAAAACAGTATAGAGGTTCCTCAGAAAACTAAAAATAGAATTGCCATATGATCCAGCAATCCCACTCCTGGGCATATACCCAGAAAAAACCCTAATCCAAAAAGATACATGCTCCCCTATGCTCATAGCAGCACTAATCACAATAGCCAAGACAATGGAAACAACCTAAATGTCCATCAACAGATGAATGGATAAAGAAGATGTGGTATACATATACAAAGGAATACTACTCAACCATAAAAAGAAACCCGAAATAATGCCATTTGCAGCAACACGGATGCAACTAGAGATTATTATACTAAGTGAAGTAAGTCAGAAAAAGACAGACAAATACCATATGATATCACTTATATGTGGAATGTAAAATATGACACAAATGAACCTATCTACGAAACAGAAACAGACTCATGGACATAGAGAACAGACTTGTGGTTGGCAAGGGGGAGGGGGTTGGGGGATGAAGGAGTGGGAGATTGGGGTTAGCAGATATAAGCTATTATATATGGAATGGATAAATGACATAAACATATGTCCTATGTATAGCACAGAGAACTATATTCAGTATCCTATGATAAACCATAACGGAAAAGAATATTAAAATGAATATATATACATAACTGAATCACTTTGCTATACAGCAAAAATTAACACAACACTGTAAATCAACTATACTTCAATAAAAAAAAAAATACCTTGGGATATCCCACTATTACAAAATCTCCATTTTAGTTAAAGAAATTTTTGACATAGTACAATTGAAACCTCCCATAGGATTTCATTAGAAACCCCTCTGAGTCTCAATCTTTTTTGAAAGACTTTCTAAAACACTGATTTGCAACCTTAGCTGCAAATTGGATCGCCCAAAGACCTTTTATATACATATATATACATATTTATATTTATATTTATATCTGGGCCCCATCTTCTGGACATTCTGCCTGGGCATTTCAATTTGAAAAACTTCCCTACCTTAGTCTGCTGTCACTTTGGTAGAGAGGGGCTTGAGGGACTTTTGTCACTTGTCAGGAGTCCCCTTAACTACCCACAACTAAGCCCCCTGAACTATCCATGGTTCAGGAGTGCTGTGGAAATTCGAGGTTTGGTTTAAATTACTGCATGAAAATTACAAAGTAGGAAGTTATTTGTATTAATCAGACCTTATATATAGAGCATAACTTCTTCTTTGTAAACCATCTAGGATGATATCAGAGAAGGGAAGGAGCAAAAATATGAAACGTAATTTGGGGCTTAAGTCAGGGCCCAGAAAAAAACGATCAGTATTTAAGCCAGAGCTGCCTGTTACTGCAGAAAAGAACGAAGGCACGTCAAGAGGTGCTGCAGAGAGGCGGGGATGCCGCCTCTGGCCGGGCTGGCTCCTCCCTGCACACCTCCACACGGCCAGGGTTCCATTAGATCTCCCTGGATTTTCCCACGCAGAACTCACAGTCACCCGCAGAAGCCCTGACAGGACCCTCACCCTGGAGGGTCTGAGCTCTAAGATAATAAGTGGTGTTTCTGGCCAGCGCAACTCCTAACAGAGTGGGCTCATACTGTGAGCAAGCCACTCAAGATGGAGCAGTTCCCTGGACCACTTTGTAGGTCAAAATCCACGAGGGGCGCCCCTACCATCTGCTTACCTGCCCCAGAGCCCCATGATCCTGGAGTAATAATAGTGAAGCTGAGAATACTGCCCTTCCCCCAGCGCTTTCCTACTTCCCCTGTGCCCTCAGGGCACAAAGAGGTGGCGAGAAGTAACTAGCAACACAGTTTAGAGCACTCTGCAGCCTCAGCCACCCCCCCAAACCCCCCGTGCCCTCCCCCCCATCGCCAGCTTAGTAGCCTTGGGGCAAAACCGCCTACAACAGGGAAAGTTGAAGAATATAAATTATAGTCTACTGAACTATAATTCAACCCATCCATTGATGGATGTTTCTTTAACTTTGCAGGGCCTTGGGGCTCTCTTTCTGATCCTCAGTGACCAGTGCAAGTTGTAGATGTAGGTGGTATAAGGGAGCGTTTCAGAAGTATCGATAAATTTGGGGAGGGGGGTGAGTTTTGTCAAGCAGAATACTGATAAGAGGTAGGAAGTAATAGCTCATAAAAGTGGCCGTGGGCCCAGGAGGCAGGGGACATTAAGGGTCAATGACAAGGAAACTGTGCCAAGGAAAACTGCCCAACTTGCCACCTTTGGTCTAAAGGAGCTGATGGATGAATCTCAATGTGTTGTTTCAAGCAATATTTATTGACACTTAACGTGGGCCAGACCGATGGGAGCTCTAAGCCTGGGGCTGCAACAGCTGATCTTCTTCTTCCTGCCTGATTCCTTAGGAAAGCACCCAGGCTGAACCCTGCTGCATCTCTCACGGGGTCTCTTAACCAAGCTCATCTGGAGCACCAGCTTGACTTCTGCTCTAGGGACATGGGGGAGCTCTGGGCTCTTTGACAACTGAGTAGGAAAAACTCACTCTTCCTCCTGTGTGTCTCCTTTACTCTCACACTACGATCACACTGTCAATGCTTCTGACGCCAGATGTGGGGAGGATATTCCCACACTGAGCAATTCTGCCACACCAGCTAGGTATCCTACAATTTAACTCAATTTTGACTGTCCACCTGGAGATAATATCAGATCCCACAGGTTAAGGGCTCAGTCCCACAAAACTGCCCTACCCACTTCACCTGCTCTTTTGACCCATTAGCCATAAATTGGAGGTTCCCACAATCCCCTCTTCAGGTTAGATTAATTTGCTAGAGCAGCTCATAAAACTCAGGAAAACAGTTTACTTACTTCTTATGGGTTAATATAAAAGGATATGATAAAGGATGCAGATGAACATCCAGATGGAAGAGATGCATAGGGCAAGGTTTGTGGGAAGAGGCGCAGAGCTTCCACGCTCTCTCCGCACACACCACTCTCCCAGTACTAACATGAGTTCACCAACCCGGAAGCTCCCTGAAACCCATACCTTGGGGATTTTATGAGGCTTTTATCATGTAGGCATGATCAACCATTAACCCAATTTCCAGCCCCTCTCTGAAGAATAATGGGGGGTTGGGCTGAAAGTTCCAAGCTTCTAATCATGGCTTGGTGACCAGCCCCCATCCCGGAGCCCACCAAGTCACCTCATTAGAACAAAAGACTTTCTTATCACCCAGGAAAGGGACTTAGGAGCTCTGTGTCAGGAACCAGAGTCAAAGACCAAATATTAGAACAAAAGATGCTCACAAGTGCTCTTATCACTTAGGAAATTACAGGGGTTTTAGGAGCTCTGTGCCAGGAACCAGAGACAGATATATATATTCTATTATTTCACAAGGACCAAGTTGCCCTTTTGTCGAAGCCTCTTCAACTCTACCAGAAAGTTTCATTACTTGCATATGACCAGGTCACGGGATCTTTTTAAGTTGGGCAAGGGTCATGATCACCTTCTAGATTGGCCACTCTCATGAAATCCTCTCAGCAGCTGCACAAATCTGCTCATCTCACTCTCTTCCTGGACTCCTGGTTGAACTGTGGGTTTATCCTTGGCATCTCAGCTCCTTTCCTGCTTTTTAATTTTGTTGGGGTTTTGGTTTATATAATTCATTTCTGTTTTTGTTACATTTGTGACACAAACCATTCTGGGTTTAATTACTTGGAGCAAAGAAAACTAATTCAGTTTCGTATCTCAGTTTTAAAAAGCTATTCTTTCATATTGTTGACATATACCGTGGACAGTAAATATCATTGGTTCTTTGTTTCTATATTTTGCTTTTATTTTAATTAACTTTACGACATAAGCTTCTTTACCTGTATGTGTTTAATTATTTGGAGTAAAAAAAACTAATTTGGTTTTGCATTCTAGTAGCTAAAGAGTTTTTCCTTTACACTTTGCCGGGCTTCTTCCTTTCCCTTCCCCTTCTCCCCTCTATTATTAATGTTTAGAGCAAAGAGAAGGGTCGTGGACTTAAATTGTGTTCTGGTGATGGAATAAGGAGGCACTGCGATTGCTGAGAAACCACAACATTTCCGCCTAACCGCAATTCCAACTGAATCTTCAAGAGCCTTCGGTAACTACTCAAGGCCAGAACCACACATGCGTTTCCATGGAGGCCTTTGGGTGGTTTCTAGCCGTTCTCTGGCATGATCCTGGCAGTAAACAGTACGTAAGCTACTCCACCTCTCCCCCTACACCTGCTCCTCTTTTCCCTTTTTCTTAACTTGTCCTTAAGATCTATTATGATTCCTGGACTTCAGAGGTGATGGCGCTGTGGAGCGGACAGACTCAGGCCAGGACCCTGCTGACTGGACGAACCTGTTGCTTTTGACTCAGTGTCTCTTTAACAAGTAAAAAAACAAACCAATATTAATTTACACTGCATGATCCCATAACATGAACCCTTCTTGGAATGCAGGGTAAGTAAGGGGAGGGCAGCAGCCTGAGGAAGCCTTTTGGGAGGGGGAGGGGGTAGGATGGGGTGGGGGAGCCCGCAAGGAGAGGCCGTAGGCAGGGGGGCATCAGTCAGCTGGCTGCCCCGGCAAACAATTCAGATTTCTGGAACATGTAAGGACCAACCCAGGATTCTTAGAAATAGCTGGAGAAGAGGTGGTATGTATGTGTCTATATATAAAATAATGGAGTATTATTCAGCCACAAGAAAGAAGGAAATCCTCTGTTTGCCCAACAACATGGATGGACCTGGAGGGCATTATGCTAAGCGAGATAAGTCAGACTGAGAAAGACAAACGCTGTGTTATATCACATATATGTGGAATCTAAAAAAGCTGAACTCATAGAAGCAGAGAGTAGAATGGTCATTACTAGGGGTTGGGGGAATTGAGGAGATGCTGGTCAAAGGGTACAGACTTGCCGTTAGAAGATGAATAAGTTCTGGAAATCTAATGCACAGCACTGTAAACATAGTCCATAATACTGTATTATATAAAGTTGCTAAGAGACTAGATCTTAAAAGTTCTCACCACAAAAAATGATAGTTCTGTGACATGACAGAAGTGTTAGCTAACAGTAGGGTGGTATTCATACTGCAATATATACATGCATCAAATCAACACACTGTACACCTTAAACTTACACAATGTTATATGTCACATGTCAATTTTTTTAAAGTTCAAAAATAAAAAAAATAAATAAACTATCACGATTTATCAAAAAGAAAACACAACAGTCATAATAATGGTATAGGATGTGCCAGAAACAATTCAGTGAGCAAGAGACAGGGTTAATTTAATACTGGGCCATCCATCACACACAACACACATGCTAACAAATCTGTACTGCAGATGTCAATTAACTGACAAGGGAAAAAATTAAGCATCTAACTGTTTCATGATAAGAATATTCTTCTTTTTGTATTTATTGCCTTGAATTAATTACACTGACATTTGAATTTACTAGGAAAAAACTACATCTGTGGCTCTTTGCCATAAGAATCATGGATGTTATGCATAAGTTGTCTCCATAGTGGGGAAAGAGCTGATTTTAAAAAAAGAAAAAGAAACAAGGACCCACTGTATAGCACAGGGAACTATACTCAGTATTTTGTAATAACCTATAAGGGAAAAGAATCTGAAAAAGAATATATATATATATATATATATATGTATATCTATATATATATGTATGTGTATGGATATATATATATAACTGAATCACTGTGCTGTACATCTGAAAACTAGCATGACATTGTAAATCAACCATACGTCAATAAAAATTAAGAAAAACAAACAAACAAGAAATAGTTGGTAAGGTGAACTTGGAAGACTTCCTGTCTTCGAGGAGTGGCATCTCAGAGCTGCTGTAATGTGGGCATTAATATAAACATGCCCTCACATGCTGGGAAGCCTGAGATATGGCAATTACTTCTGAAAATGGAAGTGACTAGTGGTGGCTGCTATATCATTTGGAATGGCTCTTGTGGCCTCCTCCCCACGACACACCCAAGCCCAGTCAGCAAACAGGCCATTCAATTTGGGGGTATCACTGCTTTTGCTGGTTTTCAGTAGGGTAGCAACATCTCAAAGATAAAGCAAGTCTCATCACCCCCACAGGGCTGTGGTAGATAGTCCAACAGGGTGTGGAGCTGCACTTGCTATGACTCCCATCTCTCCACCTCTGCCACAGCTGACCCTTCAGTCCCTGGATGCCCCCTTGAGGCCTGCTGGCTCAGGCAGGCCAGCACTAACCATCCCACCACCAACCCTCTGTAACACCCTTTCCATACCACACACGGTCCACACTCCAACATTTACCTCAACAACCAGCAGGTCATCATTTGAAATGGGCTCAAGCTTTTTATCTGGTGGTGTCTTTTCAAGTAAAGTGCTTAATTCAACCAAGATTCTGCCTCTGTAAGCAACTCCTTCCCCCTGAAAGGCAACAGCACAGGATTATTCTTCTAGGCATGAACAACAGTGAAAAGATCTGTCCCTCTATTTGGGCTCATCCAGCTACAATTTTAAGTTTCTCCTTCCCAAAATGAATCAGTCAGCAACTCTCTCAGCTGGTCTTTGGTATCTGAAAGAAAAGCCAATGACTTCAGGAAGGATCCCAAAGACAGCCAGGGCTGAAAGGGATCTTAGTCACGGCTGGTGTCAGAGGCTTCTGAGCCATGCTCGGATCCAGAAAGAGTTCCCAGATGCTGGGATGGGAGTGGAAGGGGCTTGAAGTCTCCCTCACCCAACTTCAGCTCTGCATTTATCTGCATTAACTTTGTTCCTTTCCTCAGAAAAGGGAGGCTGCCATGTTGGCAACCAGGGCAAGCCTCAGAGTAGCCAGGAAATAAAAGAGGAAGATGTTCTGGGTGCGGCTGAGTGTGAGTATTAATTGTGGCTACTCCTCCCAATATACCAAGCAGTGTTGGCAATAGAACCCTCTGGAGAGGAAGTGAAAGCTTCCACCTCCACCCCCACCCCCATCCCCAGGGCTTTCTCTCTACTCTAGCTCTTTTCTTGGGCTTTGGGAGCTAACTAACAGACAGTACTTGGGCTTCTAATGTGGTGGAAAGACCACTTCCCATCTCTGGGCCTCCATGTCCTTGTCTATAAAATGAAGAGGTTGGATCGGGTCAGGGGTAGCAATATCAAGCATGTCACCTCCAGTCTTTCGGCAAATTCCTAGAACATGGCACTGAATGGAATTCTGAGGTAGCACATTTGCTTTCTGGAAAGAGCCAACATTGATTACTGACATCTGCCTTATGTCTAGGATGGGGGAATGGCCATGCTATGCATTTGCAATTGCCGTATTAGATGATCTCCAGGATCCTTTCCTATTCTTGCATTCTAGGACTTGAGGAGCATGAGACTTCCACATCCTTCAACCCTTGATCAGTCATCTGGTGGGTCTCTGGGGGTGGGGTGAGTCCCCTAAATGAGACTTGATTAATAACCATTAGAAGAAGGAATCACATTAATCAGTGCTCATTAATAACAAATCTTAATTGAAGAACTAACCTTTCCAGTATTTAGCTCATCATAGGGATCTGGGAATCCCGTGTACTCTCTGGGGCTTCCATAAAGGTTCAGATAACAAGGTCCAAAAGTTGGAACAAAGCCCACCTCTGTTTCTCCTGTATTTGCTGAGAGAAAACATCATCATTAGTATTTTAGGCTTTTAACACTCAATCTGTTGAAATAAATATTAGTTATTAGTTAGCTGGGTGAGACTGTTTTCCTCCATTTTGTGAGTTAGTTGTATTAGTGCAAATTGTAAACACTTGTGGGAACTGCCATATTTCCCTTATCTTATTGCTCTAAAACATTAAACAAAAAACATTTTCAGGGGGGAGTTCAGGTAAACTTATGTTATTCTTACAAAAAGATGATGCTATTCAAATGAAAGAGTAAGAAGTTGATCTTCCATTTTTTGCAAGTTTATAATTGGCACTGTAGTAAACATGTCATTGGCAATCGGGGTAAAGATTATAATTGTTTTGGGAAGTCATTTAAATGACGTATATTTGTTATATATTTGCTCTCCAAAAACATCATTTAGTCTCAAGTAGTTAGTATAAATCTGGCAGATGATTTTTAAAATACATTTAAAATTTTTACATATAACAATGAACTGTCTGCCTACGGTTATGACCATATGATATTCATAAGCCATGTGAAGTCTCCACTCATGACATTCTATCTCTGATGAGGATCCAATATGCTCCGTATTTCTGCTACCTGGTCTTAGCAAGAGCTACTCCCCAAGGAGGGGCACTGCAGGCAATGTAAGCAAATAGTGGAGTCAAAGGGAGACTGCAGGTGAAGATGGGGATGTATAATAGGAGCTGCCGCCAGCCATCTGAATGGCTCCCATATGGAGGAAGGATGGACTTGCTTCCAGAAGCAGGGGAAGGACCACTGTTGGGAGCTACAAGGAAGCCAGCTTTGGTTCACTCAAAGCAAGGAAGATCTTCCTATGAATTAGTGGTGTCAAACAATGGGACAGACTACACTGGGGACAGAGGAAATGTTAAGGCCAAGACTTCAGCCTATGTTTCAGGATATGGTCAAAACGATTCCTTTATGGATGAGAAGTTGACCAGATGACCTCTATGGCCCTTTCCAGCTCTGTGCTTAAAACTAAGGCAGAAAGATAAATGTGAAGTAGCAGGTGAGCAGAATGCCGATTAATAAACAGTTGAGCAAACTATATACACGTGTAGTTTGCAATCTTTTCCACCTTTTTGAGGCTCCTTTGCATTTTGAACTTCTATTAAGTTATCATTTTATATTTTAATTTTTGACCCTTAAATAGCTGCTTACCTCTGTGACTACACTATAAATTCCTTTGGTAGGTGGGGTAAGATTCATGCATGTTTTATTCTGACTCCCTCAGCACCTAGTCCTGGTTCTGTCTTGGAATACTGCAACATAAATATTTTTTTGATTGGTTAAACAAATGAATGAAGGAGTGAAGTGTGACGGAATCTGCCAAGTTTGTTACAAACCTAAGGACTACTTAATATTCACATAAAGTCTGATTATAAGATAATGAGATTGATTTTTAAAAACAAATAAGAATGAGTCATTGTGCCAATAACATAACGGCACATGATAAAACCTTAATTTTGCACAGTTTGCAAACTTTCTTACATGCAGTATCTCTTTTCCCTCTCACGACAACCTTGGATGGTTAGCATGGCAGGGATTATCATGTTTATTTGAAAGAAGACAAATGTCTCTAAATCACAAAGTCTTCATTTATTAGGGTAACAACATCTGCCCTGACAGGGTTGTAAGGTCAAGTGTGAGAGCACTGAGCAAACTTGCAAAGAATGGCGAGTGCTGTGCAAACCCAAGGACATGTTATGATCCTGCATAATTGGAAGATGAAGACCATAAACAACAATAACAAAAAAGTGTTATACAATTATTTACAATGAAGCCAGGATGGTATGCACCTAGGTGAAAACATGAGGCATGTAGCAAAGCCTGGTTAGCATATTTGTTTAAACTTAGCTTTGCGGGACAACCATACAACACTAATACAGAAATTGTTACTGTACCAAAACTATTTTTAAGACAGCAAAACGTAAAAAAAAAAAAGCTAAAGGCAATCAATTGATAAGTTCTTAATAAGATAATAGTAAACAGAAAGATCTAGAAGATAGCAAAATTACAAAGCATAAACCTGTATATGATGCAGCCCCAGATCCCGAAGATGAGACATCTATGTAGTAAAAATACGGTTGGTTAAACAACAAGAGAAACACGGACTTTATAAAAGAGACAGTGAAAAAGTTAATCAAATCCAATGCTAGGTAAGTGGTTTAGCAACACCAGAAAAACCCCAAATCCAGACTCAAATCACATCACCCTTTTGTAATGTACACAAATGTCGATGGTTAAATACAAAATGGCTCAAGACTTCTGTGACACCTGGCAGCACCGTCATGCATGAAATAATCCAATCTCGTCAGCCCCAAGGCAGTGAAGCATCAGAGAAGTAGCTTCCCACCATCAAAGGAGGCCTGGGGAAGTTACCAACATTTCATGATTTTAATAAAACATTTACTTGTCCTGTGTCTAATTTAGTTGGGACTAAGACCAGATAATCCAAGTTCATTTAGTCTAAGGCTGTGTGAGCAAAGGTTTATAGTTTAAGGCACATTCTCTGTTTCTTTCAGGGTGGGGAGGTTGGCTGCTGTTCATTGTTATTTTGAGACCCTGTTACTGACTGTCCGCAGGGCCTGCGTGAGAGAAGGCCTCAGAGACAGGGGCTGACACTGTAACAATTCATCTTCACTTGTGCTGGCTGTTAACCACCAAATGACTAAGAAAAATGCTCATTCCACTATTTCTTGAATAATTATTTTTAGGTAATTATTTAATGACTTTCTGCTAAATTAAATGAACTTAAGTAATTTTTACACTCCCTCCCATATAGTTATAGCATGATTTTAATTACTCTATTTGGTTGCCTTTAACCAATAAATTGAATCTAGTCTTTAACCAATTTTTAATCTAATCAATGATTTAATCTAACCTGCATTCCCTCACTTAATAAAAAGAGGGTAATAGCATGCCTACCCTTCCCCACCTCTCCCCTTCCTTTTTTCACTTCTAAGCTCTATCTTCTGTTCTTTTACATTGTAAGAGGCGATGACGTTCGCCTTCTGTTTAGAGCCTTGACTACAGGTTTAACAAAAAAATTTAAAAAACAATTAATAGTGTTCACATTATAACAACCACATAAGTATTGTTCTCTGCAGAGAAAAGGAGAGTTGTAATTCCATTCCTTTGTACAGGTCCAGCAGCATGGTCCCCTATGCCACTTAGCAGAGAATGTTTACATGGAATCTCTTTCTCACCTTCTATCATTTGCTTGAAATAATGCTACACCTGACTTTATATTTGGACTATTATCTTCTTGGTTCAGCTCTTTATTTTTCTTGGAATTTCTAATGCCTTTTTTTTTCCTTCTTCTTCTTGAGAGAGGAAATCTATATCTTCTTCATCAAATCTCTATTATGTTTCAGGTTCTCGTTCATACTATCTATTGCTTGGCTTACAGTATCTTTTTAAAAACCTGTAAAGTCCTCTCTTAAACAAGATAAGGATGAGAGGACCCTCAGGTTTCCTAAAACAAAATTTTGTCTCAAATTCTCTCACTTTACCCAATGTGTTTAATCTACTGGTGTTTACAAGAATTTTATTTTGGTAACAAACAATAAGCTGCTCATATTATTAATGTGTTAACACTAAATTTTTTCTTACCGTCTTAATTTAGCTCCTTCATTCCCTATTACAATTTCAGACCATAATACCAAGTATAGGCAATTAGTTCTCAGTATGAAAAACAACAAAAGGTATATTGGTTATCAATGCTTGTTAGCACAAAATGCATAAAAACAAAATGCACATTATCTGGAGTGGACAGTACATGGTTCAGTGCCATTTGACCTTGTTCCTGCCAAGGAAGTCAGTAAAGAAGGGAACATTATTTTATATTTGGGTGGACTGGTGTCAATGCCACTCTTAAAAAAAAAAGGTACCCTCTGTATTGACGCTCAAAAATTTGTAAAACAGCTACTGGGAAAGAGTTTTTGGATTGAAGCAAGAAAGCAAAAATTTTTTTAACTCAGATAATTGATAGTTATCTCAATTATTAATTACTAATCAATTGTTTTGCTGGCCACCATCAAAACACCACTGAAATTGTTCACTAGCCTCATCACATTTGGCTTCTCAGAAACCAAGTCCATTGCCAGGTGGCTACCCCAGTTCATTCCTTCTCCGGAAGTTCTCCGCCCTGTCTCGTTCCTGCTCTGCTGTGTGACTCACCTTCCACTTCCCCACCAGAGGCAGCAATTTTAGAGAGGTGCAGATACGTTGTCCCAATGACATCATTTTTGGTAAGACGGTCCCTGTATAAAAGAACATGTTAAGACCTCCATCTATGAAGACAGATCTTCATTTCAACAATAATAAGAGAGAGCCAGAAAAGACCCTAGGCCTCAGAAATCTTCCTGTCCAGTGGGCCTCAAGCTTTACTGTACTTTAAAACCACTTGGAAACCACTACTGCTCCCCACCCCTGCATCCCACACCACCTCTCATCTCCTTGTCTCAAATTCTCTCACTTTACTCAATAAAGTGAGACTTTATTGAGTCTCACTTTTGAGAACATTCTGATGCAAATGGTCCGCCAAGCACCCTCTGAGAAAAATTGATCTAGTCGTACAACTCATTTCAGTTATGGAAACTGAGATTTTTACAGAGGTCAGGGCATTTGCCTATGGCCACACTCAGTACTGTTGTCATAAAGTGAATGGATCAGTTGCAGGCACATAACATGATGAGGGTAATAAAAATCTCATTACACAGAATAAGTGCATGTATCTTATTTTATCATGCTCATACTGACTACTATGACAGTTTAACAACAACAGTGGGCTATTTCTAAGGATCCTTCATAGGGAAAAAAATTCCCTTTCAATTCAAACATTTCTTGAACATCTACTGTGTGACAGATGCTATTTTTCTGACTTCATTTGCTTGCCTATAACCTAAATCTTATCTATATGGTTGGGATAAGTTTGCCCACTACAAGTACCTACAACTTTGTGTATATTTCTGTGAGTATCTTGGAGAGTCTATGAGCCTAACATGAAATGATCTGTAGCTGGGCACATAGTACATGTAACACACAAGGTTTATATTGATAACATCCTCTGTTTAATTCCTTCTCTTCTTTATTCCATCTAGTGTCACACCCACTCTAAAGTTTAGGGCCCCATGGGGGGGAAGAAAGGTTCATTCAGTATTTTGAGGAAAGCTTATACTATAGTATATTATTATGTATATTACAGTAATATTGTATGTTATATATATTATACATTATATAGTATAATAATATTAGGTTATAGAAAGTGACTAATTAAACACAGTATACGTGAGAAAAAATTATTTTTAGGTAGTAAGCCACATGCGTGGGGCTTGCATCCTCTCTGTCCATCCAGAAGAGTCTGGACTACATTTAAAGAATCCTTAGCTTTCCCTCAGTTGTGTAAATACCCTACAGGGTATGTAACCAAAGATCTGGATCCAAGGATTCCCCAGATAAACAGGGTCTCTCTGCACATCTTAGTCTACTATTGCTTTGGAGAGGACAGACTAGGTCAGGGAAAAAACCCACCATTTGTTGTGACCACGGGCAACTCTGGGATGGCTCAGCTAGCAATCAGCCCACTGCAGAGTGTGTAGGCCAGAGTGGTTACCTGATCTATGTAGGGTCCAAGCCCACACTCCTGACAGTTCCTGAGGTCCCTGGAGCACCTTCAGAGTGTCGACTAGGGGTCCCAAGTAACTTAGAGTGAGCTCACGCTCATCGGAAGGGGCATTTTGGCCTCCGGCCCCTTCACGACCCTCAATGAACTGTGATGTAGTTACTGAACAAAGAAAGCCTTCTCCCCTCTTCCCAAAGTGCCTTGTTGCCCTAGTGCCAAGAGGGTACGAACATGCAAGTCAAATACATTTAGCCAAAGGAAAAATCGGGGCCAGACAGGATGGAGACCCAACTGGGTCTCTAACTATCTGTGTGACTGTGGGTAAGTCACCTGACTTCTCTCAGCCTCAGTCTTTGTCTGTAAAATGAACTAATCATAGTCTCTATTCCATAGGGTTAACTCTAAAGACTAAATGGAATAATGTAAGGAAGGCAAGAGGCACAGCACCTGGCACTTAGTAGTGCCTAAAACACAGCAGCTAACATCATAATAAACATTGATGATGATGATGATGATGATGGTGGTGGTGGTGGTGGCGGTGGTGGTGGCGGTGCTGGTGGTGATAATGATGCCGGTGCCAGTGATGATGCTATTTACCATTTCCACTCTCAGGGAGCTAAGGGCTGTCGATTGAATGCCCCATCCAACTAGAACATACCCAAGAATGGCCTCATTATGGCCAATCATTGCTAGGATGCTGGTCTAGTACAAAGTCCATCAAAAAATTTCAATGAATGTTCTTTGCATTCAGATAGGGAGCTCTGTCTACTTTCCTTTCTAACAATAACAAAGAATAGCTCTCAGAATGTTTTGGTGATTCTCCCCAAGAAATAGTTTACTCCATTTCTGAAGTCTATTTTGGGCAGCCTAATGGTATGTAAAGCCTTGATTTTTTATCTTGATTTCTTGTCTTATATTCCGATCATTTTTCCTTCCTTTTGTTTGTGAGCAGTTAAACCAAGATATCCAAAGCTTTTCTGTAACAGCCACTATTATTATTTTTCAAGAAAACACCCAATTCCAGGAGCAGTGTACCCCTTCCCTCTGAAAGAAAAGCAAATGTCCTGAAAAGTAAGAGTTAGACCATCTGAAGTAATGTTTCTCAATATCCAAATATTTAATTCTTTAATTTTGAATTAGACACAAGTCCTTTTTAACTCACCAGTCATATATTGTTAGTTTTATTTTTTCACACACTGAAGGAAACTGTTATAGAGAAACAGAAAAAAAAAAAAAGTGGTTATTTCTCAACTTATTCAGTAACAATTAAAGTATTCTTACTTTTTTCTAAAAGAAAAGAAAGTCAAACCTTGATCTGAAGATTGACGACTTGATTCCACTCAGGGTTTGCATTTTTCTCAATTATATTTGTGCAAACCTGTAAAATTATCAAAACAAAACAGCAGGTATTCAAGTTTCTAATTTCAAAAAGTTTACAATATATGCATACTGGATTATGACTCTAGCAGTTTACTCATAAATTATAGACTTGGTATCCTCGTTAAAGTTTATTTTTCTTGATAAAAATTTGGTAAAATATGACACGGGTTTAACATTGATCTTTGCTTCTTCTGTGCACTAAAAGCTAGTTTTCAATCGCCAGATTACTAACATTGGATTAGTGTAATGACGCAAGAGTTAATATTTAGTGAGCACTTGTTACATGCTGTCTAATAAGCATCTCTGCACTAACATGTCCAAACAGATCTTTTGAATCTGCCCACCAGCCCTTCTCCCTGCTCCCCAAACTGGCTGCTCTTTCCACTGCTGTTCACAAGGGTGTTCAGGCTTGAACCAGAGTCAGCCACAACCCCTCTCTTCCCTTCACATGCCTCATCCAATCCATTGGTAAATGCTGACACCCCTACTGTCATCCCATCTGCCCCCAGATGCCTGCGGCTGGTCCCCATCTGGATCCGCACTTCCTCTCCTGCCTCCTCACTTTCACGTCACTCCTGTGTAGCATCTTCCATCAGCTCCCCAGGTATACTTGCCGTCCTGATTCATATTCTGCCTGCCCCCCTCACCCCACCTCTCTGAGCTCATCTCAGTTTCGTCCCTTGCTCGCTCCACTCCAGTCATGTTGGCATTCTTTTGCTGCAAATGTGTATCCTCCTTGGGGCCTTTACATCTGCTCTTCCTTCTGCCTGGAAGCCCCCCCCTCCCCCCCCAATATGTCTGCATTATCCAGGCCTCTGCTCAAATGTCACTTCCTCCAAGGCGTCCCACTTGATAACCTAGCTGGATACGCCTCCAACACCCCACCCATCACTTCTTGTCCGCTGCTTTATTTTCTGCGGAGCACTTAGCACTAACTGAAATTATGCAACTTCTTATTTGCTTGTTTATTGTTGTCCCTTCTGTTACAAAGTAAGCTCCATGAGCGCAAAGACTGTCTCGCTCACTTCTTTATCCCCAGCTCGTGGGACAGCATCTGATACTTAGTAGGCTCACACTGTTTAATTCCCAAATTAATTAAACTCTTTCAGCAACCCTATGAGATTATCATCATCCTCACATATAGCTCAGAAAACTGAGACTCAGAGGTTAAGGAATTTGCCTTCACTCCCTATGGACAGGGGTCAAGTCTGAATTTAAATCTGGCCTCATTTAGCTCCAGAACTGAGAACTTTTCTGCCATCTCCCACTGACTCTCCTAGGACATAACCCAGTCTGTGTGTGTAGTTTGCCAAATCTCACTTTCATATGGTTCAAATACATAGAAGATGCTACTTCCTCATGCCCAGAACTATCTGTGGTACATCATTATTCTAAATACTATGGAATCCCACTCTCCAATCTTAGACCATCTCTGTAGGTAAAAGTGGTAGTTACAGGTGTTCCTACACCAAGAGTCCCCCAGCTTTTTTCAGAAGACTGGGATGGGGTTCCCCTGCCTGACTGTCTAGTTTCTGCAGCTCAGTGGAGCACGGGTGGTGGAAACATGACAGGAGTGGGCAGCTGGGCACTGGGGGCTGTCCTCTACCACATTTACCAGGGAACATTATTGTTGGCTAGGGACTTCGCCTAGTAGTAAGGTAATGCTTAGACCTGGGAAATCACTTCCACTATTCTAATCTTCCAAAAGACTGAATACTTTGAGTCCTGTACACTTTCCACTCCAAAATAAACCTCTGGAGAAGTCTGGCATGTTCAGACTCAGATAATCTGTGTTTCTGCACAGTGCCCAGCTCATCAGGGGGCTAATTTAACAAAGAATAAACAAGAAATCACTCCAAGGAAAGCACGGTGGTTTAAAAATGTGTTTCTAGAGGCATCTGCATTTAGATCACATACAAACCTTTTTTCCAGCAAAAGAAACTTCTACAAAAGGATCCACTAGGTTTTTCTTATCTGCACTGCCTCCAAATATTTCCTTTACTGTCTGTGAGAAGGCATCATCCACTGGAAAACAACATGTCACACAGCAGAAATTAAATTTGATTCTCTTAAAAGAACAGAAATCACTCAGCAAAATTAAAAATTTTCCCCTGTACAGAAAAACAGTTGCAACAAGAATCATTCTCAAAAGTGGCAAGTACCAGTGGCACTGGATTGCGGAAATCCTTTTTGTCTTAGTTGAGAGAAAGAGAAAATCAACAGGAGCGCCTTGAAAAAGAAATCAATAAATTATTATGTTGAGAATCAATCATTTATTGAGGAAAACAGTAGAATAAAGAAAGTCCATCCAAGTGGGGTAAGAGGCAATTCAAAAACTCAGGCCTAGTTTCAATTTGGAAAAGGTTCCTTAGGTCAGCATATAGGCCTCATCTGACTTTTTCTGAGAAATTCAAGGAAATTTGGCATAATCATAAATATTATATTTAATCAACTACAAACAGCAGGCCTCTGTTTTAACAAACTTAAAAGTGAACAGAGTAGGCCCAAGTAGGCCATATAATGTGAGGTTTAATTTAGTCATTTCATTTAAGATATTTCTGAGGGAAAGATGGTCTGGGGAGGCAGTACAGGGTGTTAAACAAGGTGGGGCGGGGGGTGGGGGGTGGTTCCCCAGTAAAGTAGCAAAACCTGAAGTGCTCCATGGCCTGTACAGTGGGTGCTGCCTCCTGGGGACTGGGAGAGGCGTCCTACGTCCCAGGGCCCAGCAGGAAGCAGACAGGCCAGGTTAGGCAGAGAGGATGCTTGGTCCTCAGCAAGGACAGAGGAGTAATTGGACTAGCCTCTGTGAATAGAATCACTCTAAGCAATTTTTTTTTTAAGTATTTATTTATTTATTTATGGCTGTGTTGGGTCTTCGTTTCTGTGCGAGGGCTTTCTCTAGTTGTGGCAAGCGGGGGCCACTCTTCATCGCGGTGCATGGGCCTCTCACTATCGCGGCCTCTCTTGTTGCGGAGCACAGGCTCCAGACGCACAGGCTCAGTAATTGTGGCTCATGGGCCCAGCTGCTCCGCGGCATGTGGGATCTTCCCAGACCAGGGCTCGAACCCGTGTCCCCTGCATTGGCAGGCAGATTCTCAACCACTGCGCCACCAGGGAAGCCCCTAAGCAATTCTTTTAAATGCATCCAATCTCTTAATATAATAGTGACAGACTTGCAGTTATTGGCACTTAACCACCTTTTGCTCAGTCATTTTTAATAATTAGATAGCAAACACATTTATTTGTTTATAAAATTTCAGTTTCATTTGGGATGAAAGGAGTTAGCAGTGCTGACTGCTGACCTCTGTTTGGTATTCTCTAGAATAAGGGGAAGACGGGGAACCCTGAAGAGAAAAGGGATGTAGATGAATGGGCCAGAGGCTCCATAATGGCCATGGGTCATGACCAATAGGCTGCCCCATGAACCTGCTTGGGCAGCTTTCAGTAGGACCAAAATGAACGAAAATAACTCCATGAAGGCTTTTAAAAAGAAAGACAGGGACTTCCCTGGTGGCACAGTGGTTAAGAATCCACCTGCTCAGGTGCTTTGTGACTACTTAGAGGGGTGGGATAGGGAGGGAGACGCAACAGGGAGGAGATATGGGGATATATGTATATGTATAGCTGATTCACTTTGTTATAAAGCAGAAACTAACACCCCATTGTAAAGCAATTATACTCCAATAAAGATGTTAAAAAAAAAAAAAAAGAATCCACCTGCTAATGCAGGGGACACAGGTTCGATCCCTGGTCCAGGAAGATCCCACATGCTGCAGAGCAACTAAGCCCATGCGCCACACTACTGAGCCTGCGCTCTAGAGCCCGTGAGCCACAACTACTGAGCCCACGCACTGCAACTACTGAGCCCATGCGCCTAGAGCCCGAGCTCCGCAACAAGAGAAGCCACCGCAATGAGAAGCCCACGCACCACAACGAAGAGTAGCCCCCACTCACCGCAACTAGAGAAAGCCCACGCGCAGCAATGAAGACCCAACACAGCCAAAAATATATAAAATTTAAAAAAAAAAGAATGGAGGCCTACTGTAGTCAGGAAGTTATTACCCTAAACTACTGCTAAGAAAGGCAGTTAGCATATGCTTCAGTTAATGTCTCCTTCAAAAAAATCTTTAAAAATAAAGAAGAAGAAGAAAGACATACAGCGGGAGCACCGATCACTATTCAAAGTATGATTTTAACACATCTAATCACGCAGATAACTGGCAATCCTGGGGCAGGATTAAATCGATACGTACTCTGGGGGATGTCCTCCGCTCGGTAGATCTTCAGCAGGAAGGTCACCCATCGGAGGGCGATGCCAGCAGGGAGTAACAAGTTACTCTCCACGTCATCACTGTCATTACCACGATCTTGTATCTCAGGCTAGTGGGGATACAAGATGACAAATTATACACACAGCAAAGCAGAACTTGAAGAAGCCAAATTGGTGCTTATAAAATAAAACCAATCAGAACTGTTTTCATTAGGGTTTCCTGTGTTTTGGGCTTAAGAGTTCAGCACCAATTCAATCTCAAAACTGCTCTACAAAATCAATGCTCATGTTTCTTTGATCAATACACTACAAGAAAATAATGTGTCCTTTTGTAATCTTCTGAGCACTAAATAGTAGAGAAAGAGAGAAAGAGAGAGAGCTCCTGAAGTTCTTCTAATTTCTTTCTGGCCACTGGCTTGCTGCCCAGTTTTCTAGAATAACAACTGTCCCCTTAGGTAGCTATGCCTGATTGTGCAAGGGAGCCATGCTCTGTAGATGCAGTGATGCAGGAAGTCTTAAAAACACATGTATTTTTACTGAATGAAAAACCCACTCATAGACACCAGGAAGGAGCCTAAGTGAGCTGGAATAATAATTCTGTCATGAAGAAAAGAACAACTTCCGGGAAATTGGAGGAACTGGAGGGTCGGAGTTACTGATTGAAAGCTGTGCTCCATTTCACAACTACTGGTGCCCACTGGCTTAACTCCTAGTCCTCTTTTTTAGTGAAAAAAATGTAGAGGGTAGAGAATTTGGGGCTCACGGGAGGCTCATCTCCGGTTCCCAGGACAAACATGCTGACTTTCATGTAGCCTTTAGCACCCGAGCTGGTATCTTCAGGGTCATTGAGGAGAAGCCATTTTCTCATGACAGCGTGACCTAAAATAAAGAAGGCGTAAAAGGACAGGGATACTCTAAAGAGAAGCTGACAGGTCTGTGATTTCATCTGCGGTAAGATAAACAAGCATGTCCTCCAATGTGTCTTCATGACATGCCAAATTCCCCAGCTGAGACTCTATATTAATGTCCTCTGCTTTGCCCTAACTCCCCACCCACGTCCTGCCCCGGTGTGACTTAAACAAGACTCTAAGCTCTATTCACTGGTTTTATAAGTTGATTTTGATAAGGTTAAAATACCCTCAACAAAAGAGAGAAATTATCTATTTTTTACTATTTGGATGATTACCACTAAAAAAAAAAACAAAAGCCATCCATGCTAAACTGCTACTACCATAATTCCCACTAAGTATCCTTTCCTCTTCTCAATCAAGAAAAACATTTTTTTGATTCTCCTTGATCCCTCAAATTTTCTAGATTCCCAGAGTCTTCAAGTTCATGGGAGAACATTACTTACCAGGTTCATCATAAATGAATCCGACATCAATCTGGGAAAAAATAATTTAAAGTAGTTCAAACAGATTTTAAAATCAGTTTTGTCACTTCTAGAAACCATCGTTATTATTACACTTAAAAATAAGGCTTTTGCCTAGACAAACTTCTTTGAGATCCAACATTTCCATCTTACCCTCTCTGCATACCCAATGCTTGGCCTGATGTGTGACACATAGAAGGCTCTCAGTCCATCATTTTGAATGAATGAGCTAGTCTTAGAGCTGGAAGAGACGTGGTGGCCAATGTGCCCTGCTTTGCTTGAGACTTTTCCAGTAGCACAGAAAGTCTCACATTCTGTGGAACCTCTCAGTCTCAGGCAAACCTGGACTTTGGTCACCCTATGAGAAGTCACCTACCCAGTATTCCTCCTCCTTTTTCTCCAACTAATTAATGCTAATGCTAATACTAATATACACACTGATTGGGCACTTCAGTATGCCAAGTGCTGTGCTAGGTGCTTTATATATCCTATCTCACCTGGTCTTCACAATGACCCCATTTTACAGATGAAGAAACTAAGGATCACAGAGGTTGACATGTGGCTAGTTGGTGGCAGACAGTGTATGAACACAGGTCTGCCAGACCCAGATCATCTTCTAGGACTTCTAATGACTGGGAGCTCCTTCCTTCAAGAAGCAACCCAGGGCTTCCCTGGTGGTGCAGTGGTTAAGAATCCGCCTGCCAATGCAGGGGACACGGGTTCAAGCCCTGGTCCGGGAAGATCCTACATGCCGCGGAGCAACTAAGCCTGTGCGCCACAACTACTGAGCCTGCGCTCTAGAGCCAGAGAGCCACAACTACTGAGCCCATGCGCTTAGAGCCCGTCCTCTGCAACAAGAGAAGCCACCGCAATAAGAAGACCGTGTACCGCAATGAAGAGTAGCCCCTGCTTGCCGCAACTAGAGAAAGCCTGTGCACAGCAACAAAGACCCAATGCAGCCAAAAATAAATAAATAAAATAAATTAAAAAAAAAAAAAAAAAGAAGCAGCCCATTCCACGTAGAATTGCTGAGAAGGCACCAACCAAGTCTTTGTCATTAACTGCAGTGTGAGTTACTTGGAAAAGCATCTTGATTCTCTTCCCTGGTTTGGCTTGCCTTTCATACTCCAGATTTACAGTAATTGGCTTTGTAGATAGAGCTCTGGGCCACTGGCAAGTGGCGCTGGGTAATGGGCTTCTTGCCACGGTCAAGCACCCTTCCCTTTGTAGCAGTGCACTGGCTTCCATCCACAGCAGGAATTCTGTGAAGGGCCCTGGTGTGCCAGTTTCTGGGCATCTTACTTTAGGACACTGGTAAGTGCTGTACTTTGGAAGTTGACTAGACCCAGGTCAGAGGACACTCAACTGGCTTCTAGCGCCCAGGGCATTCATGTCCAGCCTTCAACAACAATCACAGCATCAATGCCTTACACATAACCTTAAGATGTCACCAAGATGGGCATCCTGAGACCTGGCCAGGAATCAGATTCCTCATTATGAAAGTGCCCATCTTTGATGTAAGTTGAATAAAACAGACAGTTGACACCCACCTTAAATTCCCCCATCAGACAATCTGCCCGCAGAGAATGGGAATTATAAACCTGGAAGAAAGGAGAGCAGTGAAAAGATTATTGGCTTCATCTGGCAGGTAGTGAGCGCTACCCTCCTACTCCGTGGCCCCCTTACCCGAATGCTGATGACCTCATCCATCAATTCAGAAGGAGTCAGGTGGATATTGTAGAAAAATAACTGTCGAAACAAGAGAGAAAAATGTTTGAATGTCAGCAGGGGTAGTCTAAGGTTTAGTGGGATCTGATGCTACAATTTGGGGGGGGGGGGCCTTCCTAAAAAACTACAAGACACAACCCCAAATTAGGTGTGACCACGTAAACCCACTGAAGGACCTTGGAAAAGGCCCTCAGGTTAAGTGTCATGAACTTCAACTTAAACTCTGCATGTCAGGAAAAGGAAAAAAAGTTAAGTAACAACTGTAGTTTCTTGATTTTTGTTTTTTAATAGTAGTAATTTATTGACGCTTACCATATGCCAAGCACTGGTAAGCACTTTATTATTATTTATTTATTTATTTTTGGCTGTGTTGGGTCTTCGTTTCTGTGCGAGGGTTTTCTCCAGTTGCGGCGAGCGGGGGCCACTCTCCATCGTGGTGCACGGGCCTCTCACTGTCGCGGCCTCTCTTGTTGCGGAGCACAGGCTCCAGACGCACAGGCTCAGTAGTTGTGGCTCACGGGCCGAGTTGCTCCGTGGCATGTGGGATCTTCCCAGACCAGGGCTCAAACCCGTGTCCCCTGCATTGTCAGGCAGATTCTCAACCACTGCGCCACCAGGGAAGCCCTGTAGTGTTTTTTTAACTAAATAAAATTGTTCATTTGGGACCAGATATCTAGTAGCTAACTAAAGACCTAAGGCAGGCACTTCCTGGTGGCGCGGTGGTTAAGAATCCGCCTGCCAATGTAGGGGACACGGGTTCGAGCCCTGGTCCAGGAAGATCCCACATGCCATGCAGCAGCTAAGCCCGAGCGCCACAACTACTGAGCCTGTGCTCTAGAGCCCACGAGCCACAACTACTGAGCCCATGTGCCACAGCTATTGAAGCCCGTGCCCCGCGAGCCCATGCCCCACAACAAGAGAAGCCACCGCAATGAAGAGTAGCCCCCGCTCGCCGCAACTAGAGAAAGCCTGAGCAGCAACAAAGACCCAACGCAGCCAAAAACATTAATTAATTAATTAATTAATTAAGGAGAAAAAAAAACCAGAGACCTAAGGTTATTTCATGTGCTTAAGGCTTGCATGTCTGGAAAGTTGAGGTTAATTCTCTTCCATTTTTAGCGCTATTGTTTCTATCCAGTGACTCTAATTTTGTTCTTTCTAACAAAACATCTTTAAAGCCAACTCTGCCCATTAGATAATGTTAGGGCCTCAGTAGAGTCGGTATAGACCACATTTTAACTCATTGTTACAGTTAAGTTTAAGGTTGATTCCTGGGAAATGAAAATTGGGTATAAAAAAGTTGTACCATAAAGCCAAAGTTTATGTGTCGATAAACTTTCGTCCTAAGAGAGAAAGACTGAGCATTTACTTAAACTGAGACTTGTTTCTACTTTTTACTTAGAAATATTTCAAATTCACAGAAAAAAATGAAAATGGTAAATAAACACCATCTTTCACCTATGTTCACCAATTGTCATCATTTTGGGACACTAGCTTTTGGCTTTGTCACTTTTTTTTTTTAACTGAACTATCTGGAAGAAGGTTCTAGATAACATAACACTTCACTCCTTAAAAATACATTTGATGCATCTCCTAAGAGCAAGGATATCTTTTCATAAAACCATAATATAATTATCACACCC
This sequence comes from Eschrichtius robustus, assembly GCF_028021215.1. Lineage (NCBI taxonomy): Eukaryota > Metazoa > Chordata > Mammalia > Artiodactyla > Eschrichtiidae > Eschrichtius > Eschrichtius robustus. The sequence continues at coordinate 105,456,773 of NC_090830.1, forward strand.
AAGAAATTTAACATGTAACAGTCAGCTTTCAAATTTCTACAGTTTTCCTGAAAAAAGTTCTTTTTAGCTTTTTTTTAATCCAGAATAAAATAAATAAGTAAGTAAGTAAATAAATAAATCTAGGATTCACTCAAGGGTCTTACATTGTATGTGGTTGTTGTATCTCTTTAGTTTCCTTTTATCTAGAACAATACTCCTGGCTTATTTTTGTTGTTTATTTCTATCAAGACCAGTTGCTTTGCAGAATATCTCACAATCTGGATTTTTGTCAATTTTTCCTCATTGTTAGATTCAAGTTGACCATTGGACAAGAAATGACACAGATGATGCTGATTACTTCCATTATATCACATCAGGACACACATGTCCATTTGTCCCATTATTGGTGATACCAAGTTTAATCACTTGGTTAAGAATATATGTGTAAACTAGGGATTTTTTAGTAAAATCCTTTTACTGATTTATGAATTGGTCTGAGAATCACTTATTTGATTCTTCCCTTTTACCAAGAGATCTATCTCAAAAGAATTCATTAAAATGGAAAATTCTGAGCTGGAGATTCCTGCAGAATGAGGTTGAGTAAATATTTGTCCTGCATTATAAACACTTGGATGGGTCCTACGCTCTAGGCATCAAGTCGTCCCACATCTCACCCTCCCTGCAAACTTGTCTTGTCCTCCAACGTGACTCTCTCCCAGCCTTTCCCGAAGTCCACTTCCAGTGCCCCATCTCCATATGCACCCACCTCTGTGTTAGCATTGACACTACCTAGCTGCCTGCTGTTGCCTGCAATTCATCTAAGAAGTTAGAGGTGAGAATAAGATGGGGCCTTTGAAAAGCTGGGGTCCAGGTTGAACAAAGGGAAAGAAACAGGAACACCACAGGGAAGAAACCGGTTCCTTTTGTGAATAGAAGTCAGAAAAAAACCAACGCCAGAGCCAGGGCTGGGATTATAAACTGTAGGGAACTAAGAGGAACTGTGGTACCAAAGGCCTGGCCTCAGAGACCAGAGCATGAGACCCAAGGAACCTCAGAAATGCATCTCCTCAGCAGAGTAAGGCTGGACTCCGAAAAATTCCCCAAACTTATCATTTCTCTTCACAGTCCTAAACGTGGAGTTTTGTGGCATTGAAGACAACTGTCAAGGTATTCAGTATTTTTGAGGAGTGTTGCAGAAGAGGTCAACAGAACAGGCTATAACCTCAGTATGGAGGAAAAAAACCCTTTTTGCTCATAATTGCTTTTTTTAACCTATATTATTTTTATAGTCAAGTAGGTTTTGACACCTTTGACAATCGGGTTACTTAGTTACATGGAGTCACCCCTCAGAGACATCTGCTAATTAAAAAGAGCAAAGGCAGGTGTAAGTCCTTTGTGTGCTCCATCATAAGGGTCGTGAGGACCCATTAGAAAGGGCTCCCTCCAGAAGTTGTTGCAAAACCACCAGAAAGACACTGGCAGCTCTGAGAACCAGCGACGAAGCAGGCCACTTGACTTCAAGACCCAGTGGTTCTTAGCGCAGAACGTTTAACGCCGGAACTTTGTACCGTGTGCGCACATGTGTTCCCCTCCCACAGGGAACTGGAGAGAGGTGGGTGGAAGCCGGGAAGGTGCATATAAATAAAACAGACTCACAGAGCAGGACATGCATTCACCCATTTACCTCATCAAAAAACGGATTGTTCCCTCGCTTGATTCTTGTTCGGTGGGTCTGGCCACAGATGTGGACTTTGACCACAGGCCTGATGTTGTTGCCACTTAACTGCCGGCCCTCGATCACCCAGACACGGATCTGCAAGCACAGAAGGGGAGTCGTCACTGAGCCTTTCCCAGCACGGCATGTAGGAGAATCCTCAGGTGTGGCCTCAGCTCGTTCACCTGTCAGGACCGCTGAAACCAGGCCAGCGCAGCTTTGCAATGTCCTGTGCTTGCGGACTGGGAGTAGCCACCTGCGCTCATTCTCATGATGGGAACTGGGGTTGGGTTGCAAAAACCAAGATCATTAGTGGGGTTGCAATAGTCCAGATCTGGCCCAGGAAAGCACAGGACATGACGAAGGCTGCTGCTCAGACCCCAGCCTCCTACTTGGTCTTCCTGAGCCCTGAGAGGTACCAACTCACTCCATGGCTGTCTCCCAAGGAAGTAGCCAGAGCTGTGAAAAACACAATACCTGTGACTGTATTCTTTGATTAGCTCTTTCCTACCACCGAAGGGGATTTTATTTCTCTGAAGAGCCTCATGTGGATTGACTACATCTACTGCTGCTTGCAGAAGAAAGATGGGGAGCTCTTCTTGTTGGGTTTGTGCCCTGACATCTCTTTTTATTAGTTGAGCCACTGCCCACAGGCAGAAGCTCTTCCAGCAACACCACAATTGCCAGAAGCTGGACAACACAGGGTTGGTACAACGGGAATACGGCCCCTCGGGCTGTTCCTACCTGGAAGTCCTGTGGCTTGTTGGACAGCATCCACCGGCTGCTCTTCCCTTTTGTGAGCCTCCGGGCAAGGTGAGCTTCCGACACCATCCGTCCCGGCCCCCTGGGCCCTGGGACCCTGACCGTACTGTCCAACCCGTCCTCATCACCGCCATCCTCCTCCTCTTCTCCTAGAACAACAAAAAGGGATCAGTCAGAGACAGCCCTCACCCTGCATGCGTCTGAACACTCTGGTTTCCTGGACCCAAGAGGGTTTTCCGTGTCCCTGAGGCAGCAGGTGAAGGAGACACTTCTTGGTGACACCGACTTGGGATGAGTTGTGACTCAGATACAGCTTCTTTAGGAAAATGCATTCACGTGCATCAGAGCACTCATTCAGGCTGTCTTCAAGGTGACAGGGAGAGCGTCAGAGGCCATGGGGAGAGCGAGGAGATGGTGCAAATGGACCCAGCCAGAAATCACTCAGTTCTGACCTGGGAACCCTGCCTGAGGTCAGGGGCCTTCCTGCAGTAGGACGGCAAGGTGGGGAAATGCCAGGGAAAATTGAAGCCTTGCAGGGGATACTTCAACTCCACCCTTCCCGCTACAGATCTTTTCTTTAGATCTTTACTCATGAGGTTTTGTACTGTCTCCTTTCTGCCTGAGCCTCCTGATTCTCAAATGCCCTCTCCACCCTCATGGCAGATGAGAAACTCACCCCCAGTTTCTTGCCACGCAGACCAAGCTGGCCATCATGCTCTCCCTCCGTCCTCCTGGTCTATCACTTCCATACACATCTGTCCCCTAGCTTCCCTTCACACTCAGGGGAAAAATGTGTTTCAAGTGAACCCCCTCCCCATGCCTGAGATCCCACTTCCTGCTGATTCTTTGGGGACCCCTTAAATGTCCCCCCTTTCAAGTACCTCCAGTGGCTCCTTCCCCATAGGGACTGCCCCTCTGCCTTCAGATATACACAGATCTTTCTCTCCTAAAATAACAAAAATCAACTCTGCCTTCTATATCTCCCCTTTTTATGATTCACAAACTCTTTAAAACTCAATGACAAACTTCAGTTATTTTTTTCTTAATAGACAAAAAGTTTGAACTCCTGGTAATCTGTACAATATAATTTAAGAGAGACTAGAAGACCAACTAACTACCTTGTCTAAAAAATACCAGCATTTGCACTCCCTACCTTTGGATCTTGAACCTCCTTCTTTACAACGCAAAATCACATAGGAGACAATTTCAATATGGAATCATGTGCCAGTCACTCACATCATAGTATGAATTAGTTCCATCAAATCGCCGTGTAGCATGGCTCTTAAAGCTTGGGCTTTGGAGTCATGCTGTTTGGGTTGGAATCCCAGTTTTGAGCTATGTGAGTCTGAGTAAGTCTCTTAATTTCTGTTTCAGTCTCCTCATTTGTAAAAAGGGGGAAATAATAGTATTTACCACTAGGTTACTGTAAAAATAAAATTAATCTATATGCAAAGCCTTTAATACCATGCCTGGCACAAAGCACAACCCAACAAATTAAATTTTTCTTTCTTTTTCTTCTTTTTTTTAGTTTTGTTGAGAAATCAGTTTTGTTGGAGCACTTCCTAGCGAGCAGTTAAGGGGCGGGGGGGCGGGGGGCAGTGAGTGAGCAGCACAGGGGACAGGGCATAGAGTAAGAAAGGGGCAACCACAAGGAAGTAAAAGGTCCCCCCAATGTACTGCCTCAGAGTTTAGTCCAGGAGGAACCTTCCTTCTCACCACCCCTGCATTCATTCTTGCCCCATCTAAGCCTGGCACCTGCTCTGCAAAGGTCAACCGTGGACCTCTTCTTGCTAAGCTCAGGGGCCTTTTCTGAATCTTCATGCTCCACCTTCCATGGCATTGGACACTAGGGCCCACGCATACTTCTCTGAATTGTGCGGCTCTCCTGCTGGCACTCTGAATATTTTCAGGGCCTTTCGAAGCCCCCCTCTTTGTCTCCAGTTCATCAAGTGTGCGTTCCCACTCTGTTCCTCAGTCCTCTGCTCCTCTGACCCAACGTTCTCTGGAGCCACACTTCAGTCTTTCAAGGAGTCACAGACCTGCAGAATTTAGACTAGAAGGGACCTTAAAGATCCTCATCCAACCTGCCCCTCACCCCATTTTATAGGTAGGAAAACTGAGGTCCAGAAAGCTGAAGCAACTTGTTAGGTTATTAGGAGCTGAGCTAAAACCAAGACCACATCTTCGCCCTCCCTCACTGGTTTAAGACTGGATCTAGAACCAGGCTGCAGGTGAAGGTGATGCTGTGCTCCTAGTTCCTCAACATCTTTGTCAGGACACCAGGAAACCCCACAGAAGCCACAGGTGGAGAACAGCTACCTCTGCGTGATAATCTGGGCCTCCTCTTCCCTATTCTTTAAGAGGCTTCAAAAGAAGGGTTTGCCTGGGGCCCGGATCCGAGTTCTCAGAATGTGCTTCCTCTTCTCCACCAGGTGGGCTCCTCACCTCCCTCAAGTTCCAGATGAAACACCGTCTTGGTCTGTCCCCACCACCATAGAGTGAGTCCCCCCTCTTGTGTCTACCACACATTGTTCTATCCAGTCCTCACCAGTCTTGCACCTGTTATTAACCTGTGCGCCTCCCCACTACCATCCACTCTTCAGAAGCTGAGGGCTTGCCATTTTCTTCTTTGTACCTGCCCTGTGCCTGGCACACACCCTTCTAGTACATAGCAGGGGCTTGATGAATGTGGAATGAGGAAACAAACGAACGAGGACATCCTGACCCCTGCTTGAGCCTTCTCGAGTTCTCCAGCAGTTTGGCAAAGCTCCCACAGGGCTCACGGGAGAGGGCACCCAGATGCCAGGGGGCGCTCCTCCCAACCCTGGCACCAGCCTCAGGGAAGCATGGACAGTCAGGCTCCCCTGTGCAAACCTGTTCCAGACTGGGCAATGGCTGGGCCACATGGCTTTAAGCCTCCTCCAACAACTAACATGAACTTTCTTGGACCACCCTGGGCCCAAGTGAGATTTCCTCCCTGTTGTGGACTGTTCCACTTGGGGTTGGTGGTTGTTTACGGCAAAAGAAGGGGTAAATCGTAGCCCTTTGTGGTGCTGGACTCTGAACAAATCCTCTTTAAGCTCTTGATGGATGTTCCAGAAACAGACTGCAGGTAACAAAGAGCCAATTTCTTCTGGAAACCTTCTGCTAGTCAGACTTTAGGCTGCAGGGATGGATCAGAGGGAAACCACATCAAGTCATGTCTACCACCCGCATCTCTACGTAGCAGCAAAAGGCTGTTTGAGCAGGAAATCGCCCCTTTATGTGGCAGGAAGCTGCACAGAATTAAACAATGCTAACACCCTAAGTGTTCCACAAAGAATGACCGGGGCCCTTAGGGCACTGCCGAACACACCCTTCTGCACAAGTTGTGAAATTACCCAACATTAGCCACTGAACTGGCATGCCCCGCCCCGTATTGAGACCCAGGCATGCCCTGGAACGCAGCCAAGAGGATCTACAAAGTATGAGTGTTTCATGACCACAGAAGGCAACAGTAAGTTAGGAACTGCTGACTGAATAGGATGTTGCTGGTTGTATTTGCTTCCTAGGGCTGTTGTAACAAAGTAGCACAAACTGGGTGACTTAAAACAACCAAAATTTATTCTGAGTTCCAAAACCCAGAATTCCTAAATCAAGATGTTGGCAGGGCCCTGCTCCCTTAGAAGCCTCTAGAGAAAAAGACTTCCTTGCCTCTTAGTAGCTAGTGGCTCCTGGCAATCCTTGGTATTCCTTGGCTCATGGCTGCATCACTCTAACCTCTGCCTCTGTTGTCACATGGCCTTCCCCCCTGTGTGTCTGTGGGTTCTCACCTATTCTCATAAGGACACCGGTCACTGGATTTAGAGCCTGCCCTAATCCAGTATGACCTCATTTAACAGATTACATCTCCGAAGACCCTATTCCCAAAAAAGTTCACATTCTGAGTTTCTGTGTAGACAGGACTCCAGTGGCCATCTTTTGTATCTTTCCAGTTTGTTCTTTCTATGACTCCAGTCCACGGTGTGCAGTCACACAGGCTGCCCCAATCTATGGACCACATCACATCCCCTGCCCCCCACTTCCTTCATGTCCTTTTTTCCTAACCTGTTAGATTCTGGGATCTAACACTGCAATCGCTCCTCTAAGTGCCCCTCAATCCCTCCCTTCCCCTCACTTCATCGTACTCACCTGGTTCATTTGACTCTCCACTTACTACACTCATTCACAAAGGTAACTGAACTTGAACACACACCTTACTGACTAGTGTCACTTTAATTTCATGATCTCAAACCTTCAGTGGACTCACAGGATTGCCCAGCTATCCTACCATGTTTCCAAAGTACCTATGTCCAAGTTCTCCTAAATCCTGGTTTGAAATGGCCATTGATTAGCCAACAAGGTCAAATCCCTTCACCTCTCTGAACTCCCACCTGTTTTGCACCTTGAAAGCTTCCAACATTCTATCCTTCTCACCATCAGCTAATGACCTTCCTTCTTATTTCACAGAGAAAATAGGCAATCAGGGTGGCCAGGACTACCCTAGCCAGCAGGCTTCTTTATCCAAACACTTCCCATGCCTCTCATCTTTTCCACCTAAGCACTAATTGGGCCACTATCCCACCTAATCCTCTTCCATTCCTTGATGGAGACGCCTTTCTTTATCAATATTTTTGCTTTTTTTTTTTTTTGTCAGTATTTACTATTTCCCCACAGCAACCCTGTTCTTCCAGAGTCCTAGAATGCCAATCTCTGCCTGTGATATTAATTTTGCTTCTCATGACGAGGTCTTGTTAAATGGTCGTACTGGTTAAGGCAGAATTTAATTACCTTGGGCCAAAGGTCATTGCAAAATCAGGACAGAAGGCTGGTATGGTGTCATCAGTGTAAGTTAAAAAGTACAAAGCAGAACACGAGAGAGTAAGTTTCTAAGCATGAAAACATTTTGGAGATAATATGCTGATTTAGCTGGAATGTTGAATAATAACTTTGCTGGGTTTCTAACATGCTAGAAGTTATATAAATAAATATCTGCATTCAACCATAAGCAATTCATTACCTTTCACTCTGATTTTTGGGTAAATGGCACTATATGGGCCCTAAGAATCTTCCGGAACGGTTCCAATCCATTGACCAAAGCAAAGGTACCATAAAAGTGCCTGTAACCAAACAGTGATGCAAACACAGGCTGGCAGGGAAATTCTGGCAGCATCTAACTTTGATTGATGGAGGCTGTGAGCCAAGCTAGGAAATGCTGCCCAAAGAGCTCTGTCTGGATCAGGACAAGATAATGTTAACCAGGTAAAATGCTCAACTCCATGGCTTCTCAAAGTGAGCTCCATAATCAGCCTTCATCAGGATCTCCTGGAAGTTCCTGTTAACCATACAGATTGGCGGGTTCCCCTTCAGATCAGCTAAATTAGACCCTCTGGAGATAGATGCTGGAAATCTGCACATTTAAAGATTTCCCCCAATGATTTTACTAAGTCTCTAAAATTTAGGAACCACTTGTTTATTATCATCACTTTGACTTTCCTAAATATCCTGGGGGGGGGAAAAAATGGCCTAATACAATCAGTTTGCTGGACAAAGCCAATTAGAGACCTAATCGTGGAAACAGTGCCTGCAATGATGTTCTAGCACATTGATCATGTTCCAGGGCAGCTCTGAACAAGACAGTCCCTTGTTCAGAAAACTTCCCATGGATCCTCAAGGTCTGTTCATCGAGGACAAATGTCTCAGTCTGGCACTCCCGGCCCTCAGGAACATGCTTCCCTTTTATTACTCCTCTCAATGAATCAGTCACTTTGGCCTATACACTAGTGTTCACCAAAATGCCCCTCTTGAACAAAAACTTAAACCATATCTATGGCTCATCTATCATTCACTCATTCATTCATTCAATCAATCAACCATGCATTTACTGGACAATTGTGGTTTTCCAAGTGCTGTACTAGGCGGTAAGGATACACAGTTGAAATACACAGCTGAAAAAGCACTTTCTCTAAGAATTTGTTTCCCACATAATAATTAGCTTAGTCTTCCCTTGAGGAATTTATTAGATTCAGCTCTGACCTATAGTTATTCATGTTTATATCTTACCTTTCTACTGAAACACAAGCTCCTGGGGGCAAACAATACCTTTCTCACCTCTGTATGCTCCACAGACAGGTATCAGTAAATGTTTTCTGAACCAGATTGAATTTAACTTCAAGCAAAGTGACTCTGGTGTTCATGGAATGAAATGAATTTGAAGTGGCCAACTCTGGCTATGAATGTTTTTTGGTTTTTTTTCTTTCTTTTTTTTTTTTTTTTTTGCACTTCTAGCATTGAACAATGCATACTTTTAACAGATTGTTCTTCAAAAATAGATGTGAGATTTTAAAAGTAGTTTATTCTGGCCACGGGGACGTAGGCTCCAGTCAAGCTAAATGACATCTGGCAAATCAAGTCGGCAAAGTAACAGGTTTTCAGAAGGTCAAGCTGGTGGTCTGAGTCAGCCCACCCCTCTGTCATGGGAAAAGTCTCGGAGGCAGGCAATGAAAAGCAGACCTTTTGACACCACACATTTTCAGTTAAGCCACCTATGCCCTAGGCTCTTCAACCTTTGTCATTTTGAAATAAGAGCTTCAGGAAAGCATTCCTTAAAAGTGAACCCCTTAGATACAAACCAAAGACCTGATCCATGAAAGCAATCATTGATAAGCTGGGCTTCATTAAAATTAAAAACTTCTGCTCTGTGAAATACAATATCAAGAGAATTAGAAAACGAGCCAAGAAGTGGAGGAAACATTTGCAAAAGACACATGTGATAAAGGACTGTTATCCAAAATATACAAACAACTCTTAATCTTAAAACTCAACAATAGGGACTTCCCCGGTGGTGCAGTGGTTAAGAATCCACCTGCCAATGCAGGGGACACGGGTTCGAGCCCTGGTCCGGGAAGATCCCACATGCCGCAGAGCAACTAAGCCTGTGTGCCACAACTACCGAGCCTGCACTATAGAGCCCAAGAGCCACAATTACTGAGCCTGCGTACCACAACTACTGAAGCCCATGCACCTAGAGCCCGTGCTCCGCAACAAGAGAAGCCACCGCAAATGAGAAGCCTGCACACCGCAATGAAGAGTAGCCCCCACTCGCCGCAACTAGAGAAAGCCCGCACACAGCAACCAAGACCCAACACAGCCAAAAAATAAGTTAATTTTTTAAAAAAATTAACAATAAGAAAACAAACAACCTGTAAAAAATGGGCCAAAGACCTTAACAGAAACCTCACCAAAGATATGCAGTTAGCAAATAAGCATATGAAAAGATGTTCCACATCATATGCCATCAGGAAAATGCAAATTAAAACAATGAGATACCACTACATAGCTATTAGAACGGTCAAAATCCAGAACACTGACAACACCAAATGTTGGTGCAACAGGAACTCTCATCCATTGCTGGTGGGAATGTAAACTGGTACAGCCACTTCAGAAGGCAGTTCGGTGGTTTCTTACAAACTACACATACTCTTACCCTATCACCCAGCAGTCATGCTCCTTGGCATTTATCCAAAGGAGTTAAAAACTTAAGTCCACACAAAAACCTGCACATGGATACTTATAGCAGCTTTACTCATAATTGCCAAACTTGGAAGCAACCAAGATATCCTTCAGTAGGTGAATGGATAAATAAACTGTGGTACCTCCAGACAATGGAGTATTATACAGCACTAAAAAAAGAGCTATCAAGTCATGAGAAGACATGGAGGAACCTTAAATGCACATTACTAAGTGAAAGAAGCCAATCTGAAAAGACTGCATACTGTATAATTCCAACTCTGTGATATTCTGGAAAAGGCAAAACTACGGAGACAATAAAAAGATCAGTGGTTACCAAAGGTTGGGAGGGGGTGTGGGGAGAAGACGCATATGCAGAGCACAGATGATTTTTAGGGCACTTAAAATATTCTGTATGATATTATGATGATAGATATATACCATTATACATTTGTCCACACCTACAGAACGTAAAACACCAAACGTGAACTCTGAGGTAAACCATGGACTTTGGGTGATTATGATGCGTCGATGCAGGTTCATCCTTTGTAAAAAAAAAAAAAAATGCACCATTCTGGTGAGTGACCAGATTGATAATGGGGAAGGCTATTCATACGTGGGGGCAGAGGGCATTCGGGAAATCTCTGTATATTCTTCTCAATTTTGTGGTAAACCTAAAACTTCTCTTAAAAAAAGAGTCTTAAAAAAACAATAAACAAAAACCTACGAACCTCTAAGTATTCAATTCCCGTGATCTGTGGTCATAATTAGTTTCTTCAACTTGCAGAGGTGAATTTTCCTAAAAATCTTCACTTTTGTGTTCTATCATTAACATTTCAAATTTCTTCTTTGCAGATCCCACTATGTGGATGGTAACCTTTAAAATCAATATCAGTAGTGGTGAATAGTGGTTATCGTAGGTTGGGACTATGAGAGATTTGTATGTTCTTGTGTCTTATATTCCCTGTGATGTTTATATTTTTATAAGCAGATATGCTTTTGAACTCAAAAAACACCCCCAATGAGTTCATGTTTTAAAATTTGAAAAGATCTATTGATATTTAAATTAGAGGGAGTGGACGCGTTACTTTTACACAAAATGGTAAAGATTTTTAAAGAGTCAGTTTAAGGAAAGTGAAAAAAACCAATTTCTTGGCCAGACGTTCTGTTTATGTTAAGGTCTGTGATGGCAGGAGGTGTGGCTGCCTTGCCGTTATTTCTGTCTCATGTTTGTTGCTCTTATTTCCCCCAAGACTGTAAGGTGTTGGTTTTTTTTCCTTAGTGTCTTCCCTAGCATGGAGTTGTACTAAGTACTCAAAGATATCTTTGCTTGGTTGAATTGTCACATTAAGACAAAAAAAGTTTTATCTTAAAACATCCAGATAGGGACTTCCCTGGTGGTACAGTGGTTAAGAGTCCGCCTTCCAATGCAGGGGGCGCAGGTTAGATCCCTGGTCGGGGAACTAAGATCCCACATGCTGCGGGACAACTAGAGAGCCCGCGTGCCACAACTACTCAGCCTGTGAGCTCTGGAGCCCACGCACTGCAACGAAAGATCTCACGTGCTGCAACTAAGATCCTATGCAGCCAAATTAAAAAAAAAGTTAAAAAAAAAAATCCAGATAATCTAGGACATTAAAAGATTTTTCTAAGTTTCTTTTAGCCAGATTATGAAATCATTGTTCAGAACGCCACCCTTGACCCAGCTGTGGTGAATGTTAATTTCATAGAACAAAGATGGCACTTCCAGATCAAAGAAACCTGTTCATTTTTCAAATAAAGAAATTTCACTTTGTCATTTCACACTTAAACATAAAATTGCCCTGCGGACACAGCTCATTTGCAGGCCAGCACTTGCTAACGTTCTTTGAAATCCAAATAAAAGGAACCCAAGTTCTGGCTCATTTCCTATCTCCGTCCAGCAGTATCAGGTATTAAAACGAACTTCTGAGGCAGACCTTGGCCACCTGCCATTGGAACCCGCTGGAAATCAGCTAGCTTCCTAAGAGGATGGGGGACTCAGTCCACAAGCACTGCTGGAGCTTGACTTGTGCTGCCAAGACAGCCCACGAGGTGAGGAGAAGGAGCCTTGGGCAAAGGAAGCCTGGATGGCAAGGGTTTTCTCCCCAGTGGGTTTAAAATTTCAAGAGTTGGTGCTTTTCTCATTTCTAAGGAAGCAGTCTTTGCTCCGGGGAAATGGCGTGTTTTCTGAGCTTGGGCTTACAAGGGTCCATCTCAGGAGATGGGACCTCCCCCTATGCTCCTAACAGCTTGATAAATTGCTTATTCTCAAAGTCTTCCTGGTCCATTAGGACACAACCCACCCCCCTTTTTTAAGATATTTAACAAAAAAGCATTTAGTCATCTCAACATGACTCTGAGCCAAACCAGATCATTCTTTTCTAATAGCTCTGCTTTTTAGAGGAAGCAATTTGAATGTTCATACAGACTGTGGCCCTCAACTGAGCTCATAACTACAGCTACCCAGAATTGTTTTTGTAATGATAATAATAATAAAGACTGCATTAAGGTAGAACTTACTCTATGCCAGGCACTGGGCTAAGTGCTTTCTATGCATTATCTCATTTAATCCTTGCAACCACTTCATGATGTGCTACTGTTCTCCCCCACCTTACAGTAGAGTAACTGAGATTCAGACAAGTTTAGTGACTTACCCAAGGTCACATAGCTAATTAACAATAGACACAGAGGGGCTTCCCTGGTGGTGCAGTGGTTGAGAATCCGCCTGCCAATGCAGAGGACACGGGTTTGATCCCTGGTATAGGAAGATCCCACATGTCACGGAGCAACTAAGCCCATGCGCCACAACTACTGAGCCTGCGCTCTAGAGCCCGTGAGCCACAACTACTGAACCCGCACGCCACAACTACTGAAGCCTATGCGCCTAGAGCCCGTGCTCCTCAATGGGAATCCACCGCAATGAGAAGCCCACACACTGCAATGAAGAGTAGCCCCCGCTCGCCGCAACTAGAGAAAGCCTGCGCACAGCAGCGAAGACCCAACACAGCCAAAAATAAAGAAAGAAAATAAATAAATTTATAACAACAACAACAACAAAAACAATAGAGAGAATCTAACGTAGGCTAGTATGACCCCAAAGCCCTTACTCTTATCCATAATGTTACACCTTGAGAAAAAAAAAGTCTTGTCTCCAAACCTGAATTGAAAGTTCCTGGAGGGGAGGAGGTGTATTTTAAAGAATTTACCACCCTCACTGCAGCATTGAGCAATGGGTCAGGAAACCCAGCAACCAATTTCTTTACTCCATAAATACTAAAGTTGTGTGATGCCAGTTCACTGTAAACTATAAGTTTACTCTTTCTACTTGAATGAACCTCAGTGCTATTTTTTTCCTAAAGGCCCGGCTCAAGGAGTACCTCAAAAGGGCCCATTTAACATTTTGGCTCTTGAAATGGAATAAACATAATGAAACTGTCTTTTATCTACCAGTATACAGGGCTGAATAGTGTCCTCCCAAAAGTCTTGCCCATCTGTAACCTCAGAATGTGATCTTATTCAGAAACAGGGTCTTTTAGATGTAATCAAGTTAACCTGAGATGACACTGGATTAGGGTGGGCCGAATCCAATGACTGGTGTCCATATAAGACGTGAGAAATTTGGACATGGACACACAGAGAGAGCACCATGTGAAGACAGAGACACACAGGGAGAACACTGTGTGATGACAGAGGCAGGGACTGGAGTGATGGGTCTACAAGCCAAGGGACACCAAGGATTGGCAGCAACCACCAGAAGCTAGGACAGAGGCATGGAACAGAATTTCCCTTAGAGTCCTTGATTTCAGACATCTAGCATCCAGAACTGCAAGAGCATAAATTTCTATAGTTTGAGCCACCCAGTTTGTGGTACTTTATTACAGCAGCCTTAGGAAACTAGTAAATAGGATCTAGTAAATAGGCTTAGGAAAAATATCAGTGTAAGAAAAGGCACCCTGGTCCTCCCAATTCAGAGGCTACACCAGATAGCCCACCAGTTGGGGCTGCCTTTTTTGGGCCCGAAAGTACCTACTGTCCTTCCCAGGCTGAAGCAAACGCTGGTGACAGCGGGCATCGGCGGAGGAGAAAGAAATTGGTCGGACCACTTGGTTCAGCCCCTGCTGGCGTGCTGCTCGGGACTGCGCTGTTTCCTCTGTGGTGTATCTGTCATCACTGCTCTGGCAGCAAAGGGAGCCACAGATGTTCTCAAGCTACCACAGGGCCCTTGCGGGGCCAAGAGTGTCCAAGGACAGAGCAGCGTGCCCGTGGTGCCGGTGGGCAGAGGGTGAAGGCAGAGCGCGTTGCTGATGTGCTGGTACCCTTATAAGAGGTAAGGGGCTATGTCAGTCCCAAATGTCCTCAAGGGAGAAGGGGCCAGGTGACCCATGCTGGACACACAACTGCGTGGTCAATTAATGGGCCCAAACCTTAATATCGGGGCATCAGTGGGCTGGGTGAGCAGGGGCAATGGCTGGGATGGGGCTGAGGCAGAGAAGAAGTCACAGAGGAAGGGGGCAGAGACATCACAGGGCAGGAAGGGAGGTGCTGCCACAGGTGCCAAGAAGACCCCTCCGGTGGCCAGAGAGCTGAGTTCAGAACCAAGAAAAACTCAGAGAAGCCAGGACCTAAGGAGCCAAGCCTGGCAGGAACCAGGGCCAGGGTGCCCTCCCAGGAAGAAGAATTTCAAGGCGGGGCGAGTGGGCCCTCCCTCCCTGGGGTGCACACCATGGCTGGGAAGACGGGGGCGTCTGGTGAGACCCCTCCGCGCAGAGGAAGACACAGAGACACGTCTAGCATCCCGTCACCCTGCAAAGACGCTAAGGGGAGGTCGGACTCAGCTGCGTGAAAGGCCTGACTGTCTTGTAGACTGCCCTCCAACCTGCGGCCCAAAACCCACCCCGAGTCCCACGCCCCAACCCCATCCAAAGAAGCACCTGATGGCCCTGAATGACCCACAACCCACAGCCGTGAACAAGGAGCACAAGGTGGGTTGTGCGGCAGGAAGCACTTGGTTAAAGGACCGAGGGGCTGTTCGGAGGCGGGAGGGGGTCAGGGCCAAGGGAGAGAGAGGCTCCAATCCAAGGGCTCCGACCACGAGACTGGCGGCTGAGAGCGCAGCCTGCTGATGGCACATTTAGGAGGTGAAGACACGTGAAGAGAGTACAGGCCACTCCTGAGACCCACAACCAGGCGACAGTGTATGGGGTGCAAGCTACAAACCCAAAGCAAAGCCCTGCCTGGGACCTTCCGCTGGACGGGCTCACGTGAGGCTGCTCAGTCATGTCACCAAGCAGGACCCCATGAGGCCTTCCCAGGATAGACCCCGCCCATGTCCTCCGCCTGCCTTTTGTCTGTAGAAAAACGTTAGTCACAGAATAAATTTAATCAGAGAAGTGAGAAAAGGCAGAAAGAAAGAACAACAGTCAAGCAAGACAAAATAATAATACTTTAGCCGTTAAACAAAGTCAGGGACCTTTAGTTCTTCCTCAGGGACTACAGATACCATTCTGAGCCGTGTCCTTTGAGCTGTTTTGCAGATACTGAAACCCCCCACCAGGTGGAAGAAGTTAACTGTATGCTGCCCACAAGCACGCAGACCCCAGACCCATTGGAAACAGGAGGTTGATGATGCTGACTCCCAATTACCTCACCACCAACCAATCAGAAGAATGCCCACGAGCTGATCAAGCCCTGCTCTTTGAACATTATAAGATTCCTCACTACCCCCTCCAGGGTGGGACACACAGCCTTGAGGGCATTAGCCCGCTGTGGCCCCATTTACCTGGCAAAGCGATAAAGCTATTTCTTTCTACTTCACCCAAAACTGTCTCCAAGATTTAATCTGGCACCGGTATTCTGTCACCGAATTTCGGCAACAGTAAAGGACTGTCTCTCTGTCCCCTCTCCTTTGAAGGGCATTTGGTGAACTCTTGTAATGTCCCAATTCAGGGCAGCTCCACCTGCCTCATGGGGCCCTGTCTAGGTGGGCAGGGAGCTACAGAGAGTACAGTGACAAGGAGAGCTTTCTTGGAGAGTCCTTGTGTGCCATCAGTAGATCCCCCCTGGTGTAGGCTGGGCCTTCAGGAGGGTCAGCTTACCTCCCAAGCCTGGCACGCTGGTCTCACTGGGGTCATTCGGATGTGGAGCTGAAGGTGGATCATAGCAGATCACCAGGTCAATGGTGGCCTGGGTAGAAAAAATTCATTGCAGACAGAATCAGTGCAGGGCATCAGAATGCTATAGACTCAACACAAACCCATTCAGCAGGAGTAAAAGTTCTAGTAGGGGTGAGCAGGGGGATGGGAACGTGAGAAGAGAAAGAGAGAAGGATGACACACCCTCCACTGATTATGTCTTCCCACCGTGTGAGGCCAGGTGGAGTGGGCGTGCCCGGGAAAGCAGTTACCTGGTACAGGTTGCCAAGTGTATCTATCATTGCTAAAGGGCAGCCTCAAAACTGGAGGAAAGTTTCGGGACAAGGAAGCTTGAACTTGTAACAAACCTCCTCCCTAGGCTGGAGATGGCCTCCAATCACAGAATTACAGTCACAGAGGCTCATTCTAAGTGTTTTAAGTTTTTTGTTTGCTCATTGATGTCTTTGTTAATTGCTGAAATTTATTTTCACACTTCTCTCCAAAAAGAATTTTAAGTGACTAACAAAAAGTTATAAAATGATGTGATTCATAAAATGGGGTTCAAAAAAAGGGAAACAAGTCTGATTAAAGAGGAAACAAAAATGCAAACATGAAGTTGAAGATAAGTGCCATACCTCTTGCATTAAATATGACCCCAAGTTGGCTAGAAGCCAAGGCAAGAAGGCGAACAGAAAATGTTATACATAACCTTTCATTATCAGAAAGGAAGAAACATACTAACTCGTTACAGGAGATAAAATTATTCCCATTTTAAAAATCTGAGTTAAATTTCTCACGTGGGGCATTATTTTAGGGCAGAGTTTCCTATACTTTCATATTTTGTGAACCGACAAAATTTCAAAAAAGTTTGCGAGGGGGACTCAACATAGGGTCGCTAATTTTTATTTTGCCAAACACATGCCCTCAACTACCATCTACTACTATAATCATTTCACAAAATAAAGGACTTTTAACAGCAAAAATAAGGAAGGATAAACCTCAAAATAAAAGAAGTCCTTTGAAAATAAGAATGGCACACACACACACACACACACCCAGGTTATCAGATAAAATATAGGACATAAAATTTGGGACATATTTATACCAAAATTATTCATTGTTTATCTGAAATTCAAATTTAAATGGGGACTTCCCTGGTGGCGCAGTGGTTAAGAATCCACCTGCCAATGCAGGGGACACGGGTTTGAGCCCTCATCCGGGAAGATTTCACATGCCGTGGAGCAACTAAGCCCGTGCGCCACAACTACTGAGCCTGTGCTCTAGAGCCCGCAAGCCACAACTGCTGAGCCCGTGTGCCACAACTACTGAGCCCACGCGCCTAGAGCCCGTGCTCCACAAGAGAAGCCACCGCAATGAGAAGCCTGTGCACCACAACAAAGAATAGCCCCCACTCACCGCAACTAGAGAAAGCCCACGCGCAGCAATGAAGACCCAACGCAGCCAAAAATGATAAATGAATAAATAAATAAATTTTTAAAAAAAAAGGAACCATCAATCACAAAAAAAAAAAAAAAATTTAAATGGGCATCCCACACTTCCATTTGCTACTTTTGCTACGCCTGGTAAACTCTAACACACACACACACACACACACACACACACACAATTGCCCTGTTTTTTCCCATCTGTCTGCTCATTAGTAAATACTCCCTCATGGATCAGCACATTCTTTGCCAACTTAAGAACTATGACCTGGGAGACACTGAACAGGATAATAAATGATGCCTCTGACAACAGTTTCTTGGCAAATATAGAATCATAAGAGCAGCGTCTCATGGCTACAACCAGGCCACAATAGGAACACCGAATGCAATGAGGGGCTCAACTGCCAAACTTGAAGAATCCACCTTTCAAACCCTAGAAGAGTCCATGAGTGGCTCGACCTCTGTATCAATGGCTTCCCAGTAACTTCAGGGTCCTCAGAGGTGCTCCAGGCCCTCTTGCAGGGGTGAGGGGATACCAGGGGCCAGGCCTGAGGCCCTCACTCTTCCTTACTCCATTCAATGACTACAATTCTGCCATTTCAGGGTTCTACATATGCTTTCTTCTCTGCTTTAAAGAGGAAAAAAACAGCCAGGAAAATCACTGACTTGTACCATCTTCCCTTAATATCATTTCTCTCAGCCAGTTTTGGGTAGATAGATGATAGCTGGCATTCTGAATTTACATTTTATGATTAGAATGCTAATTCACAGCAAACCTATAAGTTTTGGAGACTAGACCAGCAAAATTGACATTCCTAATGGGCATTAATGCATTCTTGCCTTCAGGGATGGCCTCTTTTAAATTTTCTCCCTTTGCCCAGGCTCCCAAGCAAAATATTGACAAATTGTTTGGAAAACAAAGAGGTCAGAGGTTAACAGGGCAAGCATATTAGCTTTATGAGTGCTTGTTAGCAACCTTAAGAAATCTGAAAGCTGTGATGCTAGAGTCAATTTTTTTTAAAGTGCACTTGAAAAAGAGTCTCTCTCTTCTGGTCTCATATCAGACAATATCAGTGTGTACTTGTTTAGAGAGGCTGCGATCAGAAAACATTCAGCTGCCAATGGAATAATAAAGATCATGGGGATCTCCTTGGTGGCACAGTGGTTAAGAATCCTCCTGCCAATGCAGGGAACACGGGTTCGAGCCCTGGTCCGGGAAGATCCCACATGCTGCGGAGCAGCTAAGCCCGTGCGCCACAACTACTAAGCCTGCACTCTAGAGCCCGCGAGCCACAACTACTGAAGCCCAGGCACCTAAAGCCTGTGCTCCGCAACAAGAGAAGCCACTGCAATGAGAAGCCCACGCACCACAACGAAGAGTAGCCCGCGCACCACAACGAAGAGTAACCCCCGCTCTCCGCAACTAGAGAAGGCCCGTGCACAGCAATGAAGACCCAATGCAGCCAAAAATAGATAAATAAATAAATAAATTTAATTTTAAAAGAATCATGATATTAACATCTTGATATTCTGGTCTAATATTAATGAATTACCTTCTATAGAATGTTTCAAAGAGTATCTGAGACACAGAGCTATACTCACCATACAAATGTTAACAACCAAGTGAATATGCCCAGAGCTGTACCAAGATAGGGTCCCACTCATGCTATAGCATTCTGCCATAGAAAATCAAGTTTATCTACTTTGTAGTTCTGTCAATATGAGTACAGGATGAGGCCATATCATTTGTAAATGCGCCTATTTATCTCAAAACCATTAGGGAGACTGTGTGTGTGTGTGTAGTGAGCTACTTATAATTTCACACTCTTGTCTTAATGAACCTTTGCAAAGCCATCTCACTTCAAAGCCATTCAACAAGAGGGAAATGCTCACCCCAGTCTCTTGCCCCCTTTCGTTTAGCAGGGAGATCAGTTTGTAGGGCAGCGATCGGCTCTGGTCGCCGATCAGGTCTTTCAGGGCTACGGTGGCCGTGCCAATTAACCTGCAGGGGAAAGGAAAAAGCACACAGTAACCCACATAAGAGGCATGTTTCCATTTCCGCACTGGACCTCCCAATCCTCTTCCTGTTCATCTGCGAGCATTAAAATCACTCATAATGAAGCGTGAGCCATTTTGTGCTCTCCCTAGCAGGGTATTTTGGCAATAACCATCACACTTCAGCCTCCACGTCTCCATAACAAGTAGTCATTTCAAGAGTCAAACTATGGTGCCTGTGAAATTTCAAGTCACAAATGAGATCGATGGGTGAGAGACAAAGACTGAATATAACCTCGAAGAATCCAGGAAGAGAGAAAAGTAGGACAAAGTTTAGGCATTCTTCTATAATGGACATTTAAAAGGACTCATAAAACATTGCCCACTGTAACCTGTTAATATGCTGTGATACAAAACAAAAGGGAGTTAAGGTAGCAGAGGGAATTAAGGTTGCTAATCAGCTGACTTTAATATGATTAGACTGGGCCTACCCAGATAATCCAGGATTGAAAGTAGAAGAGGGAGACAGAAGAGTCAAGAGACTTGCAAGAAACACTCAACAAGCTGTCACTAGTTTGAAGGGACCACAAGCCAAGGAATGCAGGCGGCCTATAGAAGCTGGAAAAGGCAAGAAAATGGATTCTCCCCTAGAGCCTCCAGAAGGAACACAGCCCAGCTGACACCTTCATTTTGAAGGTAAGCCCACTGGACTTCAGACCAGTAGAGCTGTACAGTGGTAAAATTGTGACGTTTTAAGCCACTAAGTTTGTAGTAATTTAAAGCAGCAACAGAAAATTAATACAGGTCTCATGCAGAAGTTTTTCTCACTTTCACCTTATTTCCTAAAATTTTTGATTTTTTTTTTTTTTTGGTTCCATCATCCTTCATGTAGGTAGTAGCAGTAGTAGACTTCATCTCATGTAGGCCATGGTCTTCAGAGACTGGCTAATTGATTTAGTAATGGGCTGAGGAAACCACACAAGAACACAGAAAATCTAAGCTTCCACCTGGGCCAGGTAACACATGGTTCAGAAGCTGCTTTGGTGTAACGGATACCTGACCGAATGTGAAAGTCCAAGTCCAGGTTAATGGAAGAGCGTTAGGAATTCACTGACTCAGGCCTGGGCACTGATGCTGTCTGATGTGTACAGCCTCAACGTAGAAGAAATGACTTAAAAGTGCATAATTTGTAAATTTGCCGATTGATTTTCATTGGAATAGTATCATATAGTTAAAGTGGTATAGGAAATAATTTTAATGGAGATAGCTTTGTGAAATAAAGGCCACTTGGGAACATTTGAGCAATAAAAAAACCCAACATTGTCCACTGTAAAAAACACCCCCCCAAGTAAACCTTCTTGCAGTGTAAATAGGTTGCTAGTTTACTGACGGGGTAACTTGCTAACTCACATGTTGTGGAGCGTCATTCAAAAGTTGGATGCGTGCACTTCTTTCTCTTCCTGGACCCCAAGGGATTATATTCAGCCTCTACCACTTACCCATCCACCTCTTATTTTTTTTGTTGTTATATTCTTCCATTTGTTTTCATTTTTAGATTCCACATATAAGTGATAACATACAGAATTTTCTTTCTCTGTCTTACTTCATTCACTAAGCATAATACCCTCCAGGTCCATCCACGTTGCTGCAAACAAGAAAATTTCATTCTTTTTTATGGCTGAGGAATATTCCGTTGTGTATATGTGCCACATCTTCTTTATCCATTCATCTGTCGATGGACACTTAGCTTGCTTCCATATCTTGGCTATTGTAAATAATGCTGCTATAAACACTGAGGTGCAGATATCTTTTTGAAATCATGTTTTCATTTTCTTTGAATATATACCCGAGTGGAATTGCTAGGTCCTATGGTAACTCTGTTTTTAGTTTTTTGAGGAACCTCCATACTGTTTTGTTTTGTTTTTACAGTAGCTGCACCAATTTACATTCCCACAAACAGTGTAAAAGGGTTCCCTTTTCTCCACATCCTTGCCAACATTTGTTGCTTGTGGTCTTTTTGATGACAGCCATGCTGACAGGTGTGATGTGATATCTTATTGTGGTTTTGACCATCTACCTCTTAGCGCACATAACATACTGGTACAGAAGTACACCTGTGTCCCTCCTTACTAGAGTGAAGCTCCTGAAAAGCACGGATGGTTTCCTGCTCTGTTCATTCCTCTAACCCCAGTGCTTGGAACATAGTTTGCTTATTAATAGATATTTACTGAATGAAGGAAGGAAACATTTTTGTAGTTAGGGCACATGATCAAAAAAATTTATAGAACACACATCCCCAGCGAGTTGGTCAATATAAAAGTGTAACCTGTGGAGTATAGTCTGTAAATTGGGGTTATAACACACAACATGGTATGAGAGTGGATGAATTGAAGGAGTTCCCTTTGTGAAATGCAATCAAAAAGCAAAGAGAGTCCAGGGGTGTGCTCTCAGTATACATATTGAAAAAGGAAAAGAGAAATAGTAAGAATTTTTAAATGCTATTTACTTATATCTTGTCTATATTTGCAGCCACTTATACCAACAATAGCAGATATGATAGCCTGGAATATCATTAGCATAAAGTTAGAAAACTAAACATCAAGTCCTCAAAATGATAGGAGAGATTCCTTATAGCAAAAACCCCGTGGTGAAGAAACCATAGTTGAGAATAAAAATAGCTCTGGGCTTTCAGGCAAAAACAATCAGGAAAGATCTCCCTGTGGAGAAATATTCATTTTATTTAAAAATGTTGGGCTTCCCTGGTGGCGCAGTGGTTGAGAGTCTGCCTGCCAATGCAGGGGACACGGGTTCGAGCCCTGGTCTGGGAAGATCCCACGTGCCGCGGAGCAACTAGGCCCGTGAGCCACAACTACTGAGCCTGCGCGTCTGGAGCCTGTGCTCCACAACAAGAGAGGCCGCGATAGTGAGAGGCCCGCGCACCGCGATGAGGAGTGGCCCTCACTTGCCGCAACTGGAGAGAGCCCTCGCACAGAAACGAAGACCCAACACAGCCAAAAATAAATAAATAAATAAATAAATAAATAAATAAATAAATAAATATTCTTAAAAAAAAAAAAAATGTACATTTTGTTTTAAAATCAGGAAGTGAAAGTTGATGTCGACATAGACACGTTATTTTTAAACAGACATATATCTGTATTCTCATCCCCCACTCGGACCTCAGAAATAGGACCAGATTGTAGATTCGGGGTCTGTCATCCAACCACATACGTCCAGTGACTCAGAATAAGTGACTTCACTTCCTGTGAATAGATACATTATATCACACAAGACCAAACACTGCTATGGCACCCTGTTTCACACAACTTAGCCCACGACGTGAACCACTGGCACAGGGCTTCTTGGAAGAGTGCACTGACTTGAAACGAACACACCCAAGACATTCAACAACCATGATGGATTCTCCTCTCTTCTAATATCACAAGTAGAGTCAGAAAAGAAAAATTTTGCCTCCAGAGGATTAAGAGTGCACTTTTCAGCCCTTTTAGGTCAATACAGAAATTAGGTCTCTCTGTCAATGCTGAGAATTGACGGGACCTTTACAGAGTAATTTTTCAGATGAGTACGTTCACTCCGTATGTTAGTTTCTTGTTTGTTTGTTTTTGTTTTCTTAACATCAGTATGTTTTCTTCTCACTTGGGTTTTTATTCCCCTGATATATTGAGGACAAGAGACTACCCATGACTCCATCTCCACTTGATGAAACAGAGAAACCTCTCACACAAGGTGAGAACCCCTGGCAAAATCTCTTCCAGCCCCACAGGGTGTGAGCTTCTCGCCATGGGCTTCTCTCCATGTTTCAAGACAGCAGGCCAAGGGGTTGGTTAATTCGGTTTTTTCAATAAGAACAAAGTGTGAAAAGGTTTAAAAGTTATCTGACTGGTACTCACCTTGGAAAGACATGGAAACACACTGGATTTTACTCCTCACAGTTCCATGATTCATAACCTAACTTCATGATTAAAATCATAACATTGTACACTTGAACATGTACTGATTTGCTTTTGCTAAAGCCAAGATGACCTGAATCTCTATCAACAATAAATAATCCCTGGAACAAAACAAAAAACACAGCATGCAGGGATGATACTGAAGTGGAAAGAGGGCTGACCTGGGTTGGACCAGCATTTATCAACAGCGGCACTACTGACACTTTGAACTGGATAATTATTTGTTTTAGGGGGCTGTCCTGTGCCTTGTCAGATGCTCAGCACCTTCCCTGGCCTCTACCCACTAGAGCATCTCTACACATTGCCAGTTGTCTCCATAGGCAAAATCACCACAGGCTGAGAACCACTGGGTTAGACAATTCCTGTTCTACCCCTAACTCTGTGTCCCAACTTCCTTTGAGGACTTGCTTAAGTCACCCAAATCTCTGAGCCCCCTTCATTATCTGCAAATGAGTAGATTGAAAGAATTCCTCAGACCCTTTTTAGCCCTGAAAGTCTGCTACTGGCTTATACATGTGATGTTCCTATGTATGTCTATTCAGAAAACTCTCTCATGTTATACATTTCTTTTCTCTTAAAGCCTTTGTTCATTGATTTAGGGGGAAAAAATATCCTAGAAAATGTCCATAATGAACAATCCAGAATACTAGGCAAGTTTTCTGCCTTCAAAGGTATTGGCCTATAACATCAGGAGTCAAACAAATTCCCACAGGGTGTCAGGAGGAAAGTTTAGGCCAATAACAGAAATGTGGAATACAGTGAGTATTAGGTAAGACAATAGGGAGTGGTGGGACTTGTGGCTAACTGGGGAGAACAGCTTTGCCTAAAACACAAAACCCATCTGCTGGCCCTTTATGGCCCTGAATGGTCTTACAACCTCCATTCTGACTCATCCAGTATCCGCTGCTTTCCCCTCCCCATGAGAGGGTGTGAGAGGATGGTAACAAATAAGAGACCAGGAACGGAGTGAAATAAAAGAAGCCAATCATGAAGTCTGATCTCAATTCCTTCTTTCAGAAACCTTTAGTCCCATTTCTTAAGATTTGCTTTTTCATCATAAAATTCTTATGCTTGTGGGGGTGGGGTGGGGTGGGGGGGAGGGGAGGGAGACGTCAAAGAAAACTTAAATTTCTTTTTTTCTGAGGTAAAGATAGTGCGTGTTTAGATGAAAGCCTAGAAAGACTTTAATCCACAAAATATTTTTAACGGCTCAGTGAGTTGAAGAAAAATGTAAACAGTTACAACTTCTAAGATCTTTCACTGTAAGTTGAAGAAAACATCCACTATGGTTGTCTGAACTCTATAGGGCTTTGAAGGCAAGCCTGGCCTGGCCTATTTTCTATGATGTTGCTTGGATACAAAATACAGTGAGAGACTGGGAAATGATGACTTGGCCTCCTACACAGGGAATAAGAAGAGTTCAGTCGGACCACAAGCCAATTTCCTTTAAAGAAGGTGATACTAAACCAAGACCCTATTTCTTTCATATTACTAATGCTATAAATATGTTAAAATATTATGGTGTGAAAGGAATGGGGAAACTTTTGCCCTGTGTTTTCATGGAAAAATAAGAGTCTCCCCATGGGCTCCACCCAACACTAAAATGGATGGACCACGCCTCAAAAAGAAACTTATGGTGCAAGAATAATAAACAGCAGATGTATTCTGAAATGAAGAAAGAGCCAGTCCTTCTCCTATTCCTTTCAGTCCACAAACGCTCATATAGTTTGTTGTTGGTTCTCTCTGTGACATCAAACTAATTCTAAGCAATGGAAGCAACTACTTGAAAATTAGATGTTAGGTTTGGGGGAACTAAAGAGTTTAACTGTAAACTAGTCAACTCAGTCATGCAAGTGTTGGTTAAGAACTTCTGTTTTCTTGTTAAAACAGAGTCTAGTGTGTTTAAAAGAGAAATGGAAAACGTTTTCCCCATTGGCCTGGACGCAAATGTTAACAGTCGCATGCCACTGTGGTGAGTAAGGGCTTTGCTGGCTGAGTTCTTAGTCAGGGGAACTCACATCTAGCGAGTTGTTCTTCTGTGCAGCAGGGACACAGCCCACATGGATTACTGGGGGAGGGTTTACTGGAAATTCCCTCATGAAGGAAAGGAAAAATAAGTTGGAGGCTGGAAAGTAAATCATACGTTGCTCTGTTTCTGCTCCCAAGGACTGCAGAACTACCAACCTCCCATCCTCCGAGGGGCAGTAACAATCCCCAACGGGGCTGGGGAACAAATGCTTTTCTGAGTGGCTCCCAGGCCTCCTGCAGGACCATGACTCGCCCACCCTTTGAAGCACTGGGCTCTCAGCCAGCTGGGCCTTGTCGTCTGCGCCAGGCCCAGAAGGCCAGTGGGGATGCTCGGCTGGGTCCCGTCCCCTCCGCAGACTTCTCCCTCCCCTAGGCCAGTATCAGTGGAGCTCCTCCCTTGGCTCTGAGCCGAAAGGAGGGAGCACCAAGCCCTGCACCTTGCTTTCAACCAGATCGGGGGAGAGGCAGGGGCAGCCATGGCAATGAATCCTATCACAGGGAACCCTGGAAAGCACCTCCCCAGCTCTCCCATCCATCTCACCTGTGGGGAACCCTCCGAGTCTCCCAACCGGCCCACCCTTGCACTCTGGATTAGCTCCTAAAACTGTTTCTCAGAATGTGGTTCCCCAGACTTCCCTGCAGCAGAATCAGCAGGGCGGGTACAGATTCCCAGGACCCTGAGTCAGACTTTTTCTTTAGTTAATTCTTATACCCAGGAAGTCTGAGAAACAATGGTCTAGAACAGGTGGAGGGGTGGATGGAGGGCGGGGGGGTAGGGAAGGCAGCTGGCAAAGCCAGACCTGGGGAACAGGGAACACGTGCAGTTTTCTAAAAGTACATTCAATGTGATAATACAGGTTCACGTTTGAGAAATGGACATAGCAATCAATTATTTAATAGAACAAAGGAGAAAGCAAAACTCCATCAAAATCTACTCGGCAGGCCTAGTTACCTGCGCCCTCCAGTGGCTTCCCCTCCTTACTCCACACCAGGATTGTCAGAGGACTTTGAGGCCTTTGTCCTGTTCATCACAAGGGAGCAGGGGTTCTAGAAAACCTAGAAACTCCTAGTCCACAGTGGTTCCCCAACCTAGCCGTGTACAAGCCCCCTGAGGTGGAGGTGTAACAAACTCCATGCCCAGATTTTGGAATCACTGAACTAGCCTGGAGGCTGTGGCAGTATCTGCAGGATTCAGGGCCAGCCTTTGCTGCAGACAGCATCACTTTAACAGGGGAAGGAGCTGAGTGGAAGCCCAGGTCTCTTCCCCACAGCTCTCCCGGGCAGCGAGGCTACAAGGCCAGGGGTGGGTTAACTAGCCTAATGCCTGGCATGTAGAAGATGTCCGAGAGTTATTTCTTGAATAAATGACTGTAACCCGCTATTTTGCTATTTGCTCCTGACCAATTCTCCTGTTCATTCAGTCCTCAAAGTTCTGGCTCTACGCTTGCCCGTTCGGGACAGTTCAACAGAACTCCCAGGCTCTGTCTCTGTCTAATGCCCTCATCCTTTAGACTCAAGGCAGTAGTATTCATTCATTCATTCATCAAGCACTTGGACCTTATAAAGTAAGGGGGACAGCATAACATAGTGACTAAGAACTTGGCGCTAGACAGAGCTGACTGATTCAGACTTATCCTTGTACCACAGATTGTGTAACTTCTCTGAGCCTCAGTGTCCTCATCTGCAAAGTGGGGATAATGACAGCTCCTACCTAACAGTATTGTTGTAAGGATTAAAAGGATGATCTGGTAAGTGCTTAACATCACTTTTCATTATTATTTCAGACACTATTCTGGAAAAAGGGATCCTAAAAAAAATATGACTCCAAGTCAGTACTTGCAGGGAAAGCTGGTCTGAACTCATGCACAGCCTAAATCACAGGAAGGCGGGTTTATCTATGCGGAGTGTGGGCAAGTGGGCATGAATGAACAGACAAGAACCCTTTGTAACTACCCACAGCCATTTCTATACAATCACTGGGCGGAGTTCTTAAAACCAATCCTTTCTCTTACGTACATCAAATAGCTCCCTCCCCACCGTCAGTGCTACATATACACCATGAATCTGTTTGGAAAACAATTTTTATTTTCAGGATTAGACCAGAAGTAAACTTCAGCTGTAGCTGAATTCTCATAAAATCCAGTTAGTTGAATCTGAATGCATTTTTAAAGCCATAGGTCTCATAAAACATTTCACTATAAAAGAGACCCCAGAGCAAATCCTTATATGAAAAACCTTTCTAAACCAGCGCACGTGTACGTGCATGTGCACACACGCACACACACCCCCTTTACCCTTTTTCTCCCCTTTTCCCCTGCTTCATTCTTCTTCATCATATTTATCACCATCTGATAAACTATATGTGGATTTACTTGTTCATTGTCTGTTGCCTCCACTCAGACGTGAGCCCCATGAAAGGCATGGAGTACCCCCAGCGCCTAGAGCAGTGTCTGACACACAGCAGCCATAAGCAAATATTTGTTGAATGAATAAACTAATTGATACATCACTGAAGATAGTCCAATGACCTTGCAAATGATTTATAGGTTATGAAGCTTCCTCTCCTGAGAGATGTTCCTCCAAGTACAATCAGGAGATAATTACAGCTCTTATTATGAAATGCCTTTCTCTTTCAGTCTCTCTGGGTATTTCTCACCAGGGCTGTGATCTCCCCAAACAGCGGGGTTCAGCCTCTCCAGCACCCAGAGCCAGCCAGCCCAAACCAGCTTTGATCTTTGCATAGCTTTGTTGCTCTGTTGAAAAAGCGGAACTAAAAAGAAATCAGAACCGGGAGTTCTGTTCCAAGTACCATCTGCCTCTGGCTTAGACTTTCGCACAGCCCGAGAAGCTACTCCAGGTAGAAAACCTGCCTCAACCCTTCTCACCAACCACACAGGGGAAAAGGAGAGGTCATGGGGACCGCCTCAATTAATCCCACTGCTATGTTTACACATGGTAGTGGCAGAAGCGAGTCTCACCACTAGGGGAAATACAAGTATTAAAAGCTTGAACACAAGGTCTTCCGTACACCAGTAAACAAAAATTTCTCATAAGCAATACCACACCATCCCATCAAATTAATTCCATTCCAAACCGCAGTCTTTGTTTTCTCTAAGCAAAAACAAAACAAAAACAAAAAACCCTTGCCCAGGGAGTTAGTATATTTCATAACCCAGGCTTGTCCTTTTGCTTTTTCTAATTCTACAGCCCCCAGTACCATCCTGTGTGTAAGTGTGTGTGTTAGTTATGCTGTGCTCTCACTCATCCTGGCACTCTGGCCCTCAACACACACACACACACACACACACACACACACACACACACACACACACAGGAAATAAACATTGGAAGGTCTGAGGTTAAACTCTGGATTTACGAGGTTAAATCCACATGCTTCTAATTAAAGAGCTGGGTGACTTTAAGCAATCTGGTGAACCTCTCTGAGCCACATTTTTCTCAACTCGAAGATGTCAATAAGCCCGTCTGACTCAAAGTCATTATAAAGATGAAAACCCATGGTGTGTGGAGCAGTTTTAGCACAATTCCTGGCCCATGGTAAGCCCACAATAGATATTAGCTCTTATGTTGTTCATCAGGAAATTTAAGTGATTTTTTTCCTTAATTATATTAAATTTGCCCTTATGTCTATCACTTACTGAGGAAGTATTCCAGCCACCATCATGAAGATGAAGAAACTTGCCAAAAGCCACCCAACCAGTAAGTAGCAGAGCCAAAATCCAAACTAATCTCATGATCATGCAGCTGACCACTTGCCCACACCACCTCTTATGCAAGAACTCGGGTAAATTTCCTCCTAGGTATATTGTGAGGTCTTCGGTTATCTTCTTCTTACATTACAGCAAAGCAGACAATTTACCTTCAGAGGATGTCTCTAACTTTGCCGTGCATTTGTGTGGGGTATATGTGACGGTTTCAAATGTACAAGTATACACACGTGGAGGGGAAAAATAAGAGTACTAGGAAGGCAAACTCTTAGACAGTTACAGTCATTTTATATCAGACATTGTAATTTGCATTCCTACACGTTCAATTTGGATCTTTTTTAATACCTTCCACGTCTCTACTTCACTTGCTCAAGCTTTCCTCTACCTTCCTTAACCTGTGGAATACGATTATAATACCTGTTTCATTGTCCATACCTACTCATAATATCATCTAATAGTGTATCTGTTTAATAACGATGTATCTATTTTTTTCTTCACAATACTGAGGTAAAATCCTTCTGAGTACTCTACCTTATGCTCATGAATTTGAAGGTTTTCCCACTCTGGATGGTGGGAGCATTAACTATTCTCAGCCCTCAGGTAGTTTCCTCACTGACCAGTACTCACCTGAGGAGTCAAGCGGAGCCCTCTGCAAATCTCTGGAGCACTCTGCGTGGGTGGTGGGTGTGTGTGTGCACACGCGCCTAGCTCTAGGCTCCCACCTGCACCTCCCCAACTCTGGGAGACGACCAGGATCTGCCTGTCCTGCAGTGCAGCCTGGAAATGCTCTCTAGGCATGAAGCTGGGCACTCAGAGGGCTCAGCTCATTTATCCCCCTCTCTTGGGGGTCACTGTCCTGTGCTGCTGGTGTCCAGTATCTGAAACCACTGCGGCATGTATTTCATCTACTTTTTCAGTTGTGTCAGGTGAGAGGGTAAATCTGGTCCCTGTGACATCACCTTAGCATGAGCAGAACACACACGTACACATGCACGCACAAATCTGAGAACTTGTAAAAATCTTTCATTCCTATATTTCCAGGTTCCTGAAGATGCTTCTTCTTTAGGAACTCAGAGTGACAGCAGGGCCAGGATGCCAAGAGATCAGGGTCCCAGCCTCAACCCCTCTGAGCCTCAAGTCTCATCTCCACTTCTCGAGGTCATTGTGAAGATCACATGAGATGAGATATATTCTCTGAACTCATCTTGTTCATTGCAGGGAATGAGCTTAAGTGACTTATTACTCAATAACATAAAATGCCTGCTTAAAACTTTTACCTAAGAAGGATGTACCAATACTCTGACAATGAGTGGGGGGTTTTTTGTTTGTTTTGTTTGTTTGTTTTTTGGCAAAATTAGAAAAAAATTTTTAAGCTAGGGAGTTCCCTGGTGGTCTAGTGGTTGAGATTCGGTGCTTTCACTGCAGCGGCCGGGGTTCAATCTCTGGTCGGAGAACTGAGATCCTCCCACAAGCAGTGCGGCGTGGCAAAAAAAAAAAAAAAAAAAATTAAGCTAAAAGATAATCATTCCACCTACATTTTGGTCCCTATAGGTGGTCAGAGGTTTTCAGTATAATGGAAAAGTCAAGAGCACAGGTCTGAATATAAATGCTGACTCTGATACATACCTGCTGTGTGACCCTGAGCAGATGACTAAACCTCTCTGAGAAAAAAGCTGGGTATCTGTGAGGATTAGGTGGGATAATGCATTCAAAGGGCTCATTAAGGGACGGCCACATTGCCTGTCTGGAAAGGGAACTCTCATTCTTCAGCCACTGGGAAAATCATTCCACTCTGACTTTTCAGCTAAAAATACCATTTCATGTTCATCATGTGACCAAGAGGCTCCTCTAGCTCTTCCCTCACCCTCTTTCAGTCCACATGGCTGGTTGGATGACTGTAAAATGAGAAAGAACAGAGTCTGCGCAGAACAGCCCCACCAGCTCGCAGCACCTAGGGAGGGACGTTGCTGATGCACCAGCACTGCGCGTGCTCAGACTGCCCGGTCCAGTCCCTATGGGTGTGGGCACCATGCTCAGGCAAACCCAGGCAGCCTGGTGCTGTTTGCTTACATGCCCTGGGGCTGCAGACTCTGGCGTGAGGGCATTATTTACACAGCCAGTCTCCAAGGCAACAGCAAAGTTCACAGGCAAGACATTCCTTAAGCCCGTAGAAAAATTCTCTGCCCCCACCCTGTGCTTCCAGGTGAGAGAGACGTTCCCACACTGAGCAGTGAGCACAGTCTCAAGGCCAAATCTTTAACAGAAAAGCCAAGAAGAAAATACGAGACCAAAATACACAAATATTTTGGGCAAACATACCTAAAATATTGCCCTGCTGTCATCCAAGGGCCCCACCGTGTTTTCAACAGGTATGAAATAAATACATAATGTTCTCCCAGTATTGTTTTCCCTGCTTCCTAACTGGTTCCTACATCCAAACTCCACACAGAAAGTGCAAGCGATACATTAAAAATGTAAATAAGATCATACTCAGTACCCTTCAACGAACTTCCATCCTACTAGGAATGAAATCCAAAGCTTGCACTGTGGCTCACAAAGCCATGCATGTTGTGGCTTTGCTGATCTCATCTCCTTCCCCCATCCCAGCCCTCTGGCCTCTTCGATCTTTCTCCAACACCCAGGTATACGCCTGCCTCAGGGCCTTTGCACTTGCTGTTCTCTCTGCCAAGAATATTCTTTCCCCCAGAAAGCTGCATGGCTCATTCTTTCACTTTATTTAGGTCTCTGCTCAATTGTCACCTTATCACCACCTCACATAAAACTTTCCCCCACCCTCAGTAACCATCCTCTTACTCTGCTTTAGTTTTCTTCACGGGCTATGACAGTTTCCTCCTTAGATTACAGCACTTCAGAGTACCTGATCTATTACATATTTCTTCATGTATCTGTCTGTTTTGACGCTCTCTCGAGCATGAAACATTCAAGAAAACAACAACTTTGTTTGAAACATAGATGAGAGCTCCCAGGCCAGCCTGCCAGGCTTTATTGCCATGTTCAGATAGATGAGGCACAAAGTGATGAGGCCTGAACCAGGCTGCTGGCTGTGGCCACAAGTAAGAAGCACATCGGGCTTCCCTGGTGGCGCAGTGGTTGAGAATCTGCCTGCCAATGCAGGGGACACGGGTTCGAGCCCTGGTCTGGGAAGATCCCACAGGCCGCGGAGCGACTAGGCCCGTGAGCCACAATTGCTGAGCCTACGCGTCTGGAGCCTGTGCTCCGCAACAAGAGAGGCCGCGACAGTGAGAGGCCCGCGCACTGCGATGAAGAGTGGCCCCCGCTTGCCGCAACTAGAGAAAGACCTCGCACAGAAACGAAGACCCAACACAGCCATAAATAAATAAATAAATACATACATACATACATAAATAAAAATTTAAAAAAAGAAAAAAAAGAAACACATGGCACAAACAGTGGAAAGAAAGAGAAGTAAGATTTGGCAACAGATTGGATAGGATGTAACAGGGAGAAGATCCACAGAGACCGGAGGTTTTGAGCTCAGTGGTCTGGAGCTGTGCTCTCCACTGTGATGGCCACCAGCCACACGTGGTGAGGGAGCACTTGAAATATGGCTGGTCTGGACAGAGATGTGCTGCTAATGTGAAATACTAAGTCTTTGAAATCCGGCGTGTAAGAATAAAATGCATGTAAAAATGTCTCAATGATTCTTAAAATATTGATTCACATAGTATATATATTATCATTTCTATGTGTAAATAAAACATATTATTAAAATTCATTTCATCTGTTTCTTTTTGTTTTATAACATGGCTACTAGAAAAAATTTAATTACATATGCAGCCTGCACTATACTTCTTTCGGAGAGGGCTGGTCTAGAATATAAACAGTGGTACCACTTGCAGAAAGAGGAGAGGAAAGAAGAGAAAGAACTATTATTAGTAACAGTTAGGAGGCTACAGTGAGGCTTAATCACCCGCTTCCCCAGAACTTTGAAATCTGGTAAATAAAACTGCCCTCTGGAAGTTGGGGTGGGGCATAGAAAATCATATAATTGCTTCAAAGCTGAGATGTACAGCATAACCTTAAAAAGCTAGAATGGTTTTTCGATCCAAGAGAGTAGGTCCAGAATCTACCAGAATGTATTTATGTAGCTTAAGAAAAAAATGCATCGGTCACAAGGGACATTTGGTCAGCAATGAAACGTGGAAGAAAGGATCTCATGAAAGGTGACATGGGCAGTAGCTATCAAAGCCTGTCCGGGCTCTTAGTCTGACGCCATTAAGCAGAAGACCCCAATGACTAAGATGCCCATCTAATTTACTGTCCAAATCAAGCCGCTGTTGACAGCAAAAGCGACATCATAAATCATTGTGCTGGGACAACGAACCAGGACTATCCAAAGCAAATCAGAGCATATGGCCACCCTATCTCAACTAATTCATTCTAATTTACTGCTCTCACTGCAGTCTTCTGATCATACCAAATGTACCTGAGACTAAGACATACATTTTAAAATAAATTCACATTACTAAAACCTGGGATGCTTCTCACAATTGATGTGGGCATTTAATATCAGGCTTCTTCCCCCCCAACACCGCCCGCCCCAAACACGTTACTAATTTAATAGTACATCTTACAGTCAGTGATATCTTACAATCAAAGATAGAGAGTAATTTGGCTTCCCATGTGAAATGACATGAAGGAAAACAGACATTTCTCCAAAGAAGACATACAGATGGCCAAAAAGCACATGAAAAGATGCTCAACATCGCTAATTATTAGACAAATGCAAATCAAAACTACAATGAGGTATCACCTCATACCAGTCTGAATGGCCATCATCAAAAAGTCTACAAACAATAAATGCTGGAGAGGGTGTGCAGAAAAGGGAACCCTCCTACACTGTTGGTGGGAATGTACAATAAATTGGTGCAGACACTGTGGAAAACAGTATGGAGGTTCCTCAGAAAACTAAAAATAGAGCTACCGTATGATCCAGCAATCCCACTCTTGGGCATATATCCAGAGAAAACCATAATTCGAAAAGATACATACACCCCAATGTTCACTGCAGCACTATTTACAGTAGCCAAGACATGGAAGCAACCTAAATGGCCATCGACAGAGGAGTGGATAAAGGAGATGTGGTACATATACACAATGGAATATTACTCAGCCATGAAAAAGAACAAAATAATGCCATTTGCAGCAACATGGATGCACCTAGAGATTATCATACTAAATGAAGTTAAGTCGGACAGAGAAAGACAAATATCATATGATATCACTTCTATGTGGCATCTAAAAAAATAATACAAATGAACTTATTCACAAAACAGAAACAGACTCACAGACTTAATAGAAAACTTATGGTTACCAAAGGGGAAAGGTGGGGGGGAGGGATAAATTAGGAGGTTGGGATTAACATATACACACTACTATATATAAAATAATCAACAAGGACCTACTGTATAGCACAGGGAACTCTACTCAGTACTCTGTAATAACCTATATGTGAAAAGAATCTGAAAAAGAATAGATACATGTATATGTATAACTAAATCACTTCGCTGTACACCTGAACCTAACACAATACTGTAAGTCAACTATACTCCAATATAAAATAAAAATTTTTTTAATTCATTTAAAAAAATTCATTAATCAGAGTAGAATGCCCTCCCCAACCAAGCAATTTATTTCCATTGGAAAATAACAAGTATTATGGTTTTAAGAATTGTTCTCTTGTGAGTTTAGTTAGTTTGGATTGATAACCTAAGACTGCGTTCCAAGTCTAAGGCCAAAGTCTAGATCAAGGACTGGGGTGAATTTACTGAGGTCATTCTGTCCCATGGGAACCTCAGCTTTACCCAGGGGACAACTCTGTGTGCCACCACTGGGCACCACCATGACTCTTCCCCATCTGAAACTGGCAGGGGCAGTAAGAGTAGGAATCTGGTTTGGATCTGTTGGGTCTAAAAAACCAGCAAGGCGTTAAAATGGTATCAGGGCTGGAAAGAGAACTTGAATGAGACATACATGGGTTATACATAATCAGAAGAAGAAATGATTTTGTTTGTGTCCAATAAAGCTACAGTTTGGATAAATCATCAGTGCCTATACGTAGTTAACAAAGAAACTGCAGGAGCATAAAAAGGTTTCACTGTTAAGTGCCAAATTGGCTAGACTAGTGGTGGCTTAGTGTTTGCAACCTCTTATGAATACAGCACTCAATGGGAAAGAGCACTGTGATTGATTAACCACACCTGATATTGGCTCATAAGGGGTGGAGGAGGGCACAGAATTAAAGCACAATTATATTGGAAATATTATAATATGTTATTAAAGATATTTTCCTTCAACAAAATAAACAATAGTGAGACAATATGTAAAATGAGAAAAACAATTGAAATCGACTTACTTATTTTGTCCAATTGTCTCAAAATCTTTCACAACAATCCCAAGGGACGATGAAAAGTCCAGTGGTATACCCCTCAAGTCGAACTCCAAAATCTGTCCACAGGTAGGTTATAAAAACAAAGAGGCTGTTAAAAGGATCCGGGAATATAATAAGACGCACCGATACTAAATATCAGGTCATCTCCACCAGTGACAATCTTTTGAAATACTCAGTTCTATAGTTAGACAAAAGTGATCAAATTCTGAACCTGGAGACTGCTGAGGCTCATGGGAAAGCAAACCAGACTCCTAGCTTCCCGTTTTCTAGACTCTGTGGATTTGGACAAGTCACCAAATCCGTCTCATAGGCAGAGAACTAGACTTAATGCCTACCACAACTGTAGCACAAATAGAATAAAATATGTATGTGGAAATGCTTTCTTCAATGGTTATTTTTAAATTATTTGCTTTTCTTAATCATATTACTATCGAAGAAAGTGGTAAATAATCTAAGAAAACATTTTCTGAAATGCATCAGCCCCTTATTTTAAGTCCCACCATGGTCAGTGCTGTAGTCAGCTGAGTCTCTCATCTTAAGGCAGTAAATTGCTTTCTAACGGCAAATGTTAAAAAAAAAAAAAAAAAATTAACTTAGTACCACTGATGTCTTTGATTATGGAATAAATGAATTAAATAAAGCAGTGCATGATGATAATCTGATGCTGCTTGTAATGGGTTTGGAATGGATGGAACAGGAGTCTCACAGCTCACATACCTACCAATCCAAATGGGTTTGGGGTTGGCATTTCATTTAGGTTTGGTTTCAGTTATAAAGCTACAATTGGGAAGTTTACTTGATAAATACATATGCACTAAGAGAAAAAAATTGCATTGGAAACAAAGTGGGGTAAGACGGATGATGCCCTGGGGAAAACACGCCTACTCATGTGACCATATACCTCTCTGCCATCGGCCACATGGATTGAGCGCAAATATAAAGAAGCATGTTGGGACTTCCCTGGTGACGCAGTGGTTAAGAATCCGCCTGCCAATGCAGGGGACACGGGTTCGAGCCCTGGTCCGGGAAGATCCCACGTGCTGCGGAGCAACTAAACCCATGCGCCACAACTACTGAGCCTGCGCTCTAGAGCCCGAGAGCGACAACTACTGAGCCCACACGCCTACAGCCCGTACTCCACAACAAGAGAAGCCTGCGCACCGCAAGGATGAGTAGCCCCCGCTCGCCACAATTAGAGAAAGCCCACGTGCAGCAACGAAGACCCAACACAGCCAAAAATAAATAAATAAACTAATTAATTTTAAAAATAAAGAGGCATGTTATCACTAAATGCACATGCATGTACTTTTTATTTTAGTCTTGGAGCTCTGTGTGAGGTGCTAGGAACCCACGGTTTCCACAGGGACCAACACCAGACAGGCCTCTGGCTCTCATGGAGCTGGCAGTCCAGGTGGCTGTGCTCTGGGTTCCAGTGAAATTGCAGAGAAGTGGAATTCCCTCTCAACCTGCATGAAACCAGCAGGGCATTTCAGATAGGCATTAAGAAGCTTTTAGTCTTGGCCTCATCCAATGAGAACAAGTAGTCTTTATTTTATAGGGATACTGAAACTCGTTGGGAGGGAAAGGGGAGAAGGGATTTGCAGTTGGTGGAAGGAAGCCGACACAGCCTGGTGACTTAGCAAAATAACAAAGACATTTATCACTGCACTTATCCAGAACGGTTTGACCTGGTTTTCGGAAAAACAATGGGGCAGATGTTCAACTTTTTAAAAATTAGTCAGGGTAGGAAAATCCTACTCAGTGGAAAGAATTAAAAATTTCACATATCTGTAAATCTATTAAACACTGAAACAATTTATAAAATAGATATAAAGTCAGTAGTGGTGGGGAGGTCTATAAATTATATCAATTCAATACAATATTACATAGCCAATAAAAACATTTTTGAATGGAATGATAGGTGTATATGTTCAGGATATAAATAATAGTAGGAAAAAATAGGATATGAAACTGTATTCACTGTATGATACTAATTGGCTAATTCTAAGACATCCTATTTTATTAAATGTATTCATTCAATAAATATTTGTTGATACCTCCGAGATGTTAATTTATTTATTTTTGGTTGTGTTGGGTCTTTGTTTCTTTTTATTTATTTATTTATTTATTTATTTATTTATTTATTTATTTATTTATTTATGGCTGTGTTGGGTCTTCGTTTCTGTGCGAGGGCTTTCTCTAGTTGTGGCAAGCAGAGGCCACTCCTCATCACGGTGCGCAGGCCTCTCACTATCGCGGCCTCTCTTGTTGCGGAGCACAGGCTCCAGACGCACAGGCTCAGTAATTGTGGCTCACGGGCCCAGCTGCTCTGCGGCATGTGGGATCTTCCCAGACCAGGGCTCGAACCCGTGTTCCCTGCATTGGCAGGCAGACTCTCAACCACTGCGCCACCAGGGAAGCCCCCTCCGAGATGTTAACAGTATTTGCTTCTGGATAGTAGCACCAAAAGTAATTTTTTTAAGCTAATCTGAAGTTTTCAAAATTTCTATATTAAGTATACATGACTTTTATCAACATAAAAAACAATAAATGACACTCTTCCAGACACACAAAGTATCATGTCATACCATCTCAATGAATCACATGCAGATATGTTTTTAGTTACAGAGCTTTCCCTCTGGGACTCCAGCAGTGATCTAATCCCACCCCTCGCTCTAGGGATGTGCCCCAATTTGCAGCATAACTGGACAAGGTCACACAGCAAGCGCATGGCTGCACCAGGCTAGAACCCCACACTCCTTAACCCATCCAGGCTCCACTTGCCACACCACTACTGCACAGGAGATGTCACTGTGCAGTAGGGTCCTTAAGCTGCTCTGCTGTCTCTGTGGCCACAGAGGGAGGTGGGGGGGGGGTAGGGGTGAAATGCAGAGATTCTCCTTCCAAACGGAAGAGTTAACCTCTGACCAAAGATGGGACAATCAGAGGTAGCTTATCCAGTGAAACAAAATAGAAAAATAACAAAGTCACCTCATTCCACACTGGGTTGAGTTCATTATCGACTTTCTTTGTTTTCTTTTTCTCATCTGCAAATTAAAAATAAAAGATATCAGTCAATTAGAAATATTTACAGAGCCTGTACCATTCATCTGTTCATTCAAAGAACCTTTCCCTGAGGGCAAAAGGTGTGCCTACATTTTACCTTCATCTGACTAGGGTGAGGGCTACCTGAATCAGTTTTCCAAACTGAACAGCATTTTTGGCCTAAAAACATTTTTCCCATCTCCAGACCGACAAGGAGCTGAGGGATGGGAGACTCAAAATCACAGAAATGCTGTGATCCTCTGTCTCTCCCTCAGCAAATCCTGCAGACCAAAGTCACCCAGGGCCTGTGCATCTCCCCAGCTTGTTGCAGAAAGAAGCCAACGAAGGTAACCTTTGACCCACAGGTATCCCATTTTATAAATGAGGATACTGAGACTCAAAGGAGTTGAGGAATGTGTCTGACCTCATATGCAGCAGTGGTGCCCTGATATAAACCTGGAATTTCAGCTCTGAAGCCCATGCTGCCTTTGCATGTGATAAGACCCCAACACAGCTTAAAGATTATGCTGGATTCCCTCTCACAGCCCTAATACAAGGTAATTCGTAGATGAACACTTTCTAGGACCGGCAGAGAATTGGGCCTTTCCTTTACTCCTGGCTCACTGTTTCTGAGGACACAAGGTCTTCTTTCTCTGCATCTGAGACTGGACAGTACACCTGCCCAGATGAGTAAATGTTTATCTAGCTAGTGCCTAAAGCTTCCTTGGAGCAAAGTCCAAAGAGCAGGGGCTTCTACTGAGTCCCTGAGTCCCCAGACACTTAACAAAATGAAAGCTAAGTTTCAGTACAAAAGGCTTTGTAAACCTTAGCTCACCTGTTTTCAGGGGGAAAAAAAGTTTTTCTTCCTGTGGGTCTCTTCTACCATCACACAGAACACTCACGACACTCTGACACCAGATGTATTGGGCGGGGCATGTTCCCCCAACCAAGCAATCTTCTGCAACATCAGCTGGGTGTTCTAGAATTTAACTCAATCCTGACACCGTCTACCTGGAGTTAGCATCAGATCCCAGGGCTTAAGGGCTCGGTCCCACAAGACTGCCCCCAGCCCCAGACACCAACAGCAAGTCCAGGTTGTCACCTGGGCTTCTAACCAATTGGCGATAAATCTGAGGTTCCTATGACCCCATCCTTGGATTCAATTAATTTGCTAGAGCAGCTCACAGAACTCAGGAAAACAGTTACTTACATTTACCAGTTTATTATAGGATTGATAAACGATATAGATGAACAGCCAGCTGAAGAGATACATGGGGTGAGGTCTGAGAGGGTCCCAAGCACAGGAGCTTCTGTCACCATGGAGTTGGGGGTGCGTTGCCCTCCTGGTACATGGATGTGTTCACCCACCTGGAAGGTCTCTGAACCCCATACTTCTGGGATTTTTATGGAGGCTTCATCACGTAGGCATGATCAATTATTAACTCCATTTCCAGCCCTTCTCCCCACTCTAGAGAAGTGGAGCTGGGGCTGAAAATCCCCAGCTTCTAATCATGGCTTCGTCTTTCTGGTGACCAGCCCCCATCCAGGAGCCCATCCGGAGTGGCTTCAATAGAACAAAAGATACTCCTAGTACTCTTATCCCTTAGGTAGTTACAAGGGTTTCAGGAGCTCTGTGCCAGGAAAAATGAGCGAGGGCCTGGGGTTGGGGGGAAGACACAGACCAACATATATTTGTTCTATTATCTCACATCACCTAATCTCCTTCACACCCTAGGAGGTATGTATAATTATTTTCATCCCGCTTTCACAGCTAAGGAAACTGAGAAGTCAAGTAACGAATTCAAAGTCACCGAGTTAGTAAGTGGGGCAGAGCTAGGTTTTGGACCCAGGCAGTCTCACGTTGGTGGCCAAGCTTTGAACCACTCCTCAGCTTCCCCTCTACTGCTGTGGAATGGAGAAGGTAGTGGGTTTTGTTCAGCTGAATGTCACGTTGCTAAGGCTCCCAGCACACGGCCAGCTGTGGGACTAGCCACCTCATTCTTCCACGACCTCAGCATAGCAAAGCTAGGAGTCATCACCCTCACTCCACTAAGCATTAACTCCTCCACTTGAGTGGGCTCCCGTCGCCCAACTGGCTTCCCTTTTTAAACTTCGGCAGGACTTGACTCATCAGCTCATGCCTGGACCTATCCTGACTCTGACTCTGGTCTTTCTATGCAGCCTCCAGAGCCCCTCACTGGATCAGATTCTGATGTCACCTAGAAGTGGTCCTGATTTCCCCTCTCACACTTCCATATTGACCCCGCTCACTCTTCCCCTCGTCTGACAGAAACCTCTCAATCTTCCTCTCTGGTACAGTACCAGAAAGTGTGGGAGAAAAAGAGAAGCCCTGCAGAGGATGTTGAAATCGATGGAACTGGTCAAAATGGCTTCTATCCACAATGGTAGCTGCTCCCTCTAAATAACGATCTACGGGTGCCAGGCTGGACATTCTACTGCGGTGACTCTAAATCCTTACAATAAACCTGCAAGGTAAACATTCTCATCCTCATTTTATAGACAAGGTGGTTAACTGAGAAAAGCTGGTTAACTTGTCCAAGATCACACAGCTGATAAGGAAACAGAGCCAGAATCTGTACCTACCGTCTCCCTGGCTCCAAAACCTGAGTGTGTGTTTGCTACCACACCAATGCCTCACTTGAAGCTGTCAGAAACGTTGAATAAAGAAGAAGCATAGGGACTTCCCTGGTGGTGCAGTGGTTAAGAATCTGCCTGCCAATGCAGGGGACACGGGTTCGAGCCCTGGTCCGGGAAGATCCCACATGCCGTGGAGCAACTAAGCCCGTGTGCCACAACTACCGAGCCCACATGCCACAACTACTGAAGCCCGCGCACCTAGAGCCTGTGCTCCGCGACAAGAAGCCACCGCAATGAGAAGCCTGTGCGCCGCAACAAAGAGTAGCCCCGGCTCGCCGCAACTAGAGAAAGCCTGCGCGCAGCAACCAAGACCCAACGCAGCCAAAAATAAATAAAAATAAATAAATAAGTTTATTTTAAAAAAAAGAAGAAGAAGATGCATAGATACGATGTGTGTGATGGTCTTGGCATCCTGGGCAGTGGCCACAGGAAAAGTCCAAGGTCAGGTTTCAGGTATCCTGAAAGTGTCTAAGACTGCATGCTCCAAGACATAAGATATTACATCTGGGAGTTCTTCTGGAGAGAGAGTTCATTGCTGTCATCAGATTCAAATGAGTTAGGGACCTTGACAAAGGTTAGGAATTCCTGCCTTTGACAAGCATGAAAGGGCACCATTAATGTCCCTGCAGCTCACCACCACCCTTGCTGCCATAACCAGGGCTTGGGGTGGGGGAAGTGGGAGAATAGGGTGGAGAACTGAGTCAGGAAGGAGTGAATCTGGACCCTGAGATCATGGCAGGCATTCAAGAGAGAAGATGGGCAACTATATGAGATCCCAGCAAGTAGGTAAAGCAAGGAGAAGGCAGCAAATAATTTATAGAAATTGGGTACAAGGCTTAGAACTGGGAGCAAGGTTTCGAAGCAAAATTCCAGGCTCCTCTAAGTCCCTAAGATTCCAGGCAGGGAGCTAAGGCAGGAATAAGGGTTCCAGGGAAGCTGCAGAAAGAGTCAGCA
Source organism: Eschrichtius robustus (assembly GCF_028021215.1). Lineage (NCBI taxonomy): Eukaryota > Metazoa > Chordata > Mammalia > Artiodactyla > Eschrichtiidae > Eschrichtius > Eschrichtius robustus. Next base: position 105,499,161 of record NC_090830.1, read on the forward strand.
CTTGCCCACCAGTCCCAAGCCTGGTTACTGACCTGGGAATCAGAGTGTGGGAAGGCACAGCTGCAAGGCTATCTTGATGCTGAGCCTGGTACCACTGACCCTCCTCCCCCAGTGGAGATGGTTCCAGAGTCAGCAGCTGAAGAGTGTGGAAAAGGTCACTTGTTCATTCAGTCTCAAACATTTATTAAGCACTTACTATGTGCTAGTAACTGGAGAAACAAAAGAGTGTAAGATAGTCCCTGGTCTTAAAATGTTCCATCAATGTAGTTTATGGGCTATTGAATAGAGGAACCAAACAAATCTTTCTGCATGTTTTCACCAAATACAAAAAGCCCCATCATGCTCTTTCTTGCTTTATTCTTATCTTGGAGTTCCCTCCCATAAGAGGAGGAATAATGAGAGTGATGACTGGCCAGGTCAGGCCAAGGGACCTGGTAGCTCAGCCCACGGAAATGATCCGCTAAGTGAGTTCTTCCACGACATTAATCAACTTCCTGATTCCTCCATCCAACAAATATTTCTGAAATATCAGTTGCCAAGCACTGAAACGGTCACTGTGGGGTCCCGCTCTCGGGGAGGTAGATATGGCCACAGGTAACTGATATGGAAAGAAGGCTTCAGAGGGGTACAGATAAAAATGCAAATTCAGAGGAAGGGGAGGTGACTTCAGGCTGTGGGAACCAGAGGCCTTACAGAGGAAGCAGAGGCTGAACAGGGGATAGAAGGAACTGAAAACGTGGAGTTGGGAAGAAAAGGTCACTCCAGATGAAGGCAACAGCATGGTGGGTCAGCCACGGATGAAGAGAGAACAGGTTATGTCTGGGGACACTGCACAGCCCAATGGGCTGGAACCACAGTATGTGTAAGGAAGTCAAGGCAACCAGGCAGTGTGGGAAGGTTATGGTCACACGACGAAGCCCTGAATGCCAGGCAAAGCTTCACTTGGCTGATTCACGCCACTTAGGAAGGAGGATGTTAGAAACTGGACTTTATAACGTCAAGAATTCATTATCCAACGAAAAACACCAAGTTGCTCAACAAATCTTCCAAGACATGTTCCTGAACACATGATTCAGTTGTGTGTTGAGAACAAAGCAGAGGGGTTGAGTCCCAGCAGATGCCACTGATAGACCACAGACGGGGTGGGACTATGCACGTGGAACTTCCTGCCCCACCCGGTACTTGTGCATAATGCTGATGCTAATGGCGCTGCCCTCTAGGGGCGCACCCTCCCAGCCAGGCATGTGCTAAATCCTTCACATACACCATTTCATTTAATCCTTCTAGCAAGCTTGCAAAGTAGGCACTGTTATTATCCCCAATTTGCAAGTGGGCAAAGCAATCCCAGAATGGTGAGATAACTTGCCCAGGATCACGGAGCTAGGAAGAAAACCTCTAACTCAGGACTAGTCTGACTCTACCCTCCTCTCTCTCTAGTTAATAAGGAAAAATTAAGAAGTTGGCATTAGCTCCTACCTTTCTGGAGAAACCCAGCCCAACCCCTTCCAAGAAGGAGGCTCTGATTTTTTAATCAAAATGTGTACACATCAAGGCTTCCCTGGTGGCACAGTGGTTAAGAATCCACCTGCCAATGAAGGGGACGGGGGTTCGAGCCCTGGTCCGGGAAGACCCCAGGTGCCGCGGAGCAACTAAGCCTGTGCACCACAACTACTGAGCCCGTGTGCCACAACTACTGAAGCCCGCATGCCTAGAGCCCGTGGTCCCCAAGAGAAGCCACCACAATGAGAAGCCCGTGCACCGCAACAAAGAGTAGCCCCTGCTCAACGCAACTAGAGAAAGCCCGCGTGCAGCAAGGAAGACCCAACGCAGCCAAAAATTAATTAATTAATTTAAAAAAAATGTGCACACATTACATTTTATTGCCTTTTCTCACATGCCAGCCAAAAAAAGTACATAAATTCCTGTCTTATCAGCAGCCACAACGTCACACATTTATTCAATTATTCCACATCTTTTTTTTAAAAAGGCCTCAGTTGCAGGCACTAAACATCAGATTAAATTACAGGAAACTTTCCCCTTCTCCACATCCCCTACCTCCCCCTGTTCCCACCTCTAATGTTATGAAGAGAACTGTTTCTGCCTACGGTAAGGAATTAAATACTTTCAACCCAGAACATAACAATTGATTCAAATGCAGAATACACTCTGGACCATGATTCAAGGCATCCTTTGAGACATTTCCTGTTTTTTGATTAGCTACACTTGCTTCCCTCTCAGTTCTGTGAAGGTCACCATTGCAGTAATTAACTCCCATGCCAACCTCCCAATAACATTTCCCAAGAACTGAACAAGCACTCCTTGCCAAGCCACCATGCCCTCTTGCACGGAACCATTTCCTTTGCTGTTCACCTATAGTGTGAACTCTTATTGAAATGGCGAGAGAGACACCATGACTCCTAAGACCGGATTGGTACATCTGTGCTGAGAGGACCAGGGTGATTGTTAATCGTATGTCAACTTGGCTAGTCTATGGTGCCAGTTGTTTGGTCCAACACTAGTCTAGATGTTGCTGCGAAGGTATTTCATAGATGTGATTAACCTTTGCAATCAACTGTCTTTAAGTAAAGCAGATTATTCTCTTTAAGGTGGGTGGGCCTCATCCAAACAGCTGACGGCCTTAAGAGGAAAAACTGAGGTTTCCTAGAGAAGAAAGAATTCTGCATCAAGCCTGTATCAGAAGATCCTGCCCAAGTTTCCAGCCTCCTTGCCTGCCCTTTAGATTTCAGTCTCAAGACTACATCAACTCTTACCTGAATTTCCAGCCTACTCGTCTGCTGTTGGGCTGCACCCCGCAGGCCGACAAGGCCTGTGCTTGCTCAGCTTCAAAACCAAGGAAAGAGCCCAGAGTCAGCAACAGAGACATCAATGGTTTAATGGAGGGGGGGAGCTTACACGTCTGAAGCAGGGTCCTGGAGGGACACCCCACCATGTGCTGCAGACGGCAGGCAGGATGTGGTGGCAGTCTTCAGTCCCGGGAAGAAGGGGAGGCTACCACTTATAGGGGAATTGATGTCAGATGCGCTCATTAGTTACCAGGGAAACCAGCAGAGGGGCACGTCCTTCACGGTCCCCTTGATAAGAACAATCACCAGCTGGGGCCTGGGGCAAGTAAGTAGGAAGGTGAGTCAGGTGAGTAAGATACAGGTAAAGCAGGCACTGGTCAGGCAGAGAACAAGAGAACAGCCATCTTGAGTGGCCTGACCATATACCTGCCCCAGAAATTTCAGTCTTGCCAGCCCCTACAATTGCATGAGCCCTCTCCCCCTCTCTGTCTCTGTCCCTCTCTCGCTGTCTCTGTCTCTCTCCATTTATATGTACATATATACTATTGGTTGCAGAGAAACGGAACCAACTGGTAATACCAGGTGCCCATGGAAGTAATAACATCTACGACGGTAACACATTTTACATACTTCCAAATACATACACACCATCTCACTGATCCTAACAATCCTGCAAGGAGAAGACAGGTATTGGTCCAGCTCTTCTCATTGGGCTTTCAAATCAGGGAACTCTCCATTTCTCTGAGCTGTTACCTCAGGGAGACACAAGGCTCAACCACCAAGCTCAGAGCCCCTCTTGTGTGAACTGGTGAATTTAGACTAGATGATCTCTAAGTTTTCCTCCAGGTCCAATATGAAGTGCCCCCAAGTCCTGACTGGTTAAATGGCTGCGTCTTACTGAGATGGCCCCAGGAGAAATGGGGGTGCTACTTACAAAGCTTTCTTAAGTAACTCAGCTCTTTGGTACGCAAGGAAGATCAGCCATGCATCTAAACTTGACCTCCCATTCAGAAATACTTCTGCATCTTCTCTGGGTCCTGGATTATGCCCCCTTTGTTTTGAGAAACATTCACAGACATACACAAAGGCATCCACTATTTGGCTTAAAATTTCAGAGCCCCCTGAAGCCCTTCCACACATGGCTAACAGTTATTAACTGCTCTGACCTAGTCACTGTTCCCAGCGCCTCCCATGACTGTCTCATTTAATCTTCACACCAACCCTAAGAGGTAAGTCCTATTATGATCATCTCCAGTTACAGAGGAAGAAACCAAGACACAGAGAGGGTAAGCAACTTATCAGAAGTCACACAGCAAGTGAGTGGTAGAGCAAGGATTCAAACTCTAGAAGATACAGACACAGAGCAATTTCCAAAATTGGAGGATTAAGACCAGAGAGTGACTCCTTAAAGGCTGGGACTGCATTTTTAACATTGTTATCCGCCTCCCCCCCCCCACAGAGTCATTTCTCCATGATTTGAATGAAACGGACTTGATAAGCTCATATAAGTATTATGACTAAAGTTGCTTTAATGATTAAGAAAATGAATACAAAGTGCTCAGCACAGGGCCCAGCACATCGTAAGCACTAAACCAGCAGGAGCTAGTACATCAGTATTATTTCTTCTTACGGCACCTGAGCAGCACCCATTGTGGACTCCAGGAGGTTTCCCAGGCTGTGGAGCCCTCTCTGGAGGGCAGGGCCCCAGTGACTAAAGGAAGTGCCCAGGGGCCTGGGCACAGCCCTGGTGGAGCAAGTCTGCCACGTGGCTCCATTCCAGGCCTCTGACGCTCGCCAGACGCAGCTGGCATGTGGGTAGTGCCTGCTCCTCCCTGGCAGTGAGCCTGGCAGCCACCAGCGTCTGGAAGAACGTCCACAAGAACCGGGAGGCAGGGAAGGCTCCAGGAAGGGCTAACAGGAGACTACTCCGCCCTCAGGTGTTAGAGAGACTCGGGGGAGCACGAAGACAGGTGGCCCATCCAGGTCAATCTGGCTGAAGGAGTATCTCTATTTGCTTCCCAACCGGCTGCACTAATGCTCCAGGAGATGTTGCCAAACCGGTTCTAGGAGAAAGGCATTTTGGCCAAATGGCAACTGTGACACAAAGCGAGGCTGTTTTGTAAACTTCTGAAACAGTCACTGATGTTGCTGATTAAAGGAACGCCCAGACAAAAAGGCAGGCTGGGTTACTGCTCAGCTTTCTGTTCCCAGTGCCCCAGTGGCCTCTGGAGCCGCCCCTTCAGGCACACACACTCTTGAATCAAAACCAAATCCTCAGGGGGAGCTGCGGTGAAGTCCAATCAATCTGAACAACCCATACAGCATCTACTTCCTAAAAGCTGACCCTGGGGTGCGGTCACGTTCCAGCCCTGCCAACTGCCTGGGCTGCGGGTGAAGGGAGCCCAAGTGGGCCAGGCACCTGGATAGGCTCTCTCGGTGGAGAACTGAATACGAGCATCCATTCTGTGCCAGACAATTTAAACACATTCACGTCAAATCCTTACGCGGGAGTGTTGGGCTGCACCCCGCAGGCCTACGAGGCCCGTGCTTGCCCAGCTTCAAGACCAAAGAAAGAGCCCAGAGTCAGCAACAGAGACATCAGTGGTTTAACGGAGGGGGGAGCTTACACGTCTGAAGCAAGGTCCTGGAGCGACACCCCACCATGTGCAGCGAAAGATGGGCAGGACGCGGCGGCAGTCTTCACTGCCGGGGAGGGAGTCCCGTGTGGCGGAGGAGAGATTACCAGTTATAGGGAATTGACATCAGGTGGGCTCATTAGTTACCAGGGAAACCAGCAGAGGGGCATGTCCCTCACGGTCCCTTTGATAAGAACAGTCACCAGCTGGGGCCTGGGGCAAGTACCTAGGAAGGTGAGTCAGGTGAGTAAGATACAGGAGAAGCAGGCATTAGTCCGACAGGGATGTACAGAGAGCAAGAGAACAAAAGTGGCCTGACCACACACTTGGGGGTGGCTCTGGGTTTGTGAAAACCAGGGGTGGCCTGTTTGTATTGTACCTGTGGTATCTGGTGGCAGTGCCCCTCTACATACCTGATCCCAGGGATATCTCGGAAGAGAGGCGGACCAAGATTGTAAGGGTTATACAGGGTATGTAGGGGTGGAGTATATACGGTCAGGCCACTCAAGATGGCTGTCCTCTTGTTCTCTGTACATCCCCTGCCCGACCAGTGCCTGCTTCTCCTGTATCTTACTCACCTGACTCACCTTCCTAGTACTTGCCCCAGGCCCCAGCTGGTGATTGTCCATATCAAAGGGGCCGGGAGGGGCGTGCCCTTCTGCTGGTTTGCCTGGTAACTAATGAGCCCACCTGATGTCAGTTCCCCTATAATTGGTAATCTCCCCGCCCTGCCCCCCGCCCCCAGTGAAGACTGCCACCATGTCCTGCCCACCATCCACCACACATGGTGGGGTGTCGCTCTAGGATCTTGCTTCAGACGTGTAAGCTCCCCACTCCATTAAACCACTGATGTCCCTGTTGCTGACTCCGGGCTCTTTCTTTGGTCTTGAAGCTGGGCAAGCACAGTCCTTGTAGGCCTGCAGGGTGCAGCCCGACAGGGGGGTACTAATATCCCCATTTTGCAGATGAGGAAACTGAGGTTCAGGGATGTTAACTGACTTGCCCAAGATCACAGAGCTACTAATTGGTAGAGCTGAGCTTCAGCCCCATGCCTGCCTCATTTCCAAACCTGTGCTCTTCACCAGCACCTCAGGCTGAGGGTGCCGGGCAACCTGCCACATTCTTACCACTTACCAGCTGGGTGACCTTGGGCACTGACTCCAACTCTCCATACCTAGATTTCATCATTAATAAACATGGCAACCTAATGCCCAGGAGTAATAGGTACCAAATTTGGGGCTCACGCCAGGCACTCTTCAAAGGGCTTCATATGTTAGCTGTTGCTATTATTATCCTTATTTAAGCCCAATAGCACAATAAAATTAGGTAGTTTGTCCAGGCTCACCTGCTAGTAAGAAACAAAGCCAGAATCTCGATGCAGGTGTTCTGGCTCCTAAGACTCAACCTCTGGTGACTCTGGCTAACATGTTTCTGAGACATAATTTGCTAGAGACTGAATTAAGGCTGGTGCTCTGCAGATTCACTTCGGACCCTGCTTGAGGAGATGACTTCCTATTGTTTCAAGAGGGCCCCTCAAGGCCTCAGTGTTCTGGAAAAGGGGATGAAAAGGGTCACCTCGTAGGGTTGCACTGAGGATCAAAGGAGAGAGCGTGAAAGTGCCAGGACACAAGGGACATGCCTCTGTGTAGGATTCACATCAGAATCATAAACGGCCTCCATCAGACAACATGAAGAGGATCCAGTTCCTCTGCCCTCCCTGACTCCAAGAGATCGTATCAAGAGAAAATAGTCACAGAAAAGAACTTTGAAAATAAGCACAAAGCACTGAGTCAAAAGCTTGATAACTCCATCCTAACCCTCCTAGGCAACAATCTTAGCTGAATTATGACTCTCAGCCTCAGATCTTGGTATCCCATAATTAATCATCTCTTTTAATGGGATTTTTGCCATTCCCAGCAGTTTTGAGATACACTGCACTCAGCCCTCCTTCCTATGCTGAGAAGAGCTTTGGCCTCGGGGCTCTTGAGCTGAGCTGGGCTGGTCAGTTGCTGCAGGTATGAGGGAGAGCTGGAGATCGGGAGTGTCTGTGGATGGCGGCTTGTTAGTGGGAGAGGATGGAGGGTAGACTTAATGCAAGAGAGATGCCAAGCACTGGGAAAGCCAGACACGCACGACGCAGTGGGAAAGTGCATGAGACAAAGAGTTTTGGTCTGGGGCTTCCCTGGTGGCGCAGTGGTTGAGAATCTCTGCCTGCCAATGCAGGGGACACGGGTTCGAGCCCTGGTCTGGGAAGATCCCACATGCCCGCGGAGCAACTGGGCCCGTGAGCCACAATTACTGAGCCTGCGCGTCTGGAGCCTGTGCTCCGCAACAAGAGAGGCCGCGATAGTGAGAGGCCCGCACACCGCGATGAAGAGTGGCCCCCACTTGCCACAACTAGAGAAAGCCCTTGCACAGAAACGGAGACCCAACACAGTCATAAAAAAAAAAAAAAAAGTCTTGGTCTGGGGTTCGAGGCCTTGCCTCTTCCTGGTCACCCAGCTTTGGCCACTCTTGTCCTCTCTGAGACTCAAGGTGCTCATTTGTGAAATGAGTATAAACAATACATGTCCTGGACACCTGCTAGAGTTGTTGTGAAGAACAAACACAATCAAGCCCAGGAAAGGGCTTTCTGCCCTGTAAGTGCCCTGGGAAGAAGCTCCTTCCTCAGGCCATGTCACACATGGGAGGCCACCATAATGTGTCCAGCATACTGGGACAAACTGGAGGGCATCTGGGGCCCCAGACAAGACCCCTGAAGCCAGAGGTATCTGGCTCCAAGGCACCACAGCCCCAGGCCCTGGCACTGGTCTGATCAGATGCCTTCAGGGCTGAATTTGGCCAGGGAAACAGAGCCTGGATTGTCAGGTTTAGGGAGCTAAGCCCTGAGCCCAGGTGCACTAATTACCCCAGGGTGGGTCAAATGCAGCCTCACCACACAGAGGTGGGTGTTACAGCCTCAGGGTGGGCCTGTGTATCCCAGCTTCCCAGCTCCACCTGGAACCTAGTGTGGGGTCTTGAACAAGGCAACTCACTCTCCCCAAGACGTGGTCTCTTCAGCTGTAAAATGAGGGACTTCATTTTTTTGGTGAGAAATAAATGAATGCATATATGTGAAGCTTTAGTGCAATGCTTCATAGCTAGAAAGTGCTCGTCGTCAATATAATCTGCAAAATGTATGCCTCCTTTCCAGGAGTTTAAACTCATTTAACTCTGCATTCACTGAACTCTCGCTGGATCTACAGCTAGACTACAAGCTGCATGCAGGCAGTGGCCAAGTCTGGCTTGTTTCCCATCCAGCCTGCAGTGCTGAGCCCAAGGCCTGGCAAAGTACACTCTCGACCAAGATTTGTTAAATGAGTTTATGCCTGAGAGGAGCAGTAGGAAGAAACAGCAGCAAAAAAGAGGATGGAAAGAGACAGGGACTGCCCAGGCAGTGAATTCCAACAATGAGGAGAGGTAAGCAAAAAGAATGTTTTTTTTTTTCCCTGTCTTTTTTTAAATAATGAAAGAGGGATAAGGGAAGGGATTATTTTTTTAATTGATAAGTTATGCTATTGGGATGAAAAGATGATAAGAGTAATAAACCAGAAAACTAAGGTAAGGGGAAGTGGAAACTCACCTTGCCATTCAAATATTAGGATCTTAATACTTTACATGTAATAAGAGTTGTAGTCTCCACTAATAAAATGGCTCCCACTTGACTCTCCAGGAACTGATTCACTGCTAAGCTATGTCAGCTCTGAGCTTCTGAGTCACGGCATGTCCTAAAGGCTTTCATACCCTGGGGAAACTCACCCCTGGAGGGCTGGGTTTTGTTTTTTCTTCTTCTTTTTTTAAAGTTCTTTTGTTCTTGGTACAAGGTCTTCCTCTTTCAGACTGGGGCCAGATGCCCCTAGCACACAGAACAATTCAATCAGTTCAGAGAGGGGAGGAAGGGATCATAATTTGACTTGGTTGTTTTAGGCACATTTTTTTTTTTTTTTTCTCTGTAACCATGATGACCTCCAGGAAGACACACGGAGGCTCTGGAATCAAGAGTCCAGAGATGAATCCTGACCTGTCTCTGTCTCAGTTTCCTCATGGGTAAAGCCAGACTTCAAGAGGTGAGGTGGGAATAAACCTCTATTTTTAGTCCACGTACCTTAAAGACATCATCTCATTTGACTTTTACAAATCTTCATGGGTAGGCCTTATAAGCACTTCACAGCTAGGAAAACTGAGATTCAGAGAGGTTTCTTGTCATTAATTAGACCAAAGCCCTAATGTCAAGGTCAGAGGTAGGCTAGGGCTCCCCTGCCTTCCAGCTTCCTTCGAGATGCAGCTTAATGGATCCCAAACAGCATGTGGAAACCCTGAAGTCCTAAATACTCAAGATCAGTTTTGTAGTTTGTGGTCACAGGGATCTGGTCTCATTTGGTCCTACGTGGTCCCCCTGGCCTCTGAGATCCTAAACTGAATGACTGAAGGGAGGAGCCAGAATCATTCATTCAACATTATTTATTGGCCATCTACTATTTGCCAGGCACTGAGCTAGGTGCTGGAGAAAGAGACATGGTCCCTGCCCTCATGAAGCTTCCAGTCTGATTGAGGAGGCACACAGAAATCAAATAAGCCAGCAAATACATAACTACATGTTCCAATAGATGCCACAAAGGAGTATAGGATGTTAGGGGACAGAACTACAGGGCACCTGATCTAGGGCTACTTTGATCTAACTACATGTTCCAATAGATGCCACAAAGGAGTATAGGATGTTAGGGGACAGAACTACAGGGCACCTGATCTAGGGCTACTCTGATCTCCCAGGATGTGCTGCTGGGAGAAGCAGGGTGACCTCTGGTTCCAGCCTTGGCCTGGAGAGCCCAGGCCAACCAGAAGACCTGGTACTGCAGGGAACCAAGGCTATTTCCCACTTGCCTTCTGCTCTGCTATGACTCTCAGCACAACCGTGGCTGCACAGACCTCACAAGGCCAGGGCCCCACTGGTCAAGAGGCCACCAGGCTCTCAAGCCTGCTGCTGGGCCCCTGCCAGGCAGGCTTCCGGTCACAGGAGGGCTGCTTCATTGCTGGCCACTGAGGCTGCAGAATCACTGCAGGGATTCTCACTTTGAGTTAATGAGGCAAATGTGAGCCGAAAATCCAGGTCAACAGAGAGTTGCTAAGAATCTACCGTTCATACCCCTTAGGATGACTATTATCCCCAAACAAACAAACAAACAAAAACCACAGAAAAAAACAAGTGGTGGTGAAGACGTGGAGAAATTGGAACCCTTTTGCACTGCTGGTGGGAATGTAAAATAGTGCAGTCACGATGGAAAACAGTATGGTGGTATCTCAAAAAATTAAACATAGACTTACCAAATGATCCAGCAATTCTGCGTCTAGGTATAAACCTCAAAGAACTGAAAGCTGAGACTCAAACAATATTTGTACGCCCATGTTCACAGCATGATTCACAATAGCTAAAAGGTGGAAGCAACTCAAGTCCATCAGTGGACGAATGTATAAACAAAATGTGGCATAGACATACTATGGAATATTATTTAGCCTTAAAAAAGGAAGGGAATTCTGACACATGCCACAACACGGATAAAACCTGAAGACATTCTGCCAAGTGAAATAAGCCTGTCACAAAAGGACCAATATTGCATGATTCCACTTATACCAGGTACCTAAGAGTAAGCAAACAGAGAGACAGAAAGTAGAACTGTACAGTTAAAAATGATTTAAGAGGTAAATTTTATGCTATGTACATTAGAGCACCATTAAAAAAAAAAAAAAAGAACCTGCTATATGCCTAGCTGAGAGGCTATCATGTGCTCTCACAGATGAATCAGACATGGGCTCTGCCTTCAAGCTGCCTGTGCGTCACAGCTGAAGGGCATCCCATTTATTCATGTAAGCCTGGGCCACCCCTCAGGTGTCCCCCAGGGTTCTGTATGTACCCCCAGCAGTGGGGAAGGAGTCAGGCATAAAAGGGGGAGGAAAGGAGCATTTGCCATATAACTACTATGTGCCAGGCACTGTGATAGTGTTTTATCACCGTTGATCCTTAAGAGTACCCTTGTGAGGTCCGTGTAATCCTCCCCATTTTATAGGCAAGGAAAGAAAAGCTCAGAAACATAGTTGCCCCAAAGATTTAGCTCCTAGTGATACAGTCAGGAGTGAAACTCTGCTCAGTCCAAAGTTCAGCCCCTTTCACGTAATGTGTTGATTACAAAGAAAGGGGGCTCCTTAAAGGAGGGGCGGGGTGGGGTGAGATTACAGCTTAAAGATGGGAAGAAGCAGGTCTAATCCCCAAACTGGAGGGAGATAAACTGGATGGTTCATGTTCTCGGCCCTCAGAAGCTTGCCTTGTGTAGGATCCACCTTGTCTGTCCGGGGATTCTGTATTCCTTGTCACAGCTGATTGGACCAGGGGTGAGACCAAAACTGAACCAACTGGAGTCTTGGTCTCAAGCATCTCAGTTAAAAGACACGGATGCTGTAGCAGATGTGGAGTCAGGACCAAGTCATCTCCGTGGTAACCCAGAGCCCCATGCAAGCTGCTAACTGCAAGGGAGCAGCGGTAAGAGTCCCCACTAAGGCAGCCAATGTGCAGAGAGGAGACGGATGCAGTGCAGGGAAGGGTGGAGGCCTGAGGCACACAGTCCCCTGGGGAGCAAGAGCAAAGGCTTCCCTGCCCGACAGGTGAGGCCCATGATTGTATTCTGGGAAATTTCTCTCTAACTTTAGGGGAAAAACTTGAGCAAACCTGAGATCCTTGCAATTCAACAACTGCTGACATGACACTTTACCCCTCAGGTGGGACAACTGGGTTGGGAGAGAAGGACCTTATGCGAGTGAGACCACAGCTCAGCCTGGTTGAGGAAATGCTCCCCATTTGACTTTTGGGAGAATAGCAAAATGTGTCTTTGGCATCACTTTCTATTTCTGTGCCTTTCTTCTACCTCTTCCGGGTCCTCCCTCTCCAGTCTCAGGTAGCTAATGCCCTCAGGCCGGCCTCTGGCAGAGACACCCCACCCAGCCCTGCAGGCATGCACAGGCTAAACACTCCCTAACCCTAACCCTCATGTCCTATTTTACAGAAGAGAGTGAGGAAGGATGGCCCAACTGGCCTGCCCAGCAAGGTTTTCTTATTCATTTAATTCGATTGGGCTGCTTCCTTAGTATCTTTCACATTAGCTCCTGCCTTCTCATTCTAGCCCTGGAATGAGCTCCCTCTGCCCTGGAAAGCATTTGCCTCAACTGGTAAACCATCTAATCAGTCTACCTGACTAGAACTAATCTGTCCACAATGCAGCCTAGTGGCCCCCCAGTGATTTACGAGTAAAGCGCAATCCCAATCACACCAGATTACTCTGTCAACCTCACCCCACAGGCCCGTGGCTCCCCGGCCTTTTTTGGTGCTGTTCCAAACCTAGAATGTCTTTCTTTTCATTACTTCTGTCAAATTTCCACTCATCCTTTAAGACCAACTCAAGGACACTTTGTCCATGGAGCTTTTCACTCTTCCATCTGCTTTTGCATTATAATTTTTGCATGTCTATTCTGGTTTGTAACTCATTCTTGTGTTCCAACCAGTTGCTTCCCTAGAAGACCAAACCATGTTATACATATTTTTCTAGACTTGATTTATGATATACTGTCTGGCACATTTTAGGGCTCCATAAAAGTAAACGTTATCAAATAGGGAAGGAAGTTTAGGAATTCCCGTGTGCAATTTCACATGTGTATTCATTTAATCCTCAAACACCCCTGCAAGGTAAGAGTTGTTATTAAGAACTCTGAAGCTGAAGGTTTTAATTCATTAGCTCATGAGCACTTAGGAAGTAAGAGGTGAGAATTGGGATCCTCGTTCCTAGGGCTCCCTGGCTCCAAAGCCCAGGGCTCAATAGGCTTTGTATCCTAATGCCTAAGGCCAAGTTAGCTGATAAGGCTTAAGGTGTCAGATGTCTAAGCAGCTGTTTCTGAGTGAAAACTCTGCTCAGACCCACTCAAAGCACACCCCTATTCAACAGAACAGCTGTTCAAAAGAAATTACAAAGTAGGTAAGGTCACCGCTTCCATATCACAGCAGATGCATTATGCCTTACAGACCACTGAATGCTTCATGTATGAATTTTCAACATAAAACTGGCAGCTTCACATTTTTCTTGCCAGGATCAAGAAAGCAAAAAGTAGCACCACACCGATTTGCCCCTGGGTAGCAGGTGTTAGGCACTCAGCGTTAGAAATGTGTGAAGTGGCCCTTTGCCAAGCCTCATCCACAAAGCACCTGAGAGAATATTAAGCGTAATTCTTCCTGAAAGAAGGGAGCATGGCGGACTTCTGATGGTCCCTTTCAGGACCAAGAATCAATGACTTTATTGCACTAAGATGTCTCAAATCTCTTGCCAGGGCATCGTTTCTAGGGTTAACCTTTAAAAGGTATATTCAACATCAGTGCCACAACTAGTGAAGCCCACAGGCCTAGAGCCCGTGCTCCGCAACAAGAGAAGTCATCGCAATGAGAAGCCCACGCACCACAACGAAGAGCAGCCCCCGCTCTCCGCAAGTAGAGAAAGCCCGCACACAGCAACAAAGACCCAATGCAGCCAAAAATTAATTAATTAATTAATTAAAACAAAACAAAACAAACAAAAAACAAAGTCTTCACGTTGAGAGAGGCCTCAGAAGTCTGTCTAATCTAATCTCAGCTAGATTCGATCTCACAACCTGGCTGTCTGCGTGAAACTCAAGGGAAAATGGCCACCTCTGGCTGGCAGGCACTCTGATCTTAAGATTCAGAGTTGGCTCTCGGAACCTGGTGAACCCAAAGAACGTGAAAAATCAAGTGGGTTTTGTGGTTTCCATAATCTCCTTCTGCACTGCTAAGTATCAATGACATCCACACCACAGGGACTTCAGTAACCCCCAAATCCTCCTGGTTCATACTAGGTCCTAAGAAGTTCAGTCTCAGAAGGGGACTGCACATGAGAGACTGAGGTCAACTCTAAACCATTGGTTGTCAGTACAGCACATTCCCAACTACAGTCTAACAGGGGGACTCACTGTCTATACAGGTATCACCATTAACACTCCCATCGCTTGGCCATTCTTCCCACCATCCTACAGCTTGAGAAGTGTTGTTTACTGCCTGACCTTGCTGTTTTTTGTACTCAAGAGGCAAAAGTGTACACATTTCAGTAAACTCAGGGGCTTTCTTCGGTGCTGCCTTGATCCTCTGTTAGGGCTTTTTACATCCTACTCTCCCCACTCTCCCCCACGCCACCCCGTGAAGTGCATCCAGCTTTGCTCCATTCCCACTGATGGATATATGGTGGTATCAATATCCTCAGTTCCGTCAGAACTTAATGTTAGCGAATTCCCTGGTGGAGCAGTGGTTAAGAATCCGCCTGCCAATGCAGGGGACAAGGGTTTGAGCCCTGGTCCGGGAAGACCCCACATGCCACGGAGCAACTAAGCCCGTGCGCCACAACTACTGAGTCTGCACTCTAGAGCCTGCGAGCCACAACTACTGACGCCTGTGTGCCTAGAGCCCGTGCTCCACAACAAAGAGAAGCCACTACAGTGAGAAGACCGCGCAACGCAATGAAGAGTAGCCCCCGCTCACCACAACTAGAGAAAAGCCCGCATGCAGCAACAAAGACACAACGCAGCCAAAAATAAAAAAACAACAAAAGAAAAAAAAGAGAACAATGTTACTTAATCTTACCCAGTGCTCAAAGTTGGAAGGCACTCCTGGAAAGGGTTTGCCATCACCAGTGTTTTAAACCATTGGAATAGATTGAAAGCAAGAAAAATGCCATATTCATTACTATAACTGCTTTAGTGCCTAAGGCAATGCCTTCCATACCTTGCTGAGAGCAGTTATTCAGTACATGGAACTGTAAAATTATAAAACCTTAAAGCTGGAAGAAATCTCAAGATCAGTTCCCATGATTCCACAGCTGGGAAATTTGAGACGTGGGTGATTAAATCTGGGTCATCGGCTATTTTGTCAATATTAGCCAGAGTCCAGATGTTCCTACTCTAAGTTGAGTTGTTTCTTCCATTGGGTTGCTTATCAGATGAATGAATGAATGAATGACTTTACTGCTCAACTGATACTACGAAAGGAGACTGGAAAACAGACTGAAGTTAAATAACCTAGCAAAAGTAATGGTTTAGATAGCCTATATTTGCCCACCTTAACTGAAGTTTTTCACTTTCAGTTGAGTGTTTATGTCCATAGCTAAGGCAGACATACTTTTAGTCATTTAAAAGTTTGACCAATGCATATACACTCCAGACAAATAACAAGTCAGATTTCAATATAGTGTTAAATTTTAATTCCATTATAACCTATATGACTTGCCCCATGACATCACCAGACTGAACCCAACATATTTTTACATGTCTTTACATGTCAATGGTGAAGGAAACAAACTTTTCATGTTATGTCTCTATTATGTAGCTGCTTCAAGAAAAAAAAAATTATAAAACCACAGTGAGATATCACCTCACACCTGTCAGAATGGCTATTATCAAAAAGGCAAGAAATAACAAGTGTTGGTGAGTATGTAAAGAAAAGGGAACCCTCATACATTGTTGGTGGGGATGTGAATAAGTGCAGCCACTATGAAAAACAGTATAGAGATTCCTCAAAAAATTAAGAATAGAACTACCATATGATTCAGCTATCCCACTTCTGGCATTTATCTAAAGAACACAAAAACACTAATTTGAAAAGATATGTGCACCCCTATGTTCATTGCAGCATTATTTACAATAGCCAAGATATGGAAATAACCTAAGTGCCCATCAATGGATGAATGGATAAAGAAGATATGGTATATATATGCAATGGAAATACTACTCCAAAACAAAAAAAGGTGAAATCCTGCCATTGCAACAACATGGATAGACCTTGAGGGTATTATGCTAAATGAAATAAGTCAGATAGAGAAAGACAAATGCCATATGATTTCTCTCATATGTGGAATATAAAGAACAAACAAACAAAAAACAAATGAACAAAGCAAAACGAAACAAAAACAAACCTGTAGATACAGAGAACAGAGTAGTGGTTACCAGACGGGAAAGAATGGGGAGGAAGGCAAAATGTGTAAAGGGGATCAACTGTGTGGTGAAGAATGGAAACTAAATTTTTGGTGGTGAGCATGCTGTAGTGTATACAGAGGTAGAAATAGAATGTTGTACACATGCAACTTATAAAATGCTATAAACCAATGTTACTGCAATAAAAAATACATTTAAAACTAAAATTAAAAAGAGAAAAATATTTTTTAAAAGAATACATGCAAATGAACTCTGATATAACATGACTACATAAAAAATTAAAAAAATTAAAAAATAAATTAAAAAAAAAAAAAAAAAACATGACTACATGATATTCACTAACCAGATTCTCAAACTACATTGTCCTTTAAGAATCCAACTTTTGTCCCCCAGATTTTTTTTTTTTTTTTTTTTTTAACTAAACAATCATTTGGCAGCTTTGGGTTTCATTTCTGGCATTTTCCTGCTCATCTCAGAGGGAGAGGTTTAAGGAAAGAAACAGAGATAAAATGGACAAAAGAAAAGAGAAAGGCACAGATTACTCAGAAACCATAAGGGAGAAGTAGTCAGGTTCCTGCAGGAAGAGAGAATGCGCTGAGGCGTGGTCAGGAACCACATACCCATCAAGGCTGCCACTTTTTCTGCCCTCCCCTCTCACTCCCTCTCATTCCTCCTGCCAGGGAGTGAGCTGGCAATCTTACCAATGACCTTGGACAAACAGAAAATGATAAAGCTCCTAAATTCAGCTTTAGCCACACCACTCCAGCCAAAACTAGAATCACCTACAATGGCTGGGAGTGTGCCATCACTCCAACCACTCCTGTCCCCCTCCACTGCAATCAAATGTCAGGAAAAATAACCTGTTGGAATTACAATAAGCCTTGTAAAGATGGTCTATTCTAAACCCCCATCACCTGTTTTGCACAAAAGAAAACTGACATCCAGAGAAATGACGTCACATGCCCAAGGTCATTGAGCAAGTCCAAACTAGATGCCCAGAACTTCAGACTTGCATTGTTCCAAGTTCATTTAAAGCAATTTAAAAGCTACGGAACAGCAACGAACAGACAAAAAAACAAAACACCCCAACTTTGGATAGATGAAGAACAATTACAAAAAGGCACAAATTAACATGAAAACAAGCCAAAATAATAACTTTAATCCACCTCCCAGAAGCCCAGTGACAATAAAAGCAGCAGGGGTCTGTTTTACGGAGTAATGATACCTGGAACAACCTAATTGTGCTTTTTCCTCCTTTACCCATTTCTCACAGGCAGAGGAAATAAAAAGTGCATACAAGACTGCTGAAACTCTTAATCTGAACCAACACAGACCTTTTTGATACTTGAAATTTGGTACATCTTTCCCTCCAGGGGCTTATAGAAATCACATTATTAGAGTTAAAACATCAGGTCATTCAATGGGTCTCAAAGCCATGGGGAAAATGCCTTCCACAGAAATCCATCCTCTCCCCTGACCTGAACAGGTAACAAACTCCAGCTAAAGCCGCAGAGGATTTGATCATTCGCAGACTTTCAAAGAATGAGACCCAAGAAACTAACATTCCAAAACAGGACTGGAGAAAAAGAAGAAAACTTGTCCTTACCCTTAAAAATAACAGAAACAATAGGATCCGGTTTCCCAAATTTCGTTTTAGGGATATTGCTGGCAGATTCAACAATCACTCGAAGCATGGCTCTCAATGGGCAGAAAGCAAATTTCAGCAACGAAGTTAAGAAGACACGGGCTCTGGAGCTCGCGGCCGCGCCGCCCGGGAGAGAAGGCGGGGGAAGACTTCTCCAGCGAAGAGGGAAGGAGGAGAGGCGATGGGTGGGTCCCTGACGGATTACTGTATTTACTGAAGGTTACGTGTAAACTGATACCCAAATGCCCGAGTCTCCGCAGCGCCGCAGGCACCCACTTAAGAATTCGGGAAATGTGGGAGTGAAAAGGACAAAACCTCAGCTAAAAATAGTTATGGGCAACAAATGAAACTGAAAAGGATTTGGAGCTAATAAATGTGGACAGGTCAAGAGACCACTAAGACGCTGCAGCTAAGAGCAACAAATTCGTGAAACCCAATTAATTGGATTTCTGTTACCCCTTCCATTCTTTGCTGAGCTTCATGGAGTTTTAAAACTTTACTGCGTCATTTAAAAATTTTTTTTTTACTTTTGCCATTTCTTCTCTCCTGCTGTGGAACTCACCCACGCAGCAACAAGTTATAGAACAATTTGTTTTTAATCAGTTAAAGGGTGCCCCCTATTGTATGGCAGAGAAATAAATGAGTTTATTTCAAGCAAGCCCAATCCGGAGGTGGTAATCGCGGTTTACAAAATCACTGTCCTGGGGGCTGACCCTTTTCAGTCACAAAAGGATTCGCCATAGGACTTCTTTAAAAATCCTTACGAGGTGAGAGCTGGTGACCGAAGTTTTCCTGGTCCATCAAAAGCTGCTAGCCGTCTTTAGTGAAAATGGAGTTCTCCACTCTTTCAGGACCCAAACCCCAGCAGTGTCTTCCTTTCCTTTGTTAAAGAAAAAGATATTCGATGACACTTATTAAAGTGGGTAAGGAAGACTTTATTCAAGGGGAGGAATCTTTCAGTGTAGGAGGGAATTTGGACTCAACTCTGAATAGGGCATGGACAAGGGGGAATTTATAGCCAGAGAGCAGGTTGGGGGTCAGTGGAGGGAAATTACCAGAAGAAAATATCAGGGGGAAAAGGGGATTCTGGCTCAACCGACCTAACAGGATTCTTACTGAACATAGGTCAGGGTGACGAGACATTACCTGGGTGATGGTGGAGAACGAGGCACCCCAAAAGGTACAGAGTGATCAGATATGGAGGGAGGGGAGTTCTGGTTAAACTGACTCAGCAAGGTTCTCGCTAAAACTAAATTTTACAAGGAAATACACAGATGGGCCTAGGGGAAAGTTCAGGAGCTTAACTAAAGTTTGGCCAAAGAAAAGGTCTTTATGGCCTAGAGGGTGTGTTAGGTGGTGTAGCCTGGTGATTAAAATCACTAGAAGAGGGCTTCCCTGGTGGCGCAGTGGTTAAGAATCCGCCTCCCAATGCAGGGGATACGGGTTCGAGCCCTGGTCCGGGAAGATCCCACCCTAGAGCCCGTGCTCCGCAACAAGAGAAGCCACCGCAGTGAGAAGCCCGCGCACCGCAACTAAGAGTAGCCCCCGCTCTCCGCAACTAGAGAAAGCACGTAGTAAATTCCACACATCCACAACCAGAAGTTCATCCTTACTCATGGCATTTCATAGCATTTCCGTTAATGCAAGTTGGGTTTACATCAGGATCTCATTGCGTTTCAGAAGAAAAGGCTAAAACTGAGAGTGAAAAAACGTAGGACTTTCTTTTGCTTCTGAAGACCCATCTGTAAGCAAACACTTCAAGTGCATTGAAAAAGTGTGGTTTACCTGCAAGAATTCTTTTGTCTCAGTGAATTTCTCAATGGCTTATATAAAGAACCAATAAACCCAATGTCATATACATTATTGTATTTAGTGGACATGTAGACTAAATACAGTATATATTTTAGTGGAATATAGACAACATTATGTTTGTATTTTGGAGCTGGTTTTTATTTCTCCTTTTCATTGTGAAATATATTTACAGAAAAATGCATACAACATAAATGTGGCAGTTTAACGAGCAAACATCAAGGTCAAGACAGAGACCATTGCCAGCACTCCAGAAGTCCCTCACATGCCCCATCACAGCCACCTCCTTCCCCCCATCAGTAGCCATTTTCCTGATTTTTATAGTAATAATTTCTGTGCTTTTCTTTATAGTTTTTAATCCCCCAAATAGTTTGATTTGCTTGATTATGATCATATGAATTATTTTATACATTATGAACATTATATACATATATTTGTACCTATGTGTATATACATGCATACATACACATATTCACATAGTATGAATTCTTTGACATATTATGACCTTTATAGACATGGAATATAAGTGTGAATTCTTTTGTGTTTGGCTTCTTTTTTTTTCAACATTATATTGTGAGATTCATCCATATAACTCTACTTTGTTTACTCTCATTTCTCTATGGCATTCCGTTGTATGAGTGTACCACATTTTCTTAATTACTCCACTGTTCATACACATTTGGATTATTCAGAGTTTGGGGCTATTACAAACAGGGCTACTCTGAACATGCTTGTACATGTTCCCTGGTACAAATGTGCATGAGCGCATTTCGGGTCTAACCTGTGACTGGAATTGCTGGATCAAAGGGTATATGCATATTTTCAAAATTACTAGGTAATTCAAAATTGTTTTCCACGGTGATTGTACTGTTTACACTCCCACCAACGTGTATGAGACTTCCCGTTCATACATTTGGCAATGTTAGATTTTTAAATTTTGCCCATATGGTGAGTATGTAATATTTCATTGAAGTTTTAATTTGCATTTTTCAGATTACGAATGAGGTTTCATACATTTTCATATTTACATTTCCTAATTTATGACATGCCTATTCAAATATTTTGTGGATTTTTCTATTGGGTACTCTGTGTTTTTCTTATGCATTTGCAGGAGCTGTTTATGTGCTCTGAATACTAGTGCTTTGTGGGTTGTAATTTTAATATTATTGAATTTATCAATATTTCCTTTATTGGACTTCCCTGGTGGCGCAGTGGTTAAGAATCCTCCTGCCAATGCAGGGGACATGGGTTCGAGCTCTGGTCCGGGAAGATTCCACATGCCGTGGAGCAACTAACCCCGTGCGCCACAACTACTGAGCCTGCATTCTAGAGCCCGCAAGCCACAACCACTGATCCCACGAGCCACAACTACTGAAGCCCGCATGCCTAGAGCCTGTGTTCTGCAACAAGAGAAGCCACTGCAATGAGAAGCCCGCACATCGCAAAGAAGAGTAGCCCCTGCTCACCGCAACTAGAGAAAGCCCGCGAGCAGCAACAAAGACCCAATGCAGCCAAAAATAAATAAATTAATTAATTTAAAAAATATTTCCTTTATGGTTAGTATATTTTTCTTTCTTTCTTTTTTTTTTGGCTGCACCACAAGGCTTGCAGGATCTTAGTTCCCCAACTAGGGATTGAACCAACCTTGGGCCATGGCAGCGAAAGCGCTGAATCCTAACCACTGGACAACCAGGGAACTCCCAGTACATTTTTCACATTAAGAAATGCTTTCTACTCTGAGATTGTGAAGATACTCTTCAGTATTATATTCCAGAAGCATTTTGTTTCATCTTGCACACTAAGTTTTTTTTTTTTTTTAAAGTGAACTGCTTTTTTTTTTTTTTTTTTTTTTAAATTTTATTTATTTATTTATCTATTTATTTATGGCTGTGCTGGGTCTTCGTTTCTGTGCGAGGGCTTTCTCTAGTTGCGGCAAGTGGGGGCCACTCTTCATCGCGGTGCACGGGCCTCTCACTATCGCGGCCTCTCTTGTTGTGGAGCACAGGCTGCAGACACGCAGGCTCAGTAGTTGTGGCTCACGGGCTTAGTTGCTCCGCGGCATGTGGGATCTTCCCAGACCAGGGCTCGAACCCGTGTCCCCTGCATTGGCAGGCAGATTCTCAACCACTGCGCCACCAGGGAAGCCCCACACTAAGTTTTATACTCCACCTGTAATTGATTATGTGTCATGTATGATTAGAGGTCACGTTTCATTTTTTCCCACATGGATATTCAATTGACCCAGTACCATTATTGAAAAGTTTGTCCTTTTCCCAAACCCAGGTCATGTATCAGGTTTGTAGATGTGTGTGGGTCTGTTTCTGTGCTCTCTCTTCTGTTTCATTGTTCTATTTGCCAGTCTCTGCACCAAGACCACTGTCTTAATATAGCCTTATAAAAATTTCATAATAAGATTTTATCCTCCCATCTTGTTCTTTTTTTTCAAGTGTCTTGGCTCTTCTTGCATTTTAATAGACATATTAGGATCAGCTTACCAAGTTTCAAATATTTTAAAAATCTGTTGGAATTCTGTCTTAAATTGCATTAAATTTATAGATCAATTTTTGGGGGAACTGATGTCATTGTAAGTATTTCAATTCAAGAATAGACTATATCACTTAATCTGCTTAGATTTTCTAAACATCTCTCAGTAAAATTTTATAATTTATAAAGGCCTTGAACATCGTTTTTTTTTTTTAGATATGCTGGAACTTGTTTCTTTCAGCTTTCAAATATATAAAAAACGAAAAATATAGTACAATTAACACCTCTATGCCCATTATCTAGATTTGACAACTATTAACATTTTGCCATGATCATGTTATCTATCTATCTAGATTTTTAAAAATAAAATTATTTTCAAGTAATTACAGACATCATGAAATTTCACCCTTAAATGCTAAAGACTGCACCTTGTAAGAGTGACATTCGCCTACAATATTACAATCACATGACCACATCTGTGTGTATTCAGATTATCTAATTATGTTAATAACAAATTATACTAAATATCATTTTTCATTTTTTGTATATTTTAAAATTAGGACCCAATCAAGATTCATGCATTGCGTTTGTGCATTTAGGTGGAGAAATCTGACCAATAAGGTAACTGACTTACAGTTCCCAGGTTCTACAGGTTTTCAGAGGCCCGATAAAATATATGAAGCCAAAAATACAATAAATTGATACAAAATACAATGAAATTAATGCACTGAGCAGTGATACCATATCATTTCTATGGTATTCTTCCCAAACATCCATAACCCCAGTCTAAAAATGAGAAAACAGGGAATTCCCTGGTGGTCCAGTGGTTAGGACTCGGTGCTTTCAGTTTGGGGGCCTGGATTCCATCCCTGGTTGAGGAACTAAGATCCTGCAGTGTGGCTGGAAAAAAAAATGAGAAAGTAGACAAAACCAGGTTGAGAGACATTCTACAAAATACCTGATAAGTACTCTTTAAAAGTGTCAAGGTCATAAAAATAAGGAAAGATTGAGAAACTGTCACAGATTGAAAGAGACAAAGGAGACATGGGAACTAAATGCAAGATTGTATCTTGGATCAGCTCCTGGAACAGAGAAAGGACGTTAGTGGAAAAACTGGAAAAATACCAGTCTGCACTTTAGTTAATAGTATTGTGCCTATATTAATTTCTTAGTTTTGATAGATGTACCATGAGTATGTAAGATGTTAATATGAGGGGAAGCTGAATGAAGGGCACAAGGGAACTCTGTACGCTTTGCAACTTTTCTGTAAATCTAAAATTATATCAAAATAAAATGTTAAGAAATAAAATTAAATAAATTTGTAAATACTGGCTTAGAAGTGTAAAAAAGAAGCCTTCAAAATTGAAACAATAATTATTTCATTAAAAGTGTATGGACAGGGCTTCTCTGGTGGCGCAGTGGTTAAGAATCTGCCTGTCAATTCAGGGGCCACGGGTTTGAGCCCTGGTCTGGGAAGATCCCATATGCCGCGGAGCAACTAAGCCCGTGCGCCACAACTACTGAGCCTGTGCTCTAGAGCCTGTGAGCCACAACTACTGAGCTCACATGCTACAACTACTGAAGCCCGCGCACCGAGAGCCTGTGCTCCACAACAAGAGAAGCCACCGCAGTGAGAAGCCTGCGCACCGCAACAGAGAGTAGCCCCCGCTCGCCGCAACTAGAGAAAGCCTGAGCACAGCAACAAAGACCCAACGCGGCCAGAAATAAATTTTAAAAAAATTAAAAAAATTTTTTAAAGTGTATGGGCAAAACAAAATGCCTGTTTCATTAATTGGTAAGTTTTTAGTATTCATAAAATTTTCATCTCAGTTGAAAAGAACTTGTAGTTAGATTTTCACACTATAAATGAATTTCTGAGGATGCATGATAACCACCAAGAAATCACAACTTATCATAAGTTCGTTAATCATAACCCAAATTTTCAACAATGTAATTATTAAAAATCCTTTCAAGGTTTTCACATCAAAAAATATATATATATATTTTTTAAATGCAGCATAAGGTATCTTTGAGTATGTTTGATGTAATATATCCAAAAGCAGGATTCTGTTAAATTGTTAAGTAAGCCCTAAAACAGATTAATTTTCCAATTCCTAGCATTTCCTGGAGTCTTCTATTTGGCACTGATTTATATAACTTTGAATAAACACAGGCAGGAGAGAATGAGCTAACCAGTATAAGTAGAACCTAGTAAAAGGACCAGTCCTCCTCTTAACAAGCTTGCAATGGCTTTGCTGTGGAAGGAAACACTATTTTATTTATTTATTTATTTATTTATTTATTTATTTATTTATTTATTTGGCTGCGCTGAGTCTTAGTTGTGGCATGTGGGACCTTTTAGTTGCAGCATGCGGAATCTTTAGTTGTGGTATGCAGGGTCTTTTCTTAGTTGCGGCATGTGGGATCTTTAGTTGCGGCATGCGAACTCTTAGTTGGGGCATGTGGGATCTAGTTCCCTGACCAGGGACCGAACCTGGGCCCCCTGAATTGGGAGCGTGGAGCCTTAGCCTCTGGACCACCAGGGAAGCCCTGGAAGGAAACACTATTATCCTCATCCTCAGAAATAAATATTTGAGGAGAAGGAGGTTAGGATACTTGGAAAGTAGTAACTTAAAGTTAAGGGGTAGAAAAGTTGGTGGCCAAGGGGTGTGGCCTAGCCTCAGAGCTTCTCTCCTGACATCAGGGAATGCTGCAGAACAAGGTCATGAGCGTTGAGGCTCAGATTCCAGGGAGAGCCACGAGCTGTGTTTCACTGGGTAGTAAGAGGGAAGGAGGAGCTTTAAGACCTGAGCCCAGCGGGAGACAGTGGCAGAAGTAAGGTGGGTGGTGTTTGGAGAAGGGAGGAGGTGCTCAGAGGCTGCCAGTCAGAATGACTTTACACCAACCTGTCTGTAGAGCGTGTGTGCGTGCACGGGTGTGCGTGTGTGTGTGTGTGTGTGTGTGTTGGGAGTTGGGTGGAGAAGATTCAGTGGTGGGAACATGAACTTGTTCTTCAGAGACTGCAGAGCTGCACGCAAAGGCAATGCATGTATGCTCACACACCATCACAACGGGCACCTGCACCATCCAGCCTTACCCTCTTCCTGCCACCTCTGGTGCAACAACAGCAGCCTGGAGCCCAGTTCAGCAGGCTGCTCCTGTCTTAAGGGCTTTATTTTTATCAACTGCATTGGTCCTAACAACAACCCTATGAGGTAGGCTCTATAATAACCTCCACTTTATGAGCGTAGGAAACTGAGACACAAAAAGATTAGGTAACTTGTTCAGGTTATAGCTAATAAATGGAAGAGCTGGGATCCAAACCAGGTAGTGTGGTTGTGAATTTTCCTGCCACACTCTATTGGAATGTATCCCTTACAACATGCTTTGCAGCCTCCACACACCCTGGAGACAAATACACCAGCCTGGGTGCATCATAACCAGAGCCCTGGTTACTATCTGCTCTCAAGGACTTTGTCCTCTGAGCTCTCCAGCTTCCTGTGCCAAGAATGTAACAGAGTCAGTCTCTGGTGGCTACTGGAGTTCTCTCTATACCCTGTGAGCCTGGGAAGGGGCTAACCCCTCAGTTCCTCCATCCCAGTGGCCTCTGTTTCTTTTTCTTTTTTTTGGCTGCACCGGCGCAGCATGCAGGGTCTTAGTTCGCCAACGAGGGATCAAACCCGTGCCCCCTGCAGTGGAAGCATGGGGTCTTAACCACTGGACCTCCAGGGAAGTCCCTGGTGGCCTCTCTTTGGACAGTCTTTATTTTTTTCATGGATACACACTCACTAGTGTTATAGTTGAAGACAGGGAAGGAGAAGAAAAGGATGGGAGATTTCCCTTCAGCTTTGTTCAAATATAAAAAGCTAACAGGGCCTGTTTTCCTCATACAATCAGTTTTTAGGTATAAATGTGTAAGATTCCAATCAACACTGTAAGAAAAACACTTAAGGAAAAATATTTCCTCCTGGAAAAATCAAGGAAGAGTAAGAGTTATAGAGTTAAGAGTAAATTCACACAGAATGATCAAACGTTTATTCATTAATAATATGCACATTTGTTCAACAAATATTTGAGAGTCTACAAGTACCATGTGTCAGCTGCTGGGGCTTCAGCCAAGAATAAGCCAAAGTTCGGACCTGATAGACCTCCCAGCTAGTGGAGACCACGTGCCGGGTCTCACGTGTCTATCGTCCACTGCTTTCCACAACTCTGGGACCTAGGACTCCCGGGCTCATTTTACAGCTGATGAAATTGAGGCTCAGAAGAGTTAAAAACTTGAGCCAAGATTCAAACCCAATGTCTTCTGAGCCCTACTCCTTTTCCAGCTGGCCCTCAGATGAGAGCACACATTCTGCTCTTTCATTATCCTCACCTTTTTCATCAAGTAAACTCATGCATTGATCTAGGTGAGTGGCCTTGCGCCTACACTGAGGCAAAAGGGATAGAGAAAGAGGAATATTTAAGGGAGAGGAGAGACTTAGCAAAAAATCTAGACGTGAGGAACAAAGTAAGAGGGGTGGCCAAGAGGATTTAGTGGAAGAGAAATGAAGACAGATTCATAATATCTTATTCCAATTCCAGTTTCACAGAATCCTAGATATTACCTAACAGAAATTTTCAAATTGGCACACACAGAGGGTCCATTGTTAAGATCTTTTTGCTGAAACGCTTCTTTAAGAATTATTTCAGTTGATAACTAAAGTGCTTTTTAGAGCTAAAATACTATGTTTTAGTAGTTTAATTATAGGGTTTTGCGTAAAGGCGGACGCTATTTTAAAATAACTTAATATATAGTATATTTAAATTTCATTCTTTTAAGAAGTGCCTGACAGTGACTTAAGTCTACAGGGGGGGAAGGAGGGGATAAAATATTTCATAACATTTGGCATCATTATATTATCATTATTCAAGGCAATTGGAGGAGCTAAATATAAGACAGGAATGAATCTGACCTCCTCCAAGTAAGTGTTAACTTACTTGAGCATATTTTCTAAAATAAACCTAGAGAAAATGGAATGGAGAAAAGTGGGATCCTCTTAAGCCTTGTATTCACTTTTATGGAAACAATAATTCCTATCAAAATGTTTGATAAACAAATGTTTCCCAGTCATTCTTCTGTAAGAATCTTGATTCATTCAGGCACACGTGCATTTATTCAGCAAACACTTACTGAAAGTCTACTTGGTGCCAGGTATGATGCTAACTACAAAGACGAATAAGGCATGTTTCCTCTCTGCAAGAAGCTCACAGGAAATCGCAGCACAATGTAGTGAGCACGATGCTAGAGGAGCAGGTGTCAACAGGGCAGCGTGGGCAAGCAGGGTAGGCTCCTGGAGGAGGTGACAGCTGGACTGAGAATTAGTGGTTGGACTGATGTCTCTGTGTGTGTGTGTGTGTGTGTGTGTGAGAGAGAGAGAGAGATCTGAAACACAGACGAATAAACATGGTGAGCAATGGGAACCTCAAGCCATTTGATGTGGGTGGGAGATCATGTGCGAGGGGAAACAGTCAAGCAGTGAGCCTAGGCAGGCAGGCAGGCCCCAGCTCAGAGAGCCTCGTTTGCCCTGTTAATAACAGCTAACATCTACCACGTGCTTACTACACGCCAGATGCTATTCTAAGCATTTTATTTTGTCTCATTTAATCCTTCCACTGCCCTGTCCTATGAAGTAAGCACTATTTCATCATCCCCATTTTACAGATGAGGAAACTGAGACCTAATTTGGTTAAGTAGTTTGCCCAGTTCTCACAGCAAGCGGAGCCGGGATCTGAACACAGGCAGTCTTCCTCTAGAGTCCATGCTCTTTTTTTTTTTTTTTTTTTTTGGCCAAGCCTCACAGCTTGTGGGATCCTAGTTTCCCGACCAGGGATCGAACTCATTTCCCCCTGCAGTGGAAGCGTGGAGTCCTAAACACTGGACCACTGCCAGGGAAGTTCCTAGAACCTCTGCTCTTAACTCCTTAAGCCAGGCTTCAGTGGCAGTGGGGACTTATTAGAGATGCATTTTCCAGCAGGGGAGCAAAATGACTGAATTGCATACCAACTCTCTGAATACAAATGAAACATTTTACTAACCCCATAGACTTAAAATTAAATTTTAAAAGAAGCTAAAACAGGCAGAGCAGTCAATGTCTGGAGAGCTGCCCTTTCCAAATACGATATACCCTGAATTGAGAACCAAGTCAGGAAGCATCACTGACTGGCTAATGAAAATTCTCCTATATGACATTAGCCAGTCAGAGAAAATCTGCTCAACCTGCCCCTGAAATGGCTTTCAAATATGTCACTAATAGGGTTGCTATAATCTCAGTTAGATATTGAGGGGGTCTCCCTATTTACCGATTTAAAATGCAGCCCTTCCTGGTTGGAGAGGAACTCTAACTCAGGAAAGAGCAGTGGGTCTATCCCGAGAAGGGGCTGGGCTGTAAACTGATGCTTTTGGTGCCTGTTAAGGAATATCGATAACAGAAAGGAGGAGAGTAAACAAATCGTTTCTCCACAGTAGTCTAGGGCAGAAGAGACCCCCATCAATTCATTCATTCATTGAACAAATATTTATCATTTTAAAAATTATTATTATTTTTTGGCCGTGCTGCGCAGCTTGCAGGATCTTAGTTCCCACACCAGGGATTGAACCCGTGCCCCAGGCAGTGAAAGCGCTGAGTCCCAACCACTGGACCACCAGGGAATTCCCTGAACAAATATTTATTAATTACCTAATTTGTTCAAGCACTGTGATGGTAGGTACTGTGGATATGGGGGTGAGCAAAATCAGACAGACTCCTCAAGGAATTTACAGTGGAATGAGGGAAAGGGACACCAATCAAAGAATCACTCATGATTCAATGTGCAATTATAGCTGGAGTGAAGCCTTTGAAGAAATCCGTGGTAAAGAGAGGAAATCCTTTACTTGGGAGGCAGGGAAGCCTTCCCTTAGGCAGGGACGATGGAGCTGAGATCTGGGAGATAGGAATGGAGGCAACAGCGAGAGCATTCCAGACAGGGGGGACCTCCTGTGAAAAGGCCCTGAGGCAGGAAGGAACCTGCCTGGTCAAGGAATGAAGGGTGTCTAATGTGGGCCTTTGACACCAGGTTGGGGAGGTCAGTCTAGGCCTGCTAGGCCTGAGAGGACACAATGGGGATTTGGTTAGATGATCAGATCTGCATTATTTCAAAAAATCCCTGTGGAGTTGATTGGAAGGAGGCAAGAGTTTACCAGGTTCTTCTCATCCTGCATTTAGAGAACATTTATTGCGTACATACCAGTGCTGTTCAATAAAAATATAACAGCAGCCACATTTATATTTTGAATTTTCTAATAGTCACAGTAAAGAAAGTAAAAAACAATAGTAAGATTGATTTTAATATATTTTATTTTACTTAATATATCTAAAATATTATTGTCTCAACATGTAATAATATTAAAAAGCTTAGTCATTGAAATCTGCTGTGTATTTCACACATCTCAATTGGGACACAAAACGTTCATCAGAAATACTTCATCTGTATTTAGCTTTCATAAAATTTACAGTTGATAAAATAGGCTTCCTCCCTGATGTTCACTGCAGCACTATTTACAGTAGCCAAGACATGGAAGCAACCTAAATGTTCATCAACAGATGAATGGATAAAGAAGATGTGGTATATGTATACAATGGAATATTACTTAGCCATAAAAAAGAATGAAATTATGCCATTTGTAGCAACATGGATGGACCTAGAGATTATCATACTAAGTGAAGTAAGTCAGACAAAGAAAGATAAATATCATATGATATCACTTATACGTGGGATCTAAAAAAGTGATGCAGGTGAACTTGTTTACAGAACAGAAACAGACTCACAGACTTGGAGGGTGGGCTTGTGGTTGCCAAGGGGGAAAGGAGGAGGGGAGGGATGAATTGGGAGGTTGGGATTGTCATATGTACACTACTATATGTAAAGTGGATAATCACCAGGGATGTACTATGTAGCACAGGGAACTATGCTCAATACTCCGTAATAACCTGAATAGGAAAAGAATCTGAAAGGGAATGGATGTATGAATATGTATGGCTAAATCACTTTGCTGTACACGTGAAACTAGCATAACATTGTGAATCAATTATACTCCAATATAAAACAAAAAATTTTTAAAAAACAAAATTTCAAAAAGAAGAAAAAAAATAGGCTTACATACCTAAGTTGTTCCAAACATAAAAGTTTTTTTGATAACTGAATCAACCATCAGTTTTTAAATTTAAATTAAGTAAAATTAAAAATTCAGTTCCTCGGGACTTCCCTGGTGGCGCAGTGGTTAAGAATCTGCCTGCCAATGCAGGGGACACGGGTTCGAGCCCTGGTCCGGGAAGATCCCACATGCTGCAGAGCAACTAAGCCCGTGTGCCACAACTACTGAGCCTGCGCTCTAGAGCCCACGAGCCACAACTACTGAGCCTGTGTGCCACAACTACTGAAGCCCGCGTGCCTAGAGCCCGTGCTCCACAACAAGAGAAGCCACCACAATGAGAAGCCTGCGCACCGCAAGGAAGAGTAGCCGCCGCTCGCCGCAACTAGAGAAAGCCCGCGTGCAGCAACAAAGACCCAATGTAGCCAAAAATAAATAAATAAATAAATAAAATTTATTAAAAACAAAAACAAAACAAAACAAAACAAAAAATTCAGTTCCTCAATCACAGTAGCCACATTTCAAGCACTCAACAACCATATGTGGCCAGTGCTACCATAATGGATTGAGTAGAAAGAACCTTTCCATGATTGCAGAAAGTTGTATAAGAAAGCACAGATGTATCTGCTGGAGAAGCCCTGGGTAGTCATTAGCTTTCCTTTGGAAGACATAACCTTTCAAAGGTGAAGAGTACATTCATCTACAACAGCCTCACTATTTCTTTTTATAAAGCCTAAACCCATTCAGCCTCTTTTTGGTACTGTTTTGGTTTCCCAAGATCTTCCTACTGGGAAGAAAATAACCTAATTATTTATTGAGATAAATATCCAGTCCACTTGGCCATTACCTTTCTCTTTGTTAATGAATAAAGATGAATTTTGAATCCCTGTCCCAGGATTTCTCCTAGTCAACTGTCAACATCAAATTACTATCACCTCTTCAGGCCTTTTGCAAACTACTAGCTTCTCACACTTCATGCCTAGCCCCACCTACCTGCGAAGGGCAAACATTGATTTTCGGGTCTAACAATGACAATTACAAAATTAAATGAGCCACCAGGCCAATGAGCCTCCTGCCTACTCCTTTTCCTCAGGGGTCCCCAGTCACGGGGGAGCTCCTGCCAGAAGAGAGGGACCTGGGGATCAGATGTGTAATTGGGCAGTCTGGCCCAGCAGGCCTAGGTACCAGGTCCTCTGTCTATCAGGTGCCACCCCTCTTCACATCGTTCCTCCCACTTCCTGTCTTTTATCTCCCCATTTGGCTCAAAGCTGAGCAGGGAAATCTCCCTTTCTCTCTCTCATCCAAGAATCTCTGTAGATTTCTATGGAGACTAATTTTGCCCTTGCTCTCAACTCTGGGCTGCTCTCAACTCTGGGCAATGAATAGCATTCACACCTTCACTCCCACCCTAATCCCATCTGATAGGTTAATACAACAGATAGGAAAGAGCCCAGTTCTCCTCACTTTTCCATCAGAAATGTGAGTTCCTTGGCAGCAGGGACCAAACATTATCTTCTTGTCTTTTCTTTCTTTTTCTTTTTTTTTAATTAATTAATTTATTTATTTATTTTTGGCTGTGTTGGGTCTTCGTTTCTGTGCGAGGGCTTTCTCTAGTTGCGGCGAGCGGGGGCCACTCTTCATCGCGGTGCGCGGGCCTCTCACTATCGCGGCCTCTCTTGTTGCGGAGCACAGGCTCCAGACGCGCAGGCTCAGTAGTTGTGGCTCACGGGCCTAGTTGCTCCGCGGCATGTGGGATCCTCCCAGACCAGGGCTCGAACCCGTGTCCCCTGGATTAGCAGGCAGACTCTCAACCACTGCGCCACCAGGGAAGCCCTTGCCTTTTCTTTTATTCTTTAAAATTCTCTACATGGTTTCTCATCCATTCTATTTAGTAACATAGGGTTTTTGTTGCTTTTATGTAATACTGGCTAACATCAGTTGAGCATTTACTAAACACTATGCACTGTATTTATTTTTTATTTTTTAAAATAAATTTATTTCTTTATTTATTTTTGGCTGTGTTGGGTCTTCGTTGCTGTGCACAAGCTTTCTTTAGTTGTGGTGAGTGGGGGTACTCTTTGTTGCGGTGCGCGGGATTCTCATTGTCGTGGCTTCTCGCTGTGGAGCACGGGCTCTAGGCGCGCAGGCTTCAGTAGTTGTGGCTTGCGGGCTCTAGAGTTCAGGCTCAGTAGTTGTATCGCACGGGCTCAGTTGCTCCGCAGCATGTGGGATCTTTCCCAGGCCAGGGCTCGAACCCATGTCTCCTGCATTGGCAGGCAGATTCTTAACCACTGCGCCACCAAGGAAGCCCCACTATGCACTTTACATGGGTTCTCTCATTTAATGCTCATAACCGCCCTATGATATTATTATTTGTATCATTTTACAGATCAGGAAATTGAGGCTCAGAGAGGTTAATAACTTATTCAAGAACACACAGCTAGTAAGAGGCAGTCAGGAGCTAAAGTCATTCCTAATCCAGAGTTTAACCCCTGTGTGACGCTGCTTTCCTAGGATGTTTTGCTACTGTATCCTTTTTATTGTATCAAGCCTCTGATGAGTCTATGCTCGGCCTGAGAAGGGCAGGCCCTGCCAAACGCTTTCTGTGCCTCTGGGTTTTAGCAAGAGAAAGTCCTCAAAGCGGGTAACCAGGACCCGTATTTAACCAATAGACACCGAGCCGGAAGGCAGCAATCTGGAGCAAACGCCTGCCTAGCTTGCTTCCTCTAGGGCTCATAATCTCAGCGTTCAATCTGGGCGTGCCTATCAATCCTCCCACAGGCTACACTCCCCGTTGCTCCACCCTGATTTTTGGGAGGAGGAAGGCTCACCCCAAGAGGAAAACAGGGAGGCTGTGCCCCCTTGTGGAATCCAATTCTCCCATTTTATAAAGGGCGAAACTGGTACTCGGAAGGGCGAATCATGCTCAAGGACGCGGATCCGGTTAGTCCCCGCTCACAGTCACTGGGTTTATCTCGCTCAGCATAGTAATTTGCTTCAGCCCCAAAGTGGATAAACACAAATCAGTTCCTTACAAAGAAACACCGAGCTTGAGGTCTGAAACCTCAGAAAAGCGTTGAGAAAGTCCCAGAACTCGGTAGCGGGTCCGCCGAAAGCCTTCCCGTCTTCGACCCCGCCTCTCGGCCTCAGCCCCACCCTTCGACCCCGGCCCTGAGGGTCTCCAGCCCGCACTCCATCGGCCCTCAGGTTCCAGGCCCCGCCCCTCGGAGGCCGCAGCCAATCGGAGAGCCGCGATCCCGTCGCGCGTGCCTCAACCCCGCCGGCAGTGACGTGCCCCACCCCACAGCCGCGGGATTCAAACTCCCGGAAGCGGCTCCCGCGCCGGAGGGTGAGACTGGGCCGAAGCGAGGCGCAGCGCTTCCCCTCAGGTGCCGGCTGGCTGCTGCGGGGGGCGACCGCGGAGGGTGGCGGGGGCGGCCAGGGCCCGCAGCCCCGGGGCCGGGCGAGACCGCGAGGGAGGGGGGGTCAGTGGGAGATCGCGTTAGCTGGGGTTCAATCTCTGCCCTCCCGGGTGTCCGTCGTGTTTCCCTGGCTCTCACTTGGTTCCTGGCCCTGGCTGGGTGCCTCACGGCCGTCGCGGATTCGATCCCTCCTTTCAGCCCTGCGGCGGGTATTATCCTCCTCTTTCAGACAAGCGCAGGTAGTTCGAGTGACTTGGCCAAGGTCTTTCGTTAGTAAAGCCTTTTGCGGATTAGCAGGCACTTTCATGTCTATTCTACAGACATCTTCAAAGTGGGGGTGAGAAAAAAGGTGCCCGTTTTTGCAGTTTTTCTTTGCCTGTCTTCCCACGTGAGATCTTCTGTGAGGGTTTTCGTAAGATTTGCCTCCACTTGCAGACGACGTGGCCTGTAATAGAGGCGTCGTGCCCTTTGCTGGTTATCTTAGTCTTTCACCTTAGAATGGGCAAAACTCCAGGGCTAACCTTGTGATAGATGGTCTCTTCAACTCAGTTTACCCACTAATGGTATTTTCAGGCTCTCTGAGTCCACACAGGATGACCCTTAAGTTCCCTTCCGTAGAAAAACCTTCTCCACCGAGGTGTCTAAGTAGGTCTCCTCTACTGTTACTGGTATCATTTATCATTGTACTTTTCATTTCCTGGATAACATTTATTTTTACAACTTGAGAATCTATGTTCGTTTCCTTGTTACTGCCTGCCGCGTCTGCTAGATCGAAAGTTCCGTTATGTAAGGGACATGTCTCTCTTTCATTTCTTTCTTTCTTTTTTCTTTTTTCTGCCAGTGTATACCCAGCGCCTAATATGCTGTCTGGTAAATTAAATTCTCCAATATTTTTTGAATGCATGAATAGTATCATATTCCTCTGGATTCCCTAGTCACATTACCATTATTTTATCTTGGGATCCATAGGTGGAAAATTGCTTTTTAACCTCCCTAATTAAAACTACTTTTATTATATACACAGTAATTTTTGCTATGTATTTTGCTCCTAGAGTTTATATTATACCCTTGCTTCTTAAATGTCATCTAATACTATTAGCAAATATGCTAAACTTCTCCTTACTCCTTATTCTTAATTCCTGTCATTCCTGAATTCTGTGAATATTGTCTC
The DNA here is from genome assembly GCF_028021215.1 of Eschrichtius robustus. Lineage (NCBI taxonomy): Eukaryota > Metazoa > Chordata > Mammalia > Artiodactyla > Eschrichtiidae > Eschrichtius > Eschrichtius robustus. Next base: position 105,534,369 of record NC_090830.1, read on the forward strand.
TTTTTCCTATAAATGCCTCATATTGGATTCTTCTCACTTCTGCCCACTGTGCTCTCTCAGCTGACTATTATTATTAAGATAGATCTGAACTAGGCCTAGCTTATAAAACAGAGGACGCACCATTATGTCAGGTAATGACGTTTCAACGTCCAGATATTCAGAATTACATTATTTATCATTAGCTTTTTATTTTTGGGTAAAATTTGTCTTTGATTGTGATCTACTTCTTTCAGGCTTCATTTAATGGTTTAATCATTGGTTATCCCTCCATTTTTTTTAAATGAAACTTTTCTATTGAAGTATGACACACATACAGAATCCTGCACAAACACAAGAGTACAAGTTGACATATTGAATACTCGCCATGTATCTATCACCCAGATTTTAGAAATATATAGTGTTACTAGCACGCTAGAAGCCTTCCCCAGTCCCTGTTCCATACCCTACTGGTTTGGCTATATCACTTCTATTTAGATAGAAAAGTTCTTCTGTTTAGCAAATTAGTTATTAGACCTTTTCAAACCAGAGATTTGACCTTGTAAACTCAGACTTATAACTGTATTTTTATTTTTACAGACATTTTCAGAGATGTCTTCCAGAAGTCCCAAAGATTTAATTAAAAGTAAATGGGGACCAAAGCCTAGTAACTCCAAATCAGAAGCTGCATTAGAAAAATTTAGGGGAGAAATTGCAGCCTTAAAAACATCGGTGGATGAAATTGCAAGCGGAAAAGGAAAGCTGACTGATAAAGACAGACACAGACTTTTGGAGGTAAGACCCTTTAAACTGTAGTAAGCTTTGCTGTAGGAGATGAGAAAGTATAATGATATAATGTAGTTTTTATGTTCACTAAATGTAAAAAACAAATCTAATGTCAACTTTGGGATTTAGCTTTTAATGTGAATGTTTTAAAAACCCATTTAAAAAAATAAAATAAAATAAAAACCCATTTAATCGTGTATATTGGCTGCTTTACAAGTAATCTTTGTCTTCATTTTTTTTTAAGGTAAAATCATTACAGATATTAGCATTTTGTGTTCTGTTAAACTATATTTCCCTAATTTACAATTTGGTATGATATAGTCTGTAAAGCAGTTAGGAATTTGCTAGAACTGGAAGGATTTAAAATTTAATCGTTAATTTGATTGTAATTTATTTTGCAAAAGTACTTTTATTGTTCATAGATAATAAATGATCTGTACTAAATAATATCATTGGATTCCTTTAAATTTTACTTTATAGGCACATCATAAAACCAAATGATTTATTATTTTTTAACACATATTTATTACTTTTTTTAATACATAATATGTGTTAACATATTTTAACACATTTTTTTTTAACGCATATCACCAATTCTTAGACATAAAGATTATTTTGTAATCTGGTGAAGGAATCTAATAGCTTTCCTGAGAGATCTCTTTCCAGTTCATTCCACTTCTGACGAGCACTGGCTATCAAAACCCCTTTATAATCAATTGAAATTAAACTTCCTGTAACTTCTACCCGTTTGTTCTAGTTATGTCAACTAAAGCTACACAGAACAAGTCTATTTTTCTTTTTTATCCAATTGACAACTTTTCAGATATCCAAGGAAATCTTGGTTCCTCTTACTTTTCTGTAGACCAACCCCATATTCTTCGGCTTTACTGGCTTTTTCTCCTCCTGGTCACTTTCCTGAACACTCTGTGGTGTGTTCATGTCCCTCTTGAATTATGTACCTAGTATTGCATACAGTGGCAAACACAGGTTGAAACAGTACTATTATTTCCCGTAATCTGGATGATATACTCTATGAAAGCTTAAAATGGAATTCGGTTTTTTGGTAACTGTATCATACTACTGTCTTGTCTTAAGCTTGTAGGCAACTGAAAATTCCCTCATCATTTTCATACAACTGTCCAACTCAATTTCCCCATCTTTATTTGAACAACTGCTTCTCTTCCCCACCCTCAAATGCAAGTTTTTAGTTTTATGTTGTTTTTCCTTTGTTAGCATGTAAAGCCATTCTGCTAACTTTTTCTATCATCTCTCTATTGATGCGTTCTCTCTTATGCCAGCAGGAGTTCAACAAACATGTCTTCTTTATCTTTCAAATCCTTGAAAATGTTGAACACTCCTTTGAAGGTCACCTTCTAGATTTGACACCAAATCATTTACTAACAAAAAGCAAGTTTATGAATGCACTTTTATCCGGGTAGAACATTTTGTTATTTTTAAATTCTGTTGCTTCAAGTTCATCAGTGAGCATGTATCTCTTTGTGTGACTCACTTTTAGCCTTTAAGATTATTAGAACTGGCATGATGGGGGAATGACTAGCAGATACTCAGGTGAGAGCCAGCTTTTCTTTAGCTTTCTCTAACCACTGCTGACAGAGTGATCTCCTTTCTGTGTCCATGTCCCATTCATTTTCTATATATCTTAACCACAGCACTTACCATATTGCATTAATGTATTGGTTTACCTCTCTGATTTCTCTGAGCATAAGACCTTGGCTTCATCTTTTTTTTTTTAACTTTTTATTTTATATTGGAGTATAGCTGATTAACAATGCTGTGATATTTTCAGGTGCACAGCAAAGCGACTCAGCCATGCATATACATGTATCCATTCTCTCCCAGACTCCCCTCCCAGGCTTCATCTTCTTTTTTGCCCTGGTATCTGGTATAATGCTGACTTGATATATAATAAACACTTCATAAACGCTTGTTGTAATGTACTATTTATTTTCGTGTTTGACCTGGCCTTGTTCTAAGATTCTTCTTGGTTTATATCTAGAAAATTCGAGTCCTTGAAGCTGAGAGAGAGAAGAATGCTTATCGCCTCACAGAGAAGGACAAAGAAATACAGCGACTCAGAGACGAGCTGAAAGCCAAACACAGCACTACTGCATTGCTTGAACAGCTGGAAGAGAAAACAAAGGAAGGTGAAAGGAGGGAACAGCTGTTGAAATCCTTGTCTGAAGAGGCAGATGTATTGAAAAAACAGTTGTCTGCTACAACTGCAAGACTTGCTGAACTTGAAGGCAAAGCTGATACACTTTGTTTATCACAGGTACTAATTTCTTTAAACCCAGATATTTTTAATCTTTTCTGATACAGTTTGTAATTCTTATGGAGAATGAGTTTGTTAAAACATGCTTGGCAAATGGTGAAACACTATAGTATACTAACAGGTTCCTTTTTTTTTTTTATAGCCTGGTACTTCTCCATAAGCAAAAATAGGTAATATGGCTCCCTTCACTCCCCACACCATTGTTTTATGCAAGGGAGTATTCAGAATACAGAATCCGCAGTGTATCTACAACAGCCAGGAAGATTTTGTTGAGTTCTTTTTTCTATAGTTTGTATTGTGAAAACAATAGGCTTCATTTTTTGGTTGTTTTTCTTATTTGAGATACCCAGTTAAAATATCAAGTATGCTTTTTTCCTAACTGTATGTGCTTTTTCTCCCTCTCTTTTGTTTTAGCGTCACTAGTGTAGCAAAAAGAGCAAGGATTTGTGGATAGGCAGATCTGAGTTCAGATCTTTGTTCTTCCACTTGCTAGCTGTGTGACTCTGAACAAATTCCTTAACCTCTCTAGCCTTGGAGACAATGCTAGAATTCACCAGACCCCTCTCCTAAACCTCAATTTCCACATCAGTAAAATCAGGGTAAGAATACTGGAGATTAAATGTTACAGTATATGTAAATAGCCTAGCAGAGTGCCTGGCATACAGTAAGTGCTAAATAAATGGTTTCTTATGATCAGACCTTTGATTCTTTTGGAAATTTGGACATTTGAATAATACTAGTACTACAACTATTAATACCACCTACAGAAGAAAATCTATGGCTTTCAGATACAATATGTCAACGATGTTAAGGGTCTTTCTACTTTATCTCCCCTTTAGAGTACCTATAATTTATGTGTACTCTCATAGATGGGCAATTGAGTGTTTCTACAGATGAGTTCAAAGAGGTTAAGCTTTTCTAGAGAATTTCCGTGGAACTGAAACTCATGAAACATTATAGTCAGATCTTACATGGTTGACTAAACCTTTACTTAAAGCTCAAGAATTAGTTTCTTTACTTTTGAAGGTGGAAATGTAAATCTTGGAAGAAATGATAATTTAAAAAATGAATTCTTATTATAATTGTGGAATACCCACTACTCATTTCTGTATTAGTCAGCATGTCTAATTGCCTAACAACCGACCTACAAATCTCAGAGTCTTATGTGACAAATGATTATTTTTCCCTCATGTCACAGCCTAGGGCAGGTTGGAGTGGAGGAGGCTTTGCTCCACATAGTCATTCAGAGATCCACGTTCCTTCCTTCTAGTGGCTCCCCCATCCCTCAGGGTGCAGTCCTCCACCAGATCCGCTATACACAGCTGTGGGCTAGAGAGCATGTGGAGAATTGCGGGAGCGTGTGAGGTCTAGGCCTGGGAATGGCATATCTCACTTTTACTCACGTTCCATTGGACAGAATTCAGTCTCATGACCTCACTAACCACAGGGAAGTCTGGGAAATGTAGTCCACAATGTGCCCAGGGAGAAAGGAAAGGGATTTGATGAACTATCTCTGTCATAGTTTCTACCTAAAGGACTAAATTGAGAGGGAGAAAGGGCTACATACTAGGGTGGCTAGAGCATCTTTGGAGAAAAAAATGTTTTGAGCTTCTTTGCCATCCTTCACATACATCTCTTTCCTTATAGCTGTTAAAAGACTGAAATATAGCTTTTTATGAGTTTTGTTGACTAGCCTGGGTACCTTACCACCTACCTCCCCTCTTTTTTTTCCTCTATGAGAAAATGAAGAAAAAAGAGGGGACAAATTATGTTTTGAGTTCTATATGAATGAATACTAATTAATACTATTGGTAATACAAATATAATTCTAGAAAACAACTTTCGTCTTTTATTTGCCAATTTAATATTTTCCAGATTTCATTTAAATAGCCCAGCTGTTTTGTCTCCTTCTGGTGAAAATCAATGGGCTGTTCATATGCATTGAGGGCTATTCTGGCGATCCTGGGGTCCAGGTGACCTCAGAGGTCAAATTAGATATGAAATCTCAGGGTTTCCAATCTGCTTAGAAAGCTTCCAGGACATCTTAATTCTGCTCTGCTACCCATCACCTGGCATATACCAGATCTGGATTTTGGGATGCCCCTGTGAATTATACTGTATTATTATGAAACTAAATATAATGAGGAAACTTCTGTTGTTAAATTTATGATGTTAACTAATATTGATTTACTTGTAGACTGTGGCTGCAAGTTGCTTCAGTTCATCACTGAGTAATCATGAAATGGAAATACAGCTGAAAGATGTAAGTTCATTTTTCTTTTATTAAGTTATGGCTAAAGAGGACTACTTCATTTATTATTAAATTTCATGCAAATTGACAGCAGTAATGCTGTGGCTTGAAAAAAATCTTTTGAGGAGATGGAGAAGTGAATGGTTTGAGATCATCTCTCTAGGTTACTACCTTTAAGTCTCTTTCCAGGCATTCAAGAAGGCCAGTTCCTCTAAGTATGGACTCTTTAGGATAGAAAGCCCTAGAAATCACCATTTCTACCAAATACCTCAACAGTATCCCTTCTTCACCTAAATCTAATTTGCTCAACTATTTGATTTTTATAATGTAATTTAACTTGTAGTTTTTTTTTTCTTTTTGTTTATCCACGCAAGATGTATTCCTTAGTTTGAAATTATTCCCTTGGAACCAGGGTTTGCTTTCATAGTTTGAAAAGGAAACACATTCTTTGTGTATTCAATGTTTCTTTTTTCTAGAATTTGATATGAGGTTATTTTAGATATATGGTAAAGCTGTATTACTTCAAACTTATGTCTTAAATGGATTGGTGAGTTTCATTGGAAATTAAATAAATTGGGGACACAAGACTACTATTCATATTGTACTTTTTCAAGTTTTAAGATTAGATGTGCAAAGTATGAAATTCTTGATTTAATTATTGGGTCAGTAGGTAGATATTGTGATTCCAGAAATATTACTGGCATGTCTACCCTGATCTAGGTATGCTCTCAAGATTCCTGTTTTGTCTTATCTAGCAGGTGTACCTTGAGGTCTATTTGATCTTCAAAAGAAGAATTTAAATCTGTTGAGTGTCTGTATAACTGGGTACCACATACCCTCATCAAAGTAATTTACCTAGAGGTAACAAAAATACAGAAGAAACATAATTCTTAAAAAACTATCAAAATAAGTTTTTTGTATGTCATATACTATCCCCAGCATCTACAAAATTGGAAAGAATGACTAAATGGAATCTTGCGAAGTTTCTTGAATTTCACTAGTGTCTCTTTTAGCAAAGTACCTGAAAATAGATGCTGTTTTCTTAAACACCGGTAATTTTTAGGCTTCTCAGTGGTAACTGCTTCAAAGAGCAACTAAAGTTATTTTTATGTAATGAGGATTGGTCTGGGGTAGAACCTGAAATTCTCCATTTCCAGTAAGCTCCAGGTGCTGCTGCTACCGTTAGTGGTCTGAAGACCACCCTTTAAGAACCATTAAATTACATTTGGGGAGCAAGAGGTGGTTTAGCTCTGGTTATCCCTTTGGAGTCTCAGCAGATCTTTTCGACCAGGAGGAGAATTATAGTTGGAGGACTTAGCAGTAGGGAAAGAGAAATCTCACTCCTCAGAGTCTGCACTGTCACAGTATTTGGCTTTGGGGAGCTCAGCAATTCTAATCCTACACCCTCTGCAAAGCTCCCACAAAACTTCCTGTAGAAGTTTACCCACCTATTTTAAGAATCAGTATTTGTTATGCTAAAATAATCTTAAGGCCGAGCTGTATCATTCCTCAGCTACCATTTAGGTCTCGCTGATATTTTGAAATAATTACACGGAGTTAATGCTGTAAACATTCTCCAGTGTCAGTAACTTTGAAACCGAATAGCTAAAAGTCAGTTTTAATAGGCATTTCTTGCTCTTGATTTTAAAATATCTGATTTTTAGGGAATTCCCTGGTGGTCCAGTGGTTAGGACTGTCAGCTTCCACTGCAGGGGGAACAGGTTCAGTCCCTGGTCGGAGAGCTAAGATCCCAAAAGCTGTGCAGTGAGGCCAAAAAAAAAAAGGAAAATCTGATTTTTAAATGTAGAATTATGGAAGATAAATAATAATTATTTTATTTTTTATTTGGAAAAAATTCAAATTTACAGAAAAGTTACAAGAATGGAAAATGGTACATAGAAGCCCACATACTCTTTACCAAAATTGAACTATTGTTAACATTTTACCCCATTTTATACTCTTTCTCTTTCAGTCCCCACCCCCATCAACACACACACACAGATATAATTTTTTTTTTTTAATTTTATTTATTTTGGCTGCATTGGATCCTCGTTGCTACGCGTGGGCTTTTCTCTAGTTGCGGAGAGTGGGGGCTACTCTTTGTTGTGGTGCACGGGTTTCTCATTGCGGTGGCTTCTCTTGCTGTGGCGCACAGGCTCTAGGTGTGTGGGCTTCAGTAGTTGTGGCACGCGGGCTCAGTAGTTGTGGCTCGAGGGCTCTAGCGCGCGGGCTCAGTAGTTGTGGCACATGGGCTTAGTTGCTCCACGGCATGTGGAATCTTCCCGGACCAGGGCTCGAACCCGTGTCCCCTGCATTGGCAGGCGGATTCTTAACCACTGCGCCGCCAGGGAAGTCCAGTATTTTTTTCTGAACCATAAAATAGTTGCATATATCTACAGCCCTTTAAGCCTATATACTTCAATGTATATTCCTAAGGATGAGGACACTCTTTTTTTTTTTTGAGGATACTCTCTTACGTGACTACAGTACAGATAGCAACTTTAATAAATTTAACATGGACACAATACTTGTATGTAATCTACCATCCATATTCCGGTTTTGTCAATTGATGCACATTTTTTCTTCCTCCAATATAGGCTAACGTTTCAATCTACATTAGAGTTTTTGCCCAAGGAATATTTAATGGATCCCTGCCAAAGCAGGAGGAAGAGCTTTAGTAGCATTCCATACGGCTTCACTTTTGCCCACTCCTGTTCTGTATTTTTACTGATAACTTGGATGGAAATGGTAAATGCATGTCTAACAGATGTGTAGATGACACAAAGCTGGAAGAGATAACTAATGCGAGGAGGACTCTAAGGATACAAAACTCATAATGTCAGCATTCACTGGTAGCTATCAAATCCATTTATTATTGATTCTATAAAGAAATGAAAGAGTAGATGCAAAGAGTCAGTGAGGTCAGGAGTAAAGAAGTGTTTACTACTTTATTGAAGTAACATCGCCATCACGTGGCCTTTTAGAATATTGTCTCTCTTGTGCTCGCTTTGGCAGCACATATACTAAAATTGGAACGATACAGAGAAGATTAGCACAGCCCCTGCGCAAGGATGACATGCAAATTCGTGAAGCAGTCCATATTTAAAAAGAAAAAGAATATTGTCTCTCATATCTTAAACCAATATAGTTTTGTTTCTCCTACTTAAGTAATGTATAGACAGATTCATTTAAAAGAAGAAAATTTTCATGACCATCCAACATTGACTTAAATTATTTATATTAAAATATTGCTTAAATACGGACATATTTTAAATTCGGTATAAAGTTAGGTATCTTTAGCATCTAACAATGATTTATAAGTATTAGGATATATGCGTGCTTTTTGAGTCGTACAATGCTACATCTCTTATCAATTAAATTTGAGTGTATAAAACAGAGTGGCTATACAGTATCTCCGCTTTATAAATGAACTCTTCAGCCATATGAGGAAAACTAATGTTATAACTGCCTGACAGGTGCAGAGAGAAGAGTGGCTGGGGGGAGGGCCCTGGACTAAGTCATTGATTCCAGAGGCTGCCTCTGTCTTCCTAATCCATTTCCTAGTTTTATAGAGAACAGACATTGAAAATCCTTTAAGCCCCATACCTGGAAGCTTTGCTCATGAGTTTCTAGGATACTTGTGGAAGCAGCCTAGCAAAGGTTGGAGGAACTCTCTAGACTTAGAGTTTCCCTATATAGAGATCTTTTTGGACATAGAGCTCAACTGCCTGTATCTTTCTAAAATTTTTATTATTTATTTATTTATTTACTTACTTATGGCTGCATTGGGTCTTCATTGCTGCACGCGGGCTTTCTCTAGTTGTGGTGAGCGGGGGCTACTCTTCGTTGCGGTGGCTTCTCTTGTTGCGGAGCATGGGTTCTAGGTCTGTGGGCTTCAGTAGTTGTGGCTCGTGGGCTCTAGAGCACAGGCTTAGTAGTTGTGGCACACGGGCTTAGTTGCTCTGCGGCATGTGGGATCTTCCTGGTCCAGGGCTCGAACCCGTGTCCCCTGCATTGGCAGGTGGATTTTTTTTTTTTAATATGTGGTTACTTCTTGGGGTGTAGTCTTTCTTTTTTTTTTTAATTTTATTTATTTTTTGGCTGTGTTGGGTCTTTGTTGCTACGCACGGGCTCTCTCTAGTTGTGGCGAGCGGGGACTACTCTTCGTTGCGGTGTGTGGGCTTCTCATTGTGGTGCCTTCTCTTTGTTGCAGAGCACGGGCTCTAGGTGCACAGGCCTCTGTAGTTGTGGCTCGCGGACTCTAGAGTGCAGGCTCAGTAGTTGTGACACATAGTTGCTCTGCGGCATGTGGGATCTTCCCAGACCAGGGATTGAACCTGCATCCCCTGCATTGGCAGACGGATTCTTAGCCACTGCACCACCATGGAAGTCCCTGCCTGTATCTTTAAAGGATGAAAATTCCTACCTGAAAGAAGATGCCCTGATATGCAACCAAAAACTTCCAGTATGTACTTACCACTTATCCCATCTCACTTCTAGAGTGAGATTGTGGGGCGGGGGGCAGGAGCCCCACCTTTTACAGTGTACCTACAACAAATGCAGGATGATTCATAAAGAATTGAACACTTCTGAAAATGTATTCCAGTATGTATATGCTACTTCAGTAGAGTTACACCATGCAACTTTTTTGTTAAGAACTTTGTGTTTTTGCCATCTCTTTCTGGCAGCCCTGAAGGTTAAGAAGTTACACATCCTGGCTGCCACACTTTCATTATTGATAATAGTAAATTCTAACAGGTCTGGGATGAATTATGACACAAAGGATACATATTATACACTTGTAAGATTATAGAAATATTTGTGATAGTTCCATTACGCATTACTTAGTTAATGAGTAATCGATTTTTGAAAATGTTTTATTCTTTTTGAATCACTCTAAATGTATTGTTCTACTGTGCGTAAGGAACTGCTAGATTCTTTCCTGCCCTCTCCTCTTCCCTGAACACTCACAAACTCTGGTTTGGGGCTACAAGGCTTGCTTGTTCTTGCAGCCATTGTCTCCCCACCCCATGTTGTCAACATCGTTCACAAACATTTATCAGGCAGCCACTGGTTACGGAAACAGTGAACACAAACAAGGAACTGTGAAAGAAAATATCTAAACAAGCCTGTGCTCAGCTGTCCAGAGGGCTCAGGATGTAGTTAAGATAAGTATCATCAGGAGACGATCAAGGTCATGAGTATAAGATGCCGAATAGATTGAGTGGACATGAAAATCACTATTGGCTTAGGAAGGAGAGGAAGCTTAATGAGGACAGTTATGGTGAGAAGCCTTGAAAGACAAGCCTGGATTCATCAGAACTTGATGAAAATGTGGTACTTAAGTGGGCAGGTAACAGGAAGGGGTTCTAGGGCACTCTGCACAGAGGGAAGAGGCACAGAGGGTGTGCACAGTTGTGTAGACAACAAGGCAGCAGTGGAGGAGAGGAAAGGCCAGGCTGCGACCTGAAGAGATGGGAGGCGGCAGATGGTGGACAATTTTAATGTCAGCCTAAGGGAACATAGCTACAGTTCAGCAAGTGGTGTCCTGAAGCTTTAAAATATTCTCAGTTATTTAATATAAGTAGAACAATTTAGCACTTTGGGGGACCAAGGAAGAGGTTGAACTGAACTTATTAGCAGTAACTATTTTAACTCAAAATACTGAGTTATCGTTGTATTAACTGACTTAAAGCTTTTGGTCGTGGCCTGCATCTTCTCTCACTCTTCTCAATGGGGAAATCACCCTCCAACTGAGGATTTCTAAATCCCCAAATGATCAGGGTTTACCAAGACCCAGCAGTGAATCATTGCTCCAGCAGGTATTCCTGTGGGGATAGACAGGTGATAGCATGGGCGGCAGGGACAGAGGGCTCAGTACCAGGGAGCTTGGCCATTGCGAAGGGGTGTTAGCATCACTGTGTGCGCCTCCTCCTGGGGCCCTTCATCCATAACATTTTATGCATGTGACATCAGGTTTAGCTGTGCATGCTCTCTTTACACAAATAGTAATTGAGACTTATTTCCCCAGCCTCCCGGTAACATAGAACGAAAGGGTGGCGGTCCCATCCTCTTGGACTGAAGACCTAGATTGGAAAGGAGAGAGGAGTTATAATCTCATTGCATGTTGGTGCTACAGTATAAGAATTTCAAGACTTTTTTCCCTCTAGTACCCACAGGTGAACTGTCTTCTTTGCTAGCTTTCAACCTGAATCTACGTCCTGCTTTCAGTAACAACAATGAAAGCTGTTACTGGCAAAACAGGAGGTATGGATGAGGGGGAGGAGGTTTGTACAGTTGCTGGGGATGCCCCACAGGCTCCTTTGGCTTTGCCTTTGACTGAATTTGCAAGGATCCAGTGGTTAAGAGAAGTGAGAGTTAGAATCAGAAGATATGTGAATTTGTCCTAGTTAACAATCAAAATATCAATAGAATTTTTCATTAAGAAATTTCATAAATCTATACACCTCTGTCCATATCTTCTACCTTGTTGTATCCACTGAAGTAAATGTAGCGTCTTTTTTTTTTTTAATATGAAACTTCTTTCAATTTTTTTTATGTATGTATTTATTTATTTATTTATTTTGGCTGTGTTGGGTCTTCGTTGCTGCGCATGGACTTTCTCTAGTTGCGGTGAGTGGGGGCTACTCTTCGTTGCGGTGCGAGGGCTTCTCATTGCGGTGACTTCTCTTGTTGCGGAACACAGGCGCTAGGTGTGCGGGCTTCAGTAGTTGTGGCATGTGGGGTCAGTAGTTGTGGCTCGCAGGCTCTAGAGCGCAGGCTCAGTAGTTGTGGCACATGGGCTTAGTTGCTCCACGGCGTGTGGGATCTTCCCGGACCAGGGCTCAAACCCATGTCCCCTGCATTGGCAGGTGGATTCTTAACCACTGCACCACCAGGGAAGCCCTTAATGTAGCTTCTTATGTGAATATTTTGCTAATGTCTTGCCACAGATCAGGTGGTATGATCCACAGAAAATGTAGATGTGATTTTATAAAATTTTCCAGCTTCTGCTAGGTGGCTGGTAAGGCATCATCTAGTTTCTTGTAGGAAAGATGTAACTGAAATGAAAAAATAATATTAGCAGTAACAGTAAAGTGAAGCACTTTCCCTCTTACCAGCTAACTTCAACAGACACTGCTTATTTTATTTTATTAATATTATCCCATCATTCAAATAATTTCTTGACTATACATTGTATGCAAAACCTGGGAATTCTCTTGGAAAAGCATGGTCTGCCACTTCAAGGAACTTACTATCTATTTGAGAGAAACAGCAAACAGAAAAAAGCTGAAGATGGTTGATAAAATAATTTTTAAAAATATGTAGATATATGTATATATAACAACTGAGTTCATAAGCCCCTATACAAACCAGATGACTGGTCCCAATTTGGGATTTTTGAGTTCTAAAAGATGTAAAAGATGAAAATTGGTGATAAAGAGAGAGGATGGTATTTAAGTTTGAAATGGAGTTAGCAGTGCAAACGGTTTATTGGGGAGCGACATCCGTGAAAGGAAAAGGAAGGCAGCAGGACTGGGCAGGGGCACCGTCAGGCCAGGATGCAAACCTGACAGAGCCTCTGTCCACCCCATGGAGAGCTCCCAGGCAGAGCCCTATGTTGGGTGGAAACAGCTCTTTCTTAAAAGAGTATCTGAGCAGTGCACCTCCACCTCTACCACAAAGACATTCTGTTTACAGAGAATGACATGGACACAGACACAAAGCAAATTGTGTATAGGAAACAGCAGACAAATGAACTTAACCCCATGTAGACGTGACTTTGCCATGTTATTAGGTATTCTGAAGGTGTGTGGCCTTAGAATGTGTCTCTGTGTCAGGAGCTTTACAGTGGTTGCCTAGAATCATTCTATGATATGAGCTGTAGAGTTTTTGTGTGCTGGAAAAGACTGCATCCCTTGGGCTCCCTTGTCCATTTTAAGAGTTTGGGTTTTTATTATTGATTTGCTTTCATTTTCACTTTGAGGCTCTGGAGAAAAATCAGCAATGGCTTGTGTATGATCAGCAGCGAGAGGTCTACGTAAAAGGACTTTTAGCGAAGATCTTTGAGTTGGAACAGAAATTGGAAACAGATGTTCATGCACTCCCACAGGAGACAAAAAAGACTGAATCAGAAGGTACTGGTATGAAAATGTTCTTTAGGGTTGGCCTGCCTGACATTTTTCAAAAGGAGAGATTCATCAAATTTAGATTCTTATGGACATGTGTTATAAAGTAAAGTAAGAGCAGGTCTGCTAGCCCTGAAGTAAGAAATACTATTTTAGCCAGTCTGTTTCATTTCCCATTGTTTTCTGGTACCAAAGGGCATAAGTCACAAGGTAAAGGGATCTTGCAGCCCTGAAGGCACACTAAGTTTTCTCCACCTTGCATATCCTTCCCCTCCTTCAAAGTCCTTCTCCAACTTTATTTCCCCCAGTGCTGACCTTATCTTTTTACTCAGCTTCCCTTTAGCAGTTATTCATATCAATCCCAGGAGAAAGATTACATCTTTATACATTATTCTTCAATCATTTGAATCTCACCCTAGAATTGAGGTGAAGTTTCTTCTGAGTGATGCTGTCTTTTTTGCCAAGTGGTTTGCAGCTTCTCTGACACTTACCTCCATATCTATAAATAATGAGTTAATGGCCCTATTTGTTGATTTGTTTTCTTTAGACATTAGTGACTTTCCCTCCCTCAGAATAATTATATTACTGTTTCTAGTTCTTCTATTTATTCATTTTGTGCCTTCAAGTAGTATACCTGAACTTCTGTTTCTTGTTCTGTCAAATATCAGCCATGTTCCCTATCTCTTGACTCTTCGTTTTTGAAGGTGAGGAAATAAATGTGATCTTGTTTATAGAAACATATTTACATTTATTTCTTCAGGAAAATTCTCTCTCTTATAAAATGAGTTGTGCCCTGATGTGTTTGTCATAGGTTATCTTCAGGAAGAAAAGCAAAAATATTACAACCATCTCTTGGCAAATGCAAAAAACGATCTTGATGTGGAACGACAAACAATAACTCAGTTGAATTTTGAACTTAGTGAATTTCGAAGAAAATATGAAGAAACCCAAAAAGAAGTGCAAGATTTAAATCAGCTGTTGTGTTCACAAAGAAAGGCAGATGTACAACATCTGGAAGACGATAGGCATAAAACAGAGAAAATACAAAGGCTCAAGGAAGAGAATGATCTTGCCAGGGAAAAACTTGAAGAAGAGAAGAAGAGATCTGAAGAGCTCTTATCTCAGGTGAGTCTAACCAGCAAGGTTTTCCATGGTTTATAATTCAGAATTTTCAAGGTACTTACTAAGTGTCAGGGACTATTTTAACTACTTGGGAACCAACGAGGAGCAACGCAAGTTCCTGCCCCCTCCTAGGAGTTCATACTTAGAAGGGAGACAGACCATAAACAAGTACCTAAATAAACAAGTAAACTAAAGAAAATAAAACAGGGTAATATGACCAAGAGAAATTGGGGGCCGGCGGAAGCATCACTGAGGAGATGGTTTTTGGACAAAGCTGATGGTGAGAAGGAACCAGCGAGGTGGGCGACTGTGGGAATGCCCTCCTAGTGGGAGGAAATCACAGACACAAAAGCCGAGTGAGGAGGAGTTAGGTATGTGTGAGAAGCTGAAAGAGGGGAAGTTAAGGGGGGATCAAGGCTGATTCCTAGGCTGGCACTGAGATTGTGATGACACTGACTCAAGTTAATTACCAGATGCCCTCCACGTTCTCACTATGCTCACAGCCGGATCCAGGATGTCCGTCTCAGTAATGTTGGCATTACTGAGGATTATTAGAATTGAATACTACTTCAACAGAAACTCATTAATTTAAATTTTGCCTGGCAGCATGAAATAATGGAAAAAACATAATTTGAGGTCCATACCAGGTCTCTAATTATGTGGCCTGAGGAAAATCAGCTAACTTCTCTGACTTGCAGGTTATTTGTGTCAAATTAATAATAGTAGATATAACAACCTCTTCTCACCGCATAGGACTTTTATGAAGGTCAACTGAGAGAATGTAAAAGCGCTTTGTAAATTAAAGGGCTAGGTAAATGTTAGTTATTGCTACTATTAGAATAGTAATTTGGGGGACTTCCATGGTGGCACAGTGGTTAAGAATCCGCCTGCCAATGCAGGGGACACGGGTTCAAGCCCTGGTCTGGGAAGATCCCACATGCCGTGGAGCAACTGAGCTTTTGAGCCACAACTACTGAGCCTGCGCTCTAGAGCCCACGAGCCACAACTACTGAAGCCCGCTCGCCTAGAGCCTGTGCTCTGCAACAAGAGAAGCCACTGCAATGAGAAGCCCGCGCACCGCAGTGAAGAGCAGCCCTCGTTCACCGCAATTAGAAAAAGCCCACGTGCAGCAATGAAGACCCAACGCAGTCAAAAATTAAATAAATTAATTTAAGAAAAAAAAGAATAGTAATTTTTTAAATCCTCCAAAAGTTGAGAGAGAGGGAAAAAAATAGTCTGTAACATTTGCCTTCTTAGTCTTTACCACCCTTACTTCTGCCTGCAGGTGCAAGCAGTGATATTTATGAAAGATTATGCAGAAGTGACTGAGAATTTTGCTTCTACTCTGGCCGAGGTGGCCAGGCTCTGCCAGCTTTGTTATCCTACTCAGAAATATTAGTGGATGTCAGAACCTGAAGGAAAGTGGGTGTGTCCACTGCGGTTTAGTGTTTTTTATCAACATTCAGTCTGTGCCTCAGGGAACTCTTGGCCTGGGCGGTACTGCTCAGCTGCTTATATACATAGGCTGCTCAACCACAGCTAGAAGGACTCACCCAGAAGAGCAGGTGTTGCCCTGGTTAGAAATGTGAGCCTGTCATGCATCCCAGGTCAAGGTCAAACCATAAAATGTCAATGTGACAGTGTTGGTTCTATTTACATCCTACAGGTCCAGTTTCTTTACACGACTCTGTTGAAGCAGCAAGAGGAGCAGACAAGGGTAGCTCTGTTGGAACAACAGGTATTCATTGGGGTTGCTTCTAAATTCCATTTAACCCTTTAGAAAATGGAATTTTTCCTCATGTTTACACTATTCTGTGAAGAAACATTTGAAAGTCGTAGAAAATGTTTTTTAAAAACTTTAACAAAATATTTAAAGTGACTGTGCCAGCCATATGTTCCCGTTACTATCTTTAGGCTAAACCAGATTCTCTAAGGTGACATGGCAATTTTCTTGACAGGTAGATGTTTGTCTTAGCAAATTTTATTCTTCCCTAAATGGCTGCTAGTCTGACCGGATGTCCCTAATAGGGCTGCTTGATAACTTCAAGTGGAACTCAAAGAGACACCAGTTATTCTCAGAAGAGACACCAGAGATTTTTAGTATATTCCAAACCAGGGAACAGCCATCTCTTTCCCTTCCCCACAAAAAGGAGGATGGGGAGGACGAATTCTAACCAGCAGCTTCTTAAGCTGCTCCTCACTCACTTATACCTCAAGCTTTGGTTTTGCTCCTTGGACAAAGCTTTTTCATTTATCAACATCTCACTGTGCTCAGAGGAATTCTTGCTCTAATGGTACAATACATGTTTGCTTCTTGTGCTAATAAAAAAAAAAAAATGAAAGCATCCAGTCAAGAAAACTAGACAGTATATGCTAGCTGTCACTGTCTTGTCTTGGGCATTTTTTCTAGATGCAGGCATGTACTTTAGACTTTGAAAATGAAAAACTTGACCGTCAAAATATGCAGCATCAATTGCATGTAATTCTTAAGGAGCTCCGAAAAGCAAGAAATCAAATAACACAGTTGGAATCCTTGGTGAGTTCGGAATGGTTAAACTAAAACTTATTTTCATTTTTCTCTTTCTGCCATCTTTCTATTTATGTGTAAAACCATTTCCTGAAGTAGGAGGATACAGCTTAAAGAATGGCTGTTTCTCAAATCAATCAAATCAAATCCCCTGTCTCTTCTGAAGCAACTGCCCTTTGAGCATCAGTTCAGAGGACTAGACAGAGAGACATCATGGGCCTCTTGGTAATGATAACATTACCGGTGCCTGGGATCATTCCTCACCCACCCTGGGCTCTGTGATTCTAAAGGCACTAAACAGTGCCTGGCCTGGGGGATACAGGGGGCAAGGCAGGGCAGTTGTACATCCTGAATTGAAATTATTCTTTTCTATTTAAAAAGAAAGAAAGAAAAAAATGCTGGTTTTAGGGCTAATGGACTATTACTGTTAATACTCTCTTCTAGGCATATTGAGTTGAGTACTTTCTGTGGGTTACCCTGAACACATAATCTTTTTAAACACTAACCTTTTAAATAACATGCTTCTATGAGGAAATGGTTTTTGATTTACCTATTTTCATCCTATTAATAAGCTTTGGACCAAATCTGTTAGGGTCTGTGTGTGTTATGTCCCATTAGCACACATTTCATATATCATCCTAGTACTGCAGAATATTTGCAGATGGTGAAATGTTACAAACAGAATTCCTCAGTTTTCAAAAGAGAAAAAAGCAGTTGTTGAAATCATTTGTAATTTCTTTATGAAGAAAAGACAGAAAATAAATTTTTGGCTCTATTTATGTCATTGATATTGACCATTTATAATATTTGAAATTGAAATTTATAATTCATTCCTGTTGATGACTGTTTTTCAAAGTATAGGAAGCCAAAGGGTATACAAAAGAATCCATAATTTTCCTGTATTTTTCTTTGTGTTCCTACCATCCATCATCTTCATATTATGTTGTAAAGTGCTCATTTTTAAGCTTTACTGACTATTCTAAATTCCTCAGGGGAAAAAATCATGAAATAGGGAAGTCACAAAGGAATTATACAACATCTTAGTCATTTCTGTGTATAACCTGTTTGACCTGCTAAAATTCTTTGCTGCTCTTAATTCCATGTAGTTCTTTATTACTGAAGTTACCCCTCCTTTACAAACCTAGCAAACTTCATCAGCACTGCCCACCCGCCCACCTTTACATTTGGCTCTAAGCATTTTAATAAAACCTATCTATGTAAACACCCAACCCTAGTACTTCCTGGGTAATTTGGGTGATTTATAACCACCTTGTATGTTACCACCGTAATATCGGTGACCAGAGAGATTCAGAAGAAAATCTGTCTACAGGGCTGAAGCAACTGGAGTACCTACGGAGCAGTTACAACTGCTGGATGGTAGGCCATCTATACAAACCGTGTTCGTTTGACATTTATTTTTCAGAAGCAGCTTCGTGAGTTTGCCTTCACAGAGCCATTAGTCGCTTGCCAAGGAGAGACTGAAAACAGAGGAAAAGTTGCCTCACCAAAAAGTCCTACTGCTGCACTAAATGAAAGCCTGGTGGAATGTCCCAAGTGCAATATCCAGTATCCAGCCACCGAACATCGAGATCTACTCGTCCATGTTGAATACTGTTCTGAGTAACAGTATAATTATTCTTTGTTTTTGTGTCAAAAGATTCAGTACTGTATTTTACATTAGCTTATGGACATTTTGAATTACTTATTTCACCTCAGATCAGAAAGTGCCTATATACCTTTGAGACTCTGGCATAGGAGTGAATCATTGTATTATTATTATTTTTTTGCCTGATTTGCATTTCCTTGGCAGTGATACCTCCCTGCAATGGTTCATCTTGAGGCTTTAGTGACAGAATGTGGAGAGTATTGAATGCTGAGATGACTAACATTTTGCACTGTTAAAGTACTTGATGGAGAAAAGATAGTTCAGGTTATTGCTTGTGGGTCAAATTTGTTACACCAACAAGCAACTATTTTATGTTTTGTGGATTTTTAAAAATCAAAGGTTATTAACCAGGGATCTTATTGTGTAAGTATTTTTTAATCCAAGCACTTATTAAGCCTACAGTTCTGATTTTGATGTCCATTGAGAAAAGATGGTGATACTTTTTTCATTTTTTTTTCCTTTCTATGATAGAGCGGTTATTAGAAGAGTTGGGGATTTTCCTGATCTTTATTGCTGCTGACTGTTGAAACTGTAAACCTACCTGTGTTCTAAGCACAAAGCAGATTCTGTTTAAGGAATACTCCTTAGTAGCCACACACAATGTTTTCTGTAATGTTAACTGGCTATAACTTTAACTTGAATTTCATTAGCACATGTTGGTTAGCTAAAATTGTTAAAATGAATTTTGACAAAACCACCTAGCCCTCTCTTTTGATTTGCACGTGTTTTATTTATTTATTTTTGGCGCTCTCAAAAGCTGGGCGATGTAATGAGCAGATATTTGCTTATCTGAATATATATTTTTATACATGCGTGTGTAAACCAAGAAATTTTTTATTTCTTCAGGTTTTCTAAAATGCTTAACACTGGGCTACTGTTAGTAATGTAGAGGAGAAAAGAATAAAATTATATAATAAGTTTTGCTCTGAGGAGTGTATATGTATATAGACAGGTATTGTAAGATTTCTGCCCTGAGAGGGGTGCCAGAGAGTTACAGATAAACGTACAGTGTAAGATGATAAGGTGGTTCAGGATACCTTGGAACCAAAAACTGCATGAAGCTCAGAAAGTTTAAGCAAAATGCCCATAATCATAAAAAAAAGACATCCTTGGATTTCAGCCTCCAGGTTGACTCCAAAGCCCATCTTCTCTCCACCAGAAAACCCTTATGAATTCTCCAAACTCAGTATCCTGAAGTGATATAACTGGAGTAATGGGATGTTTCTTGAGTTACAGAAATGGCAGAACACACCTGGTCTCTTTCATCCCTCTGGTCTGGGAAGTTCTGCCTTGTCAAACCCCTCCACCTGTTCCATGGATCCCTGCTGTGCCAATTCGGCAACATCTTTAAGTTCATTCTCCAAACGTTTATTAAATGCCAACTACACGCAAGGCTCTGGGCTAGGTGTTAGTGATACAGTGATAGTAAAATGCAGCTCCATCTTCACAGTCTGGTAGAAGAGACCAACAGCTGAACATGTAAGTATAATATGTTGTAGGAAGTGCTATAATCAAGGTATATGTTGAGTAGAGGAATTGATTTATTTAAACCCTGCTTTAGTCTAATAAAGATTGGAGGTCTGACTCTTCAAAGATATGTCTTATACTAAGGTAAAATTTAAAAGAAGTAGGAAAAAGCAATAGTAAAACAAGACTAAGAAGTGAAATGGAGCCACTCACAAGGGTAGCCCCAAGGCAGGCCATGGAGCGCTTCTGAGAGGTGAGCCCTGAGTTTGAGACTGAGCACAGAGAAGCAATCCTGAACCCCATTCACAGCTGATCTTCAAGAGAAACACCACTGTAGTGATCCTGGTACTGAGATTATAAAGAGATGCCTCCAGTGTGCCTTTGCAGAGAAGAAAACATGTAACTAGAGGTCCGTGGCCTCAACAACAACCTCGCCTTAAACAGCAGTGAATTCCACTCCGCTGATTTCTTTTTATTTATTTATTTATTTTATTTTTGGCTGTGTTGGGTCTTCGTTTGCTGTGCGAGGGCTTTCTCTAGTTGTGGCGAGCGGGGGCCACTCCTCATTGCGGTGCGCGGGCCTCTCACTATCGCGGCCATTGTTGTTGCGGAGCACAGGCTCCAGACGCGCAGGCTCAGCAGTTGTGGCTCACGGGCCCAGTTGCTCCGCGGCATGTGGGATCTTCCTAGACCCGGGCTCGAACCCATGTGCCCTGCATTGGCAGGCAGATTCTCAACCACTGTGCCACCAGGGAAGCCTCGCTGATTTCTTAATGATAGGGGTGAAAAACGTCGTGTCCAGAGGCAATTCCATAATCCTCAACGGCAGGCGATACTATACTCGCCCAGTATGTAGCTCTCTGCTGCTCTGGCTTATCCCAGAGTAAATTTTAGTCAGAGGAGCCAACTCAAAAGCCCCCTCTGACGGGCCAGATGGGAACTCCAATGAGCCAGCCTGCCAGCCGGACCGTGGAAGCTGGAAAATGCCTGTCTTCACCCAAAGGGGGCGCAGCTGCTCAGCTCCAGCCAACGTCGTATGTGAATGCAAGCCCAGTGTGGCTGATCTTTCAGATTTTCCAAGAGAAATCTCGTATTTTTTTTTAAAAATAAATTTATTTATTTATTTTTTATTTGTTTATTCTTTTCTGCATTGGGTCTTTGTTGCTGCGCGTGGGCTTTCTCTAGTTGCCGTGAGCTGGGTCTCCTCTTTGTTGCAGAGCACAGGCTTCTCATTGCAGTGGCTTCTCTTGCTGCGGAGCACGGGCTCTAGGCGCGCGGGCTTCAGTAGTTGCGGCATGCGGCCTCAGTAGTTGTGGCTCGCGGGCTCTCGAGCACAGGCTCAGTAGTTGTGGCGCACGGGCTTAGTTGCTCCGTGGCATGTGGGAACTTCACGGAACAGGGCTCGAACCCGTGTCCCCTGCATTGGCAGGTGGATTCTTAACCACTGTGCCACCAGGGAAGTCTCGAAATCTCGTATTTTTAAGTGTGAAATCTTCCAATTTTTTTTTTTTAATCACAAATGAGGTCTTTTATTTGTCACCATTAAAAGTTTGATTTTTAAACAGATTCCTGGACTGGTGGCTCATATCCATCAGCTCGTTCAACTTTAGCACCTGTCTCGTCCCCAGTAGCTTTTCCAGAACTACTACCTTCACCATGTAGCTCCATGAGTTTTCCCAATTCAAACTTGGGCTTCTTCAGCATTTTTACTTTTCTAACAAAGACATCATGGAGTGGATAAATAGATTGGCAGGCCTTTTCTATGTCTTTTCCAATGCTGTCTGGAATCAATTTATTGACCACCTCTTTCAAGTCATTTGTCTGCACCTCTCGGGTCATGATTTCCATCATCTTCTTGCGGATCTGGCGGACCTGCTGGTGCTGGGCATAAGAGGTCTTCCAAATCTGATTGTTGCGTTTTTTAGTAAAACCCACACAGAAGAGATGAAGCAAATAACCATCGGTAGTCTTGACATCAACGTGAGCTTCAACCATGGTACTTTTTTCTTGGCTCCCTTTTTACTGCCTTTCGTAAGGCGCTTGTTCTTTCCGACCGCCATAGTGCTGCTCCGAGAGCCAAAAGGGCCCAATTTTTAAATGTTGGAAAAATTTTTTTTAATTTAGCACTGGGCCAGATGTATTTTCAGTATGTAACATTTGTTTAGAGCATCTGAATGGGGCAAACGGAAGAGTGACTAGCTCAGCCTGAGATGGGCAGGAAGCTAAAGGAGGCTCTCAATTTTGCCTCCTGTGTGAGGACTGAGGTCTCCCCAAGTCCAGTTCAATCCAAGAGGCCCTGAGGGGCACAGTGAACATGGCCCTCCCTGACCAGTCCCTTCCACCTGCCATGTGGTATTCTTTTGTGGCTACATTTCCCAAACAGAACTTTTTGGCTGCCAACATTTTCTCACTACCCCCTGGTCCCCAAATCTGACAATTGAGGGAATGTCAGGGCTGGAAGGGAACTATGAGGTCATCTACTTCAGTGTTTTTGGTCCAGGAAATCACCTCAGCCTTGGAGTGTGTTGAAAATGTTGATTCCTTGGCCTTCCCCAGATCTCCTAAATCAGGGTGTCTGGGGGTGGGAAGCGTGGGATATGCATTATTAATGAGTTCTCTAGGGCATTCTGATGTATCACTGAAGACAGAACGACTGAGCTAGTCCAAACTTGACTCCCTGATGAAACAGTCCCAGAGAGAGGCGTGACTTATCCCAGGTCACTTAGCAAGTTTGCAGGAAAATGAGGGAGGACCAGACTCCCAATGGCAGTGGTTGTTAGAGCCCCTACCATCTTGTTTTGTGTGACATGATTCCTGCAAAATTACTCTTTCCAAGATCCCCAGTGCTCTGTCGTCTAAGGCAAATCCAGTGTTTGTTGGTCTGGTACTCTTTATTTTTCCTTATCGTCTATGCTGTGCTCTCTGCTTTGAATCTAATGATATTTTTGGCTTTGGATGGTTGAGTGGGAAACACGAGTAAGATACCGAAGAGTCCAATCTAGTAGTGACACCCAAACAAAGGCGAAAGGCAGGATCAAGCTAGGGTTTTGCCCAGAATCTGGAGAGATAATGGAGAAAGGGGCAGAGAAGGCTGATCCCTGGGGCGCATCTTGTGGTCCACGAGTAGAGAGGAGAATTCAGAATCAGATTAAAGTTGTGTCTCGCAAACCAAGCAACCAAAGAAAGAAGGAATGGCATGCACCCGTGGGAGAATGAGTTAGCATCTGATAATAACCTTCACCTTCTTGCCTGACAGACACACTCTATTGATTTAACCCCAGGACCAGCACATCTTCCACTACAATGGTGGAACAAGTATTACAGCTAAGTCTCCTGAAGGAATCTCACCCATTTTAGGGGATGCACCAAGCACTGATCTCCTCACTTGATTCAGCCAATATTTAACCCATCTGCAACGGGCAAGGTGCGGTGCAAGGCACTAGTGGTGGAGAGGAGGGTAGAGCAGAGACCACCTTTAGCAGAGCCAAGGCAAGGTGGACATCAAGGCAGACCAATGACTACACAGTGAGGTTAAGTGCCTCATTAGAGGTCACCCCATGGAGAGGCTTTATGAAGGAGGTGATGACTAAGCTAAGTTTAAGGAAACAAATAATATTCAAGTTTTAACAGTCTTTGTTCCTGGACCTATTTTGCAAGTGAATTATTAAACATTGCTTAAAGAAAAATATGGCCTGTGTTATATCAGTTACTTTCTGATGACAAAGGATGTGGGTGTAGAGGAAGGGCAGAAGTGTAGATCCAGATTGTGGTACAAGTCATATCCTATTAACTTGATGTTGAGATGCATGTCGCCACAAAGACACAGAAAGTAAACTTTTGAATGTTAAAAATCAGATGGGATAATAAAGGTTTTAATGCAGGAGAAAAAAAAAGAGTTAGAAAAAGATCAGCTTTGCTGTTTGATTTACAGATTTTATAGAATGGCACCTATGCCACCTTGCATAGATTAGGAAGACATGTATTTTCACTCGATTTTTATAAGGTGGAAGTAAGAGGTGGTGGTCATGGGATGGAGCTGATACTAGAGGATTAAGAAAAACTTCCAGAGTATATTATTTTCAGTACAAATTTAACAATCTCTCACAATTGCACATATGCTACAGTAATAATTCCCTTCTAAAGGAAATGATTCTATTTATTGGAGATCAAAAAGGAAGCATCTCAGAATTTAAATTTTATTTTGTATTGCTTCTTTGGCAATTTCAAGGAAACATGTTACTGTGGAGAGAGCCTTGAAATGGGAACCACTGGATCTGGGATGAAAATCTGTTTCTGACCTTGAGCAAGTCACTTCAACTCCCTAAGCCGCAGCTTCCTCCACTCTAAAATAGGAATGTTCATGCCTGCCCCAGGGATTTTCCCAGGCTGTCATGAAAATCAAACTCCAACTTATTTTAGGGAATCCTGTATATTAAGTGTTTTTAGTGTCCCGCACAATATGGGTAAAAACTTCCCAAGTGTCATGTCATTTTATCCTCACAGTGATGCTAATGGGAGTTTCTATAACTGTTCCATTATATAGATGAGGAAACTATGGTTTAGAGGGTTTAAGTCACTTGTCCAAGGTCACACAGCAAAGAGAGTGACAGAGCTAGTATTTGAAACTGAGTGTGTCTGCCTCTAGCGACAGAGCTGATACCTCCTACATTATGCTGCCACTTGCCTATCACCTTAGAGCCAGAAAATATATGTGAAAGCACACTGCAGATGGGGAAATACTGCCCAGGGTTATTTTTTATTTTTCAGCCATGGTTATAGTGTGGATGAGGGTGAAGACAAGAGATGACAATGACATCACCTCCCCCAAAGAACAGCTGTTCATTTTACTCATCTATTATAACCACACTCCTCATTCTCTTTGCAGCTAGTATCAGTGCAGGTGCATTCAGATGCAATTAATAGAAAAGGCTGACACCATCAGGGCATTTGTGGTTTGTTACAAAAGAAGTTTGGAATCGGGGGGCTTTCCTGGTGGTGCAGTGGTTGGGAATCTGCCTGCCAATGAGGGGGGTCATGGTTCGATCCCTGGTCCGGGAAGATCCCACATGCCACGGAGCAACTAAGCCCGTGTACCACAACTACTGAGCCTGTGCTCTAGACCCGCATGCCTCAACTACTGAAGCTCACGTGCCTAGAGCCGCAACAAGAGAAGCCACCACAATGAGAAGCCCGTGCACCACAATGAAGAGTAGCCGCCCCTGTGCTCACCACAACTAGAGAAAGCCCGTGTGCAGCAACGAAGACCCAACACAGCCAAAAAATAAATAATTAATCAATTAAAAAAAAAGTCTGGAATCAAACAATCCTAGTTTAGATCAGTAATTTCACAATGTTAAGGCTCTGGGCTGTTGTCATCTCTATAATTCTCTTGGTCCCTACTCCTGCTCACATAATGGCTGCTGCGGTTCCCAGCATCACAATCTAATGAGACTTTTTTTTTCAAAACCAAGAAGCCGACAGCTAGCCAGGGTAATGAATGAGCACTACTTATATGTCTCTCTCCTTGTATCCAATAAAAGGAAATTTATTGGAAGTGGAAGTATCCATCCAGAAACTCCACAGTATACTTGCCTTGGATTTCATTGACTAGAACTGGATTACAGTGCATTAGAATGAGCCAGGCTAGGCACTGGTACCAAGTAGCCCTGAAATCTCAGTGGCTTAACACAATATTGGTTTCCTTCTTGCTCATCTCACAATTTTGGGGATCTGGAGGCCCTCCTTTTTTTTTTTTTTTTTTTGGCCGTGCCGCATGTGGGATCTTAATTCCCCAACCAGGGATTGAACCCGGGCCACGGCAGTGAAAGCACCGAGTCCTAACCACTGGACCACCAGGGAACTCCCACTCCTTCATTTTATAGTTACACCACCTGGAACACGAGGCCTTCAAGGTCAAGGCAGCAGGGCAAGAGAGACGAAAGTGGCGGCACCATCTCATAACTGCCCCAGACCGGAAGTGACGTATTGTGCTCACATTCCTATTGGTCAGATCTTGGTTCCGCTGCCACACTTCCTGCAAGGTGGCTGGGAAGGACAATCGTCCCGGCAAAACAAACAGTGTGAAGAACGCTTAGAATTGTGTGCCGTTCACGGTGAAACCGCACACCTCACATGCGACCTGAGCCCACAATCTTCTAACCGAAACTGCGCAACTCGTCTCAGGACTTACCAAAGCTCAGATTCTTTATGTCTCGGCGCAGAAGGAATTCAGCTGAGGCAAAGCGATAGGTAAGAAGTAGATTTATTAATATCCTCTGTGAAGAGGTTGCGGGAAAATGATGCGCGAGAGGATGGTCATGTCTCAGGTCTCGCGTGAGTTCCTGGGACGGGCGCCGTGTGAGGGTCCTTGGCTTGGCGCAGGAAAGCATTCACGGGTGAGCCATAGCAAAGGGAAAGCAGGATTATTGAGAGAGATACACATTCCCACAGGCAGAGTGCGGTCTGTCTCAGGAGGGGAGAGTGGCCCTGGGAGGAACACACTCCACAGAGAGAGTGTGGACTGTCTCGGGAGGTGAGAGCATCCAGGGGCATGGGGTGGTTCGTTTTTATGGGCTGGGTAATTTCATAGGCTAACAAGAAGGAGGATTATTCCAACTATCTTGGAGAAGGGGCGGGAATTTCCAGGAATTGGGCCACTGCCCACTTTTTGGCCTTTTCTGGTTGGCATCGGACCTGTCGGACCTGTCGAGGCACCTGTGGGTGTGTCATTTAGTATGCTAATGTATTACAGTGAGCGTATAATGAGGCTCAAGGGCTACTGGAAGTCCAATCTTTCACCATCTTGGGTCTAATTGGTTCTAAACAGTTTATGTCATGTCCTCATTAGCTGTGTCATTTTTTTAAAGGTTGTGCCGTGCCCCTTTCCCTCCTGTCTCAGTGGCCACCCCTAGATGTCGGAGAAGAAGGGGCTTGGGAATGGCTCCTGGGCGGGAGTCTACCACTCCCATCTTCTCCCTCACCAGGCCAGGAAGCCTGGTTAAAGATACGGCAGGGAATGTTCTTCTGTGAGATTCCATGATTTCTTACACCTCCCTCTTCCACAGCCTTTTTCTCTCAGTAGTATAATAATGTTTTCCTTGCCTGTCACTCTCTCCCCCAATCCACGCCACCCCCAACAGACTGTAAGATTCTGAAGGCCAGAGGTTGTCTTCCCTTTCCATCTCTCATGCCTAGCCAGGGTCTGTCACATTGTAGGTGCTCAATAGATGTTTTTAGAGCAAGTGAATGCGGGTCTATTAGAAACAATGATTTCAACCATATGACTGTCTTTAAGAAATACCTGGCTCTTCTCTTCAGAATTTTTAGTATAGAGACATTGAGGAATAAGAAGTATGGTTCAACCTTTAAATAAACATGGGTGCAAAAGAGACCATACAGAAAACTTCAAGCATGTGGCCATAAATCAAGTAAATATTTGATCAGTGACATCAACGTATGTAAAACATTTCTTTAAGGAAACTCACTTTTGGAAACCCACTTAGAATATCTTAAGTCTGGCCTTGGAATTTTAACCAGTACTACATCTCCAAGGCTGGAAGTGTTGAGAGTCCCTTGCATGCCCAGAGGAGGTGTCACAGTGATGGTGGCCGAGGCAGGGGGTAAAAAATTTAGGGTAGTTTGATATACACTTTTTAAGAAATTTAATTAAAGGAGCCAAATAAATGAGGCACTTTATCAGCAGGGATTATCACCACCATTATAGTTGCAATGTATTGAGGACTACATGCTAAGGGCTCTATGTGCATTGTCTAATTTGATCCTCTCAGCAGTGCCATGAGGCAGGTACTATTATCATGCCCATTTTACCGATTGGTATAGTAAGGCTCAGAGAGTTTAATAATTTACCTAATATCATAGAGGGTGGTGGCAAAAAATTGTCTGGTTCCCAAGACGACAACTTTTAACCATTAAGCTTTATTTTCTTTAATTGAATTTTTAAAAAAATTTATTTATTTTATTTATTTATTTTTTGGCTGTGTTGGGTCTTCGTTGCTTTCTCTAGTTGAGGCAAGCGGGGGCTACTCTTCCTTGCGGTGCACATGCTTCTCATTGCGGTGGCTTCTCTTGTAGTGGAGCACGGACTCTAGGCACACGGGCTTCAGTAGTTGCAGTACGCAAGCTCAGTAGTTGTGGCTCGTGGGCCCTAGAGCTCAGGCTCAGTAGTTGTGGCACACGGGGTTAGTTGCTCCACAGCATGTGGGATCTTCCCAGACTAGAGATCAAACCCGTGTCCCCTGCATTGGCAGGCGGACTCTCAACCACTGCGTCACCAGGGAAGTCCTAACCATTAAGCTTCAGACCTGCTCCCAGATTCAGGGTACTAGAAGAAAATTTGGTAGGTGTTTGCTCATCCATTACAGTGTAACAGTACAGCCCCAAACCTAGTGCCTTAAAACAAAAACATATTACTACCTATCATGGTTTTGTGGATTGATGGGACCAGTAAGGTTGTTCTCTGTTGGAGTCTCTCCTACAGTTTCAGTCAGATGGTCCAGCTTTGGAAGTCACACAGTGTCACTTCCTTTGCATTCTGCTAGTTAAAAATGGGGCACAGGACCAGCATAGATTCAAGGAGAGGGGACTGCATGCAAGGGAATAAATACCAGGAAGCATCCTTCCTTGGGGCCATTTGGGAGACCGATTATCACGGTGGACAAAGCTAAGTGAGCAAATGCAAAGCGTCCCTGGCGTGTGTGTGGGTGCTAATCTCTTAGAAAGGATTTTCACATCCACCTCTCATGTGCTTTTTCGTAGCCTGGCAGGCAGGCAGACCGGGGCAGGACTAGATCTCTATTTAACAGACATAGACACTGTCACTCAGTGAAATTAAGTGACTTAACCAAAAGTCACACAGCTTCTAAATGTGGGCGTGGAGTGTGGACTTTGGTCTTCTGACTCCTAGCCTTGCACACTTTATAGATTTTTCCTAAACTGCTGATGCTCAGAACTCTTTGTCACTTCGAGGCAGGAAAGAGAAGACAGAGGCTCCACCAGCAGAAAGTAATCAGGAGGAAAGAATCATGGGTCTAAATTTAAAAGGAAAAAGGATATCAAAGTTGTTAGAGTTGGGTTTTTTTTTGGTCTTTTAATTAATTAATTATTTATTTTTGGCTGCGTTGGGTCTTTGTTGCTGCACGCGGGCTTTCTCTAGTTGTGGCTAGTGGGGGCTACTCTTTGTTGTGGTGCGTGGGCTTCTTAGTGCGATGGCTTCTCTTGTCACGGAGCACGGGCTCCAGGCACGTGGGCTCAGTAGTTGTGGCTTGTGGGCTCTAGAGTGCAGGCTCAGTAGTTGTGGAACTGGGGCTTTGTTGCTGTGCAGCATGTGGGATCTTCCCGGACCAGGGCTCGAACCCGTGTCCCCTGCATTGGCAGGCGGCTTCTTAACCACTGCACCACCAGGAAAGTCCCTGTTAGAGTTTTAAAAACACCAACTAAAATAACTGATGCAGGAATGGGCATATATCTACTGCTTATGGGAGTATAATTTGGTGCAAAATTTCTGGGTATGCCATAGATGCCAAAAGCTTTAGAGTTTTGCAAAATATTTGACCCAGAAATTCCGTATCTAGAAAATTTCCTAAAGACATAGTCATGAATGTGGGGAAATAGTTATTAGGATGTGTCCTGTAGTATTTTTGCTAACAGGGAAAGGTTAGAGGCAATCCAAATGTCTAACAAGAGGTGTTTTGTTAAACAATGAAAGACCATTCTGCCATTAAACTGATGTTATAGAAAACCATTTAATGTCATATAAAATGTTCACAACATGATTTATAGGAAAAAGCAGGTTTTAAAACCGTATTATATATGCCATCTATATTACAAAAAACCATACATGTATCCATACATACAGAAAAAGAGACAAGAAAGAAATAATACCAAAATGTTAATAATAGTTATTTAAGGATGGGGGGGATTCTAGGTTATTTTTCCTTTATTTTATTTTTTTCTTCCTTATATTTTAAAATAGTTTATAGTATGTATTACTTTTGTCATGAATTTTTAAAAAGGAAAATCAGAAAGGGAATTAGGAAAATATAGAGGATTTTAAGCTAGTTTCAACAAACCAAATGGAAGGTATACATAGGAATGATATAATACCTTATATTTGACTCTTCAAAGTGCTTTATAATTCAAGGTCTAATTTGATCTCTACAACAATTCAATGAAGGAGATTGGACAGGAATTATTATTTCTGTTTTGTAAAAGAGAAAATGAGGGTCTAAGTGATAAGTCTGCAAGGTCAACACAGCTAGTTAGTGATGAAACCAGCACTAGAGCCCAGATCTCCTGGGCCATTCGTGGACCTCAGATAAAGTCACAGCAGATGCTGAAGTCACACTTAGCTTTGAACTGGCACATCCACTTTTCATGTTGTGGACCCCCGACCCCTGTGGCTTTAGCCTACCCAGAATCCCTTCTCCATCTCTCTGGTCTCAGCATTTTGACTTTTGTCTACAGAACCTGCCCTTTCCCAGACTTGGTCCAGATCCAGGGATGGGCATGTAACCCCAACCCAGCCAATGAGAGCCATCGTTGGAAATTCTGCCAAAAGTGTTAGAAAAGAGTTTTCTGAGTTTGTAGGAAGTGGGCAAGAGCTACTGTGGCCTCTGTGCTCCCACTAGGGGATGAGCTGCCTGAAACAGAGCCAGTGCAGAGAAGAGAGTCAGGAGGCTGACAGAAGCTCAAACAAGTTGTTTGTGTTCCTGGGTCCTGTGTGTCTAAAGCCAGATCCACCTACTGGCCTTTCTGCTTACCTGAGCCAGAACATGGCTTTTCCCCTTTCTTTTCCCCCTTCCCCTTCCCCTCCTGTTCCTCCTCCTTCTTCTTTTTTTTTTTTTTAAATTTGGACTTTAAATTTATTTATTTATTTATTTATTTATTTTATTTTTGGCTGTGTTGGGTCTTCGTTTCTATACAAGGGCTTTCCCCAGTTGCGGCAAGCGGGGCCACTCTTCATTGCGGTGCACGGGCCTCTCACTATCGCGGCCTCTCTTGTTGCGGAGCACGGGCTCCAGATGCGCAGGCTCAGTAGTTGTGGCTCACGGGCCCAGTTGCTCCGCAGCATGTAGGATCTTCCCAGACCAGGGCTCGAACCCGTGTTCCCTGCATTAGCAGGCAGATTCTCAACCACTGCGCCACCAGGGAAGCCCCTCTCCTTCTTCTTTTTTGTTTGTTTGCTTAATTTTTTTTAAAGAGTATGCAGACAATTTTTAAAAATATTTATTTAATTTGTTTATTTTCTTTATTTTTTGGCTGAGTCGAATCTTAGTTGCAGCACGTCGGATCTTTCGTTGCGGCATGCGGGCTTCTGTCTAGTTGTGGTGCGTGGGGTCCAGAGCGCGTGGGCTCTGTAGTTTGTGGCATGCAGCCTCTCTTGTTGAGACCCGTGAGCTCAGTAGTTGTGGCGCACGGGCTTAGTTGCCCCACGGCATGTGGGATCTTAGTTTCCCGACCAGGGATCAAACCCGCATCCCCTGCATTGTAAGGCGGATTCTTTACCACTGGACCACCAGGGAAGTCCCAGTTTGTTTAATTTTGAGTGGGGCTCCCAACCAAGATTTCTGACAATATACTCTTGGGTCTCAGTTTTCTTAGCTGTAAGATGGGGACATTAATAGTAAAGGGCTGCTCACCTCCCACATGGGGTTTTCTGAGATTTACGGAGTCAATCACGTCAAGTGCTTGTCCCATAGGAGGGCAGTAAATGCCACCTATTATTTTTAACAAGTTAGGAAAGACTGAATTCAGAAAAATCTCATCCCCCTCAGTCCCCCTCCCCTGCAAAAGAAAGAAAAAGACTGCTCCATGCATAAAAATATAGAGAATAGATTCCTAAGTTATGAGAAAAGAGAAAGCGCTGTCCACTTCAACCTGGAGTTGCTCTTTCTTACTTTTCGGTCCCGGCAGAGGCTTTGGCAGCAGGTCCCGCCCCCCCTCCCTTCTCACACCCTCACACGTTCCCTCACAGCCTCAGGGTCCCCACTCAATGCCAGGTGATGCCGGGCCCTGGAAAAACATTCAGTTGGCAAATTGTTAGAAACAGCAGGAGCTTCGAGAGAGGAGGAGAAAGGGGAGGTGAAGTGGCTGGCAAGACAGAGGTGGCTGATTTTGCAATGCAGCTTGGAGAGAGGGAAAGTAAACTAGGAGAAAGTTAGCCAGGCCTCACAGCCTTGTTCCTGCAGTGGTTATATATAAAGGAAGGACCTGGTGCCTTCCCTCAAACAATGCTCAGTTAAGGCTGCTGTTTTTCCAGGGAGTTGGGACTCTGATGACGCCAGGTCAGAGGGCTCTGAGGTTAAGGAAAATGTTAGCACAGGAGGAGCAAAATTCACATAAAAACCCGCTCTGCTGCATTAAACAGAAAAGGCATTATGTAACTTGCAGGATCTCTGAGGTGGGAGGTGGGAGGGTAGAGAATTGGTTTTGGAGACTTCCCAGTCTGGGGGCTGGACCTCAGGGCACAGACTTCGTGCTCTGCTCACACTGTTGGTGCTGGCCACCGGGTGCCGGAAACCCCTCACCCCCAAATGGATTCTGTGCAGCGCCAGCTCCCTCATGTCCTCTCCTGGAGGCCAAGTCTGTCATGGGGTGTCTGATTGGCTAAGCCTAGGATACACGCCTTGCTGCAACGGAGCTGAGAAAGCCAGCATCAGCCTGTGACCTTGGGGAGGCAGGACCCACAATGTGGGAAATCTTCCAGTTACAGGATGGGGTTCAAAAGGGCATCCATAAAGTATGTATACATCCCCCAGCAGTATTTTGTATTGTGTGTGTGTGCATGCACGTGTGTGAAATAGGCATGTGATCTATGTCTCAAGGTCTCTTTTCCACCGTGTCCTCATCCTTAAAAATCCAAAGACCCATCATTCAAGCCCCCACTGGCAGCAGGAGCCCAGTCTCCTCATTTGACTGAGTTCAGACCACAGCTCCGAGTACCACCTGGTCCTCACTTCTCCTCGTGGCTCTGTTCCTTCAGGTCATTATTGCCTCCCAGCCCCCACCCCAGATGTGGACCCAGGGCTGTTTCTCCCCCCAGCCTCTGAAACGAAGAGCTGATACACTCCTCAGAGATACACCAAGCCCCTGGGGATGACGCTTTCTCCTAATGCAACAGAACGCTCGGCTCTGATTTGTCACATCCTCTCCCCTTAGGACTCAGCTCTGGTTTTCCCTCTGCAGAAGCACAGGCCCGTTAAAGCAGCCTGAGATGAATTCAGCTCCCAAAACTAGGTTGCAAAGACAGAAGTCATTTTTTTTTAAGCATTCGTTCTTAATCCCAGTTGGAACCCCGTGTGGGGGGAGAGAGTTGAAAAACTGCTCTAATGGGTTTCTCCCTTAGAAAAGCCCAGAAAGCAGATTAAGGGCGATGCCCCGGATCAGTCCCTGCCCCACACTCCCGGTGACCGTGTCTGTTAGGAACCCACAAGTCTGGACAAGGGGAGGTGAAACCCTGGGTGGGGACTGATTCGCTTGTTCCTTGGCTTTCCCACGTATACCCTCCCCCTTCTAGAGATGTTCATGCACTTGCCTCGCCCCCAGCCCGATTCATTTCTGTACGTCACTCAGTGCTTGTCTGTTGAATGAGCGACCAGCTCCTCTCTGCATCCTGCCTGAGTCCTCCAGGAGGGTCAGCTACTAGTCCCACCTCTCTCCATGACATTTCATCCAAGACCCTTTTGTAATATCCACTCGGTGGTCCCATATTTATCTATGTTGTGTGAGTTTCCCTTTAGGGCAGGGACTATATATCATTTGCTGTGGTGTCCTCAACAACTGGCAGAGTGCCTGTGTGCTTTTTAAAAAAATTAATTAATTAATTAATTTTTATTTTTGGCTGCGTTGGGTCTTCATTGCTGCGGGCAGGCTTTTCTCTAGTTGCGGCGAGCGGGGGCTACTCTTTGTTGCGGTGCGTGGGCTTCTCACTGCGGTGGCTTCTCTTGTTGTGGAGCACGGACTCTAGGTGTGTGGGCTTCAGTAGTCATGGCATGCAGGCTCAGTAGTTGTGGCTCACGGGCTCTAGAGTGCAGGCTCAGTAGTTGTGGCGCACAGGCTTAGTTGCTCCGTGGCATGTGGGATCTTCCCGGACCAGGGCTCGAACCTGTGTCCCCTGCATTGGCAGGCGGATTCTTAACCACTGCGCTACCAGGGAAGTCCCCCTGTTAGTGCTTTTGAATGGAGAGAAGAAAAGATGGATGAATAGATGGACAGATGGACACCTGAGCTTTGAGGGACAATGGTCACTGTAGCCAGATGCCACGAGGGGGCAGTGTGGAGCAGCTTTTCAAGGCCTCCCCAGACTCTGCCACAAGACCCTGGCTGGCAAGGTTTCTAGAGCTTATTTTGTTGAACATCTTCAGTTGTGAGAGAAGGAGCTGAGGTCCCAGAGGGCGACAGCTATGCGAAGGGGCACACCGCTTCTCAACCGGGTGCTTACTCTCTCCGTTATGTACGCCCATAGACCCAGCTCACTAGGCTCTGAGGGCCCTAATGTGCCAAGACCCTTTCATTACCCCGTGAAGCCCTTCCTGAGAGGCTGCCCATCAGCCTCTGGCAGGTGAACAGAGCACAGAGGGAACAGACCACTGAGTGCACCATGCAGCGCCCCGTGTGTCTTCCCAGCACCTCCGCGGGGTCTCAGCTTTGGTGACTCGGCCCTCACTGGACTCCCCCGCTCCCTGACATGAGTCTTCTCTCCTTTGGGGACCTGTATCACCTGGGCCCACATTTCCCAGCAAAGGAAGAACCCTATGCTCAGAATATGTCCTACATCAGTGATCCTTCTCTCAAAATTTCCTTCTCTTTTGTGTCATCTCCTCTAGCTCTGCTTGTTAATTTCCTCTCTCTCTCCTTTTTTGGCGGGTGGGGTGTGTGGTTGGAGAGAACACTGATATGGTGATGGCTCCCTCCCTCCCCTCCTAGCTGTCCACGCATTTCACACTCCCAAGGACCAAGCCTTAGACAGCAGAGAGGTATCTGGACGACACACAAAAGCTCAAAATTTCATTTTCGTTCATTCATTTATTCATTCATCTACTTAATTACTCCATTATCAGAAATATTTTTAAGCATCCACTATGTGTCAGGTGCTGAAAACAATAACACAGTTGTACAATTATCAAGTCCTTACTCTGTGCTAGGCCCTGTGCTAAAGGCGTGACCGTCATTATCGTTAGATGGGCCTGTGATTATTATTTTATAGATGAGGAAACAGAGGTCTAGAGACATGATGTCACTCGCCCCAGGGAGCATAACCAGTAAGCTACAGAACCAATCACCCAACCGTGGAGGCTGCCGCCCATATGATGAAGCATTTCCTGCCAACGTTCATTGCCGGGCTTGTGCCTGCTCGTGCCCAGATTCTCC
The DNA here is from genome assembly GCF_028021215.1 of Eschrichtius robustus. Classification (NCBI taxonomy): domain Eukaryota; kingdom Metazoa; phylum Chordata; class Mammalia; order Artiodactyla; family Eschrichtiidae; genus Eschrichtius; species Eschrichtius robustus. Next base: position 105,569,973 of record NC_090830.1, read on the forward strand.
AGAGTCTGCATCTCTGCAGGAGCAGCAGAAACTCCCAGGCCTGGGTTTCTGGCCACGTAAGTGCATTGTAACTTTGTGTCTCCTGAAGAGGAATTCCAGAATGTTCCATCAAGTTCAATTCTGCAACTGCACATCTCTACTCTGAGTGGGATCCAGCGTCACCTCAAAGCTGTGGCTCCGAGAAGATCTCATCCAAGGTCACTGGGATGGGAGTCAGGAACTTGGGTCTGCTCCATTGGGCCTAACCAGCCGTGTGAGCTGGACCCTCTCCCTTTGCCCTGCTGAGCCCTTCTGCTGCCTCATCTGTAGAATGAGAGACTACACTACCTGCCCTGGATAGCAGTCCTCAGGAGGAGATAAGAGCATGAACATGAAAGGTTTTTTTACATTTGGAGGTCTTGTCTTGTATAAATCCATGCGTCCTTATTATTGTCATGGTCTGGGCTTGTGTGCCTGGACTGAGTTCTCCTGGAGTCCTAGAGCAGAAGTTCCTGGCTTTTAGGACCTCACAGGTCAGGATAATTTTACATGGGGTTGTTTCTTTCTTTCTTTTATTTTATTATTTATTTTATTTTATTTATTTTATTTTTGGCTGCGTTGGGTCTTCGTTGCTACACGCGGGCTTTTCTCTGGTTGCGGCGAGCGGGGTCTACTCTTCGTTGTGGTGCGTGGGCTTCGCATTGTGGTGGCTTCTCTTGTTGGGAGCACGGGCTCTAGGCGTATGGGCTTCGGTAGTTGTGGCACATGGGCTCAGTAGTTGTGGCTCGCGGGCTGTAGAGCGCAGGCTCAGTAGTTGTGGCACACAGGCTTAGTTGTTCCACGGCGTGTAGGATCTTCCCGGACCAGGGCTCAAACCCGTGTCTCCTGCACTGGCAGGCGGATTCTTAACCACTGTGCCACCAGGGAAGCCCCATAGGGTTGTTTCTTTTTATAAAAATACTCTGTCCTAAAAGAAAAAGAAGTTTAGCATAAAAGTCAGCAGAACATAACCTTACAATTAAAAGTGGATGTATTTAGCCTCGTAAAAAACTATGTAGTCTATATTTTTCTTGTTTCACTTTAGACCAGTGGAAAGTGAAGCAAGGACGGGCTTCTGGGAGCCATTGTTGGAGACTGTGTGTGGTTGGGTGTGTCCCCCACCTGCAGCCAAACTCTGGGCAGTAGAGGTGTATCATCGGGCAGCCATGTGCATTGGGGGAACTGAAGGACAGAACAGAAAAATAATGTTTCAGGAAATTTTTAAAATGCATATTATAAAATAATGGGTGCACCCTGACCCCCAGTTTGTAAAGTACCTGTATGCCTACAGACAGCCTCAGATGCACAGAAAAAACACTGGAAGTCTACACAGCAAAACTTCACGGGGTTATCACTGCATGGAAGAATGATGGTTATGTTTATTTTCTCTGAGTTATTTCTTGCATTTTCCAAATCTTCCTGTTTTATAATCAGAAATATAGAAGGAATAAAGAAGTAAAAAAAAAAAAAAATGATGCAAGAGAAATCTTGCAATATACTGTTTAAGACCTTGGCCAATGGTCTTCTTGGGAAATGCAGAATTTCAGTGAAGCCACATCGTGGATTGCAGAAGGCTCCTTTGGGACTGTGCTGACATCACCCACCCTGTCTTCACATTTCTAGGGCCTGGCCTAGTGCCAGGCGTGTGGTAAGGATGGAGCCACCAGTGTGCGTTGTGTGGGCCACTTTCCTTCCTAGACTGGCCAGTGTGACTCCTCACTGAGAGGGGCCCACAGAGAAAAGCTGCCACTTCCGTAGAAATGGACCTTCTCTGAATTGCTTTCCTTTCTGAGTACAAAAATTTGGATTTGCAGCTTCTTTTTGGAAGAGTGGAGCAAGGTGCAGGAATTCCCTGGTGGTTCAGTGGTTAGGACTCTGCGCTTCCACTGCAGGGGGCCTGGGTTTGATCTCTGGTTGGGGAACTAAGATCCTACAAGCCGTGCGGTGCGGCCAAAAAAAATAAAAAATAAATGGAGCAAGGTGATCACCAAATCCCTTTTATGAGTTTAAGTTCCTATCTTAGAGGCAGTCTGGTTGCCATTAAAATAAAGACCATCTTTAAAGCAACAAGCCTTGGGGAGGCAGATCTTCCAAGATTAGGCATCTTGGTGACAAGCAACAGGAGTTAGTTCTGGCCAATTCAAGCAGGAAAGAAATGCATTGGAAAGGCTCCCTCTTTGTCTGCCTCAGGAAACCAAGCGTCGTCACACTAGGACTCCAACCGTCAGGCCCGGCGCCAGCCCCTCTTTGTACATCTCAGTCGTCACAGTTGCTATAAGGCTGACCCTTGCATCTCCTCAGGCGAGATTCCCACGACAGTGAGCTTGAGGACAGTCCCCAGGCAAATGGTTGGCTTGATGGAACACACTCTTATCCAGTCAGCACCCCCTAGGTGATAGGTATGAGGGGGGATCTGAGGGCTGGAGCAGAGACCACCAACAAGTGGCAGGACGAGCCAGTGAGAAAGGCCCTGGCGGCACAAGCCTGCAAACCCTGCCAGGGACACCCACCTGAGGGGTGCACGCGGAGGCCGAAACCCAGCTAGGCCCTGCTCCCCAAGCTCAGAGCCTTGGCTGCATCCACCTTGCCTTTTCCTAAGTGTCTGGTCACTTTTCTAATTTTTATAAAGCATGGCATGTGTTAGGTATGGCTGGGCCACCAGATCTCATTGACAGATACCTGCCCTGGGCCCCTAGAATGTGAATATTTCACGACCAGGTGCTGACCACTTGTCCCACTGGACTTAGCTTTTTCGTTTGCCACTTTCTACTTGGCTTTCTCTCTTTTGACCAATAGGTGTGATATGGACAGCAGGGGGGATTACAGGCCTGAGGCACGCAAAAGCCCTTGCCCTTTCCCAAGAGCAGCATGGCTCTCATGCCTTCCACTTTGCATGTGCCCGAAGGCCACTCAGTGCCCTTGGGCCTTCTTGGAGAAGAAGCATGAGGTGGCCCTCCCTGCACCCTACTGGCCTGGCTGAGGTGGTTACTCAGCTGTGAACACTCAGGGCAACTTGGCCTGGGGTCTTGTGGGAGCCCGCTTTGATAAGATGGGAGGAGCGGAGGCAGGAGGGAGACTGTAAATCTTTATGCAGGGATAAGCGCCCTTTGCATTCTGCTCCAGAATAGATCCTAATTTTGCAAGGAGATATTCTGATCTCTGCCAAGACTTATGTCTCAAACCCAATAGATATAGATATATAGGTAAATAGATGATCCATAGACTACCCACAGAGAAGTTTGGAGAGGAAACTGCAGGCTGGAAGGTATTTTCATACAAACTTTATGAAAGTTTTTCCAGAGGGAAATTAAGAAAACCACACACAGAAAAAGTCCCCTCCTCCTGTTTGGTTAAAAATATAAAATAAACAACCACAGAAGTCATCCTTCAATTCAGCCATCCCTTTAGCTCAGAAACTAGACTGCCCATATTTATATTTGGTGGATCCTCGTCTCCATGGTTACCATTTTATCTTAGAGTGGAAGAGGCACAGGAGCGTGATACTAACAGTAATTAATGACCATAAGCAGGGAATACAACTCTCACAAGGGCTCAGTCTGTGGTTTCCTATCGTCTTGTCTCCAAGGAACATGTGATGTCAATCCACCCTGGTGACCCTGTACCTGGCCCCGTGGACCAAGGGGATTTCGCAGCCTTGCCACCTGGGGCCACAGCACAAAGCTGAGCTTCACCAGTGGGTTGGTTAAAGGGTACAGAGTTTGCAGTGAAACTCCTACCAGGGCAATAATTACATTTCTGGCTTTTGCCACAAGGTGGGACTTCACAACAGAAATCAATAGTAAGCAGTAAAGTCTGCTGAGGCCTCAAGAGGACAGGGTTTCTCAGTCTCAGCGCCATCGGTATGTGGGGCTGGACAATTCTTTGTTGTGGGTCTGTCCTGTGCACTGCAGGATGTTCAGCCACAGCCCTAGCCTCTCCCCTACCCACTGGACGCCAGTAGCAACCCCCTAGTATGACAACCAAAAATGTCTCCAGACATTACCAAATGTCTCTGTGGTGGAGGGTGTGTGTGTCTAAAGTCTCCCCCCAGTTAAGAAACACTGCTCTAGTGGCTAATAGCAGGGGCCCTGGAATCAGACTGCTCAGATTCAAATCCTAGTGCCTGCAACCTGTAGGAGCACTGAATGAGTTAAAAAACATAAAGGTAGGCTACCACATAATATATCTTCCAAACCAGAGCAATTTGAGAGTGAAAGAGGGTTCTAATAATAATCTCATAACCTGAGACTGTCTCAGCAAACAGGGATGTGTGGTCAGCCATTAAGTCCACACACAGTGTTGAGCACAGAGCCTGACCCAGTGTCCCCTGGATGACAGCTGTGCTAAGTGTGTTACAGGTAGGGACTTCATTTAATCCCCCTAAACCCTATGAGATGGTACTGTTATTATACCCTTTTGATACACGGAAAGATTGAAACACTTAAAGCTAAAATAACTTGCCCAAGGTCACACAGTGAGTAGCACCGTCAGGCTTCGGGTCCTGGCAGGCGAGTGTCCATGCCTGTGTTCCTAACCACTGTCTGTGTGTGCTTGGGGGTCCCAGGAAACACAGTGCTACTCAACGTTCACCAAACCCCACATGGACTACTAGCTCTGGGTTTTTCACAGTTTCAACATTAAACCCATTGAGAAATCTGGGTTTTCAGGGGTTACTGTGATGGAAAGCAAATACATGAAGATCAGTGTGGAGCAGGAGATGAGAGTGGCGCTGTCCCATCCAATTCCCAGCTTTGTAGAGCTCAACAGGGGCACCCATCCCATTAGGAAGCCATTATTTAAGAAAGAAATGAAAATTTTATTTTTAAAATTCATTCATTTATTGTTTACCCAGATGGCTACTAAGTTGTTAGGACATAAAGTCTTAAGTTATTTGGACCCAGCTGCTTAATAAATGGAACTGTTGGGTATTTCTTTTGGCCTACAGGTGCCATGAAGGTGATGTGAAAGGAGAAAGTTTGGGAACATCTGTACTCACCATTTTGCCATTGGGAGAACTCTGGAGGGTAACAATGGAGAAGGGTTTCTAGCACAGAGACCCCACTCTGGGAGTTCACCCTGGGGAAACCTCTTCCTGTCTCCATGGCGCTCGCACACACGCGCGCACGTGCACACACACGCGCACACACACACACACACAGCTCTCCTTTCCCTCCCACAGAAACTAATATACCCTGGCTCCATCAGACCGTTACCAAATCCCACTTGAGTTACCTTTATTTCAATCTCTTGCCCTTTATCAACTGTGTCAGGAAGCAAACTGCTTCTCTTTTACTACCTGTATTTAGTCAAGGTTCAAGTTGAACATCTCCCACTGACATGCAATCTGCCCTTCAGGTCAGAGGTCACATTGCCAACTCATACCCCAAATGCCACAGTGATAAGCAAACACAAATGCACCCCACCCCCGTGCCAGAGAGCACCTCAGGCTGGTACACCAAATTTTTAATAAATACACAGAGATGATTACAAGACAGATGGCCTGGTAGTATGGCAAAGGGGAAGACGGTGAGGGTGTGCGTGGTGGGACGTTGTCTGGCCAGGGAAGTGGTCACTGGGTCTAAGGCCACAAGAACACTTTCATTCTCTGTCTAATTTACCATAACAGAAAACCAGACAGCAGGGGTGTGGCGGAAACATCTGGGTCAGGGCCTTTTATTACTAACCAGGGGCCACCCTGGACAAGTCACTTCTTGCTGTTCCTCAGTTTCGTCATCTGTAAGGGGACTGGATTGTCCAGTGCTTTTTAAATTGGGGTGCCAGAGGCACATCACCACCTGTGTGTGCACTTGGAGTGTCTGTCTTTCCGGGGTGCTAAGTTTATTCAAGATTTTGGGGGGCCCACTCTTTTTACATTAAAGCATTTTATATCTTTGTTCAGAACACAGAATTTACATGGATTTTAATTATGGTAATTAATAATTGATGAAGTTTCGTGAGCAATTACTGTGTGCCAAGTGTGAATCCCTTTATATGATCCTCACAATTACCCAATGAGATATTATCTCCATTTATAGATTTTAAAAACCGAGGGCACAGAGAGATGAACTAATCTACCCAGTCACATGTTACTAAGCAATGATAAACAACCGGTCCCCTTGCCCCCAAAAAGATCTGGGCCCATTGCAAGGATTTATCCGCAGACCTGTGAGACTTCTCTGGTGAAGCCTGAAAAGCACAGGCCAAAATGATCTCACATTTTGAGATCACAGGTCCAGCTCCGGCACTCCTAAATCAGTTTTAGCTAAATCAGTGGATTAAGGTCATCCTCCGGGTGCCCCTGGAGGGTGAAAGGGGCTGGGGAGGCCTTGCGGGGTTTCTGGGGGTTCACTAGGTGGGGTTTCCGGGCCGCTCGAGCGCTCCTATTCGGCCCGAGAGCGGCCTCTGCCTGGGCTGCCGCCTCCCTCCCAGCCTGGGTGTTTCCAGCCGGCGTCGCCGGTACTTCCTCGTTCCCGCGCGCGCCCCAGGCTTAGCTCGCAACGCCCAGCGCCGGCGCTGCTCAGGCGGGAGGGGGCCAGAGGGGAGATGTCGCAACCGTCTCCCTCCCTCTTTCCCCGCCTTGGCACTCAGTCACCTCCCAGATGAGCCCGCTCGCAGACGGCTGCGGGCCGCGGGGTGCCCGGCATGTCCCTTGAGTGCGCGCAGGCGGCGGGCATTGGGCCCGCGCGCAACCTGGAGCGGGCCAACCGCACCCGCTTCCCGTTCTTCTCTGATGTCAAGGGCGACCACCGGTTGGTACTGAGCGCCGTGGAGACTGTGGTGCTGGCACTCATCTTTGCGGTGTCGCTGCTGGGCAACGTGTGCGCCTTGGTGCTGGTAGCGCGCCGACGGCGCCGCGGCACCACAGCCAGCCTGGTGCTCAACCTTTTCTGCGCGGACCTGCTCTTCACCAGCGCCATCCCGCCCGTGCTGGCCGTGCGCTGGACAGAGGCCTGGCTGCTGGGCCCGGGTGCCTGCCACCTGCTCTTCTACGTGATGACCCTGAGCGGCAGCGTCACCATCCTGACGCTGGCGGCAGTCAGCTTGGAGCGCATGGTGTGCATCGTGCGCCTGCGGAGCGGCGTGCGGGGCCCGGGGCGGTGGGCGCGGGCCGCGCTGCTCGCGCTTATCTGGGGCTACTCGGCGATCGCCTCGCTACCCCTCTGCATCTTCTTCCGCGTCGTCCCGCAGCGGTTCTCCGGCGCCGACGAGGTGAGCGCCGGGGTGTGCACTCGGGGCAGGTGTCCGGGAAGGGCTGGCAGGCGGGTTGCGCCGGAAACGGTGATATGGGATGGTCATTAACAAAAACAACAAAACAATAATAGGCCGTTTGCTGCATTTAATCGTTGTGTCACCGTGCGCGGCACTAAGTTTTATCTGTGAAACTTCACTATGACCCTACGATGTAGATCTCATAAACGCCCTCCAAAACGTTTTAAGTGGAGTCCCCGTAATGCCTGTAAAGTGCACTATTGAGAGGTTAATGGAGTAAGGGGCTTAGCGGCCAGACAGACCGAACTAGGGGACCCGGAATGACTGATCACATTATAGTAAATTCTGCTCTCTCGCAGTACTCATTATCACACCTATTTACAGATGAGGAAGCTAAGGTACACAGAGAGTAACTTGCTCAGGGTATCTCAGCCTTAGCGTGAGGAGGAGCTAAGATCGCGCTCAGCAGATTCAGTGCGGGCCGGATGAGGGTCCTGCTTTGAGAATCGCGGGCAGGTGTGTGTGAATGGGCCGGGGAGAAAGGGCTTTGGAGACCCAGAGACCCCGGACCTAGTGCTGCCTCTAGGGGGGCTGTGACTTCCTCTCCGGAGCCTTAGTTTTTCCAACTGCAAGACGGAAATACTAGACTAGACCATGGGATCTTACCCTGGGAGCTTTGAATGAAGAGTGGCTTCAGAGTATCTTGGGCGCCCCAAATGTTCCGAAGATTCCAGAGGCTGAGCCCATAAGCTTTATTCTGGGCACCGCACCCAGAGTTGTCATTAGGATCATTGCGGGGGTCCAGGATCTAAAAAAGATTCTGCGCACAGTTCATGGCATTGGCTCGAGGCTATTCCTGTCCCACGGTACAGAATTGCGGGCGCAGGTTTGTTCTCTTTGCTGCCCTGGGGCGCCGCTGCAGGGTTTGCGCGCGGAGGTTCACCCGGGACACCTGACCTGGACAGTGGCCGGCGGTTCTGGCTGTTATCCCGGTGTTAGGTTCTGTGGGCCTCGCGGGGAGGGCCAGGGACAGAGGTACTTACGCCCTACGGGAAGGCGAGAGTCTCGAGGCTCATCCTCCTGGAGTGTCTGCCCGAGGCTGGGCTCTCCGCCCGGTTCCTTTTCCCTACGGCGGCGGTCGCTGGTTTTCTGGCCGTGGGACACGAAAGCTCAACCTTGGCCCTAGGAAGGAGAGTGGGGCTTCCAGGCAGAAATCACAGTCCCAAAGAGAGCCCTACGCAGTGACCAGAAGGGGTGGGAGGGCCGGAAGGGAGGGGGGAAGGCTTCTATCTATGAAGGTGAACACAGGTTGACCAGGGGACGTGAACGCAGAAGTGGACTTCTCTGGACGTTTCCCAGACTGGTCTCTCACACAGGCCTTTCACTGGGGAGAGAAGTCTGCATCCTGTGTGATAGATAGATATATATATATATATTGTTTTTAACAGAAATCAAACCGGAAAGTCTCTGGGGGGCTGGGATTCTGCCATCTGTCTTTTGATTTTTTTAAGTTATTCTCTCACTGAGTTACAGTGTTTCTGTATTTTTCACAGACTTGAGGGATTTCACAGAACTCAGGGAATTAAAAACAAATAGAACATATCTTAAGGATATCTTATGTTTCCAGACAGGTATCTTTGTGCCTCCCCCTTTTACAACTGTTTTAGGTACACTCTTATTTAACTGGCAAATAACACTAAAAAATGAGGCTCTTGTCACCTCCCAGCCAAAAACCCAGACTAAAACTTCTTGCTGACGTGGACACGGGGGTTGTTTGAGGGAGAAGGCCTTCGCACAGATGCAGGACCTTCCGTGCCTTGCCACTCTGTATTTTACCCCAGGTAGGGCATCTGTGGAGGTTGGAGCCCTACACAGCACTTCCAGAATGACTACAGTTTTACCGTAAGGTGCTTCCGTGGAGATCTGTGTTGTGGTGGCCTTCCCTCAGTCCCCCTTGGGGCTGGGCGCACAGACCCCTCTTGTTTCAATGCAGAAACACCTCCTTGGTCTTAAGAGCCTTTGGAGAGGGATTTGGGGAAAGCCACTGGGAGAGAATGGGTCCGCACAGCATCTCAGAAGATGAGCGGCCAGGTGAGCTGGCTGCAGGACCCTGTTCCCTGAAATTAGTAGAGGTGGGGCTGGGGAGCTTGTAAGGAAAAACTGTGACAGTCCTTTCCAGCTCTCCATCCTCTGTCTTTTCCCCTACCTGCCCCTCAGCCCCCAACACACACATATCCGCACCTGCCAGTAAGCCAACAAACAGAAAACTCCTGGTTCCTCAAGGGCCATGACCTGAATAGGTAGGAAACATCTTACTTTATAGGTGGGCAAAGTGAGGCTCTGCAGTTAAAGAAATAAGTTGAAAAGAATGAGAAATGGCAGGGGGGAGGGGGTGGGGCCATTAAAAAAAAAGAGACAGAGAAGGATCTAGTCTAGACTGAATTGAGACTCACATTTAAAATTAGCAAATGCTTGTTTTCTCAATCCTCTACTCCCAGCTTCCTGGCTGTAGATTCTGCCTGCCCCCTCCTACTTGGACACTAAATATGGAGGTTTTGGATGGGGGGACATTTTCCTACCCAAACCACCAGCTGAGAGAACTAACTAAACCCAGGCGCATGCTGGCTCCCTCCCCTCAAGGAGCACCGGCCAGGGAAACAGTGCCTCTCAGAGGTTTCTGTTTATCTGAGCTCCCCCCACAAAAAACCCCCCAAGAACATGATTAGCTTTGTCCATTTGCGCAATGAGTACCAAGCAGTCAAGGTGACCAGACTCTCTCAAACTTAGATGAAATGATAGACAGGCTAGAAAATGCTAAATAATTTGGTATTAGGAGTGCAGGCTTTGGAGTCAAATGTTCTGAGTGAATCCCATCTCTGCCATTTAGGAGCTGTGAGACAGAGGCAAGTGGTCTCATCTCTCTATACCTCACTTTCCTCATTTGCCAAATGGGCACAATAACAGTATTAACCTTATAGGATTACTGCGGGGACGGAAGTTCAGTAAATGAGCGAACACCTGGCACATACACAGTTAAGCGCTCAAGAGTTGCCAGCTATTATTAGTTTCCTTATCTTTGGTTATAAATATTTTAAACATTTTTCAAACAGTACAATTCTTCTGATTGCGGTAAAATAAAAGACTGCCATTTTAAGAGGGTGGACACATCCTAGCAACTTAGACATCTCAGCCAGGTCAGCTCAGCCTATGCCAGCGGGATTCCTGCCTGTGTGTGCTGTGGCCCTGGTGGGGCGTGACCCTCACTGGCAGGTGGGGAGGACTGTCCACCCTGGTCAGAGTGTGCTGCCCATTGATTCTGCAAACACTTACTGAGCACCCCTCCCTCCTGCCCCCGCCGTGAGCCACACGACCAAGACACTGTCCTTCTCTTCAAGGAGGGGCATGTGGATCATGCAGATTCTGGTCCCAGACCCTGCACAATTCGGTAACCTCACAGTAACCCCACGAGTTGGTGTTCTCTTGTTTATTTTCTGAAGGAGAAGATGCCTGTAGTTACAGAATGGGCAAAGGATGGAACCAGAAGTTAGCTGGGGTCTGTCTGTTCCTCCTGGTGCCTCTCCCATGAGTTCACACTTCCGGAGGAGCACTTGGTCCCACTGCTCTGCCCCGCCCCAGTTTAATACCGGGCCAATAATGCCGTCGTGTCCCTACTGAATGTGGATTGGCTGAGGAGACAAGTTTGCTCACACTTGTTAATATTAGAGGATACTTTTAAGATATAGGAAAGTAAGTCCATCTCTTGCCATGGATATGTTCTTTCTTCTCTGCTGGGAAGCTGATAGGAGAGGAGATATATTATATAACTAGGATTCCTAGTTCCTTAAAATGACTTTGAAGTCTTCCATTTTGTTTGAAGAGGCGGGGCAGGGAGAACTATTTACAAAGGTGTCCCCAAGGGTATTCCAGGAAGAGTCATTAGAGAAGCTGACCGGAAACAGCTGGAATCAGGTGGAATTTGCAAATGAGTCAGCCAGTGCGGGGAGGGGTCAGCACTTGAGCAGTGCCTGTAGATAGACGTCCCCCATCCACAGCAAAGTCTTCCTGGAAAAGAATGAGTGACGTGGGGGACTGGAGGGACATCACAGGCTGAGGAGATAGCCCACAATGTTGGCAAGAGATGGTGCTGGAAGGGTTGGTGGGGGTCAACTAGAGAAGGGCCAGTTACACACCCTTTAGGGCGTTGGGACTTAGGAGGTGAGAGATGGCCTGGCCTGTGGTCTGTGGTCTGTGGGCAGAGGGGGAGCAGTGAGAATGAGGTTGTGGTGGGTTGGATAGCTATTAAGGCAGAACCTAGGAGTTTGCTCTGAGTGGAGAGGGAAGAAGAAGGTGGAAGGCCAGCACTCAGGTATCTGACAGCTTGGAAAATGGCGGCTCCATGCCAGGAGTTGATGATGCCAGAGGTGGAATCTTTGGGGTGGGACACTGGAGGCTAGAAGTGCCTGGGAGGCATCCTATAGAGATGCCCTCAGGGCCGTGGGGCCAGCCTGGGGTTCAGGAGAAGACGGGGCTGGAAAGAGGAGATTGCAACAGCATCTGCAAAAAGCCACCATGGAAATGGATGAGATTGCCAGGGAGAGATGGAGCTTGGGATGGGAATACCAGTCACAGCCAACCACACTTCACACCATTGTACGTGGCCTCCCATCTACATCCTTTCTGGTCCAGACACTGAGCTCCAGCTTCCCCCTTCCCTTGACTGAAGCCCCATCCTTCCAGGCACAGCTGACGCAACCCCTGCTGGATGCCACTTTCCCGGTGACTCCACAATCCCATCACCTGTAGCTCTCTGGGCTTGCCGCTCTGTATTGAAGTTTCCTAGTGCTTTTCTCCCTCCCTGACTGTACCATAGCCTCCTTTCCCATTCTCACTGTGGCCTCACAGTGGCTCAGTCACCATGGCTTGAGTCAGCGAGTGGTTGGACAAATAGATTAAAGGACACTGTCATCGGCTCAGCCAGCTCTGCTTCTGTAGCTCAGTGACAAAGCAGGCCCAGTACTTTGGGTTTTCAAATTTCCTTTTTATTTTTTTAAGTAAATTTATTTATTTATTTTTGACTGTGTTGGGTCTTTGTTGCTGTGCGCGGGCTTTCTCTAGTTGCGGTGAGTGGGGGCTACTCTTCGTCGTGGTGCGCGGGCTTCTCACTGCGGTGGCTTCTCTTATTGCGGAGCATGAGCTCTAGGCGCGCGGGCTTCAGTAGTTGTGGCTTGCGGGCTCTAGAGCGCAGGCTCAGTAGTTGTGGCACACGAGCTTAGTTGTTCCTCGGCACGTGGGATCTTCCCGGACCAGGGCTCGAACCCGTGTCTCCTGCATTGGCAGGCAGATTCTTAATCACTGCGCCACCAGGGAAGCCCGACACTTAATTTTCAAGAGTGTATCTTTCCAGTCTTTTCTATGCCTGCATGTGTGAGTGTGTGGATAGATGCCTTTTCATTCGCACCTACACATTTTCTTTGACAATACGAGGCTAATACAGGCAGATTATTTAAAGATCTATATTTTTGTCCCTAACGTAGAGGGAACACCTTGCTCTATCATTACACATTCTTCTACAAAATCTTGTTAAGCCTGGAGAGGGTTGGGCAGACATTCTGGAGAGGGTTTTCAGAAAGAGTTGGGGGTTCTTGGGGGTTTTAAGAAATGGTTCTGGGGTCATCTGTTTCTCTGCCCTCCCTCCCTGTACATTTTCCCATCACAAGCATAAGAATTAGAGACTAAGTCACACTCAGGGCTGGAATCTGTTTCTTCTGATTGCTGCTTCAACATTTCTGCTGATTTGTGTTGCCCACCCAATGTACTGGAATAAGGAGTCCCTGGTGGGTGGAGGTCTGAGTACAAGCATAGGCTACCTGGATTTCCCGAAGAGCCGTGGTCACCGCACTGTCAGTATTCAGAAGATCCTTGAGAGACACAAATTTCTTTCCAATCACCAAAAGGTAGAAAGCTCTAATAAACTTTCTTCCATCAGGTGTGCACAGTGGGAGTGGGGATGAAGGAACAAGTTTTTAGAATGTCTAGTGCATTTGTAAACTGTCTAAACAAAACAGGAAAAGGAAGCAACATTCTCACCCCCAACACCCCCTCAAGGTACAAATATAACTAAAGCATTCTTCCCTGCCTGACTTGCCTCAGAGTTTTTGGTAGGTTCCAGGATATCCTTTATAACCACTCAGCTCTTTGGAGATGATTAAAAAGGACTACATCTTTAGTGTTTTAGACTATTATTTTAGGAGGAAATTTCTAAGCTTTAGCTTCCTCCTCTGTGTAATGGGAAAAATAACTATGCATTTCAATAAGGTTGTGATGAACATTCAGTGAGATAATGTATGTAAAGTGCTTCCTGGCAAAGAATAAATGCTCAGTGAATTTTAGATACTGAATAGGAAAAGGAGTGATTATTTGACTCTATTTTGAGTTTGACCATGCAATTATGATACAAGTTGCGAAATGATAAAAATTCTTTGCCTTTGCTTAGTATAGCATTCAATAAATATTGGTTAAATGAATGAATGAATGAATGATGCTATGAATAATGATACTAATTCTGGACTGTGGTTAAGATGCCTTGTCCACCAGAAATCAATAATGTGGTCTTTTAACGCAGAATGTGCTCTTAAAAAATCTGTTCTATGTGTCCAGAAGTGTGTAGGGCTCTTGTTTTCTAAAGAGTTTTGTCCTGTAGTCAGGCAGGCGCTGGAGATTTGTGTTTGGGAGGATAAACAGATCTCTTTTCATTGACCTATTTGTTCATTGGAAAAAATTGTTGCAGCAGCTTAGTAACTATCCAGTGAGGTCGGGGAACATGTTTCGGGGTTTGTAGTTAGTGTCAAACATTTGAATTCAACGCAACATAGTGACAGCAGCAAGGTCACAAACCTGCATGCTCTTCTGCCCCATCCAGTGGTTTTACATCTTGATGGCCGTGGCTGCACCTTCACTCTGGGGCTGTCGCATTCTCCTCTGGAGGAGAGGCACACCTCGCTCCTAGTTTTATATGTGTGCGTGTAGCACATCACTTCCAATCTATGTAAACTTTCAGGGGTCAGATTTTTCCCCTGTAAAATGAAGGTCTTGGAAGAGAAGGCTCAAGGGCTCTTTGCAGCTCAGCCCAGGGAAGTGGAAAGAGCACTGGACCTGGAGCCATGCCTGGGAACTGACTCTAGGTCTTCCCAGCCTGGGACCCTGAGGCCCACGTGCCTCCCCTGGAGAATGGGAATAATACTTATGGTGATTCTGAGGGTCAGAGGAGAATGACTTGTAAGTGGGGTTGTGTGGGCAGTGGAAGGGAGTCTGGGGTTTCTCGTCATACCAGTTGTGTAACAGCAAAACACGACAGGCTAACACAACATTGTAACAGTGCCAGGTAACCCCACCTGGGGCTGAGCTAAAGGCCAAATAAGAAGCCAGCATTAAATGACCTTCTCTTCCTTTTTGTAACTAGGAAATTCCGATTTGCACGCTGGTTTGGCCCAGCATTGCCGGAGAAATCTCCTGGGATGTGTCATTTGTTACTTTGAACTTCTTGGTACCAGGACTGCTTATTGTGATCAGTTACTCCAAAATTTTACAGGTATGTTTGCTTCAAGCGCCGTGGCTGAACTTCACTCAGGCTTGGGGTATTTCAGATGAACTTTAGCATTTCCAGGTCAAAATTTACCTTAGAATTTGCACCAGCCCAATCCTGGTTCACTGCCCAGATCCATCCCTCTGCAATGCTGAGGGACAAAAGTTTGGTCTTTTTTAAAAAGTTATATCTATGTGATTGTTATTATTATCATTTTTTTTTGCTGATCACTAAAGTAATACAAACTCATTATAAAAAATTAAAGACATAGAAATGTGTAACACAGATACTAAAAATATGGTCTACCCCCACTGTTGACAATTTAAAGTACATTTTTTCAGGTTATTTTTCTTATAAATTTATATGTATATACATACTTCTATGCAATGTATGTGTATGTATATCTGTGTACATATAAACACACATACATATATATGTGTGTGTATATATATAATGAACCATATAAAATGGTCAACTATAAAATATCAACTATTACCATGGTTCAACCCAGTGTTTTTTTTTTCAGATTTGAGATAACGCTATCTGCTTTGTAACTTCCTTTTTTTGATTAGCACTGTATCATTACATCCTTCTGTATCGGTTCCTATATCTCTGCCTCATTATTTCTAATGGCTTCATGGTTCTCCATCATATAGTTGTGACATAATTTATTTTATGGGCTTTTGGGTTGTGTCCATTGTTTCCCCATCACAAACAGCAGTGTGGTGATAAAGATTGTACACTTTTAAAAACTTTTATTGAAGTACAATATAAATACAGAAAAGCACACCCAGCATACACGCACAGCTCACAAATTGACCACACTCCCAGAAACAGCTCCCAGAAACAGAACGAGAAACAGCATACGAGAAGCCCCTCCTCTATCCCTCTAATTGCTACCCCCCACTCCCAGGGCATGTGCCTTGCAAAAGTGCACTGAAACAGGAAATGATCTCTACCTTCAATGTGACTATGTACAGGGACATAAAAAAGACTTGCCAGCCTCTTTCTTACCCCTTGAGGCAGCATATTTGCATGCGAGGTGCTGGCCCAGGCAAATGGCATCTACATGTGTTCATGCTTATTTTAGAAGGTTTAATGCGAAACCTTTGAGTCCTCTCCGAGGTTCACTGCTGTTGAATCTTGGTTTTATAGCATATAATGGGTCATATGGCGAACGAGCAGGTTGAAGTGGGGCCCTTAGGTCCTGCTTGCTGTCTGGCCACTTTTATGGCCCTTTTGTTGTAGCTAAAGATCTGTGAGCTTCTTAGATGCTTCAGAACCCGAAGCTAGGCCAACCTCCATCCGAGTCTTCTAATCTCTGGATCCTGTATGAGACGGCCCCTCCGTGTTAGTCCCTAGACTCTTTCCCACCAGTTGACTTGTGACCTGTTTAAGTGACGTCCCACCTGGGGCTTGTTCAAGGGTATGAGGCAGATTCAGGCCTGGAGCTGAGGTCTGTAAAGTGCTTGCAGTGGGAGCCTGGCATGTGTAAATGCTATGAAAGCATTAGTTACTATCATTATGTTAAAAGAAAAGAAGGAAGGGAAAAAGAAAGAGAAATGGAGAATGAATTTTTTAAAAATTATTTAACAATATTTATATGGTGTTTACAATGTGTCAGGAATTCATTTAATCCTAACCAGAATTACAGATGAGGAAACCAAGGCACAGAGAGGTTAAGTAACTTATGAAAGGTCACACAGCTCATAAGCAGCAGTATTAGGACTTAAACCCAGGCAGTCTGGTTCCAGAGTCCCAACACTTTAATTCCTTAGACATTTGTTAAGAAGTTGCTCTGTGCAGAGTGTTGTTGGGGAGTAGAGATTTGTCAAGAGTAAGCAAGTCACATTCTCTATCTAGAAGGAGCTTTAACACAAGAAAGGGAAGGGGGAGACAGACAAAGGTGCTGCTATTCAATGCAGTGAAACCCTGAAAAACATTAAGGAGTGATGCTGAGGCTTAGTGTGAAAACACTTTGCAAATTGTTAAAAGAGAAAAAAGAGGGAAAAGAGAGAAAAGCAAAGGGCCATAAAAAACACGGAGACCAGAAGGGGTTATTTTAATAACCTGGCTGTGAGTCCTGAATCTGCCCCTTACTTGCTGTGTGGCCTTGGCAAGTTACTTACCTTCTCTGAACCTCTGTTCCCTCATCTGCAAAATAATGATCAAAAGTCCAACGGTTTAAGATTTTTGTGAGATACATAGCAGATACTCCTGGTGGGACTATGGTGAGTGTCATGCCTGCCTGTAGCAGGGGATGAATAAATTACAGCTGTTGTTCATTGTTAGGCGAGACTGTTCCCCTAACCCTCTCACAGCATGCTGGGAAGAGGTACTGCTGAGATTTTTGAGAGAATAAACGGCAGGGCCCAGATTTGGAGCACCGCAAGAACATGGGACTGGCCCTAGAGCAGAGCTGGCTGGCTAGATGAGGGCTGGGCAGAAGCTGGCAGCGGCATCCGACCTCTCCTGCTTGGGCAGTCCCGCTCCTGAGTCCCTTAGAGGCAAGAGGGTTCTGATCTGTCCCTTTTCACTCGTGCCTCATGGTTCTCAGCCACCTTCTGAGGAAGGACTGACTTATTCTATGGAAAGGATATTCTTTTCCTCAGGCCAGGGCCCACCTGGAAACATCCTAGGAATCCTCGAGCCCCGATGTGTCCTCTTATCCGTCTGCCTCTAACTGCAGTTCCAGACACTTTGCCTATAAACTCACGGCCAGCCTTCCGTTCTTCCCATCCCAGACCTCAGGACAGCTCCTGGATGAATCCGAGGGTCTATCATGATTCACAGTTATGAAACGGTGCTCTGACCAGTGAGTCAAAGATATAATTTAGATCCCATCGCTTCCCTCACAGATGGAGGAAAAGCCAAAACCCTCACCTTAAGGCCCTGTGTGATCTGTCCCCTGCCTGCCCCTCTCGCCTCATCTTCTCCCCCTCCCTCGTGTCCTTGGGGCTCTTTCTCACACACGCCAACACACTGCTGCCTCAGGGCCTTTGCACCTGCCATTTCCTCTCCTGGATCTCTCTCCCCCAGACTCCTGCCTGGGCCACTCCCCCGCTTCATTTAGGTCTCTGCTCAAAAGGCTCTTCTCCAGAGAGATTCCCCATCATTCTCTAGCCCCTGACCCTGACTTATTTCTCTTCAAAGCACTTCCAACCCCTGTCATATTCCATTTGCGTGTATTTACTTGCATATCATCTGTCTTGCCCACTAGAATGCAAGCTCCCTGAAGGTAGAGACTTCGTTTTGTTTACTGCCATAGTCCTGTGCCTAAAACAGAGCCTGGCTTATTCATTGTAGGGGCTCAGTAAACACTCATTGAATGAGTAAGACACAAACTTGGATCACACTGAAAGGGCCAACAACACCTTCTCCTTTGGGACAGTGGGAAAACCACTGGACAAAGAGTCATGAGACCCGGATTCTAGTCCAAGCTTTATTACTGTGTGACCTTAGGCAAGTCGCTTAATGAATGCGGGCCTCAGTTCCCTCTGGAGCCAAATGGGCCTCAGTGGATCATTTAACACAATAAAATGAGAATTGCAGATACGATAATGCTTTGAACAAGCTGTTAGACTTTAATATGAAAGAGATCTAATGTGATTTTGAAAATTCCAACATTAATGCAAATATAAGACTTTCAGAAAATTACTTTCCACCCCACTGGCAAAACTGACTATTGACCATTTCCCAGGAGGACTATGACATTTGTTCTCACTTTGCTCCTGTTTGTAACTTGGAAGCAGGTAAGCTGCCAGGTGGAGAGCCTGGGTGGGGCCTCCTAGCTTGCGTCTCTCTTCCTCTGAAGATACTCATAACTCAGAGACCCTGAATCAGCCTTTCTGCTGAGCTTTTTCTATCAAGAGCAAAACTCTGTAAAATCAATTGAACATCAATATTAATTAGCTATATTCATAGAGACACAATTAGCAGATCATTTGAAACCATAGGACAGATAACTACACCACCGACCCTTTTCCCACCAGCCCTACCTCTCACCTGTCACTGCTGCCTCTAACTCAGGTACCATCTCTAGGCCTGAGAAATGTCTCTTTCAAATCACCCTGACTTTTATTCCTCACAAGCAGAGTGTCCCCTAAAACGTCCTCTAGAACCCCATGGGATGTTAGATGTTAGAAAGGGTTCTGTGATCAAAGGAGTTTGGAAAATGCTGGGTTAATCAAAGTTGAATGGGTTTCTTTGCTGCAGGCCTTCTCAGAGCCTTTATTATGCTCATGAACTTCGAGAATCTCCAACTCTGGAATAGAGTAGGCAGCATTGCTAAATGTGACTGCAGACTGCCTTTCCCTCACAGAGCTCTCTCTGGGCTGGTGGCCCACAGACTCTCCTTTGGGAACCGCTGTTCTCAAGTCCCTACCCTGGTTGCTGGTTCTGCCCTGGGTGAGCACTGAGAGGAGGCTTCACCGGGGCTCTTTTTTTCTGGGGCTGCTTCAACTGCTCATGGCAATGGCCTTCTCCACCCTCTGCCTTCCCTGCTTCCTCTTTCCTCCTGACTCAGGCGTGCTCTACATCTCCAGTGGCTTTTTCCTATCAACAGTTTCCCAGGGTAATAGTCTCCAGGCCACTCCTCAGTGCCTTTGATCAGGCTGACCGTGCTCGCTGGTGGGACTTGGTTTATATTGTCACCCAGTAACCAGCACCATGGCAGGCTTTGTGACAGCTTATAGGTTTCTTGGTCCCCCTCTCTCTTCGTCCCCAGGCCCCTCACCACCCAAACACTAGAATGGAAGTGCGGGGTGGGCAGTGCTACCTTGTTTCTTGCTGTGCATCTGGCACCTGTAAGAGTGCTGGCCACATAGTAGGGGCTCAATAAATATATGTTGAATGAGAGAGTGAGTGTCTGGCCTGAAGTTGGAAAACCTTCACCTATCTCAGGGCTTAACTGGGAAATGAAATCCCTTTCAACTCAGTGTGAAGGTCTTAGGTAGTGAACACGTGGCCCTTCCTTCCTCCAGGCCTGGACCTCATTCCCCAGCTTTGGGGCCTGCTTGCCGGTGATGGAAGGGGAGGTTGGTCCTCTGGAAGGATGGAGTCTGTTGTCTGATGATTCTAATCGGGAGGCTGTGGATTGACCAAGCAGCCCTCAGAGGAGACCCAACCCCAGGGGCCGGAGCTGGGTCAGTGGGAGCGAGCTCTCCCCACAGCCCCCCATCCGCGGCTGTGGTCTGGTGGCGTGGGGTGACAGAGGGACGTGGGGTGGGGAGAAGCTTCGCTCGTAGCCTTCAGACGCTCATGTGAATGTGAAGGTAGAGAGTCTCAGGCAATTTAAAAGTGACTTTTCAAAGGACTGGGGGAGAAACTCCAAGCCTGTTGTCCTAGATGAGTAGTTTTCATATTTTAGTGATTGAGAATTACCTGGGGAGTTTATAAAAAGTGCGGATTCCTGGGCCCACTCAGACCCACAGAATCAGAGTGTCTGAAGGTGGGCCGAAGCATTTACATTTTATGGAGTGCCAGTGACCCTGATGGTGGTGACCGTGGACCACGTTCCCGGGAGCTCTGTCCTCTGTCCTGGCAGTGGCAGTGGTGTGCCTGGCGGTGAAGAGCGTACGCCCTGAGGTACCCTTCCCCCACTTGACCGTGAGGCCTTGAGCAAGTCACTTCACCTCTCAGAGCCTCCGTCTCTTGTCCCCAAAGTGAGAGCATACCCCACGGGCTTGTTGTAAGGATTAAAGTTAATCCTCAGAAGTTAATCGAGCTTTTAATTTGATCTAAAAGCACACCAAGCATTCAGCGTAATGCCAGAGACGCTTTAAACCCTGAACAAAAGTCGACTAGTCTTGTCATCTAATGTGGGGAAGGGAGCAGGGGAGGAGCTGCATTTTATTATAATGGGCCCATTTTCCTTCTCACTCCCTCAAAGCTGTGGGAACTGCGGATGGAAGGAAATGGGGTAGCATAAGTCAGTACTAAAAAAAGAGCCAACCACATGTTCACTTGGCCCATGAGTCAATTGTTTTGCTGTCTGCTCACAGTCGTTGTCAGGCACTTGCCAGAGCCCTGGACCACAGAAGCCACAGGGCTGCCCAGCCCCCAGGGAGCTGCAGTCTGGTGGGACTCAGAGGTAAGAATGATGCTTCAACATCTACCATAGAATATGTGGCAAGTGCCACGTGAGTACCTGAAACAAAGCGCTGCAGGATGCCAACGGCAGATGAACCAGGATGCCTTCCCGGAGTCTCTGGCATTAGAGCTTGGAGTTACAGGCTGGATGGAAGGATTTCCACTGATGGAGATATTAGAGGGTGGGAAGGAACTTATTTAAGTTTAAGCATGGACTGGAGTCAGACTGCCAAGGTTTGAAGCCCAGCTCTGCGACTGCTTAGTTGGGTACTGTTGGGCAATTTCCTTAACCTCTTTGAGCCTCAGTTTCCTCCTCTGTAAAATGGGTATCATCACTTATCTACAAAACAGAAATAGAGTTACAGATGTAGAAAACAAACTTATGGTTACCAGGGGATACGTGAAAAGAGGGATAAATTGGAAGATTAGGATTGACATACACACACTACTATATATAAAGTAGATAACTAATAAGGACCTACTGTATAGCACTGGGAACTCTACTCAATACTCTGTAATGGCCTATATGGGAAAAGAATCTAAAAAAGAGTGGATATATGTATATGTATAACTGATTCGCTTTGCTATACACCTGAAACTAACACAACATTGTAAATCAACTATACTCCAATAAAAATTAAATTAAAATAAAATAAAGCAAAATAAAATGGAGATCATCAAAGTACATATGTCACAGAATCGTTGGGAGAATTTAAAGAGATAAACCAAGTGATATGTACAAGGATTTGGCACATAATAAGTGCTCAATAAGTATGAACTTCCATCCACATCATTCATTCAAAAAATATCTAGGGAACTCTCTGGCGATCCAGTGGTTAGGACTCCCCACTTTCACTGCCAAGGGCCTGGGGTTCAAGCCCTGGTTGGGGAATTAAGATCCCGCAAGCTGCACGGTGAGGCCAAAAAAACCCCAAAAGAACCCCCAAAACCAAAAAAAATATCTAAAAGACACTGTACCAGGGCCTCCATCCTTCTTGGCAGAGCAATGTGGACAGCATTAGCAATGCTGCTGTTGGAATCACCCTCATGTGCCCACCAGGCTGCACTTAGGCTACTCAGAGTGGTGCCATTTCCCCTGCAGCCTACCCACCTGCCCCTGGGCAGCTGTTACCCTCCCAGGTCTATCATTCCAAGGTCTCAGATTCACCAGCTTTCACCTGAACACATATTCTAACTTTGATTCTACACAGCACCTTCCAGCTTAGATGTGCCAATGTGACTTTTAGCCTATGGGTCTGAGCAGTCACCCCGCTGCAGAGCAGGGGGGCGGAAGTGGAAGGCAACTCCAGGAAGAGGGCTGGAGCCTTTTATAATATCACTCATCTTCAGCTCACCCGAGCTGGAGTTTCACAGATGGGGGCTTTGACCATTCATCATTAGTAGAGTGACCTTCAACAAGCTACTCAAATTTCCTGAGATTCAATTTCCTCATCTCTGGAGTGAAGATAATAATAGCACGAATCCAACGAGCAGTTTTGAAGATTAAATGTGACAATTTATAAAACAAATGCATAGGACAGTGGCGGGCACACAGGGAGCCTTTCATGAAGCTCGGTGATCCTGATTCGTGTTGTTCTTGGTGGGGAGTGGGTGGGAAGGAAGGGGTTCTGTTCATTCAGCATCTGTTGCCTGGGTCACCGTCACCTAGAAGTGGACCAAAACTACTACACAGAAGCAGTTGTATTTAATCACAGGGCAATTAAACAGCTATCCTTTAATTAGCTAATTAGAAGTATTCTAAAGAGAATATTTTAAGCCATTCGGGTCTTGGAGTTAATCTTGCCCCAAATTTGAATGATTCTGATTACTTTCTAATTGCTTCATCTCTTGAGATTCAATAATTTTAGGGGAATGGTCCCAGGAAGGCCCGGGCAGAGCTAATGATAAGAGTTTTGGCTATTAAAGTCTCCAGACATGTAAGCACTCGCTGTGTGCTCGGCAGCCTGCTCCTGCAGGAAAAGCAGGACACAGGGCCAGACTAAGCAGAGGCAAGTTAGCAAGCACCATGAATGCGGCAAGACATTCGGAATTGGATCTCTTACCTGGGACAGAGGTCACAGGCTGGAACAAAGCATGTCAGGCTAGTGGGTAAAGGGCCCCATCGCATCCCAGGCTAACTGTGCCCCAGTCTGCGGCCACCTCCACCCCAGCCTATCCTCACCCCCTCACCCCCACCTCTTGGCACTGTTAAAGCTGAGCAGGTGATGGGGGACAGCAGGCCTTCTGCCTACTGGCTGTGCTTAGAGGAAAATTAGAATTAGGCGTAAGGGCAGGACTCTGTATGTATCTCCAGGGCAGTGTGAGCCTAAGCGCTGGGGTCTTTAGAGCCGCTGGGGAAGCCCCACCTTCTCTCTCGCGGACTCAGCTTCTGTGGGGCTTTTGCTCTCTGATGTGAACAGTTCTAAGGCTCCTGTTTTCAAAGTACTTTGGCTAAACCCTCTCTTGGGAGGGCCTGTTTCCTCACCTGTGGAATGAAGGGGTGGAGTAGGCCTTGGCTACTCAAAGTGTGGCCCTCGGGGCATGCAAAATCAGAATCTACATTTAAATAAATAGTGCTGAATGCCTCACAGGCAGAGTGAAGTCTGAGAAGTGCTGCTCCAACCATGCATGGGCCCATCTAGCTCCAACACTCTGGTTCTGAGATGTTATGAAGCATTTGTCTGTTCCAAAAATACTGTTTTTACGTGGGACAGTGGGGTGAGAGGACATGCAGGGCTTTATTTTAATCTGGTTAGCCTGCCTCAGTTGATGGGCCATATGTCCAAGGCTGCCCACAGCCAATTAGTAACCAGCTTCTCTGAGTGACGCTGAAGCAAGACCCTCTAACTGACCAGAAGAGACTGGGCAGAAGGTTCAGAGAGCAGTGCCTGCAAGGGCTCCTGAAAGAAGAGTCCAGAACACCCTTCTGAACCCGTATCACCAGAGTTGCCTCCTTGCCCACAATCCCTCTGCTCTAATGCTGACCCTGCTCATTAGTACAAAATATTAGAGGTCCTTTCAGTTCCACTGTTGAGAATTTATTCTACTGATATGCTCATCTAGGTGTGCAAAGATAGGCACGAGGATGTTTATCCTACCAGTTGTCACCTCTCACCTGGGGGCATAAATGGGAAATGGTTTCAGTTTTTCAACACATGTCACTAGCAGTGCTCTGACCAGCTCCTCTTTCTTACTGGGAAGGGGAATCTTGAATGACACCTAAATCTGTGTTCACACATCTCTCTTCTAGACCATTGCATTCTGGCTTTTCACTTCCCCTCATCAACACTCTTTATAACATGGATGATCTGCCTTATTTCTCAGGAGGCCAGCTGACCAGCGCATCCTAAGCGTGGGCAGCGAGCCGGGCCTCTGAGAAGGGAGCTCTCTCCGCACAAAGCTCCAAAGCCAAGTGGTCCCAGTGCAGCGAGGATGGCAGATTGCAACTGCTGGGCCTCCTCTGCCCCTCCTAGATCAACACTGCCGATGTCCTGCCATAAACTGTGGCGCCGGCTCTGTTTTGTGTTCCTGCAGATCACGAAGGCGTCAAGGAGAAGGCTCACGACGAACCTGGCTTACTCGGAGAGTCACCAGCTCCGTGTGTCCCAGCAGGACGTCCGGCTCTTCCGCACCCTCTTCCTGCTCATGATCTCCTTCTTCATCATGTGGAGCCCCATCATCATCACCATCCTCCTCATCCTGATCCAGAACTTCAAGCAAAACCTGGTCATCTGGCCATCCCTCTTCTTCTGGGTGGTGGCCTTCACTTTTGCCAACTCGGCCGTCAACCCCATCCTCTACAACATGTCACTGTTTAGGAACGAATGGAGGAAATTTTTTCACTGCTTCTTCTTCTCGGAAAAGAGAGTCATGTTTACAGACACATCTGTCAGAAGAAATGATCTGTCTGTTATTTCCAGCTAGTTAATTTTTCTCTGTAGGTGTCTATTTGTCACTCTCTGGCAAGCCATGGTGTGTTTTCAAAGGGAGTTCATTTCCAGGACGGTCGCACCAGGGTACCTGCTTTAAGAAAATGTAACCTATGCAAATGTACATTTACAGCACCAGTAAATTAAGGGGTGATCATTCAGTATAACAATTTTATCCTTTATAAAAGTATTTGCTGCAGGTTCCTTTTCAATATGAACTTTTTCAGTGTGTAATATGAGTAAGTTTAATAACTTTTATTTGTAACTGTTCGGCAATTTCATCTCCTACACGTAAAGCCACGCCTTGCTGGTTTCCTGAAGTGAGTCTTGGAACAGGTCCAGGACCCAGATTTTTCCTCTGAAGAGTCATGGCCACTCTAGCTCCCCACCTTGAATTTGCAAGGCTTCAGGATCATTCATTAATGTCAAGAGCGCTTGAGGAATTTCCAAGGAACAAGGATTGAATTTCCAAGGAATTAAAGGTGACTTTATTTTTCATTTATAACGAGATGCCATGGACCCCTTTAGGAGAAGCTTTGTCATGAAGTCAGAGAGGAGGTCGGATGACTCCAAACATTTGACAGTGAGAACAGGAGTGATTCCCTTCGTTGATCCACCTGTCAGATGCCTCTTAAGCACATGCTGTGGCCGGTGTTCTTGGTGGTGGGAATACAGCAGTGAACCAGACAGCCATGGCCCCCGCCCTCATGGAGCTTACTTATCTTCTAGATGGGGGCAGCGAAAAACCAAACCTAAGTCAATAGACAATATAGTATCATAGAATGAATTAGCATCATGAAGAAAATAGGACAGTGATGGCAATTTAGATGGGGTGTTGAGGGGTCTGCGAAGACCGTTCTGAGGGGTATATTTGAGCCAAAAGGTAAACCACAAGAAGGAGCCAGCCATGTGAATCCAAGGGAATGGGGCTTTGCAGATGGAGCAGACACTGGTGCTGGTGCAAAGAGGCTTGTGTACTTGTGGGACAGAAAGAAGATAGGTATAAACAAAGCAAACTATTGGCTGAGCCTCCTGTATGCCGGGCAGTGTCCTTGATGCCAAGACAGAGGGATGCTGTGCTGGAGACCATCGGTTGAGAGCAGAGAAGTTACAGGGCTGGATTGCACAGGGTCTGGGAGGCTACCATAGAGAGTTTATGCTGTGTTTAGTGGGCAGACACTGGAGGTTTGCGAGTGGGTGCTGATGGGACCTGCTGTACTGGTTGCCGTGCAGGGAATGAACTTTGTGGAGCAGGAATAAAGGTGGAGACCAGTTAGGTGGCTGTTGAAGTAGAGAAAGAAGATGGGGAAGTTGGAGGTGGGTGGCATCAGTGGGGGATTGTGAGGAATGATCTTGGGACATACTTTGGGAAGGCAGAGCAAACATGATTTATTGATGGACAGGATGCAGATTAGGAGGGAAAGAGAGGATTCAAGGGTGACCCCTGGCAGTGATTGGATGGAGAGCAGGCAACAAAAATGGGGAAGACTAGGAGAATGGGAAATAGAAGAACCAAGAGTTTCATTTGGGGCATATACATGTGAAACCCCAGTGAGATCCAGATGGAGAGTAGGCAGTTGGGTGCAGGGATGTGGGGTGTGGGCCTGAATATACAATGTTGGGAGTCATCAGATAGTGTTTGCAGATTTATGGTTTTATGAAATATCCCTGGGAAGAGAGAGAGAGAGAAGAAACCAGAGCCAGCGAGAACCCAGGGCCACGCCAGCACTTGGAGGTTGGGCCAGTGGCTGGAACAGTAGCTCAGGGCCTGGCACATAGTACATGCTCAACCAGTCTTTGTCACCAAGTAAATCAGAGCCAGTAGTTGTCTTTGCTGGTGGAGTTTCTTGAGCAGCTTGCTTTTGACGTAAGGTTTATTACAAGCTTGAGGACTGGAGGACAGGGATCTTTTGTTCATCTTTAGTTAATAAATTTGGTAAATGAAAGCTGCTTTTTGAAGTGATGTGTGGCTGTCTTCTGGGTCTCTGGGGTGACAGCTGAAGGGCCTGGCTCTGATGGCCCCTGTTCCATGTGAATGACAGGTAGAGCTTTCCTTTGCATGGTCCCCTGCCTTCTCCCTTTCTGGTGGGAGAACAAAGCACATCGATTTGGGGGCCCCAGGAGCCTCCGTGGCCCCCTGATATGCCGGCACCCAGGCAGAGCTCTCCTCACACACGGGAGAGAGCTGCCCTTCCCTGCTTCCGACACATCTCAGAAATGTCAACCTGGCATCCGAAGTGCTCTAACTGAACCCTCACTGCAGCCCATCAGGCAGACACTGTTTCCCCATATTTCACAAGAGGAGAGTGAGGCTCAGAGAAACTATACAAGCAGCCCCAAATCATACAGCTAATTATATCTGAGGAGAATTTTGAAGTAAAACCAAGACACTGGTACCAAAGCCTTGATGCCTTTTCAAGATGATAAACTGAGGCTCCTAGGAGCTCCTGGGAAACTGAGGCACGTGGCTTTGTATGCAGCTATACGTTAGTGTTCACAAGTGCTGCTAATGGTGTGGGACACTGGTGTCCTGCCCCAGACCCAGCTACTTCCCCTTTCCCACACACACTCTAGGTAGGGGCGCCATGATCCACCTCCTGATTCCCCCAGGGAAGCCCATGGCCTCTTCTCCTGCAACCTTTTGCCCACTCCTGAAATAAGAAGTGAATTAGGTGCCAGAGACAATGAAGGGCTGGGGGGCGTTTCTTAGAGCTCACCCCAACCCATGCCTCTCAGCGTCTCAGACCAGCTGGGGGTAAGCCCGCCACCCCGCCCGCCTTGTCAAGGGCCTGGGGCTGCCTGAGGCTGGAGTCACTGGCCTGGCCTAACCTACACTCACCTCTTTTGGCCTCAGTAGTTAAGGCCTTCCTGGGTTAATGGGGAAATCCCTTTTTCAGGAAGTTAAGAGAAGCCACATTCATTAATAACGGAGGTTAGGCACTAGAACAGGCCGAAGGTCATAAAGAGCCAGGAGAGAAGAACCCCTCCCGGTATATGAAAAGTGCATCCTACCCAGCCACCTGCAGAACTTCTCGCTTCAACACAGACGCGAACACAAATAAAAACCCAAATCATAGGAAATAGGTAACTATACATATTTTAATAAATCAGCGTCTGGAGTCCTATTCCTCAAATGATTCCTTAGAAAACTCCAGGGAACACAGACATTTGAGTGCAAAGAGATTCACTTATCCCCACATATATTTTTACGTGTACTGAATGTTTTATGTTTACGCAGGGGAGGGGAGGGGAGGGGAAGGGAGGGGAGGGGAGGGGAGGGGAGGGGAAGAGAGCGGTGCAAACTAAACTCTAAAAGTTGAAGGCTGAGTGAGTTAATGGGAAGTTTCCTAATGAAACGACACCCTCCATGTTGCTACAAAATATTTCATTCTGATTCGCCATCACAGTAACCTGAAATGTAGAAAACAAAGATATTAATGACAGAAATATGGAGCTGGTGTTAAATGTAGAGAGTGAATATTCGATGACCTTAGGGCTCGGCTTTGTTTAAATGCTTCTTGTAAGGTTATAGCTAGATGTGGCTCTAATTCATAAACATCTTCAAGGCTTTCTGAAACCCTCTGAATTTCTCTGGGGGTGATGGGGTGGGCCCCAGAGCATAGGATCTCCTGTATCAAAGTGCTATTTTTTTATTTGTCTTAAATTTGCCTCACTGCATTTCACAGGAATGTGGGTATGTCCTCCTGTTTCAGGAAGTGAGGGCCAAGTCAGCCTGACCTCAGCTATTCTGTTAGCAGTTTTATAGAGTGTTCACTGTGTCCTGTGTCATATGTCACCAGGTGGTGCCACAATGGGCTTCAGAGTCACAAAACCACTTTGGTTTGCATCCAACTCAGCTATCTATTGAAGATCTTGGGCAACCTTCGTAATCTTTCTTAGCCTCTGTTTTCTCATCTTGTAGAATGTGGGTAATGAGAATACCTACTTCATAAGGTGTCTCCAGGATTAAGTGAGATAAGGCAGGCAAAGGGCTTGGTGTGGAGCCTGGCTGGGGTGAAATCCTGCCCTACACTTAAGCTGCCCCTGGGTGAAACATCAAAATCTTATTTATTTACTTGTTTGGTCTGCATTCATATCTGTTTGGTGTAGTGTGGGTTAGCTAGTTAGATGACCAACAGAGAAGTTCAGTTTTGTTCTCTTTTTTCCCCTACAATTTAGCATTACCCTATTTGGATTTTGAAACCCAGTTTCCCATGAGAGTGAGTGTCTATTCAAAATAAAATGTGCACTTTCCTCCAGAATATTGCTGGTTTTTAAATCAAGATCAGACAAGAGTAGTATCCGTAGAAAGATTCAATGGGTGTTCCAGGGGATCTCAAAAAAACATAAGTGAGGAAAACCAGCTGGTCAACTTATTGGATATTTAGTTCCATATTAGAAAAAGAGCATTTGTTGAAATAACTCTCTTTTGAACTTGCTATGGTGATGTCTCTCTTTAAGTTGTTTTTACACCAATGGCCACATTCAATGCCCAGCTCTTCACTGGGGCCACTCAATTCCCCAGACAATATTAATCTAGTCAAAATGGTTTTAGGGGTAGTGCAGCCAGGAGCAAAATCATGTGACCACAGACTGGGCCTAAGGTAGCAGATAAAAAGGAAGAGGCTGTCCCCTGCAGTTTTACTTAATTAAAAGTGCCAAGGTTTTGGAAAAAAGGCTTTTGCCCACTCCTTCTGCATCAGCCCCATGATAAGGCTAGTGAAAGATCTGGTCAAGAGGGACGAAGACTTGGGCTCAGAGGGGGCTCCCAAGACTCCCTGGTTTCTCTTGCATGCAGATGAAATGCATCTCAGGGCACGCAGACCCAGGGACCCTTAAGGGCGAGCAGCCGGTGCCCTGTTCCCACACACCACTCACCATTGTGAACGATCAGCCGGTACTGCCTGGCCAGGCACAGCTCCTCCTGCCTCTGCCTCACGATTTTCTGCACCTCCGGGGAAAAGCCATTCAGGTCACGGGCGAACACGAAGGAGTAGCTGTCGGCGCAGGTGCCATCGAAGTTCAGGAGGCGGCAGGAGTACTGCACAGCATAGGTGTCGTAGTCCGTGTCAATGATCCAGTGGTCATCGTCTGCAAGGCAGAAAGCCACGGGGCCACTGCATCTCCCTCCGCCACTCAGATGTCAGGGAAACTTACTGCCTGGCCCCAGAAACCAGCCACTTCCCAAAACTGGATTCAGGAGTTAGGAAGCAGGAGACTACAGAGAATTCTGACAGCTCTTAGAAAATTGGGACCATGAGAAAGGATCTTGTCCTTTACAGGAAAAAATCCTGGAGTCAGTGGTGGGGGGAACCTCATTCACTTTCATAATTCTTTCTCTCCCTGATAATAAATGTGATCGTATCTTTCCAAAGAACAACCGAGAATGTGGACCCATCAAAACCACAGACTAGACCTTTCTACTGATGTCTCCTCCATCTACCCTCTGACAATATCTTGTGCCTTTGTGGCTGATATTGACGGCCACCAACGTATGTTACCCCCGACAGCAGGATGAATCTTTGGCACTGATCCGTATCAGCTAGTTCCCGGTCCTCTCACTATCCACACTGCTCTCCTGCCTCTCAGTCCACTGGATGATCTGGTTCACGGCTTTTCTGGCTCCATCCTAATTCTGGCTTAGTAACCTGACTCACTTCTCCAAGCTGGCAAAAGAGGGTAGGTTCTGCCTTGAGGGCAGAAGATGCCTACCCTCTGACATCAGAGATTCTTTCTTAGAGCTCATACTCTTCAGAGCTCGCCTGACAGAGGCAGAGCTGAGCCCTTGAAGAGTTTAGACTATATTTCTTCCTAAGACTGGGATGTAAGCCATGAAGCATAAGTGTAAACAAAGGTGGTACTAACGTCAATAAAGACAGGATGGGGAAACCACGTTAGTAAGAATGTATGTGAGAGGTTTGCCATGGAGAAACAACAATGTGGATATCCAAACACCTCACATTTGGTAAAACGTGTCACATCTCTGCTTAACATTCTTGTTGATGTATAACCATGACCAAGACTTTCTGAGCACTTAGTTATGTGTCATTCAGTGTGTGGACACTTTCTGTGCTTTCTCAATTATTTTTCACAACGACCTGAAAGTGCACACTATCATCCCCATTTTCCAGATAAGGAAACTGAGGCACAGAGAAATTAAGTAATTCACCCAGGATCACAAAGAGCAGGACAGAACTGAGTTTCAATCTGACTCTGGAGCCCCCATACCTAACCTCTACACCACACTGTCTCCAGGCGATAAATAAACTGGGGGCAACAGGGGATAGGAAACAAGAAACGCAAAGCCTCTGTGTCTCCATTTCACACCCAGGTCATGAGGCAAGTGATGATCTCTGCTCTATGTCATGTTCTGTGCTGCAGGAACGCAGGGGAACCTGGATCCCCCAGCATTAAGGGTGTAAGGGAGATCGCTAATCCTTGCCTAAGTCACCTCTGGGTGTGTCTCTTGGCTCTGAGAACCCTGGGAGTCCCTGCCTAGAAGGGGCTCAGCCCAAACCCATGCCCTGTAGGAGAGCTGCACAGCGGTGGGTGGTGAGCCCCCTCTTCAGCTCACTGCAGGCCCGCCAGGAGGAAGACTGAGCCACCCCTGAATGTCCCAGGCTTTCCCATGGGGAATGTGTCAGACACCGGGATGTGGGGGTCAGGGGCAGACATACGACTGCTCAGCGGTGGCCATGCTCACCTGTTTGATAAGATGCAGATTCTAAAAAGTAGTAACCTTGGGCCCCGTGGTACTGATTTTTGTAATCCATTATCAGAAAAGTTTATCTTTTACTCTAAATGGATCACTTTAGGAAGTTTTGCTGCGTTATTCGAAAAAATTTTTATTACCTCTAAGGATAAAAGCTTTTTTCCCCTCGTTGAATAGCAACTCCATATGTACAGTGTAAATCAATACTGAAGATGCAATTCGATAAAAAAAAAAGTAAAAGTTCATCTAACACAACTGTAGAGGAAGTCAAGGAGTGCGTGCCCCGTGTAGATGGGCTACATGAAAGGACACTTCTGCCCTGGCTCACCAAGCTAAGAGTCCCCCTGAACAGCCCTCTGGGGCCTGTCTCCCGGGAGAGTTCCAACAGTATTCTGTAAAATTGTAGAAGCTGGTTTGTATTAGGAGTCCCTGCTGTTCAGGGCCACCTAATCCTGACCTGGGAGCTGGAACCCCTGGCTTCTGACACTGGCTCTAACAAACTTGTTGCATGACCTTGGACAAAGCACTACCTTCTCTTGACCTCAGTTTATTCATCTGCATGTTGAACCCCCTTCACAGTGTTAACTCTCCGTCTCTATGGTTCCATGATATGGCCCCCGTGGCCTGCATTACTCTCTAGGTACCAAGCAGACTGCAGATTTGAAACTTAGGAGAAATGAGGAAAAAGTAGAAAGAGCTTGTACATGTATGCTCTCGAACATCTACATCAGGCTGAAGTTTAGGATGCTCTTCTGAGAGTCCTTAACACCCTGCCCCCCATATGAGTTTCAGGGCTTGGGAGAAAGGGAAGAGGTCACTGTCACCCAGAGCACTGTGCCTGGCTCAGAATCTCAGCATCGGCAGGTAGGGCACCTTGGAGTGAGTCAACCCTGTGCATAAATGCTCCCTACGTCCTTGGATGAGAGTCTCTGAGTCTCTGCTGGGCCCCTAGTAGTCAAGCAGTTTCAGGGATTCAGCCTAAAGAAATGGACGAAATGCAAAACCAGGTTGGGTGGTGATGCGAGTTGGGTCTTGAGGAGGTGGGTGGTCTCAGCATGGAGAAGGCCACACCCCCTGGCACACTGGCCGTATGGGTAAATGGCAGGAGGAGGTCACGTGACAGGCCCAAGAGCCTTTTGAGCTTGGGTCAGGTTTTTGAGCTGGGGGATGGGGTGGGCGCAGTGAAGGGGCCTGGCTACTTGCAATTTCACCCCTCTAGCTTTAAGCCCTGCTGAGAGTTCTGGTTGCTTACAGACCGTTCTTCCCAAGGGTGCCACTGGAGGAGAAACCCTAGCCAAAGCTAGGTATGTCTCCCATCCCCCAAGACAGTCCCACTAAGCCGACTACTTACTTCCTTTCTGGAGAAAGGACGCTACGCCCCAGTACTTCATCTTGAACTTGGCAGGGTCCTCGGTGTCTGTGAAGGTGCCCAGCATGTCTGCGCACAGGTCCCAATTACTGCAGAAGCCAAGGGGATCATGAGCCAGGCTGGGCGACGGGCTCCCTGCATCCCACCCCGGGTGCTCCCGTCCCTTCCCAAACAGGGTTTGGCGCTCAGCCCGGGGGACCCTGCAGCGCAAAGAGCGCAGCCCCCCAGAGGTCACTGACTTAAAGAGACGGACTCGGCCCTTGGCCGTGGCTGTCATGTGGCCATTCTCGTTCATGAACTGGGCGACGATGTTGTCCTGCAGAAAGAGGCCCTTGGGGTCCTTCTTGGCCATGGCGTACCAGGTGCCGGAGAACTGGGGAAGAGAGTAGAGCAGCGTTTGGTGTCCGGGAGCGCACGGCCGGCCGCCGGTAAAGGGGAACGCGGGGCATCCGGGACGCAGGTACCCACGCGAGCCTTGTCGAAGTTCTCCTTGACTCGGAAGCTGCTCACCCGGCAGTCGCGCTCCGCCCGGGCGCTGCCCAGCGCCGCCAGTAGCACCAGCGCCCACACCCACTCCATCTTGCTCGGGAGTCCGCCCTGCGGGAACCGCGCGCCGTGAGCGCCTGGCGGCCGGACCAGCCGACCCGCCACTGCCGGTCCCTAGACCCCATCCCGCCCGCGCCGAGCCCTCATCCCGCCGGCCCCCGGTCCCCCATCCCTCCTGCCCCCGTACCCCCATCCCGTTCATCCCGGCCCCCCATCCTTCCCGCGCCGGCCCCCCGGTCCCGCCGGACCGCCGCTCACGGTCGGGAGCTGCGCTCAAGCCTGGTCGCGGGTCCGGGCGCGCGTGGAGCTAGGGAGGCGAGCGGGGGCCGCCCGGCCGCATTATATAAAGCTCCGGGGGGAGGGGGGTCGCGCTTTCGTAACGGCGCGGGATGAAAGACCGAGGGGGAGGCGCCGGGGCCGGCGGGCCAGGACTTGCATAACGCGCCCTGACTCACCGCCGCCCGGGCGCGGGGAGGGTGCCTTTGGGCGAGAGCCTCACCTCCAGCGCCGCCCGGGGCTTGTGGAGCTGCCGCGCGGGGTGGCCTCGGCGGAGCCCGACTCTCCGGCGGCGGCGAGCCGCGGGAACCAGCCCTGGCCTAGTTACCCGACACGGGTGCCAGCGGCCGCCAGCTGCGGCCTGGGGTGGCCTCGGGGCCCAGTTGCTCTGGCCGGAGGCTCAGGTCGGCCTGGCGGGAAGACCGTGGCCTCCCAGAGCGAGGGGCATCTGCGGTGCTGCCCGGTGCGTTAGTGCCCGGGCCTGGCCGTGCCCACCTGGCCCCTCGGCCCTCTGAGGGCTACTTGTGCAGCGGTCTGGGACTGTTCCCGCCAAGTAGTTTTTCATTTTATAAAGGACGTCTTTTACCCTCTTTCAGGGGAGTTGTGGTGCTCTCTGGATCAATATTTGTTCTTTAGTTTCAACATCTTTAGAAGCATTAAAACCCTCCCTGTTAAATATTCTCCAGAAACGCAACCCTGGTCAGGACAGGAAATTTTTTAGCAACCTCGGTGGTCGCCTACTTACTCTGTGGCACTTCACTCAAGCCACTTGGAAACACACCTACCAATTGTTTATGCTGCAATTTTATTTCAAAGCCAGAATGGAATTTTGTTTTGTTTTCAAAACAGCTAAGGTGAATTGACTGAGGAGAGGAGAAGAGGGGGAGGTGAACAAACTCTATAACGTCAATGGACAATTAAGTCGAAGTGCTGCGCCTAGCTATGTGATTTTGCGCAGTCGTGGCACAATTCACTGACCGTGTTTTTCTCTTTCTATTCAGAGTTAGAGTTCCTCTGCTCTGATCAGAGCAGTCAGAAGATGCAGCTTTGGACTGAATGAGAATTAGAGATATGGCGAAGAGCTATCTTTTTGTAAAAATGCCTGCTGTACAGTATCAGCTGTGTCTCCATGGCCCAAACTGGAAAGGACCGAGATGAATTTGGTCCATTTTGCTACCGCCAGACCTGAAATAAGAGCGGGTGGAGGTAGAGGAGGATGGCTGCCAAACAGAGAAATAAAGACTTGATGGTCTTTACAGGGCATTGGGGTTACTTCTGAGCCTCCTGAAAAAATACCTGTGGCTCCTGCCACTTTCCTGTGACTCTTGGGACATCTCCCTGCCCGGTTCTCTGCTTCTACTTCCCACCTTCTCCTCCACTGCTATTCTCCATTTGAGTCTCGGAGTGTCTCGGGAATGCCAACGGTGATGCAGTTAACTCCTTACTGCCTCCTTCTTCCTGCTAAGAAAGCCCTGTTTCAGGCCTACCAGCTAACTAGGAGGTCTTCTGGTGCGGTTAATTTTATCACAAGATGTATAATCCCAAACAGCTCAAATAAGGTCTGCTCCAGAGCTGCTCCTGCAGGGACCCTGCATGTGTCCCTACATGTGGTAGTACCTATGCTCCCTACGTGGGAAAGGACTTTAGGGTACCTCTCTATCTCGTGTCCAACGCATGGATCCCCTCTTTGACATTCCGAAGTAGAGATCTATCAGCCTGTCCTCCAACACCTCCAGTGATGGAGAGCTCCTGGCTGAGCCCAATTGTCTTTGGACCATTATGACTGCCGGAAAAGTTCTCCTCATACTCCCAGCCCTTGTCAGCTGTTTCTTCCAGGACGTATTCTTGTGGTCCTTGCTCGTGCCGTATGTGAAATAAATATAGGGGATTTCAATGCATTTTTATGGTGCTTGTTTTTGCAGCAATATGTTTTTATTTATTTGTTAGATGCTTAAAAGTTGATGTAACTGTTCGTCCTGCCCCACCCCCCTCTCTTTTAATGATAAATCATGAACCTTGATGTCCCAGACACCAGCAAAGAAAAACAGTTTATTGGCATGCTCACTCGAATTTCTTCATGATTATAAACATGTTGAGTACAGGTCAACTGGTGTTTTTAAATTCGGTGCTTTGAAATTTACCTTCATAAAATAATTTTAAAAATATGCATATGTGTGTATAATATCAACAGGAAAAGTGTTCACAGTGATTACCTGTGTGATAGGATTAGGGACATTTAAAGGTTTATTACTGATTTGTACCTTTTTGTAATTTCCAAATTTTCCTACAGTGAAAATATGAATCAGAAAATAAAACAAATATTCTCGTTGCAAACATTTTTCTTTTTTTCTTCTAGAAGTAAAATTATGGTCTAAATTACATCTTATGGACTGTATATAATATACACAAAAGTTCATTGCCTTGTCATACTTCATGGAGAGAAAGACCATGTTTCCTTCATCTTGGTATCCACACCACCCCCAACTTTTCCACAGGATTTCTCAAGAGAGTTACACATAGTAGGTGATTGATCAATAGATATTGATTTAATTTGTTTTACTGAAATCAGTCACTTTAGGTAAGCTTTATAAAATATTTATTTAAAAAGACCCGGTCAGAGGTCACTCTTTCTAAAATATAATTTCCCAGGATTTAACAACTGTAGCAGAGATGGCTAGCTGTCCTTTCACCAAAAAAGTTTTCACTTCCCTTCCATGGTGTAGAGTTGTTGGAAAGAAGCCACCCTGCCAGAGGGCACCTCCTCACTTCCTGCAGCTCTGTAAGACCACATGCCTATGTTCTGGTCAGTGGAATGTGGCTGAAAGTGCTGTGTGTCATTCCCAGACGGGGCTTATAAAAGCTGCTGGTCTAATTGTCTTTGCTGTCTGTCTTTCCTCATCTGCTGGCTGGTGAAGCCTCCATCAGCCTGGGACCCCACCAGTGATTATCTTTATGTGAATGAGAAATAAACTTCCATTCGATTAAGTTGCTGAGATTTGGGGGTTACCTGTAACAGAAGCTAGCGTTACCTTAACTAATACAGTAGCAAGCAAGTCACTAATTCCTAGGAAATATTGAAAAGTGTTTTACCCTAATTGAAAAAAGAACCAATGCAAGAAATTTATGTCCTTAGCCTCATAAAAATTAAGCATGTGCAACTAGCTCCATTTTGTACAAACTGATATTTACACCCACATCCTGACAGAGAGGCCAAGAAAGATTAATAACAAGGAAATTGGGTAGCATTTATCTTCTGACTGCATTTAAAAGATGTCAAAATAATTGGTGGGAAAATGGAAAGATTAGTTATTTAGCCAATGTTTTCAGGTACAAAAAGTCAAACTAATTTTTTTAATAAAGATTTTTTCAGTGATTACAAAGCCATCAGTCAGTTTCATCAATTTAGCTGAAAATAACATGGATTCCACCAAATGAATTATCCCTGAGATACCTGGTCATATCCATCAATTTGGTGCAGGCAGAAGCTCTCATGAGAGCAAATGTGCAAGGTGAGAGGGCCCTTCGTGGTTGACTGTCGTGATGTGCCTGAAATCCCTGCCATTAGAGGATGTCTTTTGGTGATGAATAATGGTAGGAGCAGAGAATTTGGCTAAAGTGGAGCTGAAGAGCAGGTCCAATATAATGATCCAAAATACACATGGTTAGTCCAGTATATTGTTGTGCGTTTTATGTTAGTGCTTCAACCTCATGTGCATTTTTTTTTTTTTTTGGCTGTTAAATAAGCATTACTTCCTGCAGAAATAGTTAACTGCAGTGGAAAATTTTAGCAATTAAATATTACACGTGTTCATGAATATAGTATACTATTGAAAAATGTAAATTTGTTAAGCAGAAAGATTAAGGAAGTTAAACCATTCTTTGGTATATCTGTAGGCTTTTGAAATGAGTTCCTGGAATTTTAATTTAATTCTTGTATTGGTGTTTAACATTTTATGATATAGGTCTAGATTTTAAATTCCTTAAAGGAAAAGTCTTGTATGTTCCCCTATAGCAGCTATTATGGTATCTTGTACACCTCATGGGTGTATTTTAAAATTTATTCCTGTTTAAGCTCGTAGTTTGGGGTAGGTCACTATCACTAGCTGTATGACCTTGAGCAATTTATTTAATTTCTCTGTGCTTCGATTTCTCACCTGTAAAATACAGATAATAATAGTACCCACCTCATAAGGTTATTGTTAGGATGAAATGAGATGATATATATATAAGGGTCTTAGAAGGGTGCCTGGCACAGATTATATATTATAAAGTTAGCTATTCTTTTTTTTTTAACATCTTTATTGGTGTATAATTGCTTTACAGTGGTGTGTTAAGTTTCTGCTGTATCACAAAGTGAATCAGCTATACATATACATATATCCCCATATCCCCTCCCCTCCTGCGTCTCCCTCCCACCCTCCCTATCCCACCCCTCTAGGTGGACACAAAGCACCGAGCTGATCTCCCTGTGCTATGTGGCTGCTTCCCACTAGCTATCTATTTTACATTTGGTAGTGTATATATGTCCATGCCACTCTCTCACTTCGTCCCAGCTTACCCTTCCCCCTCCCTGTGTCCTCAAGTTCATTCTCTATGTCTGTGTTAAAGTTAGCTATTCTTATGATCACTTTTTAATTATCATTACTTGTGGCTTATCTTTCTAAAAATATTCTGTGTAAATGGAATGGAGTTTTCACATCAATTTAGTTATTGTTTCTGAGATGCTTTATCTAAATAAATGATTGTCAATGTCTGTAACGTCTAAGATATTGGTCTTTTTCCTCATTCTTCCCACTAGTTACTGTTCTATTTTTTAAAATCTTATTCTTTAAACGAACTGGAAATGCTGATATAAATGGTGAAGTTTAACAAAGTCAACAATTATTTTGTAGTGTTAAAAATTTATTCTAAGTGTCTGTTTGGTCATTTAAAAAATATTACATTTTCTTAAATTTTGTTTTTTCAGTGCCTAGGACAGAGACACAAAAGTCTTGTCAACACAGGACAGAGACTCTGCAAGGACTACCCCAGAAAAAGAGCAGCAGGGATGATGGGATTCAGTCAAGGACAGGGGAGGAGGAGAAGGATATTTGTGAGTGCACTAAAAGGCTGGGTTGCAGTATTTCCCTTAAAAAAATATTTGCCTTTATCAAATGTCATCCAATACACAGAGTAGTCAGAAGTGATCCCTCTTTCTTGCTTGCCTTTTCTAACTAATCAATTCCCTTGTCCTGTCGATTGTTGCCTGAAATTATGTCTCACATTTGTCCCTTCCTTTTTCATTCCCAAGCACCCTCACCCATAGCCTGTGAGAATAGCCTTAAAAACTTTGTTTATAATGAATGAATTTCTTTACTATATAAATTATATATGTTCATTGTAGATACTTTAGAAAAATCAGGTAAGCAAATGAGAAGAAAAAATTATTATATTGAATTCCACCACTTTGGAATAATCACTGTTAACATTTTGGTATACACACCTCCATATATGTATGTGTGGATGTGGAATCATACTGCAATAGTATCTTGCAATTTATTGCACATAATAAATATCTGTTAATAAACAGACCTTTACAATAGGATTATTAATTAATGTATGGTTTCCTATTGTATGACTATAATGCCATTTATTTACTCAACCTCCTAGGCTATTTCTAATCTTTTCCATTTATAATTGTGCTTTTGATGAACACCCCTGTAACATTAATCATATACAGCCTTAATTACTTTTGTAAGCTAAATTCATGAAAGAAGAGTTGCAGAGTCAAAGCCTGTACACATTTTTAGGGTATTTGATAATGAACCAAATGCAATATAGCTTCTTAATTTGTATCCTAATGTCCAGTATTTCTTTTCTCCAAGTCACCTTTTTAAGCACGACCAGATTGTTTGTAGAGAAGAACTCTAATGTCATTTCTTACCCCTTAGAGTTTCCAGGGTTCAGAATCCTCAGCTAGCCTTTGAGGCCCTAATCTGGGCCTAACCTACCTTTCTAGATTCATCTCTCACTAGTCCCCCTGTTACTCTGCATTCCATGCTATTGCTTCTGCTGTTACCACTACCTGGCTCACACTCGATTTCTACTCCATCTCTACCCAGTCTAGATATGATCCCATATCCACATCACGTAAAGTCTCATAGCTATATGTATGTACCTCACTTCTGGCTTTTATCCTATTCTGTTCTGTTCTTCATGACTTTTTGTGTCCTAATATTATCTCTTTTGCTACACCACTAGTGCTTGTACAGCTGCAGCCAAGGCTTATTCATCCCTTGTGTTCAGTCAGGATTGATTTGGTTATGCTGCAGTAACAAACAACCCTCACATCTCAAAGGCTGAACACAAGAAAGATTTATTTCTCACTCATGCTACATGTCCATCTCAGGTCAGCAGGGGGCTTTGTTCCATGACATCCTCACTCAGGGATTCATGAGGCCCCTACATCTGGAACTGGCATGGCAGCAGGGAGAAGGGGGAGCTCTAGGGTCTCATTCTGGCAATTGATTGTTCCTACTTGGAAGAGACGTTTATGCTCACAACCTGTAGGTCAAAATTAGTCACATGGCCCTAATGGGGGAGGGGGGCAGAGAAGAATAATCTTCCCATACACCTAGGAGGAGAGGAAAATCAGAAAAAAGGGGAACATGGAGTCTCTACCACAGGAGCTAGTATGATGTCTTGCTTATAGTGGACCATCAGTAGACACGTATTGGAAGAACAAACGAATGAATCTAAAAGTAGTTATTGGACTTCCCTGGTGGTGCAGTGGTTAAGAATCCGCCTGCCAATGCAGGGGACACGGGTTCGATCCCTGGTCCGGGAAGATCCCACATGCCGTGGAGCAGCTAACCCCATGCGCCACAACTACTGAGCCTGTGCACCACAACTACTGAAGCCCACGTGCCTACAGCCCATGCTCCGCAAGGAGAGAAGCTACCCCAGTGAGAAGCCCGCGCACCGCAACGAAGAGTAGCCCCCACTCGCTGCAACTAGAGAAAGCCCGCATGCAGCAACAAAGACCCAACTCAGCCAAAAAATAAATAAATAAAAAATAAAAGTAGTCTTCAAAACATAGAATGCTGACTATAATAGAATATGCTTCATTTTAAAATTCATTTTCATTTTTATAAGTAGAGGAATGTAAACATATATGGGCATTTGGTTTTTCCCATACACAGGTTTACACCTCAAGTATAAATCTGTGTATGGGATATGGGTATGTGTTTTTGTCTCTCTGTGTGTAAAGAGGAGAGGATGGGAATCGTGAGCACACACATGCTTTTGAGAGAAGTAGGAACTGCACTGTCACACAGAGCAACCAGGGAGAAAGAGTGTCCGCAACTGTGTTAGAAGAAGATGGATGGTGGTCCCATAGGTGTGACTCAGCTGACTCAACTCCTTTCTCTTAGGAGATAAACCTGTGTATTATTCTAATTATAATGAGATGCTAATAGGATATTATGAAGTAAACAGTAATCTGAGGAGGACCCTCCTGAGACTAGACTTGGGTGTGACAGAGGGAGGTGCAAGAAAGGGTGTGTGCTTGACAAGACCCCTTGAGGGAGCAAGTGGACTCAACCATAGGAAGTGACGTGGTTCAACAAATGCCAGTGTGGGTTCTGTTCCCCTGGGAAAACCATGTTCCCATCAAGAATCTCTCATCTCATGACCTAGAACCTGAAGCCTCGATGGATCTCCTCTTCTTTTCTGTCTAAGAAGACCATTATCACTCTAGAGAGGTAAGCATTAGGTCTGGAGAAATAAATGAAACCCATAGCCTTGCTATTTTTGAAGTGGATTTAAATGTGGGTGAAACAGTAACTTTTAGAGTCACTGTAACTGTTACGTATGTTTTCATTCAAGAGAATTCTCCATATAAAGTTTGTAGCTTTATTGAAATGCTTAAAAGACCTTTGACTAAATTTGAAATCAGCCTGTAA
Source organism: Eschrichtius robustus (assembly GCF_028021215.1). Taxonomy (NCBI): domain Eukaryota; kingdom Metazoa; phylum Chordata; class Mammalia; order Artiodactyla; family Eschrichtiidae; genus Eschrichtius; species Eschrichtius robustus. The sequence continues at coordinate 105,611,647 of NC_090830.1, forward strand.
ATATTCAAGGAAATTGGTTCATGAAATGTGTAGTTCGGCTTATTAGTTGCATAATAGTGTTTAAATATTTGGGAAAATGTGCTTAATCTATGTAAAAGCTTGATAACCTGAACATTAAACAAAAGTAAGTAGTGGTAAGTGTCTTTTCCATGCCAGAAGCCCCCGAGATGTGAAAGATCCTAGCAACAGACAAGACAGGTATTATCCAGTAGATTTAACCGACTGTACCTTGGAGCAAAAAGGCATGAGGTCTGGCTATTACTGTTGAAAACAAAATCCAAATTAATATGCTTAGCAGGAAAACCCAGTTGGCAGCTGCATGGGTTGCCTTTTACGATCATGTCTTTTGACAAGGATTATTGTATAAATTGCGGCTTGATTAGGCTTCAATCATAGGCAAATATTTTTCCATGTTCACCTCTCTAGAATAAGCCAAAGGTTTGTTCCCTGAAAACATTTCTGAGGTCAAGTTTTTAAATGAGGGGAACTGAGAGGTGAGGATTTAAAAAAAAAGAGTAGACCAAGCAATCTGGCTGATCATAGGACTTTTGAGAAAAGGAAAGATTAATATTCGGTTTTATGTTGTGTTATGCTAAACCCTTCCATCTCCCCCAAATGTTCATTAAAGTTGCCATATAAACAAACAGACATTTCCGAGGTCTAAATAGTTTTATTTCATAGAGCTATCATGAAAGAACAAGTGGTATTGTCAATGCCTGTGGAATATAATTAATGGATATATCCATGATTCTTCTTGTCGCCGACAGCAGCCAAGGTTCAGCTATTTTTCTGGAATGGTCACTCTGACTTGCTACTTGGCTGGCTGATCTAAGACGCTCTGCGGATTATCTGAGGACTTACGAGCTAATAATGCTTAGGGATTTCGTGTCCTGAAGAACTCTTTAATCCCATGCTTCCTGAATCCCACTCTAAGCCAGGACCTTCTGTCACATCCCAAGAGTTACAGGTCGTTTGAAAGCTCTGCTAAACAACCTTTCTGCTCAGCCTTTGGGGGTCCTGTGAGGTGCCCCTTAGGGCTTTCCCGGTATCTTTGACCAGGAGGTACCTCTTTGTTGGCACTCGGCCTCTGGTGGTGCTCTGAGGGTCTTCCATTCTGGACAAGAGCAGCAAAGCAAGCCACGCCATGGGTGAGATCAGCCAAGAGACGGTGGAGAAATACCTGGAGGACAACCCTCCGTTTGCCAAGGAGTATTTCGACCGGAAGCTGCGGGGGGAGGCGGCGGGAGAAATGTCGCAGCCCGGCGGGGCGCAGGCGCCGGCCCGCGCGTCCTTCCGGGGCCTGACGCTGGCGGAGGAGGCGGCCCTGTGCCTGGAGCTGTTGGAGGCCTTGCGGGAGGAGGCCGGCAGCGTGGAGCTGGCGGCGCACAAGGCCCTGCGGAGGCTGGCGCGGCTGCTGCGGGCGGACCGCTGCAGCATGTTCCTGTGCCGGGCGCGCAACGGCTCGCCCGAGGTGGCCTCCAAGCTGCTCGACGTCACCTCCACCTCCAAGTTCGAGGACAACCTGGTGGTCCCCGACAGAGAAGTTGTTTTTCCACTGGACGTCGGGATAGTGGGTTGGGTTGCTCACACGAAGAAAACCTTCAGTGTCCCAGATGTGAAAAAGGTAAGTGGCCTGATGGTGACAGTGGAGCGGAGAGGAGGTCTTGGTGGCGTCGGGGAGGAACACTGGGAAAGAGAGCGGGGGTCCAGGGGCCATCCTTGTGACATTGGTTTGGCTGGGGAGTGGGTGGTGGGGAAGAGGAGCACCTGGGCCAAGAGTTGCCAGATTTAGCAAATAAAATTACCAGATTCCCAGTTCAATCTGAATTTGAGATCAACAGGGGATAATGTATGCCCCATGTAATGTTGGGTGTTTTACATGGGCCTGTAAATGGGTGTTGGGTGTTTTACATGGGCCTGTAATGTTGGGCAGCCTTACCTGGGCCTGGTACAGTCCACATCTACTCCCTTACACCTCCTCTGTGCTCTGGGCACTGTCCTGACCCACAGGGCAAAGCAGGCGGCTCACTGGTGAGATGATCAGCCACCACACCAGATGCCAAGACCCCTGAACCGCTTCTCACCCACGATCCTTTGAAGACACTCAGCTCTTTGGGGGTGAATTGGCTCATGAATGATTCTCTCACCTATAGATCAAATGTGCAAAAAGAAAAATGATACCTTCTGAAAGTTCAGATGTTGCCATCTGGATCATTAAAAATGTGAATTTAGGTGAGGATTAAGTACATTTGGCCATCTCAACCCCTCATAACTCAGATCTATCAAGAATTTCCAATCTTGTAAATGGGACATTTGGGCCCTCCTGAAGACTAATTGTATATTGCATAAATTATTATGCTCTTTTAAAAGCAGAAAAATTAACTTTCTCCGAACCAATGTAATGCTTGTTCATCTTAGAAAAATTAGAAAATACAAATAAACAAAAAGAAGGAAATGCAAATCACCCATAATCCCCCTACTCAGCAATAACCGTAGGTCCCAGCCTGGAGTTTCTCCTGCCTGCCCTTTTCCTGCACACACACGTCCCATCATTTTGATTTGCTGTTAACAAAGGGGAGAGTTCGATGATGATGGAACAGAATTGATTGGGAGCAGCCCCTGAAATGCTTACTGTATAGAGGTTTATTGCCGGCTTGTGGAGGAGGGGCAGCTGGAGGCGAGAGGATAATCCCCCACATGCCTCTTGAAGCTGATTACAGGAGGGGGGCCGTGCGGATCCAGAAGGTGCAGAAGTTGTCAAACATTAGCAACACTCAGCAAACAGCCACAGGACAGCCCAGAGGGGCAAGGGTTGCCGCTGGGCACCAGAGAGTCCTCTCTCTTTACCATCCCTCCCTGCAGCGCGTTTCAGCTGGTTTAAGTAGGATTCTGGGCCCACTGCAGCCGCTTCCGGTGACTAAAGGCCCTTAAGGCAAAGTTCTTGGACCCCCAGCGCGGAGGCTATGCCTGCACACCCTGAGGTTTTCTCTCAGGAATATGCTTCTTGCCAGTCTCCGACTGAGGCCATCTCCAAAACGACTAGGACAGCAAACTTAAGAAAGTGACATGCAAGATTTTTTTTCAGAAAAAAAGTTTTTTTTTTTTAAAAGAAGAGATGGATAAAATGACTTCTGCTAAGCTCCTTTATGAATGAGCCCAGTTCTGTTGAGGACAGGATGATAGAAAGGAGCTGCTTAAGCGATCAGGTGGCCTGGGTGTGTTGCTGTCCATGATGGGCACCCCATATGCACAGGGCAGTAAATGGGGGGAGGCGGGGTCACTTCGCTCTGTTCTCCCTTTTTCTGAGTATGTGTGAAGTCAGACACCGTCCCACCCTCCTGAGCTCAGAGGAGGGACAAAGACTTCATTTGCTCTCCGTTTCTACTGCTTCTAAGCATTTTTTTTTCCCTCGGAGAATGGTGCTTTTCAACGCTGGATGCACATTAAAATCAAACTGGGAGCTCTTTTAAAAATACGGATGTGTGAGACTCTCAATAGACCAATTACACCAGACTCTCAGAGGCTGGGACACAGCCAGGAGTATTTTTTAAAAGCTCCCCAGGTGATTCTAATATGCAGCCAATGTTGAAAACTGCTGGTCTATTGGATGAACAGATGTAAGAGGAGGAAGTGAATTTCAAATCAACTGTGGATGATTAGATGGAAAGGGCTCCCGGAGCCTTTAGTTTATTCCCTTGGGCAGACAGGAAGTTGAGGTCATGGGGGGCTGCATCTCTCCTGGAGTCCAGGGTCTGGTCAGTGACTGAGAGGGGCTGGAGAGGATGAGGCCTCCTCGCTCTGTTCCCACCCTCATCCCACCCCGCAGCCCTGCAGTTTCACCGCACTTAAGTTGTGGTAAAATCTGCAAAGAGAAAGGAGTTGGAAATGTTTTAAGTGACGTTTCTATTAATGCTTCACCTTTTCATTGCACTTGACACTTGATGAAGGTTTCTCTCGTTCTTTATCTCACTTGATTCTGGCCAAGACCCTGTGCAGAGGGCAAGGACCATATTTTTATTTCCATCCTGTATATGTGAGAATCCTCTCAAGGTCAGTTAGGCAGGAGGTGCTGGGTCTGGGCTCCTAAACCAGGTCTTTCAAGGCCTCCTTTTTCTTGCCATAGCCCTGACCACACAGGACTCCTCCCTGCTTGGCAGTGTGGGCACAGGGAGGGAAGGACTTCTCACACATAGACGAGAGGCAGAACTGCATGCTCCCAGCTTTGGCAACAGAGAAGCCACATGGTGTCGGGTGAGAGCTTTGGCATCAGGTGACCTGGGCAAAGATCCAGGTCTGAGACAAGGTAACCGCGTGATGGATTGTGTTTCTGCACCTGAGAAACAGAGCAACCAAATGTACAGATGAAATGTACATAAGGTGCCTGACTCCTAGTAGGTGCTCAATAAATGACAGCTATGGTAATATTGTATTAATGCCAAGAGAAGTTGGGGGCTGGGTGTAGGTGGCCAAAACTGGGTCAGTGATTATGGCCTGTTTTTAAAACAGGTTTAAAAGCAGGGAAACTTAATAACAGGAAACTGAGACATATCCTCCTCAAGTTAATCATTTCTTATTCTATTGGGAAAGCCGGTGATTAACTCTATGGGTGGTTCTCCAGACTGTGGTTTAAAAGAAAGCCATGCGAGAATCCTAAGTTTTCAATAATTAACAGGGTGCTTATAGCTCCCTTTCTGCCCTCCTCTCTTTCTGACTCTGGATCTCGAGATGTTTAATCAGAATTTAACAATGCTAAGATTGGATGAGGGATCCAGGTGGCCCGCTGCTCTAAACCATGTTCCTTCATTGGCTTCTTTGAAGAATGACCACCAAGGGGAGTTTGTCAGTCCGAAAGATACAGGATTTACTCAAAGCAACTTCACCAAGGATTGTTTGAACCAGTGAAAATACAAAGCTGGAAAACCTTGCCTCACCCTACCCTGTAATTTGACAGATGGTTTTATCCAGGATTTTCAGATGCAATGATAAGCGGGCATTAAATTTTGAAACTTACAAGTCATTTTCTCAAAACAGCCAATTGAATGTAAGAACATTTCCTTGTGTTTAGAATCTAGAATAAAATAGCATCCAGTTTGGAAGCTGCAGAGTGAAGAGCGTTTGCCAAGAAACGCTGCATGTTTGGGGCATTTTGGTTATTCCTTTAGTGCCCAGCATTGCTGTGTAAGTGAAAGTGATCACGTTCCGTAATGGATAACAGGTTAGGAGGAAGATGAAGAGTGCGCCAGCCTGGTCTATAGCAGTGGATTAAGAGGAAGAACCTCCCAAAGTCTGGAGCTATTCTGGACTGAGTGAAGGTTCTGCAGGAGGTAGAGAGAAGTCACAGATAAAGCAGTTAGCAAAAAAATGGGGCTTCTGTTGGCGTGGGACAGAGACTCAGCCCTCAGGAGCGAGCATGTTCCTGGGCATAGGAGGCCTACATCAGCTAAGAGCATCTAATTTCTTCAGTGGTTGGAATGGGTTAGAAAAGCTAGAAGTAGAAGCAGAATGGTAACGCAAAATCAGAATGACTTCTCACCCAGAGAGGCGCCCAAAGTCCCAGGTCTCTCTTCCTAGTATTAATTGAGCACCTACTATTAATATGTGTCAGACTCTTTTCTAAGTGCTCTGCCCACACTATGTTATTCTCTCTTCACATCAGGGACTCTAGACAGTAGATGATCTCATTGTTCCCATGTTCAGACTAAAAAATGAGGATGCAGAGGGTAAGTAGCATGCCCAGGGTCTCACAGCTAGTAAATCTGGGCCTGGTTTCAGCCAAGGAGGTCTGACTCCAGAACCTTCTTCACCCCTTATGCAATGCTGCCTCCTACATAAGTAGCTCGTTTCTGTGGTTCCACTTCGGGAAGGTATAGAAGAAATCTGGGGTCAGGGGCTGCATCTGAATCCCTTAGCATCTCACATCTCTAAGGATCCTCCACAGAACTGATTCACCCACCAGAAGTTCAGACTCCTGGTGAAGACAGATTCCACTGTAGGCAGTTAGGATTCGGTAGGTCTGCTGTGAGGTCTGCAAATCTGCATCAGTCTGCAGGTGATTCTGAGGCACAGCCCGGGTCTACTGCTCTGAGCAGAGCTGTGGTTCTGTTGACGAAGCAGCCCTTGTTCTCTGGTGGAAACTCTGGCCCGGAAGTCACGCACCAGTGGACTCTCACATTTTTACTTTGGGAAACTGAACAGAGCCCAGCCTCCACGATTTGTGCTGCTCTTAGAAGCACCATCAACATGCAGAAATGAACATAATACAGCTTGTGTGAAAGGAACACCACGTTAATTTTGGCCACTGAGTCTCCAAGTCAGGTGGAAAGTTCAGTTCTAATTGAAGAAGACTCAAAGGGGAGACAGTCAGGACCCACAGCAGGCTGAGTCTACACCCAACTAGAGTGGGTATTCCTCTCAATTACAGCTAATAAGATAACTGCCGTCCTTGACCTTCTTCCCAAGCCCTTCCGTTTGTGTGCCTCTCCAAACTCATCGCTCTGCTCTTTCCATGGTTCTTGTCTTAGAGTCATCTCTCGCTTCCACTACTTGAAGCTTGTATCTGGGATGATCTACTTCATTTTCCCCAAGGAAAGAAAGAAAAAATATGAATGAGAGACATTGACTTGGTAGAACTTTGAGAAACTGATAAGTATCTGGTGCTGGCAAGAGGGTGGTCCTCTCATACATGACCAGGAGAGGTAAGAATTTCAACCATCTGTAAAAGCCCTTAGCGTAAGTAAAAACTGCATATACCTGTTGATCCAGCAAAAGGAATTTCCACTTTGGCGAGTCCATCACATAAAAATAAAAGCAAGAGTGATTAGTGCAGTATTGTTTGCAGTGGGGAAAACTATCAACAGACTGAATCAGTAGAGGCTGGCTGAGCAGATCCGGGGCCCCCGCACTGTGGAGTGGTCTACAAGAAACCAGAAGATGAGTTCACATCGTACACATCGGAAGTTCGCAAGGTAGTGTTAAGTGATGAAAGGATTGTATAAAATTAGAAAAGGAAATTTTATTTAAAAAAAGAAAAGTGAACCCTTTGTCCGAGCAGAGAGAAAGGCATAGAAAGAGATGTATTAAGCAGGAACATGGATTTCCTCAAGGAGGAGGAGTTTGGGGGATTAATAATTTTTTCTTTGTGTTATGATGGGTTGGGTGGTTTCAAGTGCACATTTTACTTCTGTGATTAAAAAGAAGAGCTCTATGGAATCCCAGCTCTGCTCTCCTTCTGACACACACTTTCCGCCTGTTGTAATCCTGCATCTACCCGCCCCCCCCAACCTCTTAGAGCCTCACTTTCCATTTGGCCACAACATCACCTCTTTTCTCCTGGCCCAACCTCAGCCTAACCGGGATAGGCCGTAGCTCAGGCGGGAAATGCTCATTCAGAAACAGGCAGTTTCATTCTGTGCTTCATTCATTCTCTCTAATTGAGGGTGGGAGGTGGGTGGGGAATGTTTGCTCGGGACCACTGTGCAGCGGCCCTGGTTGTCTGTTGGTAGGACTTGGACTAGAGAGGACGATCTGTTGCCATCCCTACATCTACACTCATGGTCCTATGCTGCTTTGGCAAATGTGTGAATGTATCTTGCAGAACAGCCATTTTTCTGACTTCATGGACAAACAAACCGGATATGTCACCAGGAACCTGCTGGCAGCCCCCATCGTGATGGGCAAGGAGGCTTTTGCTGTGGTTATGGCAGTTAACAAAGTAGATGCATCTGAATTTTCCAAACGGGATGAAGAGGTAACGCTAACCCTGGGCATCCCATAGGAGGCTCAGGAAACTTATTTGTTGTATAATGAAAGAAAGATGTCACACCTAATTTGTTTTTCTCTGCCATCTGTAGGTCTTTTCCAGATACCTCAACTTTGTTTCTGTCATCCTAAAGCTTCATCATACCAACTACTTGTACAGTATTGAATCCCGAAGAAGTCAGGTAAAGAGAAGGTGACATTAACCACTCCATGCTGACCTGTCTGACAAAGCAACCCAGAGGCAACAAGCCCAGACCCTTCCTATCCACACCACATGGATAAGGTCCCCAAACTTCTATCCTCAGTGTCCTCTTATGGTCCCCTCCCCCCACCCCATCTTCGTGTCCCTCTATCTGTAGGTACAGCTGGCTTGCTTTCTTCAGTCCATATCCTGGGTAGCTGTGGTTTATTCCTCTATGAGATGGCAATGATAATTATAGTACTTACCCCACATGGTTGTTGTGACTATCAAATGGTCATTAAATGAATTAGTTCGCATAAAGCTTTTAGCAGAACTATGTATTCCTGGTATTGGGTCGGCCAAAAAATTCGTTTGGGTTTTTCTGTAAAATCTTATGGAAAAACCCGAACGAACTTTTTGGCCGACCCAATACCTAGTAAAGGTATTAATCTGAGAAGCAAATCACTCCTGTGTTGCCTCCTTGAGCCAGAGGGATAAAGAGCAGCATTGGTAGCCAGGATACCTGAGTTGGACCGCTTTGTGGACCTCTGTTTCTTCATCAGTACAATGGTGGGAGGGTGGTTGGGATGGAGGACTTCCAAGGTCCCATCCTGTGCTCACTGCCTAGGTAAGGTGACCTTTGACTAGCTTAGAATGCATGGAAGGAGGCGTGTGGCTTCCTCCCCATAGGGACCGGGAGGAGCCAGTGGGCCACCAATACTGGGCCCTCTGTCCAGGAACTGTCTCTGCATTTATTGTTAGATCACTTGCCCTTTGGAGCCAAAACATTTGGACGTGGGGACCAATCATGGCTTCTCCCCTTTCATAAACCCACATCCTTGCAAAAGGTCTACTCATCATCCCACTCAGAAAATCTGAGTAATTTGTTGGACATGTACATATGCCAAAATGGAATTGCATTGTTTGGTGACATGTATTCATTTTATTTGATGCACCTCCTGTTTTCTTCTGACGAATGCTCCTCTTCGTACTGTATTTTGTTCTAATTGTTTTCTGTTTAATACCTACTTTCAGATCCTCATGTGGTCAGCCAACAAAGTATTTGAAGAGCTCACGGATGTTGAGTGACAGTTTCACAAAGCTCTCTACACTGTTAGAACATACCTGAACTGTGAACGATACTCCATTGGACTGCTGGACATAACCAAGGAGAAGGTCACTGTTCCGTACATTTGGTCTCACCTAACATCACCTATAAAATGCACATCACATGAAATGCAATCCATTAAAAAAAAAATGGATACGCTATGAAAACTACTTGTCATGGTAGATCATAAGAACCGGTGCCAAGAAAGTATGGTATAGAGGTAAACATGTACGTTTTTGGAGCAAAAAAGATCTAGGCTTGGCTTTTCCACTTCCTGGCTATATGCCTTCAGCAGGTCTTTTTTTTTTTTAATTAATAGACTTTATTCTTTTAGGGTAATGTTAGATTTACAGAAAAAATGAGCAGGAAGATCAGAGAGTTCCCATACATGACCTCTTCCTTCCTTACCCCCACCCTTTCCCCTGTTATTAACATCTTGCCTTGATGTGGTACATTTGTTACAGTTGTTGAATCAATATTGATATGTCATTATTAACTAAAGTCCACAGTCTACATTCAACTCTCTGTATTATACTGTTCTATGCGTTTTGACAAATACATAGTGTCATATATCTGCCATTACAGTATCATACAGCATAGTTTCCCCACCCTAAAAACCCTCTGCGCTCCACCTATTCATCCTTTCCTCTCCCCACCCCAGCCCCCTGGCAACTACTGATACTTGTACTCCCTCTGTAGTTTTGCCTTCTCTGTAACGCCATATAGTTGGAATCATATAGCATGTAGGTTTTTCAGATTAAATTATCTCCCTTAGCAACATGCATTTGTGTTTCCTCCATGTCTTTTCATGGCTTAATAGCTCATTTCTTTTTAATGCTGAATAATATTCCCTTGTCTGGATACACCATAGTTTGCTTAATCATTCAGCTACTGCAAGACATCTTGGTTGCTTCCAAATTTTGGCAATTATGGATAAAGCTGCTGTTAATGTGTGTAGATTCTTGTGTGGACGTAAGTTTTTAACTCCTTTGGGTAAATACCAAGAAGGGCTATTGCTGGATCACACGATAAGACTATGTTTAGCTTTGTAAGAAACAGCCAGACTGTCTTCCAAAGTGACTGTACCATTTTGCATGCCCACTGGCGATAATTGAGAGTTCCTGTTGCTCCACATCCTCGCCAGCATTTGGTTTTGTCAGTGTTCCAGATTTTGGCCATTCTAATAGGTGTGTAGTGGTATCTCATTGTTTTAATTTGCATTTCCTGACGACATGTGATGTGGGCATCTTTTCATATGCTTATTTGCCATCTGTATGTCTTCTTTGGGGAGATGTCTGTTCAGATCTTTTGCTCACTTTTTAATTGGGTTATTTTCTTATCATTCAGTTTTAAGTATTTTAAATACAAATCCTGTATTGGATATGTGTTTTGCAAATATTCTCTGCCAGAGTATTATATTTTCTTTCTCTTAACAGTATCTTTTGCAGAGCAGAAGCTTTTAATTTTAATGAAGTCTAATTTTTCCATTTTTTGATGTTGTATCTAAAAAATCCCACCAAACCCAAGTTCACCTAGATTTTCTCCTATGTCATCTTCTAGAAGTTTTATAATTTTGCATTTTACATTTAGGTCTATGATCCATTGTGAGTTGTTTTTCGTGAAAGTCATAAGATCTATATCTAGATTCTTTTTTTTTTTTTTTGCATGTGGATGTCCAATTGTTCCAGTACAATTGTTGAAAAGACTATTCTTTCTCCATTGCCTTTGCTGCTTTGCCAAAGATCAATTGATTATATTTGTGTGGGTCTATTTCTGGGCTCTCTATTCTGTTCCATTGATTTATTCGTCTATTCTTCCACCAGTGTCACACTCTCTTGATTATGGTAGCTATATAGTAAGTCTCGAAGTTGGGTAGTGTCCGTTCTTTGACTTTGTGCTTCTTTTCAGCAAGTTCTTTTAACCTCCTTGATTCTTGGTTTATGCATCTGTAAAATGAGGACTTCTCTCATCAGTTGTGAGGGTTGAGATTATTTGGAAATTATATATCCATATCTATCTATCTATAGCTATATGTCTAAATCTATATCTATATAGTGTCCAGCACATATTAGGGCATAAAAAAAAGTGTATTTTTTTTTAAAGAGCTATTCTTTTTTTTTTTTTTTAATTAATTAATTTTTTTTTTGGTTGTGTTGGGTCTTCGTTTCTGTGCGAGGGCTTTCTCTAGTTGTGGCAAGCGGGGGCCACTCTTCATCGCGGTGCGCGGGCCTCTCACTATCGTGGCCTCTCTTGTTGCGGAGCACAGGCTCCAGACGCGCAGGCTCAGTAGTTGTGGCTCATGGGCCCAGTTGCTCTGTGGCATGTGGGATCTTCCCAGACCAGGGCTCGAACCCGTGTCCCCTGGATTAGCAGGCAGATTCTCAACCACTGCACCACCAGGGAAGCCCAAAGTGTATTTTTATTACCAGTTTGAGGATTTATATTCTGAAAAGTTAAAAATTATTTTAAAGTAAAAATTAAAAAATATTTAATGTTACTCACACACAATATAATGCTCATTTCTCATTTTGCTTCATTAATTCTGTTGGAGCTCTCCTAGTTCAGCATAACTAATGAATACCATATCATTTATATTTATTACTCTCCATGTGATTGGAAATTATCTTTTCACAATAATTGTTCTAAGTGGATAAACATGGGACCAAGTGTCAGGAGGGCTGAGTTCTGATCCTGGCTCTGGGAATTTCTAGCTGAGTGTATTAGTTAGGATGCTTTTGGCTGCAAGTAACATCAAACCCAACTAAAAGCATCTTTAATAACCTGACAGTTATTACCTCATTTAACAAGAAGTCCCAGAGTAGGGCAGTTCTATGGCTGATTAATTCAGAGCTCGGTACAGGCATCAGAGTCCCAGGTGCTTTTCATTTTTTCCTGGTAAAGTCTCTGCTCCCTTCAGCATTGTTGGTGAGGTCTCTTCTTGTGGTGGTAAGATGGCTATTGCAGCTCAAGACCTGGTTCATAGACATGACAAAATTGGGAGACATTTCCTACAAATATCATCCTCATCACCTTTGGTCTAAAGAAAACCTTTCTTCAGAAGGCCCTTGGAAGACTTCTCCTTCACTGTCCGTATCCAGGCCACATACCTGCCCTCAAACTAATTCCAGGCACCTTACATAGACCACTCGTGAGCTGTGCAGGGCCCATCTTCCCTGAACAAATCACCACCTGATAACTAAATAAAATCAGGTTTTGTTAGCGAGGAAGAGGGGGAATTGAATGTTGGGTAAGGCAAGCAACACTGTTGTCCATTCTGCATGACTTTGGACAAGCCTCTTAACCTATCTGGATTTAGTTTAATTGTCTACAAAAGAGCTGCTATCTATTAAGTACTTTTAGCTATGTGTCAGGGTAGGTGCTCTGTATTATTCATTTAATCCACACAATGACCCTATAGTATAAATTTCATTATTGTCCCCATTTTACAGATTAAAAAGGTTGACTTGTTCACAGTCACAAGTTCATAAGTGGTATTGCTGAAAAAGAGCTTTAAAATTCCAGGATTATAAGTTAACATAAAACATGCAAACCAATGACCTTCATATAAGATATGGTAGGTCACGGAACAGTTTGCTTAATAATGTTTAAATATAATTGCTTCCAGGAATTCTATGATGAGTGGCCAGTCAAGCTTGGAGAAGTGGAGCCTTATAAAGGTCCAAAGACACCAGATGGCAGAGTGAGTGCAGACATCTTTGTTGATGATATCTGTACCAGGTGCTAAAACTAGAGGAGGCTGTGCATAAAGGAAAGAGCGCTGGCCCGAGAAGGACTGGCTTCTAGTCCTGTGACTTCCTGGGGGACCTCGGAGTAGTAGAAAGAGCACTGGACAAGGAGGTTGAGGTTCAAGTCCCAGCTCTGCCCCAAACCAGCTGGGTGGCTCTCGCCTTCACTCATTGTTTAACTTCTCAGTTTCGTTTTCTGTGAAGCCAGGGCTTGGTGGATCAGTGCTTCTCAATAGGGAGGGATGCATCAGAGCCTCCTGCACAGTTTTTTAAACACACTGAGCCCAGGACCTTCTTCTGACACCCTAGACTGGGATCTCCAGGGAAGAGTTGGGTTAGATTTACTTTCCCCCTTGACTGCAGGCTTCATAGGAAGCTTGTTCCACCACGGTATCCCCAGCACACAGGAAAGGGAAGGCATGGGATGGAACGTTCAGGTTCTTCATCTGCCCAAAGAAGTAGAAAGACTAGTTTTCAAGTTGCTTCCAGCTTTGACAATGTGTCCACCGAATCCTGCTTCTGAGGCACCCTGTTCGGATAAGCAAGTGCTGGAAGGGGGTAAGTGCACTGTACAGCTGGGAAGGGAAGACATTGACTGTGGTTGAGAAATTCCATGACTTGTTCCACTGGAGTGATTAGTCAGTTATTTCTGGACAATAGAAAGAAATTAAAAGAAAACCCAAGATTCCCCTAGAAGCAGTTAGGCTGAATTCAACTTTCTAGAATAGTTCAGTAGGCTTGTTCATATAGATAAGTGGCCAGTGATATTTCCAGCCTTATTACAGGCTTATAATTAGGACATGAGTAGTTTGGTAATTTATGTTATGCAGAGAAATGTGGTTGGGAAATAAGGTGTTATTTAAATTTTAAAATATAAGTTCATTAAGGAAAAGTGTCTTCTTTGGGAAGTAAGATTTTTCTCATATTCTCTTTCTTTCCTCTTAGGAAGTCATGTTTTATAAAATCATCGATTACATTTTACGTGGAAAAGAAGAGATCAGAGTCATTCCGTGAGTATTGCCATGAAGCAGCGGCAGGAGTTGCCATTTTATTTTTGTATCCAGTGCATTTCTCTGTATAGCATTGATTTTCTTTCTTCTAATCTTCTTCAAGGACACCTCCTGCGGACCACTGGACTCTCATTAGTGGGTTACCAACATACGTTGCTGAAAATGGATTTGTAAGTTACTGAACAAATTCAAATCTTAAATAACTTTGGATGAAACTTTTATTAGCTAAGAGATGGGAACAATTATGAAAGCAAGTATGCACCAGGTAAGGGTGAGGTGGCCGCTTTGGCACAGGACATAGGAGAGAGGAATCTTGGCAGTCAAATGTAAGTGAACTAGAAACTCCTAAACTCTACAAGAAAATATTTAGTTAACATGAGAAAGATTAATCCATCCCCCAACCTCTTATTCTGCGGCCACACAAATTTCAGACATCCTTTGGCAGTTCATGACTATGATTCATGCTGGGTTTAATTTGATCTCAAGTATAGTTCCCTTGGTCAAGACTTTTGAAACAAGGAAAATTACTGACAAAAAGGAAAATATATATAAAGAAAGAACTTTGCCACTGATTGCAATGCAAAATGTAGTGAGTTGATAGATGAAGTGAAGATTTTTGCCCTGGTCTCTCGGTGGGGGGGGTGGGATGGGGGGGCAGTAGGCCAGGTCTGGCTGAGAGAGGTCAGGGGTGGGAAGACAACAAGAGGTCTCCGGTAGGTCCCATAGGCCTCAGGGCCAGAGGACCAGGTCTCTGTAGCTTTCCCACTCGGCCGTGACCATACTTTCCTTCCTTCTCATGGCTGATTTCTCTCCCTAGTTGGGCTGTTCCACCATCTGTGTCATTTTTTTTTTTCGCATCAAGATTCCTCCCTGCAAGAATGTTTGGTGCTTTTAACGTTTCTTTATGTTGGCATTTTTCCTTCTTCCCCCTTCAAACCCAACTTTCTAAAAAAAATTTTTTACAGCATTTATTTGCATAGTTGTTTCTTCTTTAGTGTTGGCATTGTGTTTTGTTAGTGTTCATGCATCGTCATTATTTAGTAAATGGGCATGCAAATTACAGTGACTAAAAGAGTCACCCAAGGGTCATAGGAGAAGTGAAACAAAATCTAGGTTGTCTAGTGTTTTTTCTTTTACTGTCATAAATTTGCCTCTGCTTAGTGTGAACATTTCTGGGTTCAGAATGGTGACAGAGTAAGGAAAATTCTATTGTGACTGCAAGATAATCTTTCTATGTGGGGATGATTTACCCTGGGTTTCAAGGAGGATGCCCAAACTCTGGGCTTAGTTGGTTACAGAACCAGGTGGCCTTACCAGGTGACATGATCTCTTAGTGTAGAGATATGCCAAAGGGGAAGAAAAGAAAAAGAAGGGAGAAGCAATCTTATGTCTTTTAGGAGTAAACAGTAATATATACTAACAAATGTCATGTTTTCAAAATTGCTCCAAAATAACTGAAAATTTTTGAAAAAAAAAATTTTTTTTTGGCCACACCACGTGGCTTGTGGGATCTTAGTTCTCCGACCAGGGATCGAACCCTGGTCCTTGGCAGTGAAAGCGTGGAGTCCTAACCACTGGACAACCAGGGAATTCCCGCCCCCCCCTTTTTTTTATAATTGAAATATTTTTAAATGTCATTCCTGACCTGGTGGTAATGACCAAAATATTCCAATTCATTTCTAACTGAATCCACAGATACCACAATTTTTCAGCCTCACCAAAATAGCCAAATAGCTTGACCATTGGCCCCTGTCCTCAGTTTCCCAGCAACCCATCTACCAGGCTCTATTTAGGGTTTTTATCAAGTTTGATACCCCAAAGCTGCTGTAGCCGGTATAAAGAAATTTATGCCCCACTTAAAAAAAATTTTTTTTATTGGAGTGTATTTTCTTTGCAATGTTGTGTTAGTTTCTGCTGTACTACAGCAAAGTGAATCTGTTATACATATACATATATCCACTCTTTTTTAGAATCTTTTCCCATATAGGTCATTACAGAGTATTGAGCAGAGTTCCCTGTGCTATACAGTAGGTCCTTATTAGTTATCTATTTTATATATAGTAGAGCGTATATGTCAATCCCAATCTCCCAATTTATCCCTCCCCCATAACCATATTTGTTTTCTACATCTGTGACTCTATTTCTGTTTTGTAAATAAGTTCATTTGTACCATTTTTTTAAATTCCATATATGAGCAATATCATATGATATTTGTCTTTTCTCTGACTTATTTCACCTAACATTATAATCTATAGGTCCATCCATGTTGCTGCAAATGGCATTATTTTATTCTTTTTTATTATGCCCATTTTTTAAGCACCTCTTCTCTCCTAGATGTTTCCTAGGTAAACATGTTACTGTCCAAAAATCAATTTGGAGAGAGTTAATGCATCAAAAGCCAACTCATTGAATGGTTCATTTGCCAAATCATCAATTTGCCATATAACCAACTTGCCAGAGTCGATTCCAAAGCTGTGGAGGACTTTTTCCCCCCAGATTTTGGTTCTATCACAGATTCATTGCATTTGCTTTACTGCTGCCTTTCACCTCTCAGCTGCTGCCCTTGGCCTCACCCCTGCTGTTATCCTTTCTGCTGGTAGCCCAAGACTGATGGCAAATTGGTGTAAATCTAGTTTAAGGCATTTCTCACCAAATTGCTCATTAGACAAGTTAGCATTCCCGAAGTGATTTGCAGAGAATTGACCTTGAGCCATTTCCTGGGACTCCAGAATTGGGGTGAACATACCTCCCAGTTTGTATGGGACATCTTCCATTTACACCTGTTGTCCTCATGAGTTATTCAGCCTTCCCTTTCACTCCCAAATGTGTCACCCTATACTATGTGCTTACAAAAGGCAGGATCTATTAAAAACATTTTTTTTGTGTATAGAACAGGATTTCTCAAACTTGCCACTACTGACATTGTGGACGAGATAATTCTTTGTAGTGGGGAGCTGTCCTCTGAATTGTAGGGTTTTTAGCAGCCTCCCTGCCCTCTACCCATTAGATGCCAGTAGCACCACCCTGCTGTGACAATCCAAAATGTCTCAGACGTTGCTAAATATCTCCTGGTGGGTAAAATCACCCATGGATGAGAACCACTGGTCTAGAGGATGATATCAAACATTTCAGCAGACCCAGCCAGAGCAGTGCCATTCCTGGGGGACTTTTGTGATATGATGGTGGGTTTTGGTGAAGAGAGCAAGGGGCTATGAATCAGGATCCCTGGGTGCCATGACTCAGTCCTGCCTTGAGCAAATCCATTGGCAAATCCTTGACCTTGGGCAAATCCCTTGACTTCTCTGGGTTTTAATGTCATCATCTGTAAAATGAGGTTGTTGACCTAATTATTTAAGAGACGGGGCCTTCAGGAATCTTTAAATGCTGTTTTCTGGATAATAAAAATGATGTGCAATTTTTAAAAATAAATTTATTTATTCATTTATTTATTTTTGGCTGCGTTGGGTCTTTGTTGCTGTGTGCGGGGTTTTCTCTAGTTGTGGCGAGTGGGGGCTACTCTTCGTTGCGGTGCGCGGGCTTCTCATTGTGGTGGCTTCTCGTTGCGGAGCACAGGCTCTAGGCGCGCGGGCTTCGGTAGTTGTGGCACGTGGGCTCAGTTGTTGTGGCACACGGGCTTACTTGCTCCGCGGCATGTGGGATCTTCCCAGACCAGGGCTCAAACCTGTGTCCCCTGCACTGGCAGGCGGGTTCTTAACCACTGCGCTACCAGGGAAGTCCATGATGTGCAAGTTAAATCATAATTAATTGTATATATATGATGCTCCTCTAGACTGCTTGAAACTTTTCCTTTTAGCTTTTTCAAACTTTTCCCTTGATAATTTTCTCGCAAACCCTTTCTAATAGAGTAAAGGCAGGCTTTCAGGTGAGCAGTCTCAGAGGTCCTTCAGCTGGACCTTGCTGCACTTAGGGAACACGTGCCCACAGAGTTCTCATCAAACCAGTAAATCCCAGCTCTGAATGGGAAACGGCAGACTTCAGTTGAGTGACTTTTTAGAGTTGAAAACATGAGATATTAAAAATGAAAATTAGTTTGTAGAATTACATTTATAGAATTGGAGGCATTAAGTACAGGATCAAACCAAGCTGGAATCAAGATGAGCTGTAAACTTAGAGAGAGACAGAGAGAGACAGAGAGACAGAAACAGAGACAGAGAGAGAGATGGGGAGGGTAGAGAGGATTTTTTTTTTAATAAGTTTATTTATTTATTTTTGGCTGCATTGGGTCTTCGTTGCTGCGCGAGGGTTTCTCTAGTTGCGACGAGCATGGGCTGCTCTTAATTGCGGTGCGCGGGCTTCTCATTGCGGTGGCTTCTCTTGTTGTGGAGCACAGGCTCTAGGTGTGTGGGCTTCAGTAGTTGTGGCACTCAGGCTCAGTAGTTGTGGCTTGCGGGCTCCAGAGCGCAGGCTCAGTAGCTGTGACGCACGAGCCTAGTTGCTCCGCGGCATGTGGAATCTTCCCGGACCAGGGATCGAACCTGTGTCCCCTGCATTGGCAGGCGGATTCTTAACCACTGCGCCACCAGGGAAGCCCTAGGATTTTTGAATATTGAGTTAAATACTTGGCCTCGAGGACCTTGACCCATCTATAGATGTTCTCTAAAGGCTGGAGAAGCCTGGACCAAAACAGATACTGCTGATGGAAAGGTCAGAAAAGAGAACTAAACTGCTTTTTGTCTCTTTAACACACACCTGAAGGATGCTCAGCCAATCAGTTCATGTTATTTATTCAAATTAGATTATAAAATGAATGGATAGCACAAACGAGTCCTTAAATTCTTAGACTGTATATACTAACAAAAACTTTGAAAGATGGTCCCATTTGCTTTGTAAGAGTAGTACAAAAATAGTAGGCCTGGCTCAAGCACTCTCAGAAAGCACTTCCCTTGGGCCGGAGGGGCCGGCGCAGTTAGTGCACTAGATGGAGAGGCCTGCTCTTACCTACTCACCAGATTGGTAGATTTTCGGGAATTTGGTAAGCAGGGTGTTAAACTGTTGGCAACTTGAAATCCTCCATGGTGGGAGTATTTACAACATGGAATTGGTTAATGATACAAATCAGGGCTTTCCCCACCCCTAGCAGGAGAGGTGATTCCACCAGCACCCTCGCTGGAGATCCCAGTTCTCGTTTCATCCCAGGGATTTGAACAAAATCACTTATCCTCTTTGGGCTTCGATTTCCTCATCTTTGAAAAGAAAAGCTTAAACAATTATTAAAGTGCCTTCTAACTTTAAAATGCTATGATTTAAAGTATCTAATTTATCGGGGAGCTCTTCTCAATACTCTATAATGACCTGTGTGGGAGGGGAATGTAAAGAAGAGTGGATATATGGGTATATGTGGCCAATTCACTTTGCTGTACAGTAGAAACTAACACAACATTGTAGATGAACTATACTCCAATAAAAATTTAAAAATAAAAAGAAAAGATGTCTGGCTAATACAATGGCATATAAAATCATCAATTCTAGAACTTGGAATTTCAGATCATTCTGATCTTCACCCAGTGTCTTTCCAAACTGAATATTGGCTAAGACTGGGCCATACTAATGAATAACACTTCCTCCTTATCTAGAAGTGAGTTGTAAGAACCAGTGCAATTGTGCTGTTCCATCACCATGCATGCTTATCCCACAGATCCTGCACAAATTTTTTTTCCAAAGACATGGAGAATGTTGTAGTATAATAGAAGAAATAAACAGAGCATTCTCAAGTGACCAGTTTATTCATTTTAGGAGAGAGTACATATAATGAAATGCATTTTTGCTCAGAAATGCGAAGGGTCCTCTCTGCTATTGTCAAACTTGTTTTTATAAACTCCTATTTTATGTTTTATTTTGGTATATCAATCTTGAGTACTTCATTGTCACGTCTTCATTGGTAAACCCCTTCCCTGTGACAGTACAGTGTGTACTCAGTTTTGGAACATGGAAAATGCATGTATTTGTTTTGTACCTGTAGTTTGGATATATAATTTACATCTTTGTGCTTTGGTGTTTCAAAAATTTTAAGGCTGTAATGAGGAGTCAGATTTACAATCATCAATATATTCTCTACAATGAATATGCTCCCTTAATTAAATCATGATGCTGGAAAAACAAAAACAAACAAACAAAAATAAAGTATCTAATGTACTTTTGGTGGAAAGAAAGATATTGTCTTTTATTAAGACATTAATATAAATGTTTCAGACATTACATGAAATTTCTAAAAATCTTATATGTTCTGGTATAATGTTATAAGTCATAATTCTAGTTATTACTTTAAAATGTATATCTCAGAAATAACTAAATTTCCTTGTCAATTGCATTATTGTGAACTTTCATCAAATCTTTAACCGTGGTCATTTTTAAGTCTTTTGTCATTTACAGACAGTTCTGGGTGTACTCTGATGCTCTTGCAAATATGTTCCTATAAAAGGGTTTCATCTTCAAGGAATTCATGGAAAAGACTCTGACAAGTACAGGTTTCTGGTAACTGACTATACTGCTGAACTGAATGAATAAGCATTTTCAGAACTCTAATGGAAAACTGATGAATTCATAAAAGTGCTAACAAAAGATCAAGATAAAAAAAATTAATTACATGGGACTGAGTGAACTGATGAGGATGATTATAATTTTTGTGACTTTCTGTTTGAATAAAAAAAAAAAACAGCCCCCCCCCAAAATTAAATCCACTGCTTGTTACTTAAAAAAAAAAGACCCATTTGTTGATTTGACCTGATGTAAAGATAATCCAAAATGACCAAAAATGGAATGATTTCTTGTCCTTATGGATGTGAGCAATAGTCTCTGAGTTTAGTACTTAAAGTGATGTCTCCTAATGAATATTTACTTTGACGTACCTAAAAGGCTGTCTGGCTTTTCCCTCCTGCCCCTTAGCCACTTTCTTCCAACCCGGATCCCACATCAGAAAAAAAAAAGAAGGAAAACAGAGCCTTCCCAGCATTGCTGCCACACCTGCCCAGGCAGAAAGGCCTTTGTGCTTGGGCTCCTCCTCTCCTTGGTCTGAACAGCTAGTTGCTTTGAATTTGGAAGAAGAATCCTTAGAGGCTGAGAGAGTAGGAAGGAGCAGAGATGGGGCTAAATGTCATCCAATGACTTAATTAGTAGAAGAGAAGCTAACTTTGTTACCCACCCAGGTCCTTGGACTCTTTAATCAATAGCAATTGGTAAGAGGCCAGAGGAGAAATTCAGGCAAGGCTTTATTGGCACTCGTGCTGCAGCATGAGGGAGCAAAAACAAGACACAGGTGCCCTTGTTTGCTTCCTGGGAGGGGCGAGCTGGCTCCTTACATGGGGCGAGGGTAGGGGCGGATTGGTGGGTTGGGCCGGAGGGGTGGTTTAAGTAGTCTGCCCACCTCCTTGGCCGTGCTGTGTGCAGGGATCACACGCAGTACCCTGCTTTTGCTCCTGGCACCTCAGAAGTGGCAGTTGGTTTGTGGCCTTTTTGTATCTTATCGTTCGTGATTTGCCCCAACTGGGCATGCATGCAGTTGTTTTTAGTCCCGTATAGTTTCTTTGTATTCTGTTGCTCCAGGAGATGTTTGCTCAGATGCAAGCACTCCAGTAAAGGGGCCCAGGTCCCAGCCCATCTCAGCTCCAGCGTGTTGTTAGCACATGTGGCCTCACTGAGGTCTAGGGTGAATAATTTGCCTGCGAGCTGTGGAGACCTAGGGAGGAAACCCTTGCTCCCCGCGTTCTTTCTCGTTCTGCTTTGTGGGTTAATGGCTCCTCTTGCTTTGCAACAGATCTGCAACATGCTGAACGCCCCAGCGGATGAATACTTCACATTTCAGGTAACTGCCCTCTGCCAGGCCTCCCCTGTCAGTGCGGGGAGGGGGGCGGCACTGACCCTCTCCATCCCCAGAGCCTGCTTTATGCTCGGGGGTGACCAGGAGGCACACTCAAGGCTTATGTCCCACTCACCCTGGCTGGGCCAGTGACCACCAAGTAGCACGTTCTTCAGGGAAAGGAGAAGAGGGGGGAGGAGAAGGAGGGGGAGGAGAGAAGGGTGTTTGTCACCCCAGCATTCGGCAGGGGGGCTGCCACTTCTCCGTTCTCTCCCACCCAGTGCCTAAAACAGCCCTGGCGCATCACAGGTGCTCAGTAAATGGTCTCTGCCTGAATGATTAGCTGGATACATCCTACCACCTGAATTCAGCCCTTTGGAGGTTTCTCGGGCCCGTCCAGGCGGCTTATTGCTGCTGTTATCAGGAAAAGGAACTTCTTGTTGGGTTCTTGGGGGCCCCTCCTGCTGTCAGACTCTTGGTTTTATCTTTCCTCCTCCAACATCCAGAGATGCCCCTCCCCACCTGTCCCCTCTTCCACCCCCTCCCCACCTGACCATTGGGGTAAACTGGCATTTGGCCCGGCAACCTCTCCTTTTCCGCCTTCTGGCCCTTGCCGTTCTGTGTCCTGTTTTAGCTGACATCCAGTTGGAGCCCTGCCCCAGTCGGGAGTGGAGATAGCCTTCCCAGTGGGGGCCACTAGCGTCCATCTTCCGGTCTCACCCAGACGCGCCCACAGAGCCCCATCTCTGCCCACGTGGCGAAGCCGAAGCCCGCCTGGGGTGGGTGGGGTGAGGGGCGCACCCTCAGCAGCAGGGGCCCAGGCCTGGGAAACCTGTGCTGCTTGCTCAGTTACGGGGCAGGTTTCCTTCTGTTCTCCGCACTCCTCTCTGCTCACTGCCATGGAAGCGTGCAGACACCACACGGCGTTTGCTCCAGCTCCTTCCTCCTTGCCTCCGAAGGCCTAATTGTGACCACACTGTGCCCAACCCTGACCCCTCTGTTTATGGCAACTGGGTGCCAGGAAAGAGTGCACAGGCAGGAAAAAGGGACAAGGACTCTCTAAGGTGTCTGAGCCTTAAGCAGTCTTAGTCTGAACAGGGAGGGCAGGGAGCTGGCCCAGAAGAATCAGGCTGCGCTCAGAGGTTTGAGGGCCTGTGCTTTCGGTGGGGGGGGCCTCGTGTGGCCCCCATGGGAGCAGCCACACAAGGGCTCTGACAGCGCAGAGGAGGCTGGGCACCCACCTGGTGTAAACCTCCAGCCTATAGGACTTGCCCAGCTCCCTAAGAAACATCAGCGTAGTGCCCGTGAAAACGTGCTTCTCAGGTCTCTGACTGTAGGAAGGATGACCGTCAAATGGCTGCTGGGCTGGGAAATCCGCGGTCAGCGCGGAGGCTACACTTGCTGTGGGCCGGGATACTCACTCAGGCCAGTTCCTGGGAGATGCCAGACTCCTCTGACCAGCACTGTTGGTCCTAGGAATCCCCTTCAGCCCTGCAAACTCTTTCAGAACTGCACTGTGGTCTAAGACACTCCCATCCAGCTCTCCATCCTTCCCTCTGTCCTTAGCCCTGGGGTCAGGACTGCATCTTTTTTTTTTAATAAATTTATTTATTTTATTTATTTATTTTTGGCTGCATTGGGTCTTCATTGCTGCATGTGGGCTTTCTTTAGTTGCAGTGCGTGGGCTTCTCATTGCAGTGGCTTCTCTTGTTGCAGAGCACAGGCTCTAGGCGCGTGGGCTTCAGTAGTTGTGGCTCACAGGCTCTAAAGCGCAGGCTCAGTAGTTGTGGCGCACGGGCTTAGTTGCTCCATGGCATGTGGGATCTTCCTGGACCAGGGCTTGAACCCGTGTCCCCTGCATTGGCAGGTGGATTCTTAACTACTGCACCACCAGGGAAGCCCAGGACTGCATCTTGATGGGCTCTCAGCCTCCCTTTCTGTTTTCCCTCACAGGCATTGCCCCTGTGGATCATTCCAAAGGGCAGACTCAGGATAGGGTGCCCATCCTCCCCAAGCCTCCACCCTGCTTGGCCTTCCCATTCTGTCTCCACCTGCACACACCCACCTCCATTCTCACTAGTTCCTCTTGTACCTGAGAAGTTTAATGAAAAAACCAGTGATTCAAAGTGAACTATGGTCAGAACAAACCTGCAAAGGCAATGATTCTCAAACTATGTTTCTTGGGGGCAAGGTATACATATTAGCTTCCTGTTGCTGCTGTAACAATTATCACTTAGTGGCTTAAAGCAACACAACTGAGTTATCTTACGGTTCTGGAGTCAGCAGTCTGAAATGCGTCACACTGGGCTAAATTCAAGGTGCTGGCAGGACTGTGTTCCTTTCTAAAGGATCTGGGGGAGAACCTGTCTCCTTGCCTTTTCCAGCTTCTGGAGCTGCCTTGGCTCATGGCTCCCTTCCATCTTCAAAGCCAGCAGTCACATCGCCCTGACTTTGCTTCTGCTGTCATATCTCCTTCTCTGATTTTTGATCCTGACTCTGTTTTCTACTTTTAAGGATCCTTGTAATTACATTGGGTCCACCTGGAAAATCCAGGCTAATTTCCCTATTTTAAGATCAGCTGACTAACAACCTGAATTCCGTCTGCTGGTTTAATGCTCCTTCCCCATTTAAAGTAACTTGTTCACAGATTCCAGGGATTAGGAAGTAGACGTCTTCCCGGTGTTCCTTGAAGTGGAGTAAGGGGCTCTTCATTTAACATGAATTAAAGTGACCCCAATTCACAGAAGAAAAAGTACATAGAATTTTCTGTCTTAAGTTTTTGTCCTATTTTTCTTAAATCTTAAGTTCCTTCTATCACTTTTCTGTGAACAAACTCTAACTTAATAGCAAGACACATGAGCATGAACAGGTAACAACTGAATATGTACTGAAAAAACAGAGGCAGTCAGTAAAGCTTATTTTGGAAGCTTTTTAAAAATAAATACACAGGTGCTTACCTTGCACACAGGTAATATTTTCTGTTATTGATGTTGTCTCTCATCCTTGTGAGGATATAAGTATATAAATATTTCATAGTATTTTCCAAAAATGAAGACTTTGAGAACCACTGTGCACTGCTCTTTCTTTCCCCCAAAGCTTTGACCATTAGGAAGCATGAACTGAGGTTTGGTTTCTCTGCTTTTCATTCTAAGTATAAAGGCAAGCTCTTCAACTAATAAGCAGTTGTTTATTGAGCATCCCTTATATGCCCAGCACTGTCCTGTCACTTATGTAGAATTTAACAGTTTATAAAACCGCTCTTTGGTAAGATTAGAAAATAGCCTCAGAGACAACAATCAGCAGTTCCAAAGCATTTGGAAATTATCTAAATGCTAAATTGTATGGTCAAGTCTAGAAGTGCTGATGGAATTCTGAAAAAGAAAAGTTCCATATGGGTGGAAAAAGTTAGAGAAGGCTTCAAGGGAGAGGTGAGACTTAACCAGAGCCTGTGAGGATGACTAAATAAGCCGAGGACAGGCAGAAGAAGGAATAGCCTGGTGTGATGGGTGCTCGGCTACCTTTGCCTTGTTGCATGCTGTGCAGGTGCCACACCATGGTTCTCAGACTTTGGAGGACTTTAGAATTACCTGGGGAGCCTATTTAAGATGGATGCCCAGAGATTATGAAACAAGCTAAAAAGAAAACAATCTGTTGCCCTTGATCTTTGGGCAACACTTTGAGAAACAGTCCTGAACTTCTGTGTCTGCATTCCCTACTAGACTGTTATCTTGAGGTTAGGGACAGTGATTTATTATTCACCTTTGCACCCCCAGCAACTAGCCCAGGTCCTGAAACATCATGGGGGCTTGACAGATGTTTACTAAGTGGAACCACACCACAGAACAAAAAACGTTCTTGATGGATCAGTCAGGAAAGCAGAAACCACACTAGGTATTTCAACAGAGGTAATTTAATATAAGAATTTAGCTAAACAGGTGTTGGAGGACAGAAGAAATAAACAGGGGACACTGAGGTAACACAGGTAAATGCTTCCCATCTCTAGGGCTGGAGCGGGGGAGGTCAAAGAGAAGAGGGTAGGGTTGTCACAATACAGACACTTGGTTCTAGGACACTTAAATGTACTACAGCACTTTTATGGCTGTACAGTTCTAGCCATGTTCTGATACAACATAGGAATTGTGCATCTAACACCCCCCAATTATTCTTTCTTTAAACTGAAAATAACCTAAATGGGGAATAGTGAGGGGTGGCTGTAAAGGGGTAGTGCAAGGGAGCCCCGTGATGATGGATTAGTTCTCTATCTCGGTTCTAGGGGAGGTTGCACATATCTACCTATGTGATGAATTTGCATAGAAACACTCCTGCATACCCCCGCACGTGCACAAATACATATAAATCTGGTGAAATCTGAATAAGCTCCATGGATCGTACCAATATGTATTCCCTGGTTTTGTTAGTGTACCATAGTGACACAAGATGTTATCATGGAGAAAACTGGGTAAAGGGTACATGGGACTTCTCTGTACATTTCTTTTGCAACCTCCTGTGTGCCTATAGTTATTTCAAAAAAAAAAAAAGTTAAAAAAATAACCTCAGTGTCTTTATTGTTTGTAGAAAGGACCTGTAGATGAGACTGGTTGGGTCATTAAAAACGTCTTGTCCCTGCCTATTGTCAACAAGAAAGAAGACATCGTGGGCGTAGCTACATTTTACAACAGGAAGGATGGAAAGCCTTTTGATGAGTATGATGAGCACATCACTGAGGTAAGTGCAATTATAAAATAATGGAGGTAGATGAAATGCATGAAATAATAGAAGTTGCATAATTATTTGTTATTCTGGAATGGTGTTTCTGAAGGGCAATTAAGACGTGAGTCACACATGGTTGCCGTCAATAGGTTGTTATTGTGTCATTTCTGTTTCCTGACTTCCGTAAACTGTACCGTTTTCTACCAAAGTGTGAACTTTTGGCTTAATAAAATTCTTTTCAGTACTAGGGAATTGGGGAAAGGTCTCTCTCTCCTTACCTCCTACTCCCCTTCTATCACCTCTCACCCTTGCTGCCACCTCCAGCCCTCTCTGATTTTCAGGTCATGCTTTATCTACTGGATTTTTGTAATTCCTCTCCTCTAATAAAGTATTCACGGTGCATGGAGCACTTTGAAAAGCAAGGGCTTAGCCAATTTTATTGTCTGGGGCTGATTATTTTACTTTTTCTTTTTTTTTCTTAGATTAAAACAAGGAACTGGGTTGTGGATGGTGGAAGGGAGATTGATTGATAGGAAAGCATGCAAACTGTTGCCTCCAAATTATTTTTTCTTTAGTTTTAGAGAATCGAATCACATTTTATCTATTTCAGACTCTCACACAGTTTCTCGGATGGTCTCTTTTAAATACTGACACCTATGAGAAAATGAATAAACTAGAAAACAGAAAGGACATAGCCCAGGAAATGCTCATGAACCACACCAAAGCTACTCCTGATGAAATCAAGTCCATTTTGGTAAGTGAGGAATTCAGTCCTGTGACATTAGATGCTATCTAACCATGGCTTCTGGAATTCGCCTAATTACCCAGAGGTCTGACAAATGAGAATAGGTTTAGTTCTGGGCTAAGGAGGGGAGAAACAAAGAAGGAGGGGTTGGGGGGAACTTGAGTGGTCCACAGTACCCAGAGCCTTACTGAATTTCCAGGCTGCTTGGTTGGAATAGCACTTTGTTAAAAATAGCTCTGTAGGAGCTGGAGTAATGAGGTCTAGAGTCAAGAGTGTTAGCAAGGAAAAAAATATTTCTAGGGAGCGAAATGTCAGCTGTTGCCGTGTAATGCTGTATAACAACCATAACCTCTCAGTGGTATATGACAATAAGCATTTATTTCTCACTTATGAGTCTGTGGGTTGACCAGACTTCAACTAATCTTGGTTGGGCTGGGCTCCAAGCTGTGTGTTTGGTTTGCTTTCTGCATCTATCATCCTTGATCAGCAGCTACCTGATAGATGTTCTTCTCATGGTGATGACAAGTACAAGAGAGCAAGTCCAGCTGTGCAAGCTCATTTCAGTTCTTTCCTCACATCAAATTCACTAAAATTTTCAAGGTACAAACATGACCAAGATCAGCATCATGGACGATTGGAGAGCAAGTAGATATTCGCTAACAGTGTTCTAATCACCACCAAATGAAGGGAAAATATAACACACCCACTGTCTCTATTCCTTTATTTCAAAAGCTTTCAGAGTGTGTGTGGATGTAGTTTTCCTGGGGTGTTTTTGTTTGTTGGGTTGGTTGGTTGGTTGGTTTTGGTTTTGCTGGGTGGTTTGAGACTTAAAAGAAATTTGATTTGAGAGTTTGAGACATTGAAGATGAAAATGTCTGGGGAGAATAAAGGGAAATTGCTATAAACTAAAGAAAAACAGATGTAAGCTATTCATTTTTCTCGCCTACATGCAAACAACCGACGTCTCCCTCACCCTCTCCCTCTCTCTCTTTTTTTGAGACAGCTACTGTTACATTTTGGGGGGAAAAGAGAGAATAATTATTTTTTAGAGAAAATTCTACATAATCAAGTGCTATAGATCTTCTTTGTATCCAGAATGCATCTTTCATGGAACTCATTACAACATAGTTTATTTTAACTGATTTTAAGAGTAAAGGAATCAGATAGAAATCAACTTTATAGGAATTTCACACCTCCTTTGCTTTTACATTTTAGAAATTTAAAGAGAAGTTAAATATAGATGTAATTGAAGACTGTGAAGAAAAACAACTTGTCACAATTTTGGTAAGTGTTTTACTTCTATCCTTAATGCCTTTTAAATAAAATATAGTAGGACACTTGTTCTCATTTTTCAAGTTAGTGTTGAGTTTCCTCTTCTCTGGCACCTTTCAAAGCTAAAAGGGAAAGAGATTTCTTCTACAGAGTGATCTTCTGGGTCCTTGCTTTTCTTTCTCTTTGTCCCCTACAGTACAATCCACAAAGATAATTTAGAATCATAGTTAAACTAGATTACTGCATAAGGGAATGCAGGCACAGACTCTAGGGGTAGCATGGCCTGGTTTATTTTAATAGCTCTGGATTACAGTATGGCCACCCTGGAAGACATGGCAGAATTACAATAGAATGTAGATAGACCCTTAGAGGCACCATTATCATCTGCCATTGCTAGCTTCTCTTCTGGACCCTGGAGGAATTCAGTTCTTTCCTATTGTTGCCATTGGGTCACCCCTATTATATCTAGTTGAAATAACTTCTCTTCCAGTCATTAAGCCTGTATTTTGTTGTGTCTGCTGTTTAAACCCACCCAAACACATGTTCTACAATCAACTGTTAAACCCATCCAGTAAGTTTTTAATTTCAGAGATTATCTTTTTCAGTTCTAGAATGTATATTTAATTCTTTTTTTTCAAGATTCCAACTCTGTGCTGAAACTTTCCATCATTTAATCTACTTTATCTCTCTATCTTCTTAAATTTATTCACCATAGTGATTTTGAATTCTCCATCTAGATACCTGAATCACCTATATGTCTGGTTCTACTGTCTATTTTTACCCTTGGGTTTTGGTCATTTGATCATTTTAAAGCATACTTCATAGTTTTTAAATTGAAAACCACACACTGTGGATTAAGACTTGTAGGGGCTCTGGGAGATACTATCTTTCTGTTCAAAGGGTTAGATTTTCTTCTGGCAGGTGAAGGAGTTGGTTTTAGATTTTGTTAGGGGTGGTCTATTTCAGTTTTGCTCTTGCTACTAGGGTAGAGCCCTTATTTCTCGAGCGTGGCCCTTCTGGGATCCCAATTAAGAACCTGGGATTACCAAGGCCCCTAGACCTTCAATTTCAGAGGCTTGAATACAGTGTACTCAAAATTGAAATAATATCACACTTATTTCCCTCCCTAACTACCTCATCCTGTTTTCCACTGCCCCTATCCAATCCACGACATGTGTTCTTCTTTCTGAACTAAGATGTACTGAATATCTCACCTTCTGCATTCCCATTTTTATGGGCTCTGTCCTCCCGTCCTGGCCCTTGGCTGTACCACCACAGAGCCAGTGGCCTGTGACCCCTTTTTCAGGGATCTGCTCCCACCTTTATATTTTCATGTCACTTGAGGCTCTTCCTCCTTCTCTCACTCTCTTTGGCTTTACCTCTGAGCACTTTCCTCTCACACCTGGTCCAGAAGATGACTCCTTCTCCTCATTTACCCCCAACAAAACTTATCTTCTTGTAAAACAAAGCTTTAATTGACATCCATGACATGTTGGAAATTTTCTAGTTCTCTATTTAGAGGAGGAAGGGTCTTATGATGGAGAAGCAATAAAATGGGCAAAGAACCAGTAGCTTTACAATAAAATGGCCTATTTTGAACGTAAAATGTGCTCTAACCTCATCCCAAATCATTGCCGCATAAAACTTAACTCAAGAAACAAACATATTTCAGAGGGGTTCTCCAAAACTATTGGCATAATTTCCAAGCTACATAAATATTTATGCATCTCCACTTACCATGATTTTCTGCAGGGATGCATTTTAACTCTCAGTTCAGGGAAGGTGTGGTCCCTTTTATAGGTATAACAGCAGGTGCATGTTGCTGGGTTGGGAAGCACTGAGGTAGCAGTGCAGTGACTCGGGCAAAGGAAGTGGGGAAAGTCATCCTCCCATCTTCCCCTCTGCTTCCCAGGACATTTCAGTTCACTTGCGCATGCCCTGCAGCTCATGTTTACCAGACCATGGGAGATGAGGAGAGGGCGTCCCAGAGAAGTACCGCATTCACTCCTCCTTCATTCAGTTTTTTTTTTCATTCATTCAGTAATTACTGAGATGTCCTATGATACAAGGAACTGTTAAGTCTCGAGGGCAAAAGATAGTGTGGTCTGGTTTTTACCTGGTTCAAGAAGCCCCCTGTTTATTAGGAAGACAAAAAATACAAGCAGTGACACTGCCTTGAATGAATGGGTTCACAGGGCTTGAGCACCAAGGGCCCTGGGGAGGCTAAGGGCCTGATTCCGCTCACAGAAGACAATAGAATGCGAGATGAGGCCATGGCATGGAGGCCTGCAGGGAAAGCAGGAATTGGCTGGGCAGAGATTGACAGTGGGGGCTTGGAGATGGCTGGAGATGGGAAGGGGAAGCAGGACAGTGCAGACCAGGGCATGGGGACACAGGAGACCGAAGACAGCTGGGTATGGCTGGAGCCCCAGTGAGCGGAACAGGGGAGCAGCCCGTGAGGCCTGGCAGGGTGGTGGGACGAGACCATGGCAGCCTGGCACACTGGGACCTGCGAAGGGACCTGATCAGATACCCAGGGGCTTCTTCCCGGAGCAGAGGGAGTGAGCCAGCCGGGATGCAGCAGGTGGGTGGCGCCATGTTATGGCACGTGGGGTGGCAGCAGCCCCCTCCTCTCATTCCACCTCAGCTGTGGGTTCCGTCAAAGAGGGGAAGACCAGCCTTTGGGGCCAGAGTTCCTACTTATCAGATGAATCAAAAGCCTTTATTTCTATCAACCTCTCTGTATCACTGCTGTATGACTGCTGTTTTTCAAAACCTGTGATTTCCATATTGTAGTATTGTTTTATCGGTTCACCTGTAACTGTAAATGGGGCCTGGGAGTCATAATTCTGAGAACTTCTTACTTTGTTTCCTGCTGAAATGCACATTTACGCTTTAGTGTGACTGACCCGATAATGCGCTAAAAAGCATTTTCACGTTTGATCTTTATATAATACTCTGAGAACAGCAGGGCTGAGGCGACCTCCAACAGGGAGGTTCTGGGCATTGGGCACCCCCCACCATACCCCGTAATTCTTTTCTTAGTCTGATTTTTTAAAAGATGTGCTTATTTTTTGTCTCTCCCCACGAGAATGTGTGTTTCAGGGGCAGTGACAATGTCTGCTTTCTTCATTGCTTTATCCATAATGCCTACAACACAGATAGGAACCAATAAATGTTTGTTGAATGAATAAAAATGAATGCAGAAAAAGACCCCTTTGGGCAAGGAATCTGGGAGGGTCTGGAGAGAGAGAAAGTGATGAGAAGGCTTTAGCAGAGGACACAGGAGGTCCTATGAGAAAGGAGTTTTGTGAAGTGTTACTAGGGGCCATGAGTTGAATCCCCTCTAATTTTCTCTGACACACGCAAATAAAATTGGCACTGCTTTTTCATTAAAACAACAAAGACAAAAATGTTCCTCTTGTCATTCCCATTTCACAGATGAGAACATTGATGTATTGGGTAGCATCTTACGGAAAAACCCGAACGAACCTTTTGGCCAACCCAATAGCTAATACCAACCCAGAACTGAATATTAGTCTCCTGGCTCCAAACCATAGGTTTGTAGGAGAGAGATCTCTGCCTAAAGTGACAGTCTGAGAGTGGCCTTGATGAGAAGGGGGCGCAGGAGGACCAGGAAGTTCCCTGAAGAGAAGGGCAAGGGTTTGAGGGGCCAGCCCAGACCCGGGGGTTAGGGGAACAGAAACCATAATTGTACTTAAAAGAGCCATATACCATTTGGTGTTGACATTTGTACAAATAGAGCATGAATCATCCTCTGGGAAACCTTGAACTTACTGAGGGACGTGATCTTAGCACAGTATTAAGGATTTATAATGGGCTCAGTAAATACCCACTGAACTGAATTTTGCTCCTGCACGTCCATCTGCTGGACCCACACAGCCCTCGCCTGCTTCTCTCCTCCCGTGGGACTGTCTCTGACCTGCCTTCTACCAGATCAGCTGAATACACAGCCCTCCAGAGTCTCTCCTCCTTCAGTTCCCCCAGCCTGCCTGCAATTTCTCCCAGCCCTGGCACTGACTCTGTGCTCTGGGAATGTTCTAAGCTCTCACCTTTCACTGGTCTGTATTTTATAACCATTTTAGTAAGATAAGTTCCTCAAGGCCAAGATCCATATTTTTATCTCCCAAGCCATGTCAATATTCATGGGACTAATTCACTGTTTTTTCACCTAGTCCTAAATCCTGACAGTGGGGTGGGTTTAATGAGATGTCTGCAAGTGTACCAGTACACTGCGGGGCATTCATTCATTCATTCACTCAACAAACATTTACCAAGCACCTCCGTGGGACAGGCCCTACAGGTTCTGAGATACCACAGCAAATAAAACAGACCAGATCCCATCCTTACGGAGCCCACAGACGAGCAGGAAAGCATCACTGAACAGGTAAAGATAATACGATAGAATTGAATTAAGCCATCGTTTACTGTTTACTGAATATTTCTGGAATGGAAAAAAGAGAAGTTGAGTATTGAAAATGGGTTAGGCTGCTGCAAGTAAACATTTTATCTTGCATCAAAGAAAGAAAATAGCCACTGGGGTCTGATTTAGAATTGAATGCCATCACTTAGAAAGCTTCTTAGTGTAGCTGAGCCTCAGTTTCGCCATCTGGAAACTGAGGATCATTGTGTCGGTTTGTTGTGAGCGTAATAAGGCATAACCCAGCACCGGGCAGGTAGAAGCTCAGTGAATTGCATGTGGCATCCTTTTATTGTAATTTTGTTTTATGTCCAATGTTGGGTATATGAGACTAAATGGAAAAAAATGAATGTAATCTGGAACACTTGGTCCTTGTTTCAACAGAAAGAGGACCTACCAGACCCACAGGCCGTAGGCCTGTATGAACTCCGCTTCAGCGACTTCCCCATCACAGAGCACGAACTGATTAAGTGTGGACTTCGGCTGTTTTTTGAAATAAATGTGGTGGAGAAATTCAAAGTACCTGTAGAGGTCAGATGGTATTTAATTTAAAATGCTGTGATTCTGTGGCTGTACTCCACTAAAATTTCCTGTGGTTCAAAAGATTCCCTGCAGGGTGGATTTTAAATTATCATTAACTTCGTCAATATGTCCACTTAAACCCTGTAAACAAGGCCAACCTATCTTTTCAGATAAGGTTGTCACAGACCTTCTTACCTTTAGAATTCTACTCCAAAGTCTGAGTGGTGTTGTCTTCTTTGGTGGCAGGTTCTCAGCAGATGGATGTACACGGTGAGGAAGGGGTACCGTGCCGTCACTTACCACAACTGGCGACACGGGTTCAATGTGGGGCAGACGATGTTCACTTTGCTGATGGTAGGTACAGAGCCCGTGAATCATCATAAACCTGTGCATCTCCCTCCTGAGTGTGGTGAGAAATGGATACAGTCCATCACTTTAGATCAGTAATTTTGGAATTCATGGGTACAGTCCCATAAACCCCCAACCCCCCTGGAGATAATGCCAGGGTACGTGGGTATCCCTGGGCGTTTGGCTGAATTATCACTCTGACACTCATGTCCTTATATCCATAAAGGAAAATTCAGTTACCTGCTGGGTTTGTAACTGCCCAGAATGAGCTACTGTCCTCAAGAAATAAAGCCAGCTTGCTCTAAAAACACAGCAGACCCCCTTCTCCATTGCAGGCTGGCCTCACTGCACATGCTGCAGAGGTGCATTAATCCAAGTAAATATATATGTCTATTTTTTTAGACAGGAAGACTGAAGAAATACTACACGGATCTTGAAGCCTTTGGCATGCTTGCTGCTGCCTTCTGCCGTGACATTGACCACAGAGGCACCAATAATTTGTATCAGATGAAGTAAGTGAACACATGCGGCCACGTCAGTGTGTTCTGGTGCCCCCGCCTTATTTGTAAACGCCTTCACTCCTTTTTTCAACTTTGCTTCATCAAAGTATTGAATTCATACATTAAAGAGCATTGATCTTTGGCTTACACCTGTACACACCTGGGTAGCACCCCACCAGCTCAAGCTAGAGAACATTTCTTCCCGGGCTGACTACCTCTCACGTCCCTGGTCCTTATACTTCCACCAACTGACCTTCAGCTGACCTTGCATCTTAACATCATCGCCATCTTCCTCTCTTGCCCAAGAAAGGAAGTGCAATTATAAGGGTACAGGCCCTCAGCTCAGACAGATTTGGATTTATTGGGTTCACAAGTTATTTAAACTCTCTAAGCTTCGAGTTCCTCATTGGGAAAATAAGAATTATAGTAACGGTACCTAACACTTAAGGTCGTTGTAAAGATTAAATGAGACTATGCATATAAGGCACTCAGCTCATGGTTGGCTCTTGGCAGTTAATAATTATTAAATATTATTATTATTACTGTTATTGTGTCATTGGCACTTTTCAAAATTCATCAGCAGTGCCATAGCCAGCCTAACTCCTTGATAGTGACATTTAAGAAGCTCTATCTGCCTTGGCCACACTGTATCTTCATCTGTGACACATGACCTACCCATCTCCAGAGGTACCAGAGGGAGTGAGACAATTTAGAGAGAATGAGCTTTGGAGTCTGGTTTTATGGGATCCAGATACTTCCCGGTTGAGGGATCTTGGGCAAATCATTTAATCTATTTGAGATTCTGTTTCTTAACTGTAAAATGGGTATAATGTCGACCTCTTAAAGACTGCTGTGAGAATCACATGAAATTGTATATGTGAAACATGGTAGATGCTAAAGAAATTTACTCAGTGAATGAAATGCACCTTGTGAGCAGTGACTTTTCACCTTCAGCAACTCTACCAATCAGGCTTTGCCTTGAAAAGGGAATCTCCACTCTGGGTTCCGGGTAAGCAACGTCTTCGTCTTGAGAGTTCCAGCCCTTTATTTATTTTTTTTAACTTTTTATTTTATATTGGAGTATAGTTGATTAATAGTGTTGTGATAGCTTTACATGTACAGCAAAGTGGTTCATTTATACATATACATGTATCGATTCTTACCTGTGTCCCGCTGTAGTGGAAGCGTGGAATCCTAACCACTGGACCACCAGGGAAGTCCCAGTTATCCATTTTAAATATAGCAGTGTGTACATGTCAATCCCAAACTCCCTAACTATCCCTTCCCCGCACCTTTCTCCCCTGGTAACCGTAAGTTCATTCTCTAAGTCTGTGAGTCTGTTTCTGTTTTGTAAATAAGTTCATTTGTATTATTTCTTTTTTGATTCCGCATATAAGCAATATCATACGATATTCTCTTTCTCCGTCTGACTGACTTCACTCAGTATGACAATCTCTAGGTCCACCCCTGCTGCTGCAAATGGCATTATTTCATTCTTTTTAATGGCTGAGTAGTATTCCACTGTATATGTGTACCACACCGAGCACTTCTTGTGTGCTAGAGATCAGGCTGAGAACTTGATACCCATGGCCTCTTTTAATCCTCACAGCCCTCCCATGTGGGAGGTACTATTATCCGCCTCTAAGCAGTCAAATCTAACTTGCCTTAGATTAAAAGAAGTAGCCAAATTGGATGTGGCATCTCGTCTCCAGGATTGCAGAAAGGATGAGGCCACGTCCCAGACTGCTGCTTTGGCCTGGCTTTGGGAGTCTACGTGGGTCCTTTTGTTCATCAGCGATGGGCGTGCTGACCTTCTTGCATTTCTCTCTGTGGACTGGACAGCAAGAACATGTGGTGATGGAAGGACTGGGACCTGTGTGAGGGGTTCCTGACCGCAGGCACCTTAGCACAGGTGTAATGGTTCTGGCAGCTCCGCTAAGCTGCTGTGATCAAGTGTCTTTTTGCACCCTGTCCTCCATAATGATTCTTGATGAATCTCCTCATGTGCCCTTACTGTGCTGGGGGAATTGCTCAGGAGTCCACAAAGATCTGGAGACATTACGCTGGTAAATACAGTTAGCAGAAGATTGAATAAGACTGAATTATTATTCTCATGTTGATGGTACCGATCAGGCTACTGTGCAGTGTAAGCTGAAGCTGTTGGGACACAGCTTCCTGGCTTGACCTTGTGCCCTTGGTCTGATTTCTTGTCTCCAAAATGTCTAACCCTCTGGGTTCTGGTTTTCATCCTTATCTCCCAGCTTTAGACTATGCCCTCTGGCAATGCCCTAGAAACCTTGCCATTTTCAAATTTTTATTATTCCCTTGAGTTATTTTGTTCTCTTTGTTCACTTTTCTGGCCATTTTGTTTTCTGCTTCATTCTTTTATAGGTTCATAGATTTCTTTGTTCCTTTCATCCCCCTTTTCTTGGTTAGTTTTTCAATTCTCTCATCTTTCAGTCTCCTTTACTCACCTCTGTTTTGTGTCTGAAGAGATGTGGTTATCAGCAAAAAATCTGAGGAATTTTAGCATTTATCTCATCCTCCCCCGCCCCACATTCAACGCAGGCCTCTTCCTACTGTATTTCTTCCCGAGTCTCTAGTCTACATTCCATTATTTTTTATAATGGCTCACAAGGCAGACTCTTATATTTTTGGATGATTCTAATGGCTGAATGTTCTTCATGATATCAAATTGAAATTGGTCTCCTTATAACTTCTGTTAGTCCTAGTTCAAGTCTCTGAAGCTGTTAGAATATGTATAATTTCTCATCCACAGGCTATTCCTTCGTATATTAAAGAGAATTATTATTTCCCCCTCCTCTTTTCCTGGTTGAAGTTTTGTTTTAATCATTTCTCATATAATATTTTCTATACATATAATTTTATCTGTTATTCTTCTGTGAACCCACTCCAGTGTTTTTATGCCATTCCTTAAATGTGGGTCTTGGGGTTTGACATGATAATCCAAACATGATCTGAAATACTTTATATTTAATACTAATTAAATTTCATCTTCTTAATTTGGTTCTTTTTTTTAAATTGAAGTTTAGTTGATTTACAACGTTGTGTTAGTTTCTGGTGTACAGCAAAGTGATTCAGTTTTATATATATACATATATATGTATATATATAATCTATCTTTTTCAGATTCTTTTCCATTAAAGGTTATTATAAGATATTGAATATAGTTCCCTGTGCTATACAGTAGGTCCTTGATGTTTATCTGTTTTATATATGGTGGTGTGTGTGTGTTATTCCCAAACTCCTAATTTATCCCTCCCTCCCTCTTTCCCCATTGGTAACCTAAGTTTGTTTTCTATGTCTGTGAGTCTATTTCTGTTTTGTAAATAAGTTCATTTGTATGATTTTTTGATTCCACATATAAGTGATATCATATAATATTTGTCTTTCTCTGTCTGGCTTACTTCACTTAATAGGATAATCTCTAGGTCCATCCATGTTGCTGCAAGTAGCATTATTTCATTCTTTTATATGGCTGAGTAATATTCCACCATATATATATATATATATACACACACACATATATATATCTCCCACATTTTCTGTATGATATGTATACCATATATATATATATACCACATCTTCTGTATCCGTTCATCTGTCGATGGACATTTAGGTTGCTTCCATGTCTTGGCTATTGTAAATAGTGCTGCTATGAACATTGGGGTGCATGTATCTTTCTGAATTAGAGTTTTCGTCTTTTCCTGATATATGCCCAGGAGTGGGATTGCTGAATCACATAATAACTCTATTTTTAGTTTTATAAGGAACCTCCATACTGTTTTCCATAGTGACTGCACCAACTTACATTCCCACCAACACCGTAGGAGGGTTCGCTTTTCTCCACATCCTCTCCAGCATTTATTATTTGTAGATTTTTTAAATGATGGCCATTCTGACTGGTGTGAGGTGATACCTCATTGTAGTTTTGATTTGCATTTCTCTAGTAATTAGCAATGTTGAGCATCTTTTCTTGTGCCTGTTGGCCATCTGTATGTCTTCTTTGGAGAGATGTCTATTTAGGTCTTCTGCCCGTTTTTTGATTGGGTCGTTAGTTTGTTTTTTTATATTGAGCTGTATGAGCTGTTTGTATATTTTGGAAATTAATCGCTTGGCGGTCACATTGTTTGCCAATATTTTCTCCCATTCCGTAGGTTGTCTTTTCATTTCACTTATGGTTTCCTTTGCTGTATTAATCTGATTCTTTATTCCACTCTTAATTGAAATTGCCTTTTAAAGCAGTCTGTCAGCCAATGGATTACTTATTTTTTCCAGCTTTTTTATCATCTGAAAATTCGATAGTCATGATTTCCATCAATATTCATTCAAGTCATTGATAAAACTGTGCATCAGGACAAAACCAGGGCAGAGTTCTGAGACTTGGGGCTAGAAAGCTATCCCTGGGGAAGACAGTTAATTAAGCAGCACTCACTGGGCGGTGCTGTTCAGTATTTGTCCACACTCAATATTCCAACTCATACAGAACATATCTTGAGGCTTCTTCTCAGTTGTCTTGCTGGAATCCAGACACACACTGTTTCTGGCCTTCCTCTCTCACAAACCATATCACAAAAGTGTTCATAACATCAATTCAGCATCATTTTCTCTTTCTAAACCTTCTCTGGAATTTCCTAGTAGTTATTCTGTAAGTGCTTACAAACTCTGAAGCAGTTTAAACTGTTTCATAGATTAACGTCAATCTCCCTGTTCTGTCATCTACAGATTATACCATTTTCTACTTCTTAAATTTTAGGATAAAATTTACTTGTATCCAGTCTTCAATCATCTTTACCACTGCAAAATTTCCCAGAATATACTGACAATAGTCGCCCACACCCACCCCACATCTTCAGATTCCTTCAGGAAGTTGGGATGTTACTCAACTGGGTTAACAGATGTGTGTGTGTGTAAAATAATTTTTTTCTTTTTTTCTTTACTAAACCATTTGTGAGATAGTTGCAGGCCTCATGCATGACATTTCACCCGAAAATATTTCAGCACATATTTCCTGAGAACGTGGAGGACATTTGTTTATATAAACACAATATAAGGATCGCTCTCAAGAAATTTAACATTGGTACAATACTGTTATCTAATATAGAATGTTTATTCCAATTTCCCCAATAGTGTCCTTTATAACTATCTTTTCTTCTCTGTTTTGGGTCCAATCAAGGCTCATACATTGCATTTAGTCATCAAATATCTTGAATCTCCTTTAATCTAGAATTGTTCCTTAACTTTTTTTGATCTTTCAGAATGTTGACATTTTTGAAGAGTCTAGACCGGTTGTTTTGCATAATACCCCTCAATTTGGATTTGTCCAGTTGTTTTCTGATTACTAGATTCAGGGTAAACATTTTTGGTGGGAATTCTACGTAGGTGATGTTGTGTCCTTCTCATTGCATTGCATCAGGAGGCTCATGATATCAATTTGTTCCATTAACTACAAGGTTAAGTTAAACTGTTTATGAGTAATATTCAGCAGATCTCTTTATGCAAAGGTACATTTTCTCCTTTGTATTAATATGTAATCCGTGAGGTGTTATTTTGAGACTGGTTGAATATCTAGCTCCCCAGTAACCTTTCTTGAGTAATGTTTTTAAACCTAAAGGAACTAAGATACCACTCATTTCTAACTGAAATTGAGCTTTTTTTATTTGTTTAAATCTCCAGTGCTGACACAGTGTAGGTATTTGAATATGTATTAAAATTATGATCAATTATAATATGGATCGGACATAGTCTGATTGTTCCCTAACTAGAATACGTGGTTTACCAGACCTGTTAGTGACCTGTTAATGACTCCTCTCCTCCCTAAAGTTCTGTTCTTTCTGAAATTAAATGAAACTCTACTAAGACTGCCACCCATATTTCTGATTTCTCCCTTCCTTAAAATTATTTATTCCATATTTCTATAACAAAGTCTTCATATTATCTATTAGACCTTTCACCTCAGCTTCTCTCCATCTTTTCTTTTCACCTTTTTATTTTCTTTTTTAAAAAAATTTTTATTTTATATTGGAGTATAGGTGATTTACAATGTTGTGTTAGTTTCAGGTGTACAGCAAAGTGATTCAGTTATACATATACATGTATCTGTTCTTTTTCAAGTTTTTTTCCCATTTAGGTTATTATAGAATATTGAACAGAGTTCCCTGTGCACACCTTTTTATTTTCAATGTTGCTTCCCCTTCCTTGAACAGGAAGAATTGTAGAAAGACAGGGTACCAAAGACCCCACTTTACATAAAGCTGTGACCTCACCACTAACAAATGGGAAATTTAATTTTATGTCACTGTCTTAGAGGAGAAAAGAAATGTTACTTTATCATCATTTTCATTTTGGTTCCTGGAAATTCTTAATATACACTTTCTGTGCAAATAAACTATGGGCTTCAACAAGTTTGCTACATGTTCTATAAGTCATAGTCACCTCCATAAGCTCCAGGGAAGTTAACAATTTTAGATGCAGGGAGTGAACCAAACTTCGTAGTTTAAACAAGTCAATCATTTTATGCATTTAACAAATTAGGGTTTTTTTTTTTTTGAAGGATTTTTTAAAAAGAGCATATTCTCCTGTTCTAAATCTAAAAATTCTTTTCCAATATGTTACTTCCAACTGTTTCACAGGCATTAGGGGAGAGGGAAGAAATGAAAAAAAATCCTCAGATTGTAAAGATTCTGTATCATGTAACCTTATGTGTAATGTTTAAATAGCTAAAATTATCCTTTTCCTCCTAGATCCACATCTCCATTAGCAAGGCTTCATGGATTGTCCATCTTGGAGAGGCACCACCTGGAGTACAGTAAGACTCTCCTGCAGGATGAGGTACGTGGGTCTCTCTCTCTCTCTCTCTAGGGCAGCTCACAAGCTCTGGATCAAAGCACTAAGCCACAGAAAATGCTTAGAAAGAGGAAGGCCTTGAGTTCTGGCGGTTGACAGTATATACCCTTATTGAAGTCAATTGATAGAAATTGCTATATTGCAAGAGTTTTTTTTTTTCTTTTTTTAAAAAATTAATTTATTTATATATGGCTGTGTTGGGTCTTCGTTTCTGTGCGAGGGCTTTCCCTAGTTGCGGCAAGTGGGCCACTCTTCATCACGGTGCGCGGGCCTCTCATTATCGCGGCCTCTCTTGTTGCGGAGCACAGGCTCCAGACGCGCAGGCTCAGTAACTGTGGCTCACGGGCCTAGTTGCTCCGCGGCATGTGGGATCTTCCCAGACCGGGGCTCGAACCCGTGTCCCCTGCATTGGCAGGCAGATTCTCAACCACTGCGCCACCAGGGAAGCCCCTGCAATAGTTTTTGAACAGCCAAGTTGGAAGTAGCTGAGATAGAGGAGAAAAGAGCCATGGAAAGTCACAGAATCTCTGTGGGTTTGTGAAGAAAGAAGAAAAAGCTTAAGGTGGATGTGAGAGGGCTCTGTGCACCCTGGGTATGTATGAATGTAAAGAGAAAAGGAGGCTACGCAGCCACTGCTTTTCTGGTTCATGTGGCATGTACTGTAAGGCACTGTCTGTATCTTTGAGAAAGTCAAGCTTTGGTAGCTGGGGGGCAGGCGTGAAATCAGGCTGTACAACAGATCGGACAACTGCCATCAGAGGCACTGAGTGAATCTCCCCAGAGTTCCAGAGGGAGGTGTCACATTCAGGAGTGGGCAGGACACAGGGGAGAAGAGGGGCGGGATCAGGAAGCTTTTCACAGGAAGTGGCTTAAGCTTTGTCTTGAATTCACTTTGATGTACGCAATATCATGTACTACTAACCTTCTGTAGAAGGCAGTCATTATTCTTTTTACTGATTTTATTTGAGGGGTATATAGGCTTGTGAGAAAGGTGGTGAATATAATCTAGTTATACTTTAAAAAAAAATATCTTGAGAAAATTCTAACCCAGAATGAATCATTATTAGATGGAGGGGAATACTGTTTTGTCTCGACAGAGAAACTGTCTAGAATCATACGAGTTCGTTAGGATAAATAAGCCCTCGGGAGAGTGGAGCTTTTTTCAGTTTCAATAATAATCTTTTTTTAGGCTCAGGGGATGGGGGTATATGGAAATACGTCCAAGTTTAGAAAGATAACACTGCATTCTTCTATATAATCAAAAGCCAAGTGGGAAAACTTGTAAGACAGGGCAACCAGCAGAAAAGTGGAAAAACAAAACAAACAAACACATGATTTAAATGTTTTTAACAGCCTGTGATTGCAGGCTGCATCCAGACAGGGGGACACAGACCATCTGTGTCAGAATGATCGATTTCACAGGGCGGAGGTGGGCAGGCTTTTAAAAACACATCCTGGGCTTCATCTAGCGCTTACCAGGCTCCCTGGGGATTGGACCCAGGAATCTGCATTTTTAATAAGAATTTTCATAATTCTCATGTGTAGCCAGGACCTGTCCCTGCAGTAGTATCATAAAAAGGATGATAATATCTGTCCTATGAGAATTAGAAGAGTAGAATTGAAAGTAGTTCAGGAAGATAAGAGTAAATTGTTATTATCCAATTCGTTATGAGTCTTTGTTTTACTGGTTGGGACAGTCTTGTGTTTTTGAGTAAGAATTTTCCATTCATCCCACTGATGACGTATACCACAGGCAGGTAGTATCAAAAATAATTTATTTTACGTTTACCTACTAACGCAAAATATATTTTAAAACCTTTACAGCCAAATGTTTAAGTGCTTAACTTTGGAAGGCTCCTAGTAGCTCATGTTTTTCCTTTCTGGGATTTGAGAGTTTATAATAGAGTTGTTTTCCATCTTAATTTTTTAAATGTTATTTACTCTGCAGTCTGAACTGGTTTTGATGGCTATATAAAGGCTTATTATTCTTTCTAAAAAGGAATATTGCATCTTAGTAATCCGTACCACCTTGGCGAGGACCTGTCTACAGTGCTATTCGACCTGCTAATTGTAGACTTTTAAGGGTTGTAAATAGAGTCGCTAGGCAATAAATGCAATCACAGAGCATTTTATGAGCAGGCAAATTGAATGCTGAAAAAAATGAAATTTTAACCATCAGATGTTCTTTTTTGAGACAATACAGTTGTCTCAGTACATTTTTTTTGAGAGACAATAGTTCTTTTATTTATTTATTGTATAAAGAAAATGTTTACACTTAAAACTAATTTTTTTACATAAGGGAAATCCTTATGATTTTATCTAGCAATTTTGTCATATTGTGGACGCTACTCATTTTGTTTTGTATATTATCAGGCTTTGAACTAAAATATCTTTATGTCCCAGTAGAGTTGGATTCCCTGCTTTGAGGACAGAACCATCTGTATTCTAAACTAGTCAGAAATCCACCCTTTAACCTAATGAATAGGTGGAAAAGTCGTTAGCCAAATTTGTCAGAATAGAAACTTTAATACTACAGTGTACTGTCGGAATGACAAAACGCATTGCTCAGCATAAATAACAACACTTTTATTATTCAAAACACTTCTTCACGAACTTTATTTATGCTTTTTCACATTGACCTTGTATTATACAAAGAAGGAATGAAGAAGAAATTAAATATCTTGTGTATGGTCACCAGCAAACCACAAACATGTTGGCAATCTTCTCTTATGGGTGTCGCATGTACCACATTGAAGACTAGAACTCATCTCCCCTGAGTGCCCTCATCAGGATGAATTGGGGGCCATTTCTATTTTGGTGTGCTATGCAGAACTTATATTTTATTGCCATTTTCATGGCACTAGGAGAACAAAAATGGCCTGTTATTGGTAGAGGGGGAGCAAAGTTAGACGCTTTCTGTGGGCACGTGAAACCAGCTGAGCAGATGGGGGCCCAGCTGGAGTGGGGCTGGGACAGGAGGCCTCCTCTCTTGTTCTGTGCACCTGTCTCTACATCACGTGTCCAGCACAATTCCCCGGAAGAACACATGGAATATTATAGACTTATCTATATTTTAAATTAATGACAATAGTTGTTGTAAAAATTACACATGCCCACTATAAAAATTCAAGCAATAGGAAACATTCCAAAGATAAATATTAAAAAGTCACTTTAAATCCTATCACTCAGAAATAGACATTTCATTAACATTTAATGAACTTCATTGTAGCCCTCTGTGAATATATAAAGGGAGAAGGATAGAAACAATTTTAGAAAAATGGGATCTTACTATCCAAGCTATTTTTTTGGTTAGA
Source organism: Eschrichtius robustus (assembly GCF_028021215.1). Classification (NCBI taxonomy): domain Eukaryota; kingdom Metazoa; phylum Chordata; class Mammalia; order Artiodactyla; family Eschrichtiidae; genus Eschrichtius; species Eschrichtius robustus. The sequence continues at coordinate 105,655,982 of NC_090830.1, forward strand.
GTTTTTATTAAGTTTATTGAAGTGTAATGTATGTACAATAAGCGGCATCCCTTTAATGTGTTTTTCATAAAAATTCTATGGATTCTATTCATACACCTGGGAACTACCACACTCAAGATACAGACCACTTCTGTCATCCCAAAGGATTCCTCGTGCCCCCAGGCAGTCGATGCCTCTCTCTCCTCCCAGCCCGAAGCAACCAGTGAAATGTTTTTAGTCACTATAGTTTAAATCTTCTAGATTTTTATATAAATGCAGTCATGCAATTATTACTCTTTTGTGCTGGATTCTTTCATACAGAATAATAATTTTGTGATTTGTTCGTGCTGAATGAATGAATCAGCAGTGATTCATTCCTTTTCATTGCTAAGTGGTAGTCCATTTATTTTCAATGAAAATTTTAATTTTACTTGAATTTAACAGAAGAAACTTTTTTTTTTAATGGAAAGAATTACAGAACTTCAGAGAACTGTGTTCTTATCACAAGAGATATTAGTTCTTAAAGAGAACCCTAAAATCAATAACCAGTGATTACGGGAAAGTGTGAAAAACTATAACAAGCATTTAGATGTTTGATTTTAGACCATACGTGTTAACTTTACATCATCCATGAACTCCCTGCTATGAAACGTGAAACAATTATTCAATACTTATACTGCTTCCAGCATCTCCACCTCTGTTTTGTAAGGTATTTATTATCATTAAAAGTATTTTTTTTTTACTGTTATCAGTAGTTATAAAATTCATTTTGCTCTATAATTTCCACAATTGTCTATTTTTTTTAAACCAGAGCATTTATTGCATGACTAATGGCTGAAATCCCTAAGATGAACTGGATCTTACCCCAGTGGCTCTCTTGGGTTAGGTGTTGTTCTCCCCAGAATCCATGCCTGAATCTTCAGTATACAATCTGTAGGTGCTTCACTTGCCCGGCCCCAGTGATGTTCTGTCCTCAGCCTAGGCACTCCAGGCACACTTCTTCTTCTGCCTGGTAGGGCAGCCACATGTGTCACAGGTGTGCTTCTGAAGGTGGGAGGCCTTAGAGCCACAGTGTGCGTCTCATTGTGATGCTTTCCAAATGACAGTGTTCCCTTTGTCATCTCTCTTCTGTGGCCAAGACCAAAGAGGCACAATTGTTTATTCCTAATTCTACTTTTAAATGGGCCTGATACTTAACCGCAGTCTTTCTACCATGGCTTGTCCATTCCTGTGTATTTTAATTTATCTTGATTAGCTCGATTTGTGTTATCTGGTAGTTTCTCCCAGAGAGTCTAAGCTAAGTACATGCCTAAGAAGATCTGTTTGTTACATTTAGTTTTGCAGAATAAAGTCAGTTTTGCAGAATATAAAGGTCTTGGGTCATACTGTCTTTTTCTCAGAAATTGTAGGACCTTGCTCCAATGTCTTTCGGCATTGAAGCATTGCCCTGAGAGGTATAAATGGCCAACCTGATTTTCTCCCTCTAATGTGACTTGATTTTTCTGCATGGATACTCATGTGATTCTTTTTTGTTCGTGTGTTTGTTTGTTTTTTTTATACTGCAAGTTCTTATTAGTCATCAATTTCATCATACACATCAGTGTATACATGTCAATCCCAATCACCCAATTCAGCACACCACCATCCCCACCCCACAGTGGCTTTCCCCCCTTGGTGTCCACACGTTTGTTCTCTACATCTGTGTCTCAACTTCTGCCCTGCAAACTGGTTCATCTGTACCATTTTTCTAGGTTCCACATACATGTGTTAATATACGATATTTGTTTTTCTCTTTCTGACTTATTTCACTCTGTATGACAGTCTTTAGATCCATCCACTTCTCAACAAATGACTCAATTTCGTTCCTTTTTATGGCTGAGTAGTATTCCATTGTATATATGTACCACAACTTCTTTATCCATTCGTCTGTCGATGGGCATTTAGGTTGCTTCCACGACCTGGCTATTGTAAATAGTGCTGCAATGAACATTGGGGTGCATGTGTCTTTTTGAATTATGGTTTTCTCTGGGTATATGCCCAGTAGTGGGATTGCTGGATCATATGGTAATTCTACTTTTAGTTCTTTAAGGAACCTCCATACTGTTCTCCATAGTGGCTGTATCAATTTACATTCCCACCAACAGTGCAAGAGGGTTCCCTTTTCTCCACACCCTCGCCAGCATTTATTGTTTGTAGATTTTCTGATGATGCCCATTCTAACTGGTGTGAGGTGATACCTCATTGTAGTTTTGATTTGCATTTCTCTAATAATTAGTGATGTTGAGCAGCTTTTCATGTGCTTCTTGGCCATCTGTATGTCTTCTTTGGAGAAATGTCTATTTAGGTCTTCTGCCCATTTTTGGATTGGGTTGTTTGTTTCTTTAATATTGAGCTGCATGAGTTGTTTATATATTTTGGAGATTAATCCTTTGTCCGTTGATTCGTTTGCAAATATTTTCTCCCATTTTGAGGGTTGTCTTTTCGTCTTGTTTGTGGTCTCCTTTGCTGTGCAAAAGCTTTGAAGTTTCATTAGGTCCCATTTGTTTATTTTTGTTTTTATTTCCATTACTCTAGGAGGTGGATCAAAAAAGATCTTGCTGTGATTTATGTCAAAGAATGTTCTTCCTATGTTTTCCTCTAAGAGTTTTATAGTGTCCGGTCTTACGTTTAGGTCTCGAATCCATTTTGAGTTTATTTTTGTGTATGGTGTTAGGGAGTGTTCTAATTTCATTCTTTTACATGTAGCTGTCCAGTTTTCCCAGCACCACTTACTGAAGAGGCTGTCTTTTCTCCATTGTATACCTTTTCATATGATTCTTAATTCTTCATATTTTAGTAACTTTGTCTGAATGTCTGGGTATTGACCATCCTGCATCTATTTTTTCCTTGTCACGGGTTACACTTATGATCCATAGAATTCTTTTTTTTTAATTTCAGGGAAGTTTTTTATTTTCATTGTATCTTTGAACATTTTTCTAATACACTGGGAATACCAGTTATGTATATATTGAGTCTTCTTGCCATTTATTTCTATTATGTTCTTTATATATATATTTAAAATATTTATTTATTTATGACTGCATCAGGTCTTAGTTTCGGCACATGGGAATCTTTCGTTGCGGCGCGTGGGCTCTTAGTTGCATCGCGTGGCCTTCTAGTTGTGGTGCACAGGCTCAGTAGTTGTGGTTTGAGGGCTCAGTAGTTGTGGTGTGCGGGCTTAGTTGCCCCACGGCATGTGGGATCTTAGTTCCCCAACCAGGGATTGAACCCACATCCCCTTCATAGGAAAGCGGATTCTTAACCACTGGACCACCAGGGAGGTGCCTGTATATTTTCATAGATTTATTCTTTTCCATTTTAATTTCCTCAAGACTGTGGACTATGTCCCTTGCTGCAGTTCAGTTGCTTATTCTACTTGAGTATAGCTTTCACGTGGATTTCATCAATTATATTGCTTTTATGTTCAATTCCATTTTTTTCATTCTACTACTAGTTCTGCTAGTTCACTTTTAATTTTACTGTTGCCTTGCAGTCTCCTCTTTAAGTTCTTGTGGTTTTGAAACTATGGATATTACTGGTGTGAGTTTTTCATGTTCCACTGGGTATTTCCTTTGATATATTTTTCATTTGCTTTTTGTGTTCCTTTCTTCCGTTGTTATCTTCTTAGTTTGGTGTGTGTGTGAGTGTGTGTGTGTGTGTGTGTGTGTGTACACTACATTTATGTACTCAGTCAACTACTGAAAGACATTTATGTGATTTCTGATTCAGGGTTGTTACGTATGGTGTTCTGTGACTCTCTAGTACATGTCTTTTTGTGAATACACATGTGCATTTCTGTTTGGTATGTACCTAGAAATAGAGTTGCTTGGCCAAAGGATGAGCATATGTTCAACTTTGGTGAATGCTGACAAGCAGTTTTCCAAAATGGTTGTACTAATATATGTTCTTACCAACGGTTCCAGTGGCTCGCCATCCTCTCCAACACCTTGTACTTTCCGTCTTTCTCATTTTAGTCACTCTGATGGGAATGCAGTGACATTGCACTGAATTTAATTTGTGTCAAATTAAATAGCATTGATTAACATATGAACTACAGTTTATGTTTATTGACCTTTTGAAATTCTCTGTTTTGGGGTTGTTCTCAACTTGATTTGTAGGAATTCTTTATTCTGGTTTATATATCTTTTGTCAGAAATCTGTATTGCAAATATTTTCTCCCTTTCTGTGAATTGCCTTTTTACTCTTAATGTTGGATTTGGATGAATAGAAGTTCTTAATTTTAATGTAGTCCATTTGATCAATTTTTTAAAGATTAGCTGTTTTTTTCTCATCTGAAAAATCTTTGACTATTCAAGGTAATGAAGATATTTTTCTCTATAACTGTTATTGTTCTACCTTTCTCATTTAGATCCACAATCTTTTTACAACTTACCTTTTTTTTAAAAAAATAAATTTATTTTTGGCTGCGTTGGGTCTTCATTGCTGTGCGCGGGCTTTCTCTAGTTGCAACCAGAAGGGGCTACTCTTTGTTGCAGTGCGCGGGCTTCTCATTGTGGTGGCTTCTTTTGTTGCGGAGCATGGGCTCTAGGCGTGCGGGCTTCAGCAGTTGTGGCTCACAGGCTCCAGAGCACAGGCTCAGTAGTTGTGATGCACGGGCTCAGCTGCTCCGCAGCATGTGGGATCTTCCTGGACCAGGGCTCGAATCCGTGTCCCCTGCATTGGCAGGCGGATTCTTAACCACTGCGCCACCAAGGAAGTCCACAACTTATCTTTATATATGGTTTGATGTAGAGATCAATATACATTTTTCTGTCCAGGTGGAAATCCAGATGACCCAGCACCATTTATTAAAAAGGCCACCCTTTTCTCACTTCACTTCAGTGAGACCTTTTGTCATAAATCAGGTAACTGATTATAAAATAAGGTGGACTGCTTCCGTACTCTCTGTTCTGTTCCGTTCCACTGATCAGTTTCTCCTTTGTCAATATCATACCATCTTAACTACTGTAGCTTTATAATAAGTCTTAATTTCTTTCAGTATAAATTCTCCAGCTTTGTTCTACTTCAAGTCTGCCTTGGCTTTTATTAAACCTTTGTATTTTCATTTGAATTTTAAAATCAGTTTGTCAATTTACATACACATATCCACAAACCTGTTGGTATTCTGGTTGGAATTGCATTGAGTCCATAGAGTTTGTGTTCTTGTGGTCTTTATGCAGAGGTTTTACGCTTGTTTTGTTTTGAAAACGACTCATTCCTTAATGGAACTTGCCATCTGCTGAAGAATCCTGTGAGGAAGGGCAGAAATGCACTGAGGACAGCCTCAGCTTCCTATTTATTGTCTCAAACACTGCCTCACCGATTCTATTTCTTTGGTCTGGGGAACACACCTTTTTAATTTGGGCTTTCCAGAAGTTGGGAAGGCTCATGTTAAGCAAAGCCCTTGAAGCTACAGGCTCTGTGTTAGGATCCGGCCATTGATGCCAAACTTCCTGCCATCCCTTCTTGTTACCCAGGGCATTCTCTTTGGCACAGACGACTAAGTAATCGGAGTCAGTGCAGATATATGTCAGCATAGCCTTCCCATCAGTTCCTCTTCTGCTGCTGCTCTGTGTTGTCAAACTGGATTTTTGAGGGACATCCTTCCTTCTTCTGTGTGCTGTCCACATCCTAAGACCTCTTGCTCCGATTAAAAGATCACTGGCTCTGCCTTTGCTTACTCAAAAAAAAACTGCATGCATGTATATATGTTTAATCCTCAACTTGTTCCAAAATGTTTTTAATGGAGTGTCCAAAAATTAATATAACATTAAAGAAAAAAAAATGAGGGCTAATGGGAATATAAAAATAAGATGAAGTATGGTGAAGGCCCAAAATGTATACGGTGAAAAGTATAAACATTTATTAGACATGGGCCACAGATTTGGTGAAGAGCTTTCTAGCAACCAATACAAAACAGAAGCAGGATCTTTTATGTGAATCTATATCCATAGCTGAAAAAGAAACCACTTAGAAGCTCTTCTTTTAAGAACCTTAGCTGTGAGAGAAGGAAAAGAGAAAATAGAATATTGAATTAAGAAAGGGTTTTTCAATTAGAGGCCTGCACAGTGTTTTTAGATGAAAGTGAAAATGAGTGAGAAGAAAAAGATAAGAGTGAAAATAAGGAATATTGTGCTATCAACAAAGGAAGCACTACTGAAAAGAGTTGAATGTACACTTTTTTCTTAATTATACTAATTTTAAAAGTGTGACATTAATCATCTTTTTTAAAAATCCAGTATTGATTTACTTTGTAAAGTGAAAGACCTTTTGACAATCTGTCTGCTTTAATATAGCTGTTTTATTATTTTGGATTAGAAAAAGGTATGACTTAAATGAAGTATAACAGTATTAAGTCATTTACTTTTATCTCTTTATATATAGCTTTTCTCTCTCACACACATATATTTAGTAAATAGCAACAGGTATCCAGGTTTAAAAATAAAAGTACCTGTATTAAAGTAATTTGTGCATAAAAAATATTGATTTACTTGGTTGATGGTTGTGTAGTCTGTACAATCTGGCATTTGGTAGACTCAAGGTCTATCCTAAGGGATTTCTTTAAATTCAGCAGCCTGCTTTGTGTGCCCCCTCTCCCCATTCTATAATGGTTTTATTTGGCTCTTTTTTTTCTAAGTTTTTGTTTTAATTTTTTAAAATTACATATATTTAATGTATACAACATGCTGTTTTGATATACATATATAGTAAAATGATTACTACAGTCAAGTTAATTAATATTAACCTTTTTGTGTGTGTGTGGTGAGAACACCTGAAATCCACTTTTAGCAAACTTTTCAGTATATACTAAGGATTAAAATGACTTCATGTGCTATTAATTTGTCTAAAAGTTTAAGGCATTTCCACACATGACCCCAACTTTTTGTCCTTAGTACAGCAGTCAAGGATGACTTTAAGTGCTACTGGATCTACAAAGTATGTGTCGGAATTACAGAATACACATTACTTTGGGAACATAATAAGGTGTATCAGTGAACAGATAAAGGCAGTGACTCAGTGATGTAAATATGCAACTGGGTCCTCAACCGGTCCAAGGACAGGCCACCAGTGTACCAAAATCAGGAGCAGGTTAAGTGGGATTAAAATGACAAATGGCCCACTCTTCCTTCTTCTTGGTCAATCCAGACCAGGTTAAAAATAACCTGTATCCAGACAATTTGGTGCAGAGATTATGCCCAAGGGGCTGCTGTGCACTGTCTCAAGTAAGACATTAATTCTGATCTAGACAAGCTTTCTTTTCGTTTATTGTAGTGTCCAACAGCCATTTCTTCCTTCTATCAATTTAAAAATATAACTGCTATTATAAACTCATTATTTTAACAAATATTACAGCTTGCTTTTCTACTACTTGTATCTGCTGTGTAAAATACCATTTTTCTTGTCATGGAAGGTGTTATAAAAAGATGACTTAAGTGGAGGTTTGTATTATGTATACAGTAACACATAATTCTAGTCTACTTCTTGCTAATATTTCAATCTCCTGGAATGACACAGCTATATTTGGTCTTGGGTTTGCAATTCTATTTTTACCCGGGGATTACCTCAAAACTTTATATATACTGATATATAATAATTAAATAATTTAAGTAAATTTTGTAGCAACTTATAGTTCTGAAATGCATTCCCAGTTATCTCATTTGCATCAACATTCCATAAATATTTATTGATCACAGACTGCGTGCTAGGCAGTTAGGGCAGCTGTTAATATCCCCATTTGATATAACAAATACAGTCGTTAAGTGAGGTGTTCAGGATTACACAACTACCAAGTGGGGAAGCTGGGAGCTGAACCTGGGCTCCTTGCTGAGAGGCAGTGTAGTGCCCTGCTGCTCTGGTTTAAATATCTGCTCTGCTGTGTACTGTTTAACCTTGAGCAATTACCTAACCTCTCTATGCTGTGGTTTGTTGTGCAATTAAGAGTGTTCATAGAGCACTTAGAACAGTGCCCAGGAAGTAGTAAGCATTAGGTGAGTGTTTACTATTATTATTTGGTGCTTGACCCAGTATTCTTTTCTACATTATGCTGCCTCTCTCTCTACATAGGTGAATAGACTGTTTCCTCCTTTCCAGTGGAATATTTCTGTATTTCATAACTGTTAACTTCATTTGGCAAAACCACTATACATTTGTCCTTTGGCCTGTATTCCTAAAATGGTGTTTTTGGAATATCATACCTTTTAAAAAACACTCCCAGATTTACACTCTCATTTTCTAGAACACTAAAAATTGAGGCTGATCCATGTATGAAGAGATAATTAGTGGGAAACTCTTTGAAGAAAGGTATAGTTAAGTCTTTGTAAAATATAATTGCAAGACATCATTTTAAGAACAACTTGGAAGAATTTACTTTTTCCTATGTGTATGTGAGTACTATTGTAATCTGCAGCTTCTGAAAGTTTTCCAGCAATTTCTGTAATCACTCTGAAATTATCTAGTAAATAATTCAACATGTCTAACAATAGGACAAATACCAGATATTCTTTATTAAGGCTCTTCAATTACTACAGAAAATTTTAAATCAATTGTTTTTGTTGAAATGGTCCTGGAAGAAAACACTTTTATTTGCTCCAAAGTCTTATACATTGATTACCTGAATATTTGCTAATGATATCTGTTTTTACAGTTTAAATTACCTTACTCAAAGTACAGTAGATGGGTAACCTAATCCAAGAGAGAAAATTGAAAGCAAAAAAAGTGAAAGACCTAGTTTTTCTTCTTTCTATAATAGGATAATCTATATGTTATTAAGCATTGTTTGGTTTGTATGTTGAATCAAAGGCAAATTAATGATGGCACTTTATTGTGAGTTTTCATCTTACAGAGTTTAAACATCTTCCAGAACCTAAATAAACGCCAGTTTGAAACAGTTATTCATTTGTTTGAAGTTGCAATAATAGCAACTGACCTGGCTTTATATTTCAAGTAAGTACAGAACTCCCTTGTACTCTGTGTGGTTCTGCCTTCCGTAAATGGTCTGTTGCCTTAAAGTTAAAAGGTATTTATTTACACACACACTTCTTTTCTTTTTGGATTATCAATAGAATACCCTTAAGATGCCTGATAATGACATCTGGAAACATATTTTAAAAAGCTAAGCCCCTAATATTAATTCGTTTATCTGAAGAAATTTGAATTAAAGAATATGCAGCAAGGTAGGTGCACTGCCAGAAGATCGACGCGACAAAACCTTACGAGGTGCCTTGTGTCCTGGTGAATTCATCGTAGTCCACAATCTGGTATTTAGAGTTGCAGGCTCAGACATCTGATCCTGCCAGAGTCTGAGAGCTGAAAAATCTTGGTGATACTGATGCACATTAACAAACTCAAAAAATGCTGAGTTATATACAGCAGAGCACTACCCTATTTATAATAATAATAATGATTACCAAGGAGGCCAGATACTCCAAGCTTCCGCACAATTTCTTGTCGGTGAATTGTAAAGTTTAAAATGCATTAGAACAAGGTGAACAAGTTATAGGATCTAAGTATTTAACAACTTGGATGGGCAGTATTAAATTGTGCCTCTCTGATCCTTCTTCATTAAAAATTTATGTTAAATAGTTCAAACATGAAGACAGATATTTAGAAATATATAATTGATATCCAAATAGCTATAGCTCAGATTCAACAAATGCTAAGATTTTGTCTTACATCTTTTTTTTTTTTTTTTAAGGAGAAAAAGTGATGCAATTGAGGCATCCCATGCCCACTCTATCATGAAAACCCTCTCCCTTCTCCTTCGCAGATACCACCATCCTGATAATTGCTGTGTATTCATCCTTCCCATTCATGTTTTTATATGGCATTAAGTGTGTTTAAAATTTTTCCATAAATGGTATCATACCGTGTATACCTTTCTGCAGCTTGTTTTCACACAACAATGTTTTGAAGATTTAGCTTGGTGGTAAATGGAAATCCAGTTCATTCTTTTTAAATGTATATTCACCTGTGTGAATATACCATAATTTAGCCATTCTTCTATTCATGGACATTTAGATTATTTCCAATTTTTCATCACTGCCTACATTGTATATCCTTGTATATATATGAGAGTTTCTGTAAAGTACATATCTAGAAATGGGATTGTTGTAGGGTTTGCATATTTTTAATTTTATACCACATTGTAAATCTACTGCACTCCTGAGTAGGTATGCCAATTTAAACTCTCACCAGCAGCATACAAGACTCCCTGTTATCCCATATCTGGATTCTTCTTGATCTGGGCTTATTTAAATCTATTTTGTTAATCTGAGTGTGAGATGATATCTTATCGTTCACACTTGTATTTTCATATCTTTTCATATATTTTGGCTTCTAATTTTTTGTTGGTTTTATGCATTACAGTGTTTCATCACAGCCTGTGGCCTTTATGTTATCTTTTTTTGTCACATGTAACTCTTAGTTTTAATGTATTCAAACTTACCGGTTTTTTTCCCTTTCTGGTTGGTGCTTTTTCTGTCTTAAACCCTTTCTATGCCAAAGTTACACAGCCATTCCCTGTTCTGCTCCCCTTGCCCCTTTGATCCACTACATGGACATTTGATGAAAACTGGGAACATGAAACCTGAAAAGCACGCATTAAAGACACTTTTTATCTCTGGTCTTATATGCTAAAATTGTTGCACAGCTGTACCTTTTTTAGGAAGAGAACCATGTTTCAAAAAATTGTTGATGCCTGTGAAAAAATGCAAACTGAAGAAGAGGCCATCAAATACGTAACCATTGATCCAACCAAAAAAGAGATTATCATGTGAGTAGTCAGAATTTTATTTCTCTTTTGGCAAAAATAACTTGTTTTATATTTCTATTTTAACACTTTTTGTTTTCTTTTAAAGGGCAATGATGATGACTGCGTGTGACCTGTCAGCTATAACCAAGCCCTGGGAGATACAAAGTCAGGCGAGTAGTTCCCCTTTTCTATCGCATACTCGGGCTCTGTCTAGGTCCCATGTGAAAGAGAACATGAAGGTATCAGGCAACCTCAGAATTTAATGACAGCTATCAGTTATATGACAATATATTTTGTAAGCAATTATCTTCATTACCCTGGTCTTGTCCTCTGAAACAATAGGTTTATAATTTACAAAGAAGAAAAAAGGAATTTAAGAAGTTAAGACAAAAGTACAATGTTCCCTGTTGGGTTTCTGTTAGTGAAGAAAAGCAAACAGCTTTCAAGAGCTCACAAATGTCAGTGAGACAATAGGTCATTTGGTCAAGCCCAGAACAAGGCAAATAGAGGGAACCTTGGAAAGAAAATGCTTTCTGAAAAGAATTCCTTTATCACTGGACTGGCTGTAAGAAGTTTATATAAAATTATTCAGGGAGTGTCTGCATTTTTAATAGAGGAGATAAAGGACGAGACAAGGATGAATCATTAGTGCCTTCATCCGTCAAGGGTGGCTTTGCACTTACAATCTCCTCTTCAGTGTGCTGTCAGTTACCAGATGGCACTATCTGCGAGGTCATATTTAAGGGCGTCTTCCAAGGAAGTTCTTCCCCAACCTTGGGGAGTGAGAGTGGGAGCCATTCATTTACCACTTGGTTTCTTACTAATCAATCAATGAAAGAAGCTTCTCTTTCTCCCTCAGTTAATGCACAGGGAAAACCCTAAGCAGAAGAGGCCAGAATTCACTGGGTTCAACTATAAATGTGGATTTTATCTGTAAAGATAGAATAATCGGAGCCATCAACCCCCAAACCAAACACTTGTGCTCCTTCTGCACTGGCTGCCTGCTCTTCCTTCTCTATTCTTTGTCTACATCATCACCCACGCCAGAACCTGGGGTCTTGCTTGAGTCCATCTCCCTCATTTCAAAACCATTCCTGTCCATCACTCTTGCTACCACCTTAGTTAATACTTTCCCTCTTTCATCAGAACTATGGTGGCAGCCTCCTAAGTGATCCTCTCTTATCATGAACTCTCCAACCTTCCTCTGAGCTGCTGCTGGGACTGCTTATAAATAGACCTCTGCTTGGCCACAGCATTGCTTAAAAGCCTTCTAAACTCCCCAATGCTGGAGGTTTTCAACCTTTTTTTAAAGAAAGAAGCAAAGTCTATTTTTCTCACACAAAAAGTTGTACAAAGATCACTTTATAAAAGAGAAAAAAGCAAAGTTACTTCAGCTTAAATTTCTCTTGGCATCCACTTTTGTGCCACTCGTGCACTTCGGAGGGACCCTATGGCTCAAAGAATAAGAACTACTGGCCCAGAGAATCAGGTTAAACTTCCCAGCAAAGCTTACATGGCCTGTCATTACCTGTCCTTAACTCCTGCTCCCCAGTTTCTTTCTTTTCACTCTTTCCCATGTCACCGCCTCACACTCTAAGCTCCTACTCACATAACAGCTGGATGTTGGGGACTTCCCTGGTGGCGCAGTGCTTGAGAATCCACCTGCCAATGCAGGGGACATGGGTTCGAGCCCCGGTCGGGGAAGATCCCACATGCTGCGGAGCAACAAAGCCCGTGCACCACAACTACTGAGCCTGTGAGCCAAAACCACTGAAGCCCACGCACCTAGAGCCTGTGCTCCGCAGCAGGAGAGGCCACCGCAATGAGAAGCCCGCACGTTGCAACGAAGAGTAGCCCCCACTCGCCGCAACTAGAGAAAGCCCGCACGCAGCAACGAAGACCCAACACAGCCAAAAATTAAAAAAAAAAAAAAAAAGCTGGATGTTTAATTTTATCTGTACATAGTCTTCCCCCTCTTCTTTATTGGCAAACTACTAGTCATCCTTGATGATACAGCATAAATGCAACCTCCCTTATCTTTCTCCCTTCTCCTTGATCCACAGCAGTTCATACTGTTACTATTATAGCACTTACCACATTGTTTACATGACTGTCTTCATTAGACTGTGAGCATCTTAAAGATAAAGGTCACATGTTACTCCTCTTGGTAAGCCTGGCTCATGCCAATGTAAGGCAGCTAGCAGGTTTTCAATAAACTTGACAATACTGGTTTTTAAAAAACTATAATTGGACCCTCAAATATCCTCACACCATAATCAGATGAAGCTGTGTTCTAAACTGCATGTATGTGCACAAACACACATGCAGATACATGCTAGATGCTAAGAGATAAGCAGGACAAGAGGAGGATCTGGGAAGCTTTAGAGCATGAAGCAGAATGTAATGGAATTACAATCTCCCATCTCCCCCTTTTATTGTTGAGAGGTGGTGGCAATAGCAAATAGGAGATAGGCACTCCTAGAATGAGTCTACCACGCTGAAGTAGGAAGAGAAATACCCTTTTCCCATTTCAATATAATCTGTAAATGACATCCTTTTAAAACCAAAGAGCACATGATATAACAACACCTCAAGCATTAATTATAAATTCTATCCTTAAATGTCACAATAAAATGCAAACAAGTCACTTTCATGAATCATGTCCCTCTTTGCAGGTAGCACGTCAGGTTGCAAATGAATTTTGGGAACAAGGAGATCTGGAGAGAATAGTGAGTGCTGCAGCAACAACCAATTGTAAAGACCTTGACATAAAAATGCACTACTTATTAAAAATTATCAATACAAATCAGTCTATCTTGTTCACTGAATCTCAGAAAAAGATCTTTAAAGAATTTATTTCTCTTTCTAGCCTATGATGGACAGAAACAAAAAAGATGAACTACCTAAACTTCAAGTTGGATTTATTGACTTTGTACTTTTGTATATAAGGTAAGTAAACAAACTGATTATCTGAGTGAAATATATCATCTTCTGGATGAGAATTTTTCTTTCAAACTGTAACCAAAATCAAAGTCACCCTCAAGGAAAGTCATTAGGGGTGTCCTTGTTTCTCCAAGGTAGTCTGAGGTATTACCTTAATCTCTCATTCAGGGGTGGAATGAAAGGTGAGAGAACTCAGATGTAAGCAAATGGAACAGACTTACTTAGGCAGGCAGGAAGGAAAACAGCTACCTTTCCCACTTCTGAGGCACTGAGCTAATCTCATCCTAGCAGCTCTGAGCGCTGTAATAATTCCTTAGGGCTCCTTCTCTGCATATGAAAAGTACTAAAAATGAACTATATGATCTAAGTAGTTTCTGACCTAAAATTCTATCTAGGAGTTCTCACGGTTTCACAGAGAAATCATACCTATGCTGAATGGCCTTCAAAACAACAGAGTGGAATGGAAATCCCTAGCTGATGAGTATGATGCAAAGATGAAGGTAACTGAAGAGAAGAAAAAGCAGGAAGAAGGAAATACGACTGAAAAAGGTAAGATGGAATCTGTTTTGACTTCTTGTAAAGTAGCTGAAAGTCAAGCAGAGCTTAATCTCATGACAAAAGCATAAAAAGTAAATGCAAACAGGAAATTTGCTTTACTGCACACAGACTGGTAATTACAAGAAGCGGATTAGTGGTTTTCAGGGATTTTTATCCCCCTCAAACAAGATCTTACTTTGTAATTCCAGATGGAATTGATTGGTCCAGTTGAAGTAGAGGTTAGGGTTAGGTTTCTTCATCCACTCTAGAATATGGCTCCTGAGGTACCTCTGCAGAATACTGAGTTTTTAGAAATAATATGAAAACCATAGAATCAGTGGGATCAATCAGGATTAGGTGAGAAAATAATTTTAGTCCTAACATTATGCATTAGCTGTGAGACTTTGGGCATCTTGCTTAACCTGTCTGAGCCTAATGTTCCTCTCCAGATAATGAGAAGGTTTTACAGATCTCCAGCCTCACTTCCAGACCTAAGGAAGCCCTAGATGTAAAGCTGGTCAGCTGAGTGGGGTGACTTGACCGGTACCCCAAGACTTTGCCTATGCCTCAGATGTCTCTACTTAGTGCTGTTTATCCTGATGAAATTTCTACTCCTAAAGTCACTCAGTTAGGTTGAAGATAATCTTCAGAAAGCCTCTGTTAAGATGCTTATGATCACCTATTAGTTCATCAGATGCCTCAAACGTCATCTGGAAAGTGGAATACTAATATCATGATTTTATATTTTGTCTCAAGAGCTCAACACTCAAAAGGTTTTGTAAGAAATTCTTATTGTTTAACAAAGAAATCATCTCTATCTGGAAAGGCCTCATAAAAAAAAGAAGATGCAACATTCTTTTTAGATGGTTCTTATATTTAGTGGTATTTTAAAGAATTCATAGAGGGAGAAAGCATTTTGCTTAAAGGGTTAAGGATATCCTTCAACAGAATAAAAACAGGAGTTACTGACTCTGGGATATACATCCATTTACATATTTATTGGGTGTGTAGTCTGTATGAGGCCCTGTGTTAGGCAGGCCCTGGGGAAAGATGGGGTCCTTATCTCATAGAGCTTACCACCTGGTGGGGGAGCTAGACAAACCAACAAATGAACAATTGATTATCTAACTAACTATAACTATCAGAGGAAGCATGAGGTATGTACCTGGGGCATCCGGGAAGACTTTCCTAAAGGATGCTTATGCTAACTGGGAAGGCTTTCCTAAAGGATGCTTATGCTAAACGTAAGACTACGTAGGCTTTGCCTAAGCAGAGAAAGGAGGAGGAGTTGAAGAGGAAAGAACAGAATGTGCACAAAGGCCTTGAAGTGGAAATAAGCTTGGTGCAATTAAAGAACTTAAAAACTGGTGTAGCTGGAGTCTAGAGAGCTACAAAGGAGGGCAAAGTGCCAGATGAAGCTGGGAATGCAGGAAGCTCTGCCAGACAGTGTGTTGCCTTGAAGGCCTTGCTAAGGATTTGTCCTCCAGAGAGCACTGGGAAATCCTTAAAGGGATTTAAACAGGAAAGTGATAACATCTGATTTGCACTTCAAAAAGATAACAAGCAAGTGAACAGAAAAGGTATTTCTTAGTACAATTAATCTTTACCTCAATTTTATGATGAACAGGTTATCAAGCCCTTTAAGTGGCTCCTAACTTTTTTTTTTTTAGTATTCAGTATATTGGATATGGATCTTCTATCCTTATTTACATAAAAAATTACTTCCAAATTTTTTTCCTACTACACTGAGAAGTCTCTGTAAACTAAGAATATATTATTTTATCTCCAGGCAACAAGCTTTGTGCCTGGCACAAAGCAACAACTCAGATTCCCGGATCGCATAGTTCAGTGGTTCTTTTGTGAAACTGAGATGTTAATTGGCTAATCATTTATTAGATTTTATTTTCTAAATGGACTAATTCTGAATATGAATTCAAGTTTTTAAATGGTCAAACCCTTAGTACTTGCTGTAGGTTAAAACTATGAAGTAGGCTATAAAGTTACACTAATATTAGGAAAAAAACACTGTATATCCACTGACTCCCAATAATACTGCTTTTCTCCTTTTTACTAGCTGCAGAAGATTCAGGAGGTGGTGGTGATGACAAAAAGTCCAAAACATGTCTAATGCTGTAATACAGTCCAACTGGTCTAAATTTCAAATATTGTTTCTACATTTGAAGACAACAAGAAAACATTCAAAAGAACATCAGCAAATTTCATTCATCAAACCATCAAGTAACAGAGTAAGAGAATCTTCAGAAAAGCTACCCTGTGACTAGCATGAGAAAATATACTGCTAGCCTAAAAGCCCTGAGGGTAAAGTTAAGTTCAACGAAAGTGCAAAATAAGACAAAAATAAGTGCATTTTTGGTGCCAATTTGTTTTAAATTAAAAATAATATAATCCTGAAATTCGTCACCAATTCTTTTCTTTAAAGGTTCTTATTAACTGTATTCATTTACTAGGGCTACTTACAGCAAAATGCCCCAGACTGGGTGGCTTAAACAAACAACAGAAATTTATTTTCTCACAATTCTGGAGACTTGAAGTCCAAGATTAAGGTGTTGGCAGGGTTGGTTTCTTGTGATGCCTCTCTCCTTGGTTTGCCAATAGCCATCTTCTCCCTGTGTCTTCACCTGGTCTTCAGTCTTCCCTCTTGTGGGTCTGTGTCCTCATTCTTCTTATAAGGACACCACTCATATTGGATTAGGACCCACTCATATGACCTCATTTTACCTTAACTACCTCTTTAAATGCCCTATCTACAAATACAGCCGCATTCTAAGGTACAGTGGTCAAGATTTCAACATAGGAATTTCAGATGGGACACAATTCAACCCATAACATTAATAATAATCATGATTCACACCTCACATCCCTTCCTGATCCAAAAGTCTCTCATCAACATGTCTTAATGTAAGAGTAAATAGAGTATAGAATGTGTAACGTATGTAAATACTATATAAGAAACAAAGAAAAAGGATGTTAAATGTTATTCCATCTGAAATGCTTCTTTCCTCCACTTTTTACCCTTGATAATAGTGAAGACCACACCACTTTTAGCAGCTTAAAAGTACATCGTCATCCTACACCCATCCTTTCCCCCAAGTCTGAAATCAATTATTTTATGTGTAACTAAGAATACATTCTTACATTCAGAACTATTCTCACTGAAAGAATTATCAATTTGTAAGACATTACCTGGATAATCCTAATGCAAGTTAAATCAGCTAATAAATATTATGCATTATTAAGAAGCATGTGATTTGATTATGCAAAAACATTACTATCAAAAACAGTTCAGAAGGACTTTTAACAGAGATTACTTTTAAAAATGATTACTAGGACTGTCTACCAGGAATTCTAAATATTGACCTGTCAAGAGAAACTAATCAACTACTTCTACTACATGGTACATATCCGTACATCAGAGAAGATTTCTTTCTTACCTGTAATGACCAAATTATAAAACAGACCAAATATTAATTATACCACAGATTTTCTTGTAAAACGTATCTAAATTATAATGAATTGGTCTCTGAACCTCAAATGTTTTGTTATAGAGAAGACAGTGTTCAGTTTTAAGCAGTTGAGAAATAAATCACCATTTGTTACATTTTTACAAGTAAGTCAGGTACTGTAGAATTATGAGATTCTTCCTCTCACATTAGAATATAAGGTTCACGAGAGGAAAGATTTTTTTGCCTCTTTTTGTCTGTTTTGTTCACATCTCTATGCTCACACTTAGAGTAGTGCCTGGCACAAGGTAGGCACTCAGTAAACATGAATGAATATTTTGAATAAATATTGTAACAAACATATAAATGAAGAGTGCCTGGAAGTTAATAAAATATTTTTAGGGAGAAAAAAACTCAATATATACACCCAAATGATTGTTGTCTATATGTTATCACCTTTGGTGATATATGTACATCTTATTTTCATTGCTTAAAATAATTTTGAAACCACACTTCTAGGATTATTTTAGAAACTGTATAAGAAACCCTCTTCCTTTAAGCCTTATATAATTTTAGACCCCAAAATATCAGTCAGCTCAAACAACTTCCTCTCCTCATTCACTAGAAAATGAACTGAGGGGCAGAGATGAGGAGGTCTGCAAAAATAGGAACTTTGCTTAAGAGCAAGTATAAGAAAGCATAACTTCATATCCCAAACCAATGGTCTGCTGAACACCACTGACTACACTACGGCCAAGATTAAGATAGGTCTGCTGGAGAATTAATCTTTAAACTCTAGATAACAGATAATCAACAAGGACCTACTATATAGTACAGGGAAATCTACTCAATATTCTGTAATAACCTATGTGGGGAAAGAATCTGAAGAAGAATGGATATATGTATATGTATAACTGAATCACTTAGCTGTACACCTGAAACTAACACAGTGCTGTAAGTCAACTATACTCTAATATAAAATAAAAATTAAATTTAAAAAAATCTTTAAACGCATCATCTTGAGGCCTTTCCAAAGACTCCTTTAAAATATGACTCCCATTATCTGCCATTGTGTATGAATGGATTAAACACTGATTACATATAATGATCTAAATTTATAAATGAACTTGATGTCCATAAACCATACTTGCAATACCAAATATATGGATCTATTTTAAAAGGGTCTTTAAATATTCTTCCTAGTCACTGTTTAGTTTTGCAGGAATTTTATTTTCTGATGACCAATAAACTGTATTTTTATCATAAAATGTTTTAGCTTCATATATTCTATTACTAATATAAGTTTTGCCGCTGGACATTTCAACACTTTCCTCAGAAATCAAGATTCTTTTTCACTAAAAGTTGTGAGCTGAGAACGACAAAACAAAATTGTTTACTTATCTGTTGGTTAATAAACCAATACTGATTTACTGTTTTCTGATGGTTTAGAAATGACTGCATAATTATTTCCTAGATACTTCTTTTGTAGCAGTGTCTCACACATAACAGAAGCATGATATTTAATGAATAACAACTGTTTAATTAAAAGATAATCTGATACTATTTAAAAATAAGATACTATAATTGCCTATTTTACAGTTTAATGCCAATCATTCCATGTTTAAATGTCATTTAAAATAGCATATCTTCAACAAAATAATTGGAATGGTACAATCATTTTTTACAGGTCCTCTCTTACTCACCAAATCATGCATCTTCTCCTCTATTAACCTCTTGGCTGTTTATAAAAATGGGTCTGACCTTTTGAAAAAAAAAATCAATATATCCTTTTGAAAATTTGATGAAAACTATGGACCCTTTCCCCAAAAAACACACATAATTACAGAAGTTTACACATAGATTCTAGGAGTGTTTAGATTTCCTGAAGCACATCCACTGACTCTTGTGGGTATGAACCCCAAATTAAGAAGTTACATTTTGGACTTCCCTGGTGGCACAGTGGTTAAGAATCCCCCTGCCAATGCAGGGGACATGGGTTCAATCCCTGCTCCAGGAAGATCCCACGTGCCGTGGAGCAACTAAGCCCGTGCTCCACAACTACTGAGGCTGCTCTCTACAGCCTGTGAGCCACAACTACTGAGCCCAAGTGCCACAACTACTAAAGCCCGTGCGCCTAGAGCCCGTGCTCCACAACGAGAAGCCACCGCAGTGAGAAGCCCGCGCGCTGCAACGAAGAGTAGCCCCTGCTCGCCGCAACTAGAGAAAGCCCACGTGCAGCAACAAAGACCCAATGCAGCCAAAAATAAATAAATTTATAAAAAAAAGTTACATTTTATAAAATATCTCTGCATATAAGTATATCCATATCTGTATGACTGTATCTGAGACAAGCTCTATGCACACAGTATTGTTCAGTTAAATTATGTTACTGTATAATCTCTGCTGAAGAGTCAAGTTTCATGAACACATCTGCTGTTTTAGACTACTGGAATCTCATTTGGCCCCCTGTGGTATTAATTTACTTTATAAAAAATTACCTATACACTGGGGAATCAAATTTGATTGTAACAAACTCCGTTAAGTGGTAGAGGTGAGATGGAAGCAAGAGAAATGTAAGGAAAAAAAGAAAAGGCAGCTAATGACAAAATAGGTACTCAAAAGAGGGGTACGCGAAGACATACTTAATCTACTTTGTAATTTCGTGAGATCCCAATAATCCTAAAAATTTAAGCTGAGGCAAGGGAACTTAAATGTGAATCAGTGGGGAAAAAAAAAACCTACAAAAATATAGGCACAATGGATCTCTGTACTAGAGGATGTACTAGGTCCATACTCTAGGAGCTACAGATGGAACAGAGTTGTAGATAAACAACTGAAAAGATAAATAGGGAAAAGTGCCTCCAATAAAACTGAAAAACTTCCAAAGCATCTGACATCCTGAGAGTAGCTGTATTTTTATTTCCAAAGACAAACCACTCAAGTTGCAACTTGTAGACAAAATTTTGTGAAGAGGTTCAAAGTATATTTTCACATTAAGGAATGTAGGCATCCCTCTTCCATCTCACAGAAATAAACCTTGAAAATATTCATCAAATTCTTCTTCCCTATTTAAAAGAAAAAGTATACATATTGATTAAAATCAACAATTAGAGAAAAAAATTACTAGGTGACACATTATATGAGATTAATAAAAATAAAATATTTTAATCCAACATATTTGCTGATTCATTTATATAGCAATATATTTCATGATTCAGGTATCAAATAATTCTTGGCTTCTAAAATAATCATAACTATACCAAGACTGATTAAATTGAAAATGTATATGTTGGCACGTCTCCCTGAACGTATTTATTACCTAAGATTTTACTTTGAAGTACTTTGTGAAATGTCATTGCTTCTCTTTACTTTTTGGTTGACTTTATAACTTACTCTGTTCATTCTCATTTCAAATTATAGCCTGATCAAAAAATGAATGAAAAAAACAATTTTAAGGAAAAATACAAGTCTTACTCCTAGGAATAGGGAAAATCTGCTTAGGCTGCAGATTTTATTACTCTGAGAAGAGTAAATGTGTATCTGTAGTAGTGAAGATTATGTCTAAAACAAAGAACAGAACTCTGAAAGGAGATATTAAACTATAATGTGTTAAACTCTTATGAAAATTGTAAAGTACTAAATAAATACTAGTGCTAGGAGCCAGAGAAGTACAATGGAAATAGCACAGGTTTTCAAGTCAGACAGTGTTTTTTAAGTCCTAGCTCTGTCACTTATTTGCTGAGCAAGCAAGTTATTTAACTTCTCTGGGCTCAGTTTCCTTATCTATAAAATAAAGAACATCACATTTCCTCATAGAGCTGTTCTGAAGATTAAATGTATGTACAATTGCTTTTCTCCCTTCTGGGAACAGAGAATCAAGCTGGACAAATTCTGTGTACCAGTCTCTTCAGAAAATGTTCTTTTAGATCAGAGATTCACAATGGGACTCCATCATTTGATTTTAAATAATTGTGAATGCATACAGCCACCACAACCATGTCCAAATTTTAAAAAAATTAATTCCAGAATCAGATAAAGTTGATTTAAAATTACCTACAATTTGGTATTCTCCTGGCTACTGTCCCTTTTCCGAAGCATGACAGCAAAATGCAGTGGAATTTTTTAAATTATAGTAAGAACTTAAATATATGAAATTAGCTGAATTTCTGTGTGAACTTAGATGTCAGTACCTGATGTCAAGTTTTTATAAGGTCACAAAGAGCTTTGGATTATGAAATCCCTCTTAGACTTTATTCATGTATCTTTACTGCCAAAAAGGTGAGTTGACTCCAAGACCTATTCTGTCATTTTCAGCTCTTCAAGGGAAAGTTATATGGTCAAAAGTTCAGCTGATAGTTTTACTAGGATAGCGATACCTTTTTTATAATCTGATCTATAATGACGATTCATTTGGGAATTCTTTATTTGGCTGAAAAAAATAAAGGTTAAGGTCATAGAAAAAAACTAATCTTTTTTTTTTTTTTAAAAAAAACCTCTTTCCAACATACCTGAATTCTATTACACTGAGAACATATTATATAATTAGCAATATGTTTTATAATCAGCTTAAATTAGCGAATTATGATTGATTCAACAGGTCTCTTATTATGAACCAATATGCCTAGAGTAACAAAATGGGACTAAAATTTATTGAGCACTTACTATATTGGTAGGTATTGTGCCAGACCAGGTGCTTTACATTCTTTATTCTATTAAATCTTCACAATAAACTCTTTGTAGTAGGTATTATTTTATCCCCTTTCAACAGATAAAGCTCAAGTGGTGAACATCCCAGTATATGAGAAGAACTGATAATATTCCAGCCTATATGCAGACAGCTCTTCCAACCAATAGCAGAGAACAATGCATGTGTTGACTTGTGTATCTCTCGGGGCTAAGGTGGCTGTTGGCAAGAAAACTTATACACCTGTATATATCTGCAAGGGGCTCCCCTGTATAGGTTTATGATAATCAGAATATCATGGATAGGCTGCTCTGGAAGCTAGTAAACAGCATCTCTCTGAAACAATGTGAGCTGAGGAAAGATTTACTCACCAAGAGGGAGCTGGACAAGTTGGCTGTTTATGGCCATAAACAATGGCTGGGAAAAAACTCTGACCTTAGCAGGCCAGGTGGTCCTTGGCTTTAAAAAGACATTCATGATGCTAAGTTTTTCATTAACTGTTATCAAAAATGGCTGTGGTCATAGCTTCCTAGACTGATGGAGAAGGTATGCATTATCATTGTCTATTAATACTATTATCAGGACTTACTGTGATTTTTCATCTGTCTCTGGTAGTGGGCCCTTCCAAAGTTCAGATTCTGAAGTACTTCCTTCCTCATCAGCGCTTCCTGTTCATTTAAAAGAGATTTTTTAAAATGTGCACATTACATTTAAAACACATTTTGAACTACCCACCAATGCAATTAAATAAATTCCAGATGTACCTGTGGTTTAGCTTCAACTTTTATGGCTCTCTGAAAATTTAATGCACTTTTCCAGACCAATAAATTCTTTTGAAAGATAATAAGCTGAGATATACCAAAGAGCCTCAGCAAATAGACCAAGGATTTAGAGTCTCATGGGAAACTTCTATAAGTTATACTGAGTTAAAGTAACAATTCCAATATTAACTCTATATTATAAAGGAATTATCTCTTGCAATACAGTTGTCTTTAATTTAGTTTCTTATTTTTATTGATCATACAAAAGACATGCAGGTTAAGATTTTTGTAGAGAGTATTTACATTAGGATCAAGACCTTAAGAACTGAACTAGTATATAGGACTAGCTAGTTAAATTATGAAAAAAAATTTGTCAGACTTAAAAAAAAATTAATGCTGATTACATTAACTAGAGGAAGTCCATTTCAATGAAGAAACAGATGTTCTCATACATTGTTAGGAGTAAATACCATTTTCTTGAGGAAAATCTGGCAATATAGATCACTTTAAAATATAGATACCCTTTGACCAGCAATGCTGCTTTTAGGAACTTAATTATTTACTTAGAATAAACGAGCACCTCAGATGTATGTACAAAGATGTCCATTGTATAACAACAACAGCGAAAGAAAACAAGTTAAATCCCCACCAATTAGGGATTAAGGCTTGGTTAAATAAATACTATACAGCTATTAAAAAAAAACCATAGCACATCTGAATTACCATAGAAAAATGTGTATGCTATATCAAAATTTTTAAAAGTTACAGAAAGCAGGCACAGTATAATACAATCTGTATTAAAACATTGTATCTACATATAGATATATATATTATTATTTATGAGTGTGTGTGTGTATATAAATAAATACACACACACACACACACATATATATATAAATAATTTGTAAGGACCAACCAAACTTAACAGTGATTATATTACTTGTGGGCCTGGGATAGTTTTACTCTTTAAGCATTTCCAAATTTTTTTATATTTTAAACAATAATCATGTATTACCTTTAAAGATCAGTAAAAACAATGTATTTTATTTTTAAAACATAACAAAATAGACATGTTTCAAATGAATCGCCCTATATTAGTCAACTAAAAATTATCAAATACTGAAACATGTATTATGAGACAACAAAATTATATGCCACAAAGTAATTATGTTAGCAAATAATTCCTCTCCAATAATGACCATTAGTCTGGAAAAGAAGTGACACAAATTTGGCCTGTCAATAAGAATGTACCTTAGTTAAACACAACACAAAAATAAAACAGTACTGATTTGCCATGGTGGTTCTAGCCTTTTTTCCTGTTGGACTTTGATCCTTGAATCAACATGTATGTCTGAACTTTGATCCTAATTGAATCTATTCTAGCACAAATTCTAACAAAAACAGCAAAAAAAAAAAAAAAAAAAAAAAAAAAAGGGAGTGGGGGTTTTGCTTCTAACGATCGACACACGAAGATGATAAAATTATAAAGCTCTGGGAATAAGATTCCCACTCAACCACAGCCAGCACTGGAACGCCAGTGTCCCAAACTGAATATGTGAAAAGAAAAAAGTCTTCTGCTTGGGACTTCCCTGGTGGCGCAGTGGTTAAGAATTCGCCTGCAATGCAGGGGACACGGGTTCGAGCCCTGGTCCAGGAAGATCCCACATGCCGCGGAGCAACTAAGCCCGTGTGCCACAACCACTGAGCCGGCGCTCTAGAGCCCGTGAGCCACAACTACTGAGCCCGCATGCTGCAACTACTGAAGCCTGTGCACCTAGAGCCCATGCTCTGCAACAAGAGGAGCCATCTCAATGAGAAGCCTGCGCACCACAACAAAGAGTAGACCCCTGCTCGCCACAACTAGAGAAAGCCCATGCGCAGCAACGAAGACCCAAGACCCAACGCAGCCAAAAAACAAAAACAAAACAAACAAACAAAACAGTCTTCTGCTCTTATTTTTATGAAAATTCACTAACTGAGATAAAGAAAGCACAGAAAAACTAATTAGGCCTAGTAAAGTTATCACCATGGTGTTATCCCGTTAATGATGTCAGAGAACAAACCTACAAGGCCTTTGAAAGTGGGCAGCTAATTTCAAAAGGCCTTACAACCACCTGTTTTCTTGTTCCCTCTCAAGAGTACTGCCCACATGCCAGCTTTCCTACACCAGTTTTCTGATAGCAGACGATCCAGTTTTACTAAAAAATACAATCAGTTTAGAATAACATTATAAAATAACTCTCTTTGAAAGAGGACATCCTGAAAAAGTGATCAAATATCCTTAGAGAATCAAATCTACAAGATTGGATTATATGACCTTTAAGGTCCCTTACAACCCTATGAATCTATTAATATTTAACTACGAATCTAAAACACCTAGTTCCATGAGGTTGACAGTAACTACAAATCACTTTTTTGATAACTGTTACAACCTGCCAGAGGTGGGAAGGGTGCTGCTAAGGAAATAACATTTAGAAGAACGGGCAACACAAAACGATGCTTGCATTTCTATCAGTATCAAATCTACACAGTAATTATTGACAAGTGGGGATCAGAATCTAAGTCACTGACTCTGTACTGGAAGGGGAGCTTGGAGGTCCAGCCCTTATCCAGTGAATGAACACCTTACTGTAATACTTCCAATAACAAGTGGCTGTCCAATCTAAACACCTCACTACCTCCTGAAGCAGCCCATTTCTCCATTCCTTTCTTCAGATAGTTCTAATTGACAAATTTTTCCTTAAATTAAGGCAAAAATCTGTCCTTGGGCTATTTTTATCCATAGACTCTAGTTCTGCCAACCAGCCACCAAAAATAAGTCTCCTACATAGTAGCAGTCTTGAAAATATCTACAGTTTCCATGTCTACCTCCTTACCCCTTCCCTCTTCACTTTTTCCTAAGCTAAACATCTACGGTTCCTTCAACCTTCTTCCTATAACAACATTTCAAGTTCTGACAACACTTTGGTTGTTCTATTCTTGACCTGCTTTAAGATTTCAATGTTGCTTTTAGAATGTAATGCAAACTGCATATAATTTTCCCTATATGCTCTGAATAATGCAAGTAGGTCTATCATCTTGGTTTTTCTGGATATTACATACCTAAATAACTTGGCCTACTGAAGAAGTGGCAAGTCTCCAATTATGAAAACAATGGACAGGTCAGACTTTTACAGACTTAACTTTTGATCTGACCCATTGTGAAGAACAAACACAAAATCTAATGTCCAGTATTTTCCTTTTCTCTGATATAATAGCTACAGGTTATCAAAGACTACTTCATATAAGACACATGCTTTACATGTTTATTATTTCACTTGACTCTGATAATAATCCAATGAAGTCAAGTCTCTTTATACCCATTTTACAGATAGAACTGAGACACAGATCAAATCATTTAATGTGGATTTGTGTAATATATCTGCCCAAACTGAGGTATAAAGAGTGGACTAACGTTTGATTCACTGATGAACAGTTATTGATGATATAAGTAAAAGAGCAGACTCTGGAGTTATAAACCTGTGTTTAATCATAGCTCTGCCATTAACCAACTATTTGACCTTATGCAATTTATGTAAATTCTCTGGGTCTTGGTTCTCTTATCTGCAAAATGGGTTATTATATGCCCATTACTATGATTAAATGAGGTACACAACTAAACCACTTGCGATTATGGCTGACAATCAACAAAAGCAAGTTAAAATTCTTTTTCCCCATAGAAATTGGGTTTTTCTTTATGGATCTGGTGTAAATAATCCATATGTTAAATGAGGGTAAAAGGGTAACTGAATATTATCCAAATGGAAATGAAATATATAATAGAAACAGCAGAATTTGAGTTGTAAAATTGCCAAGACTACCTAAGACAGGTCACTGACCACCTGAGAAGATATCTGGGTTTGGCAAACTATAAAAAGGTACATGTCCCCTGCTTGAAATGGTTCTACTTCAAGAACCAAGCTAAGCTAGAGATTCTTCAGGTTGGCTACAGTATTCTCCTCTCCCTACCACTAGAAGTTTGACCTAGCTGAGGAGGGTGAAGAGACATAAGATTATTTCTGGGAAATGAGGGAGGTTTGAGAGGGCTGGGGGAAGGACAGTGGGAGGGAGAAGGAAGGAAGAGGAAACAAAAGAATGAATATAAACAAGTCAGTCAAGACCTTTCCCCAAAAGATTTTTTAATAAAAATTGGAATTGGAGAAGGGCAATGTTATTTTTTTACATTAAATAGGCCTTCACACCTCTCACTGCAACAGATAGTTGGAAATTGGCAAAAACTATAAAATTTCGCATTTTAACCTGTGTATGCTTTCTAAAAATATATATACTTGCTACCCCATCCTCAGATAGCTTAAATCTATCGTCTCATGCCTGGCTATGTTCTATAAGCTGTCAGGAAACTTAATCTAATTTAGAAGAAGGAACTACTGATAGATTAGGATTCACATGGGGAGAAAGGAAGTGTCAGTGCTTTAAGGACACTTCAAATGTGTTGAAAACAAAATGGTATGAGTAAAATAATTCATAAGGAATATGTTGTATTCCTAAACTAGAAGAATAGCTCCACTGATATCTCCCTCTTCATTAAAATTTTAAACAGTAAATATCTTTAAAATTCTATTTCTCTAAAATTTCTGATTACTGAACACTTAAAAATTCTCCTTAAGAATTATATACTAGGGGCTTCCCTGGTGGCGCAGTGGTTGAGAATCTGCCTGCCAATGCAGGGGAAAACGGGTTCGAGCCCTGGTCTGGGAGGATCCCACATGCCGCGGAGCAACTAGGGCCGTGAGCCACAACTACTGAGCCTGCGTGACTGGAGCCTGTGCTCCGCAACAAGAGAGGCCGCGATAGTGAGAGGCCCGCGCACTGCGATGAAGAGTGGCCCCCGCTTGCCACAACTAGAGAAAGCCCTCGCACAGAAACGAAGACCCAACACAGCCAAAAATAAATAAATTAATTAATAAAATTTAAAAAAAGAAAAAGAAACTTAAAAAAAAAGAATTATATACTAAAATGCTAATAAAGTTTAAATTGAATGGTGATTTGGA
This sequence comes from Eschrichtius robustus, assembly GCF_028021215.1. Taxonomy (NCBI): domain Eukaryota; kingdom Metazoa; phylum Chordata; class Mammalia; order Artiodactyla; family Eschrichtiidae; genus Eschrichtius; species Eschrichtius robustus. The sequence goes on from NC_090830.1 coordinate 105,684,187, forward strand.
GCAATTACTAAATATTTTCCTGAGTTTGCCACATAAATATATATTACTTTAAAATCAGAAAAAAATTAATTCTTAAGTTTATAAATTTACAAGTAAGGCTAGAAGTCTCAAATCTCTAAATTTCTATAAATAAGTCCAGATATTATAACATAAATTAGATATGTTATTGAACTACACTTTGTTAGACCCTATTTATTGCAAGTTCTTTAAGAAATTCTACATTGTATTACTGTTGAGATACAAGGTTACTGTTTGTTATATCACAAATGGATACCCCCTTTTATGAACCCACAGTAGATTCTGCTCTCAAAACTGCCTGGAAAAAGCTGAACACCCTGTGAGTTCTCTTTAATATTGTATGGGTACAATTAATCATTCTACTGGTGGTTTCCTTTCTTTCGTTTGGTTGTGAGGAAGAACAGTGACAAATCTGTGATCTACTTTTGCAATTATGCAAGACTTTTTGGTAAATATTTGTCTGTATTAATTTTACCTCTAGCTTTACTTTCCTATTCTATCTTATTTTTCCATTATTTTGATTTCACCTTTAAAAAATCTTATAGTATATATTTTTGTAAGTCATTGTGAATACTTTTTGGAATGTTGCAGGGAAAAAACAATAAAATTTGTAGCAAATATTCAATGAAATCCAATCTGATGAAAACTACAGGACTTATTAAAAACCTGACCAGTAACAACCGTTGCTAACATTTGCTTTCTATGTACAAACCACATATTTAATTTGATCAATCAAAATCACCAAATGACAAGCGATCACTCAGCCTTGTGCAATATAAGCAATATTTCTTAAATTTTAATCCACCTCCCCAATTTTTCTATCCCAACTTCATCCCTCTTGTTCTCTTCCTTCATACTTCATGATGTGAAGTTAAAATGTTTATCCACTGTATTTACTGAAAAAAAAAATTTATGCTCTTCTATACTTGACATAAGAAACTTTTAAATGTTCTAATTTGGGGAAGAAATACACTTTTGCTCTTTTTTCTATGATTTTTCTCACACAGTACAAAAACAAAAAATTTACATCAGAACAAGTCACAGTTTGTGGGAAACCCAAATTGTAAATAACTTGAATTTGTATACTTTTATTAAATAAAAACTTGATACTGTTGATAGAATTTTCTGATTTCACTGAGAGTGAATGTGCTGAAAAACAAAAACAAAAACAAAAAACCCAGCACTGTTTTGTCAAGAATTACCTTGCAGTGGTGTAACAGCTATAGCTATAACTGGAATTCTTCCCAATAGTCTAGTGTATAGTCTTACAGGAAAGCACTTCCCTGTCTTCTAATCTTTCCTGTTCCTTAGACTTATCTCCCTAATTAAAATGTTAGATTCTTTTAGGGAAGGGTATTTTATGCTCTTGTACAGACTGGAATACCTAGCACAAAACATAAAAAATAATGAACACCTATAAAAAAAATATCTCATGTTGATAGGACAAAAAAAAGCAAAAAAACAAAAAAACCCCAAAAAACCCTCATAGATTAGCTGCAATACAAACAATATTTTATCTACAGATGTTCAACATCTGAAAGCAGTTTACAAATAAATGCCTTTTCTTAATCTTTTAAGAAAAAGAAGGTTAAAAAAATCTTTTAATCTTTCTTAATCTTTTTTGATGATCACGTACAGGTGAGAATTCTCTGTAACTGAAAATCACACAAAAAATTATGTCATAAAACAAACATTTTCAATTCTACAATGGTTTACCCAGTGAGGGAAACAGAGAAAAAGTACTGAAGATCTATTAAAGTAATCTAAAAAAATCATCATTATACAATCTCCTGCAGTAAGACCTCAGGGGAAATATTTCTGAAGGCTGCTAAATCAAAAAAGAACAGAAGACAGATGGAGAGTAACAATTCCTCCAACGTCCCTGGACAGGTCTCATAATTAGCCCAAGTTGTCGCATGAATGGCCCCTTAAGGCCAGACAAGGGGGTGTGAGAACTACAGGGTAAAGATTCCAAAGGAAGCCAAGGCCTGGACTGCAACAACTGCTTTATGTTATTGTTTCTTCACTCCTACTTATTTCCTAGTCATCAGAGAGCAAATAAAAACATAGCTACGGCTTCCCTGGTGGCGCAGTGGTTGAGAATCTGCCTGCCAATGCAGGGGACACGGGTTTGAGCCCTGGTCTGGGAAGATCCCACATGCCGCGGAGCAACTAGGCCCGTGAGCCACAATTACTGAGCCTGCGCGTCTGGAGCCTGTGCTCCGCAACAAGAGAGGCCGCGATAATGAGAGGCCCGCGCACCGCGATGAAGAGTGGCCCCCACTTGCCGCAACTAGAGAAAGCCCTCGCACAGAAACGAAGACCCAACACAGCCATAAATAAATAAATAAATAAATAAACCTGAAGTTTAAAAAAAACAAAAAACAAAAACATAGCTAAACTTCCAATGGCAAAAGAAATGTATTCTTCTCTGTCATGTAAGGAACAATGATACCTGCTTCCAAGTGTCAATAGGTTAAAAAAAGGACACAATTGGAACCAGAAGGAAGAAGTTGTACGTTTGGGCTAAATGTTAAGAGAAACCTGCTAGCAATTACAGCTGTCTGAAATGTAAAGGAGTATTTTGGAAAATGGGTTCCTTTTCCCTGGAGGTGTTGAAGCTAAAGCAGAACAAATACATGATAAAGAGCAGTGCATCTTAACCTTTATTGTACATATGAATCATTCTGAGAACTTTAAGTGCAACTCTAATTTAGGAGATCTGGAAGGGTCTGAAATTATGCATTTCTAACAAGCTCCCAAGTGATGACAGTGCAAAGGACCATATTTTGAAAGGTAAAACCACAGAAAATATTTTTGATCATGATTCCAGGGCTGATCTCTGATGTTCCTTTCAACATTGAGAAACTGGTTGATTTCACTGACTCACTCACCTAACATTTACTGAATGCCTACTATGTGGAGCAAGCACTGTGCTTAGGAATTGGGGATAGAGAACTAAACAAGTCACAAAGTCCCTTCCTTAACAGAAAAATTATTCCAAGAATGATATGTATTTCTAAAGGAGAGTGCAGGGTGCTATCAGAACGTGCTAACAGGGACCTAATCTCGCCTGGAGGAGTGGGGTGAAGGGTGTCAGAAAAGGCCTATCCAAGGAACTGAGCTTGGGGGCAGGGTGGAGGTGGGAGGGATAAGATCTTGAACTTCCTGCCCAGACAATTTACCTAAATACCCTGTTCTGTTCACAGCTGCCAAAGCAGACTGGTCCTCAAAGTCAAGCTTTGATCTTTCTTACATTTCCTCTCTATCCATTCAGCTATCTAGCCATCCAATTATCCATCCATCCATCCACTTATTTAACATTTTGTATGATGGTAACCTAAGGCTAACGGGGTTGATGAGATCACACAGGGAGAACAGAGAGAATAAAAAGAAGTTCTGTAAGAGCCTTGAGCAATTCCAACAAGGGTAAGATGGAGGAGGAATTATAGTCAAGAGGCTGAGGAGAGGCTGAAAAGATAGGAAAAAGATCAAGAAAGTAACTGTTCTGAGGAATGACGACAGTCCAAATGCAGCTGAGATATTAAGCATTTATTAATTACTATTCAAGTCTGGGCCAAATTAAGGTGGCCTGGCAAGAAAGTATCATATCAAGATCAACCTAGTTCCAGATGATCGATCCCAGATGAGAAGATATTAAAGAGGTCTACATGGTCTTCCTAAAAGTTTGCTAAGATGTTGTCATTTTCTGCTTTATACCAAAGAAGCTGGAAAAAAGAACTATATCCTGTGCTCTCTGCTATGAAAGGTTCTCTGAATAAACAGTAAATAAGACACAGATGTCTCAATTCCACTCTGCTTTGGTTTTCTATCTCTGAAGTTGCCCTGAAACAATCTTCAAGTCTTTTATTTTCTTATTCTTTATTATTTATGCCTTACATGTGCTAGTGGGGTGCTAGGGATAGAGCAATGAACACAGCAGACAGAACCCCTGTTCTCCTTATGTTTTATGTAATTGTCATATGTGTAATGAAGGAAAAGTTCCAAGGTTGTGACAGCATTATAAATGGGAGTCCGAATTTAGATTCATGGTCAGGAAAGGATCCCTGAGGAAGTGACATTTAAGCTTAAATCTGAAGGATGAGTTAGGATGGGACTGGAGGTTTTAGAGAGGAAGCAGCACCTATACAGTCCTTAAACAGAAAGAAGTTCGGCATTTCCTAGAAACTGAAAGGCTATGTGCGTGGAGTGTGAACGTAAGGTGAAGAGTAGTGATAAACAAGCCTTGTATGCTGGATCATACAGAGAGCCTTTGGGCCTTGTCCAGATATTGGTTATATCCTAAGAACATAGGAAATCACTACTAGATGGAGAATGGATTAAGGAGAGGGAGGTGGGATGACAAGACAGTGTTAGAATCAGTACGGATAATATAGTAGTAGCCTAGATGAGAGAACATGGTAGTTCGATCTAGACTAGAGAGAACATGAGAAATACATACCCTGGGGGTAAAATTGATAGTATTTACATAAATAACGAGAAAAAAAGAAGGCATCAAGGATAATTTCCCGATTTCCGATATTAGTTTTTAGGTTGACAGAGGTATCACCTACTGAAATATAGAAACACTAAAGGAAAAACATCTATAAGGAAGATCACATGCATATATATTATAATTTGAGGGGTGCAACCCCATCCCTAGCCCTGAGTATCCAGCTACCTAATTATCTGTTTTGGAGGTACTGAATAAACTTTTACAAGGTAGGGATTGGTTCTTCTTTTATTTGGAATATGCAATGATTAACATAGTATCATACTATGATATAAATATATTATATAATAGTGAATGCTACAAAATCCTCAGATATAATACACTAAATATTTTACTGGCACATGAGGATAAATAAAAATTTTTAAAAACTCAAATGAGATTCTCACACTTATTAATTAAAATTTATTTTGAAATTTGGAACATGATTTAGAGACAAAAAAGGTATTCTGTTTCAAATACCATTTCTCAATAAACAATAGAATATCAGTATTTTTCCTCTCAACATCTATCGATTTTATCAAGTCAAAAACTTGGCAATACATATACTTGAATGTATCATGACATGTTAGAAGAAAAAAATGTACGTAAGAACATAACATATCTAATGATTTTCATAGCTGGAGCAAGGCAGCCCTCTCCTGTTCAAGTATTATGTTAACATTGGCTGGAACCTAATTCAATCTACCATTACCTACCTAATTTAAGTCCAATTCACTCTAAGTTACAGTCAATTTGACTCTACTTTATTATGGACTGAAAAAGCAACTAGCAGTAACCTTCATAATAGCTAACTATGTACCAAGTACTATGCAAACTGCTTACATGCATTATCTCATTTCAACTTCTGAAAAATCCTATGACCTACTAGGTACGATTATCATGACCATTTTACACATGAAAAAACTAAGGCTTAGACAGCTTAAGGACTGCTGAGGAAAAGTAGCAGTTGACTTGGATTTGAATTTAACAGTTATTTACTAATTGTATGTGCACAGCACCATGTTAGGTTCTGAGGAAACATACATATCAACCTCTATCATTTCAAGAAGCTCATAAGCTAGTGAGAAAAATCACAGACCATAATTGAAATCACAGTGTTACAATGTTAAACTGACTTATAGGTTATGTACTGATTTACAGTGTTCAAAGTGCCTTTCACATCCTTATTTGATTCTCCACAATAAGCACCAGCAGTATAGAGAGCAGGTATTCACATCACCACTACGTACACGAGGAAAGTGAAACACAAGAAATTCAGTGACTTGCTCAAGGTAACAAGTCTGTAAGTAACAAATCCAGAAATTAGAATGCTGTTGCAATATTATACTATCTGCCAAAAATGAATCAAAACCAACCTTGTTCTTGAAACTCCTGTAAGTTACTGTAAATTCATATTAAAATTCTCCAACCAGTTTCCTTTCAACTACTATAAAACAGAATTCTAAATGCATTTACTAATTAAATTCAACATTTGAGACATATGGCATATTATACTTCATGTTCAGAAATATGAGTAAATATTTTAATTCCCTTTTACCTTTATCCTTTTTCTTAGAGGACTCTTCTACAGAAGATAATCTGGATTTTTTATGTGATGGCTCTTCACAATCTTTTCTGGCTTTATCCTTTCTTTTTTTTGACTTGACTTCTTTTCTCCTTTATGTTGAACAATATAAAGTTAACTTTTTCAACTGAATTTTATAAAAAATAAAAATCAATGGGTAAAAAAATCAAATCAGTTAAAGTACTCATTTTTAAAATGTAGTTTACATAATAAGGAACCCTTAAATGAGTCTGTAAATATTTTTAGGTTAGTATGTTAATTAAAACAATTCTATAAGATTATGAAGCCTGAACACTCTGAGACAAAGGATTATTTTTTATAAGTTCTGAGTATAAACCTTAGTAAATGTAAATCATAGTTTTACTCATTTCCTTTCTATATTCTATCATTTAGCCATTCTAAAAAAATTACAAAATCAAATCTCATTTCCCTCCACATAATTCATATCTACCTACACTTTGAAAAAACACATACAACAAGAAGAAACCACTCTAACAGTTCTCAACCACCAGTAAATAGAAAATTCTTCTCTTAAGAATAAAGGAATACAGCAAAGGTATAATAGAATGAGGATGGAAAGGCTTACTGTTAACTCATATGGCTACTTTAGACCACTTATCCTTTTACTGCTGTAGCTGTATCTCTTCTAGGCCAAGTTTACAAGGTTGTCAGTACCATAGATGGCAAGCAACTGATTTTAATTGGTTAAGAAAAGAAACACTAAATAGGAAAAGGTGATAATGCTGAAACTGGGACTGGGAAAGAGGATGAAGAGACAACAGAGTAGATTATTTTCAACAAACTTGCTTATCAGACCTTTCAAATTAAGATACACCAAATACTACAATACTGTTTAATACAGTAATAACTTTTTGCCTCTTGTAAGAATAATTTCAATTTTGAAATGAAGCTCAAAACTCAACGTCAAAAAAACATCTTTGTTACCTTTCAGTATCATTGATAGAGAGGGGAAATCAAGTAATCTAAAAACTTTGCTAATTTTAAGAATTTAAAATTTTTTATTTATTTTTAATAGCTAAAATACTAGATAAGGCTCATTTAGAACACAGCTGATTTTAAATTAATATACTAATATATACATTTTATAAAGTTGCATAATCTTACTGTTAAGACTTTCAAGTGTTACTCAGGACATGAAGCTTGACCACCACAATCATGCCAGGTTACACAGATTTTGTCTGAACATCTGCAATGCCAGGGACTTCATTATGCTTGACTTACCATACGCCAGACACTGTGTCAAGCATTTTATATGCATTTTCATTTAATCCCCACAATAACCTTAGTATACTCATTTTTAGAGATAATAAAATTGAGTCTTACATAGGTTAAGTAGCTTGCCCAAGAAGACTAGTAAGTAGATTAGCTGAGAGGAATACATAGGAAAGCCTACCATCTATATATACTGCACAATGCAGAACACTGATACTCCTCCCCCATTCAGTATGGCAGACACAGTCTAGCTCATTCAATAGGAGCCTGATTTTAACATCTAAAATGAGTACAGAGGTATAATCCTTTGTAAGAATGACAAACTCTAATTAAAACAATGTTTAAATGAGACATAGGAATCACTTTATGAAGACCTGCTTTACAATATAGTTTCTAAGAATATTACAGTATCTGAACACTGATTCCAAACCAAAAATTCTAGCATCTATCTACCACCCTGCACAGACCTTCACATTTACAACTGCTTGGCTAGAGTTAGGCATGACGAACTTCCAGTTCCCTGGTTTATGTGGTCATATGGTAATGGTGGATTTTATATACAATCAACTAATTAAACCATCAACCATTCAAGTCTACTTTAGACATCCAGTGCAGGTGACTACGTCCAAGACTACTAAAATTAACAACCACATTTTAAAAGATCATATTACCTGTGATGAAAATTTAATTTAAAGGAACATTCTTGGCATAATCCTAAAAAAAAAAAAAAAAAAAAGAGTAACACCACGGAATTGCTAAATTTTAATAACTGCACTGCTACTTTACTTTTAATATCATAAATTGTCATTTTTCCTTACATTCCTTTACTGTAAGAGGGGAAACAAATAATCTGAAGAAAACAATCTGATTCTCTCCCACCTCAAAAAATGTATATATATAATAAAAATTGTATTAGAATGCTTGAGAAATTGAAAATATTCTGCCATTGCTTTAGAAAGTGGTGCTGTCAAGTTATTCTAAAAGCAAACTGTTTCACAGGCAGCATTAATTGTATCTCACATCAAAAACATCTAATAACAATAGTGTGGGTATAGTCATTTCCTCTGAAGTACTCTAAGAGTTTTCAAATGGAGAAGAACTTGCAAAAAAGTTCCTCTATTGTGGTCTCTTTTTTGCTTTAATCTCAGTTCACACTAGTTGACTCTTCCTCATAAGCACTTCCAGGAAGAACTCAGACACCAACCTTCATTGGTGTGTACCAAGTGGCACATGGGGAAATCCTTGATTTCTACCCGGAGTGGGCAGACACTCTAAGGGCACACGTATTTAGGAACCAGAGAAGGTTGTTAACATGATGCAGAGAAGAAGCTGACACATAAAAGACTAGCTTAGAAAAAAACAAACAAAAAAAAAAAGAATGAGCAACAGATCCTAAAACATGTATATTAAGAGAAACTTTTGTATTCTGGGTTATAATCCTAAGCTTTTAAGACTGATATCAAGAACAATCTGCCCTCCTAAAATTTTTTCTTTATTGACACAATTAAGTCTACACCATAACAATATGGCTATCAGCTAATGTGAGACTTTACATTGCCTTTTCTGATACTTTGCATCTCACTCTGCACTGGTGACATTCTCAAATTAATGGAAAGAGGTCTTCACTTCACGAATTACTGGTTTACATCTGGCATTAGAACTATTTCCCCTAATGTCACTCCTGCAACTTTCATAAGCTCTGAGAAAAAAAGAGTTTCCAAGAAGACACATTAAAAATTTTAAATTGAATCTTAAATTAGCCTATATATTTTAAAATCTAAATTACTAGATAAACTTTGAAGAAATCAATCATACCCCACCTAAAGTCAACTTACTTAATTTAACAAGCGCATTTCTCTTTTCACCATGCTCAATATAACCAAAATTAACTTCCCAACTCTTTAGGCCTTCTTTTTTATCACAACATTTATTTCCACAGCAAAACTGGCCTGCAAATAAAGGAAGGAATATTAGCTATGATGGTTGGTGACAATATTTATCTATACAATCTGGTATTACCTCTGAAATTTACTCAACATACATACATAACATATATGACATACATATATAAATTCCTAGCTCTATAAAATAATCATTAAAAAACTGACCACAATAATTGTGGTATGTTCAACAATCAAATCAAATTGCTGAATGAACTGTTTAAAAAAAAAAAATCAGTTCCAGAATTCTTTACTTGATAGATAGTTGACCATCTATCAAGTTGACTGTTTATATTAAGATTCAGATTTTTAGTGACTCCATGTGAGGGAATCTTACACTTTGGAAGATGGAAGTACTAAAAAAGTGTACTCACTAATACCCTAAAAGAATAAGTATATTTTCCAAAGTACATGCACTTATACCTGGGACAATCTTTTTCAATATTTAATAATATTAAAATTGATAAAAATTGAAATTTTTAATACAGCATTTAAGTACCAGCATAAAATGACATTTAAAGCACATTTTAACTAGCATTTTGAGATTAAGTAGAATAAGTAATCAAACCTGATGCTCTAAATTTTAGAATCACTTGACACTAAAATCAACACCTTATTATCATATCCATTGTGTATTAAAACCTTATGCAAAAAAGGACTAATATTGATGATCCAAGAGGGGAAAAAAAAATAAACTACTCAACAATTACTAACTAACAGAAAAAGACAAGATCAAACTTATTTGCACAAACTAAAAAAAAGGATTTATATCTCAATAATTTGCACCAACAGGAACTGACTTTTTTTCATAAAAAAGAAACTGTCAAAATGAATTTTGAAAATTACCAGTTCAAAGGCTGATAACTTTTCTAAATTGGCATTGTTTTACTCATTCCAAATAAATACTTCATTAAATCTGTATGTTTAGCAACAGCTCTATTGTTAAAAAAGCACCAAGATTCAATCACAGCAAATAGCTTTCTTTCCCCTTCTCAATTAAAACTTTTTTCAATTACATGAATTTAGAGAATGTCCATCAATTTTTTTTTAAAGGCAGCATTACTTACTGTCACTTGAAAATTCCATTCAATAAAAGTATAAAATTTTAAAATTGTGATAGACATTTCAACAGTTCTCATTGTCTTAGGTAAAAGCACAAACTAAAATGTAATGCTAAGAAAAGTTAAAAATAGCTTTAAAATTATTCTTTTTCCTTCTCCTCTATAGTACCTTTAGGGCTGATCTTAATTTATGGAAGATGTATAAGAGCCACACTGACAGCATAAATGTTTAATCATTTAAAAACGAAACCTTTATTTTCAAAGATTTTTTAAAGTTTTTAGTTTAAAATTATCTCCTTAATGTTCCTATGTAGTTTTCAGAAGCATTAACACTTAAAATGCCATCACCAATAAAGAGCTAATTTTATAGCATGAGATAGTATAGAGATTAACACTTAAATGCAATCACCAATAATACAAAGCTAATTTTATAGCATGAGATAGTATAGAAATATTAAATTTTCAGAAAAATTTTATGAATAGATTACAATGCATAGAAAAAGCATTTACTGATTGTCTACCAAATACTTGTTCTTTTTCTGTCAGAGTAAATATTTGGGCTCAAACTCAGTGACTCCCTAAGAACTAGCCCGTCTAAAAATTCTATTAGGTTCAAAGTAATATTTAATTTCTATCTGCAAAATGTGGATTTGACTGGAATACAGTAATACCAACACATTATTCCAAAAATTAATAAAGAGAAAAACTCAAGTATTCATCTGTTGATAGTTTCCTTCTTAGGAAACTTTTAACTCTTTGAACATTTTCTACTTATCTGCAATTGAATATCCTAGAAGCAAAAATTCTAAAGGTAAAAAACGTTAAAGCATTATATTTTGAACTTTGTTAGCAATATATCATTAATACACCTTCTCTAATTTTACTTTGTATTTTGTAGATAATCACTTATTGTATACATTAGGAATAATCTTACCCAATGACTTCAATAACATAACAAAATAACCTTATCCTATTAAAAACTAAAATAAAGAAAAAGAATTACCTTTCCCTGAAATTACTTCTTTTTCTACTCGCCACCTAAATCCAAACTGACAAGAAAAAAAAAAATACATTTATGCCAGAGTAAATTTAAACAATAATTTAAATTGTAGATAAATCTTAACATGGAGCCAACAATTAACATAATGACACTTACTAATCTAAAAAGTAAACCTAATTCCCATCATGATAGTTTTTTCTCTCCTTATAGGATTCCAGGTACTTAAAAATACATCTGAACAATTAACCAACCTCTCTGTTAAGGAACAATCCTCTTTACTTTCTTTTTTTTTTTTTTTTTTAATTTTTATTTATTTATTATTTTTGGCTGTGTTGGGTCTTCGTTTCTGTGCGAGGGCTTTCTCTAGTTGCGGCGAGTGGGGGCCACTCTTCATCGCGATGCGCAGGCCTCCCACTGTCGCGGTGCGCAGGCCTCCCACTGTCGCGGCCTCTCTTGTTGCAGAGCACAGGCTCCAGACGCACAGGCTCAGTAGTTGTGGCTCACGGGTCTAGTTGCTCCGCGGCATGTGGGATCCTCCCAGACCAGGGCTCGAACCCGTGTCCCCTGCATTGGCAGGCAGATTCTCTACCACTGCGCCACCAGGGAAGCCCCACCCTCTTTACTTTTTAAAAAAGTTTATTTATTCATTTTTGGCTGTGTTGGGTCTTCATTGCTGTGTGCCGGCTTTCTCTAGTTGCTGCGAGCAGGGCCTACTCTTCATTGCGGTGCACAGGCTTCTCATTGCAGTGGCTTCTCTTGTTGCAGAGCATAGGCTCTAGGTGCATGGGCTTCAGTAGTTGTGGCGTGTGGGCTCAGTAGTTGTGGCGCACAGGCTTAGTTGTTCCGTGGTATGTGGGATCTTCCTGGCCCAGGGCTTGAACCTGTGTCCCCTGCATTGGCAGGTGGATTCTTAACCACTGCGCCACCAGGGAAGTCCAATCCTCTTTACTTTTATTTATTTTTTTATTTTTTTTTTAAAGTATTTTTTTTTAAACGTTTCTTTAATTAATTAATTTATTTATATTTATTTTTGGCTGTGTTGGGTCTTCGTTTCTGTGCGAGGGCTTTCTCCAGTTGCGGCGAGCGGGGGCCACTCTTCATCGCGGTGCGCGGGCCTCTCTCTGTCGCGGCCTCTCTTGTTGCGGAGCACAGGCTCCAGACGCGCAGGCTCAGTAGTTGTGGCTCACGGGCTTAGTTGCTCCGCGGCATGTGGGATCTTCCCAGACCAGGGCTCGAACCCGTGTCCCCTGCATTGGCAGGCAAATTCTTAACCACTGCGCCACCAGGGAAGCCCCTCTTTACTTTTAGACTTCTTATTAAAAGTTATAGGTGCCAGGGACAAGGTATGTAAATTAACAAAAAATATATACTGTTCTATAACACTGACAGAAAAAAAAAGAAGTTATAGTACAATAAAGAAGTAGTATACTATAATATGAGAGTACAGTCTTTGGAGTCAGATTGTTTGGGTTTATGTCTTACCTCCATCACTTGACAGCTATATAATACTGGACAAGTTATTTAATCTATTTATGGCTCAGTTGCCTCATATAGAGGTAACACGAGTACTCCTGCTTTGGGTTAAGACGTTTAAATGGAATAATACATATAAAGTACTTATAATAGTATCTGGTGTATAGTACACCAGGGGTTAGCAGATAATGGTCTACAGGCCTGCTGCCTATTTCTATAAATAAAGTTTTAATGGAACACAACCACAACCATTCATTTGTATATGGCTCTTTTCCCACTACAACAGCATAGTAATGAACAGGAAAGAGCAGTGGTACCAGTCTGGAGCCCTAAAGTGGAAAGTTGTTAAATTTCCCTCCTGATTCCTAAACATAACTTTATAGTTGACCCTTGAACATGGCGTTTAGGGGCACTGACCACTACGCAGCTGAAAATCTGAGCATAAATTTACACTTAGCCCTCCAAATCCAGGGTTCCACATCTGCAAACTCAACCAACCGCAGACTGTGTAGTACTATAGTACGTATTTAGTGAAAGAATCCACACAGTTCAAACCCATGTTGTTCAAGGGTCAACTGTATTTGCTTTTTGGCTAAAAATGATACAATGTTAAAATGTTTTCTCCACTATCTTATAAGACTCACATTCATATGCTAAATTACTATAATTTTAGTAAATGGTTTAGTTTTCTATTCAATTTACCATACAGTTAAAAGCTCAGCTCTAGAATCATGCTGACCCAATGCAAGCTCTTATTAACTAGCTGTGAGGTTGGGAAAGTTACTTCTCAGTCTATTTCCTTTTTATGAGTAAAATCCTAATCTCATAGGTTGTTGTAATTAAGAAAGATAATTCAGATGAAGCGTTCAATGCCTGGTTAACTTTGCTTATTTTTATTTTATTTTTTAATCATCTATTATTTGAATTAGGCAATTTTGTATTTTAAATGCAAATGAGGGCTCAAAATATTTCAAAATATTCTAACTGAAAATAAAATAAAATCCCCCAGTCTAGGAAAAAAAGAAATAAAAAATTCGAAATAACTCTGTATTTAATTCTATTTTTAAGCCCATACATTTATGTGAGGATTGTTTGTCATCTAACAGATGCTGGAATGTCTACTGAAGCACAGTCAAATGTGTACAGCAACAGTTCCCAAACTTTTTCTTTCATTCATTAATCTATTCAACAATTATTAAGCAACTACTTACTGGGCTTGGCACTCTGCTGAGAGTATAAAGTGATTATTAAAATAAGTGTCTGTCACCAAGAAGGTTATAATCTTATGATGGACAAGAAATGTAACAAACAACTACAATATGTCCTACTAGTTAAAGACTGCATAGAGGTTTTGCCTCAATATGTTTTTCTGTTCTTTCCTGACAAATATTCCTGTTGATATGTTGGATTAAACACTTGAATTACTCAGGGTGTGGTGCTTAGCCTCCTTTTCTTCTCACTCTACCCTCTAGAACAAGGAGGTCACACATGCAAGCAATAAGAGAGAAGTATCCTGACTTCCTGACAACACAAAGTTCCATGATCATCCACTTGGACTTTTATGTGAAAGGAAAACAAACTTGTAGTTCATTTAAGCCACTGTTATTTGGGACTGCTTGCTGGTCCCTGTATCTGAATCTTACCCTAACTGATACAATGATCCAACCAAATTCTCAATGATGAAAGGGAAAAAGCAACAAAGAAGGAAATGGGGGTGTGAAACAAAGGCTGGAATTCACTAAAAATGCCCTAAGTATCTACTATATATATTAGGCACTTGGCTAGGAGCTTGTTAATTAAAAATGAATAAAACACTGTCTTTGTGTAAGTAAAACTATGAGAAAATGCATAGTAGTAAGAAAGTCAGCAGCATTACTCTTTCTCCAAAATAGTATGCCAAAAAAAACAATCATTATCTTTGCCAAGAAGATCCCCCTGGTATGTGTGGAGCAGGATATGGGAAATCTCTGTACCTTTCCCTCAATTTTGCCGTGAACTTAAAACTGCTCTAAAAAACAGCCTTAAGAAAAAGATGTCCCTCTCTCCATATTTCCTATTTCTCTAGGATCTATACTCAAAACCTGCAAGTCATATGTGATTTCTTACTTGCACTTACCCTGGTATCTAACTAACTCATCATGTTCTAGTAGAAAAACACAACTTGTTTCAAGATTATGCACTTTATTTTATTTATTTAAATGATTTATTATTATTTATTTTTGGGAAGTCCCTATGCACTATAAAGTATGAGTTCCAGTAATATACTGTGTTTTTATAAATGGGGAATATAAATATTTAACTATTATTTATGTCCACTTTCTTCCCTCAACTATAGTTTTTTTTTGAGGGCAGACACCATGCTTTAACCCATAGCACCAAGCCCAGTCCTCTATAAATACTGGAAAACAATCAACAAACGAACCAGGGTTGAAAAAGTTTTGTTATGTGCTCCTTGAAAGACTTATACTTCACCCTCAACTTGCAGTATAATACCTTCAAGTAACTCCAACTGCTGTGGTGCTTTTTGGATTCAATATGGTCAATAACTATTAGCGAGATGAGAGCTAGTTTACAAGAAACTGAGGATGTTTTGGGGACACACCAAGTGCTGGGGTTTGTAAACAGGGTTATAAAAATGCACACTACTACTATCTATAAGAATATTGTGAAGCAACCCACATATTAAAGGCACTAGTGAAAAATTATTAAACCAATTATGGTTCTGAGATTTAACTATTTAAATGAAAAGAAATCCTTAGGATAAACAAATCTAAGATAGCTTTTTAGGGACTTCCCTGGTGGCGCAGTGGTTAAGAATCTGCCTGCTGATGCAAGGGACACGGGTTTGAGGCCTGGTCAGGGAAGATCCCACATGCCACGGAGCAACTAAGCCCATATGCACAACTAGTGAGCCTGTGCTCTAGAGCCCGAGAGCTGCAACTACTGAAGCCCACGCACCTAGAGCCTGTGCTCCGCAACAAGAGGAGCCACTGCAAGGAGAAGCCTGCACACCGCAACAAAGAGCAGCTCCTGCTCACCGCAACTAGAGAAAGCCTGTGCACAGCAACGAAGACCCAAAGCAGCCAAAAATAAATTAATTAATTTTTTTTTTAAAAAAAGCTTTTTAAATAGGTTGTCTTTCTTAATACAAACGCACACTATCCAAAACATACAGATTTATGCAACATCCCTTCCCCTCCCATTTCAAACTGAGATCATTTGTTTCTGGGTCAATTTATCTATCAGTAGCTAAAAATGTGAAAAATGAGATAGGAATAAAAATCATCCTAGAGGAGGCGATCAAAATGGCAGAGAGACATGGAGCTCACCTCCTCCCACAAATACAACAAAAATACATCTACTCATAGAACAATTCTCAGAGAATACCTACTGAAAGCTTAAAGATCCTATACAACCAGAGATGCAAGAAAGATCCCCACATAACTGGGGAAGACAAAGGGAACAGGGAGAAGAAGAGGAATTGGGATGAGACCTACACCCCTGGTAGGGAGCTGTGAAAAAGGAAAGGTCCCCTCACCCTGGGAACCTCCTTCACCAGCTGGGAGGTCTGCTGGGACAGATAGGGAGCTTCAGAGGCTCGAGAGAAGAGCACAGGAGCTGGCCTGCAGCCCTACAGGGTAAAGAAAGACCAGTATAGATGATCCCCGCCATGTAGCTGCACTTCCTAGCCAGAGACACGTGCCTGAAGTGCACAGCAACTGGGTGGTGAAACTTGGGCTTCAGTGGACACACCTGGGGAGAGGACTTGGTTTGGCTGCGTGGAGACAGCCTGAAGCGCCAGGAGTGTGGCCTGGGCCAAAACCGGGGGTGTGCACAGGAAAGAGAGTGCTTCTGCCATAGCAGCCTCATTATCAGCATGCTTGCAATGGGACATAGCTCCGGCCACTGAGGGTTTTGCAAACTCTGTGGATGCGCACACGTGGAGGCAGGGCTGAAATCTGAGCCAATTACCGGAGCTCCCACAGTGGGCACACCTTCAGTAGGTTTTCGCATCAGTGGCTTTGTGAGCATGCATACGTGCCTAAGGGACCTCCAAGCCGATTACCGGTGCTCCCACAGAGGAACCAGACACCGAAGGCAGTGCCAACAACAGTGATCTTTGTGGGCGCGTGCACCAGGTGGCAGGCAGCATCAGAGTTGCACGTCCCAGCGGACAGCTACTGGGGAAGAATACACAGCAGCTCCTTTCCCAGAGAGAGTGCTCCAGTCCCACCTACCTCACACTGCAGCTTAGAACCTGACCCGGGGGCTTCTACTCTTACAACTGGGGAGCAGACCCTGCCCCTGACAGGGCTGTGACAACCGCAGAGCAAAGAGGAGGTTCTGCCCAACATCCAATGCAGGCTCTGATCACAACACCACCAAACACACTGCCAGCAAGGGGACAAGGGCCAACACACCCTGAGAAAAGATATGGCAAGAATCCTACCAAAAACAACCCTTGCACCAAGAATACTGGACTCCCACAGTCTACACAGGGTTGCTCTGACATAAAAACAGCCACAGTAGATAACTGTTTCTCCTAAATTCATAGAGTCAAAGAAATGTAAGTAAAATGAAAAAACAAAGGAACTATTGCCAATTAACAGAACAAGAGAAATCCCCTGAAAGAACAATGAAACAGACTTCTCCAGCCTACCAGGCCCCAAGCTCAAAAAGGAGGTAATAAAAATGCTGAAGGAATTAAGAAAGACTATTGACAGAAATGCAGATCACCATAACAAGGAACTAGAAACTATAAAGAGGAGCCAATCAAAATTAGACAACCCAATTGCCAAGATGAAAACCAAGCTAAAGGCAATAAATAGCAAACTAAATAAGGTAGAAGAATGAATAAGTGATCTGGAAGACAGAATAATGGAAATCACCCAATCAGAACAGCAGACAGAATGACAAATGAAAAAAAAAAAAAATGAAAGCAACATATGAGATTATGGGATAATATAAAGCACGCCAATCTATGCAATAAAAGGAATCCCAGAAGAAGAAAGAGGAAAGGGAATCAAAAATTTATTTGAAGAAATTATGGCTGAAAACTTCCCAAACCTAAAGAAGGAAACAGATATCCAGATACAGGAAGCACAGAGGGTCCCAAACGGACCTACTCCAAGACGTCATAATGATAATGGCAAAAGTTAGAGAGGATTCTAAAGGCAGCAAGATAAAAACAAAGAGTCAGTTACAAGGGAACCGCCATAAGGGTATCAGTTGATTTCTCTACAGAAACTTTGCATGCCAGAAGGGAGTGGCAAGATACCTTTAAAGTCCTGAAAGGGAAAAACCTGCAACCTATGATACCCTACCCAGCAAGATTATCATTAAGCATGGAAGGAGAGAGAAAGAATTTCTCAAAGAAAAAATAAAAGAATACAGCAACACTAAACCTACTCTAAAAGAAATACTAAAAGGTGTTCTCTAAATAGAAAAGAAGCAGGAATCTATAAGAAATGGAAAATCACAATAGGAAAAGTAAATACATAAAAAGATTGAAGACCACTTAAATCAGGCAGTACATAGATTAAAAAAAAATCAAAAAATTCTGTGAAAGCGATTATAATCACAATGAACAGCAAAAAGATAAACATGAAGATGAGAAACAGGGCATCAAAATTGCAAAATGTGGAGGAAGGGAGTAAGAAAATGTAGATCTTTTAGAAAGTGTTTGACCTGATATGACCACCAGTCTAAAGCAAGTAGATAGAGTTATGGGTTAACATACTTGAAAACCAGGGTAACCACAAATCAAAAACATACAACAGACTCACAAAAACCAAAATGAAAGGAATTCAAGCATAATACAAAAGAAAACCATCAAAGCACAAAAGGAAAAACAAAAAGAAGAAAGGAACAAAGAAATACAAAATCAACAGGAAAACAAGGTTTAAAATGGCAATAAATACACTTATCAATAATTACTTTAAGAGTCAATGGACTAAAAACATTGATCAAAAGACACAGAGTGGCAGATTGGATAATAAAACAAGAACCTATAATATGCTGCCTACGGGAGACCCACTTTAGGGCTAAAGACACATATAGATTGAAAGTGAGGAGATGGAAAAAGATATTTCACGCAAATGGAAATGACAAGAAAGCGAGGGTAGCAATTCTCATACCAGACTTTAAAACAAAGGCCATAAAGAAAGACTAAGAAGGACACTATATAATGATAAAAGGATCAATACAAGAAGAGGATATCACACTGGTTAACATATACACACCCAATATAGGAGCACCTAGATACATAAAACAAATAATAACAGACATAAAGGGAGAAACTGATGGGAATACAATAATAGTAGGAGACTTTTAACACCTCACTCACATCAATGGACAGATCTTCCAGACAGAAAAGCAATAAGGCAACAGAGATCCCAAATGACACAATAGAACAGTTAGACTTAATTGAAATCTACAGGATACTACATCCAAATAAAGCAGAAAACACATACTTTTCAAGCACACATGGAACATTCTTTAGGATAGACCACATACTAGGACACAAAACAAGGCTCAACAAATTTAAGAGGACAGAAATTATTTCAAGCATCTTTTCTGACCACAACTACATGAAACTAGAAATCAACCACAGAAAGAGAGACGAGGAAAAAAACTATTACATGGAGATGAAACAACATGCTACTAAAAACCAGTGGGTCAACAATGAAATCAAAGAGGAAATAAAAAATATCTTGAGACAACAACAATGAAAACACAACCATACAAAATCTACGGGATGCAGCAAAAGCAGTCCTTAGAGGGAAGTTCACGGCGATACAGGCCTTCCTCAAAAAACAAGAAAACTCACAAATAAATAACCTAACCTACCACCTAAAAGAATTAGAAAAAGAAGAGCAAATAAAACCTAAAGTCATCAGAAGGAAGGAAATAATAAAGATCAGAGAAGAAATAAATAAAATAAAGATTAAAAAACAACAGAAAAATCAATAATACCATGAGCTGGTTTTTTGAACAGATAAACAAAATCAACAAACTTCTGGCCAGGCTCACCAAGAAGAAAAGAGAGAGGACCCAAATAAATAAAATAAGAAATGAAAGGGAGAAATAATAACCGACACTATAGAAATACAACAAATCATAAGAAGATATTATGAACAGTTATATGCCAACAAAATGGACTACTTAGAAGAAATGGACAAGTTTCTAGAAATAGCCTGTAAAAACTGAATCAAGAAGAAACAGATGATTTGAACAGATCTATCACTAGAAGTGAAATAGAATCTGTAATTTAAAAAATTCCCTGCAAACAAAAGTCCAGGACTGGATGGCTTCATTGGGGAATTGCACCAAACATACCGAGAAGAACTCATACTGATCCTTCTCAAACTCTCCCAAAAGACTGAAGAGGCGGGAACACTCCCAAAGCCATCCTATGAAGCCACCTATCACCCTGACACCAAAACCAGACAAAGACGCTAACAAAAAAGAAAATTACAGGACAATATCTTTGATGAATATAGATGCAAAAATCCTCAACAAATATTAGCAAACCAAATCCAACAATCCATAAAAAGGTCATACACCATAATTAAGTTGGGTTCATTCCAGGGTCACAAGAATAGTTCAACATATGCAAATCAATCAATCTGATATATCACATCAACAAAAGACAAAAACCACATGATCATCTCAATGGATGTAGAAAAAGCATTTGATACAATTCAATATCCATTCATGATTAAAATCTCTCATCAAAGTGGGTATAGAGGGAACCCACTTAGCCAACATAATACTAAATGGTGAAAAGCTGAAAGCCTTCCTGCTAAAATCTGGAACAAAACAAGGATGTCCACTCTCACCACTTCTACTCAACACAGTATTGGAATTCCTAGCCACAGCAGTCAGATGAGAAAAAATAAAAGGTATCCAAATTGGAAGGGAAAAGGTAAAATTGTCATTTTGTGCAGATTACATGATACCCTATACAGAAAACCCTAAAGACTCTGCACAAAAACTACTAGAACTGATAAATGAATTCAGCAAGGTAGCAGAATACAACATTAATATACAGAAATCTGCTGTATTTCTTCATACTAACAATGAAATATCAGAAAGAGAAAGTAAAATAAATTCCCACTTAAAATCGCATCCAAAAAAAAGAAAAATATCTAGGAATAAACCTAATCAAGGAGGTGAAAGACTTGTATGCTGAGAACTATAAAACATTGATAAAGGAAACAGAAGATGATTCAATGAAATCGGAGGATAGCCCATGCTCTTGCACTGGAAGACTTAATATAGTTAAAATGGCCATACTACCCAAAGCAATCTACAGATTAATGTGATCCCTATCAAATAACCCATGACATTTTTCACAGAACTAGAATAAATAATCCTAAAATTTATATGTAATCACAAAAGACCCAGAATTGCCGAAGTAATCCTGAGGAAAAAGAACAAAGCTGGAGGCATAACCCTTCCAGACTTCAGAAAATACTATAAAGCCACAGCAATCAAAACAGCATGGTTCTGGCACAAAACAGACATACAGATCAATGGAACAGAACAGAGAGCCCAGAGATAAACCCACACACTATGGTCAATTAATCTTCGACAAAGGAGGCGAGAATATACAATGGAGAAAAGACAGTCAGTCTCTTTAACAAGTGGTATTGGGAAAGCTGGACAGCCAACATGTGAATCAATGAAATTAGAACACACTCTAACACCATACACAAAAATAAACTAAAAATGGCTTAAAGACTTTAATATAAGACGTGACACCATAAAACTCCTTGAAGAGAACATAGGCAAAACGTTCTCTGACATAAATTGTAGCAATATTTTCTTAGGTCAGTCTCACAAGGCAAAAGAAATAAAAGCAAAAATAAACAAATGGGACCTATGAAACTTAAAAGCTTTTGCATAGCAAAGGAAACCATGAACAAAATGAAAAGACAACCTATGGAATGGGAGAAAATATTTGCAAATTATGAGACCAACAAGGGCTTAATTTCCAAAATGTACAAACAGCTCACACAGCTCAATATAAAAAAACCCAAAAAACTCAATCAAAAAATGGGCAGAAGACCTAAATAGACATTTCTCCAAAGTAGACATCCAGATGGCCAACAGGCATATGAAAAGATGCTCAACATTGCTAGTTATTAGAGAAATGCAAATCAAAACTACAATGAGATATCACCTCACACCAGTCAGAATGGCTATCATCAAAAAGTATACAAATAATAAATGCTGGAGAAGGTGTGGAGAAAAGGGAACCCTCCTACACTGTTGTTGGGAATGTAAATTGGTGCAGTCACTGTGGAAAAACAGTATGGAGTATGGAGGTTCCTTAAAAAACTAAAAATAAAGTTACTATATGATCCAGCAATGCCACTCCTGGGCGTGTATCTGGAAAAGATGACAACTCTAATTCAAAAAAGATACACACACCCCAACGTTCACAGCAGCACTATTTACAATAGCCAAGACATGGAAGCAACCTAAATGTCCATCGACAGATGAATGGATAAAGAAGATGTGGTATATATATACAACGGAATATTACTTAGCCATAAAAAAGAATGAAATAATGCCATTTGCAGCAACATAGATGGACCTAGAAATGATCATACTAAGTAAAACAGACAGAGAAAGACAAGTATTATACGATATCACTTATAGGCGGATATCTAAAAATAGTACAAATGAACTTATTTATAAAACAGAAACAGACTCACAGACACAGAAAACAAATGTATGGTTACCAAAGGGGAATATGGGGGAAGGGATAAATTATGAGTATGAGATTACAGATACGCGATACCATATATAATATAAACAACAAGGATTTACTGGGTAGCACAGGGAACTATATTTAATATCTTGTAATAACCTATGATGGAAAAGAATCGAAAAAAGGGAAAAAATATATATAACCAAATCACTTTGCTATACACCTGAAACACAACATTGTAAATCAACTCTACTTCTATTTTTTTTAAATCCCTTTAATATTAACTAAAATAGGACTTCCCTGGTGGCGCAGTGGTTAAGAATCCGCCTGCCAATGCAGGGGACATGGGTTCGATCCCTAGTCCAGGAAGATCCCACATGCTGCGGAGCAACTAAGCCCATGCGCCACAACTACCGAGCCTACGCTCTAGAGCCTGTGCGCCACAACTACTGAGCCCGCATGCCACAACTACTGAAGCCCACGCACCCTAGAGCTTGCGCACCGCAACTACTGAGCTCACGCACTGCAACTACTGAAGCCCACGTGCTCTAGGGCCCATGTGCCGCAACTACTGAGCCTGCATGCTGCAACTACTGAAGCCCGTGCGCCTAGAGCCCATGCTCGGCAACAAGAGAAGCCACCGCAATGAGAAGCCTGTGCACCGCAACGAAGAGTAGCCCCCACTCGCCACAACTAGAGAAAGCCTGCATGCAGCAACGAAGACCCAATGCAGCCAAAAATAAATAAAATTAATTAAAAAAAAATTAACTAAAGTAAGATGTAAAGCAGGAAGGGAAATTTGCCATTACTAATTGGCACTGATAAGAGCTAATTTTACTAGAATAGACATTTACGTAACAGAAGATGTGCATCTGCCTCTTTATATGGTAATCCATTTAAAAAAAAAAGCCTATCAATTTCAAACATCATTTGTGAAAGAAGACATCATTCAAAGGGTCAAATCATAACGACTAGAGGCTCTGGATTAGAGTCAGGATAAAACAAGATTCAGTAGCCACCTGTGTTTCATTTTAGACTTTTCATGTCTCATCTCACAAAGAGGCACCCTTGACTTCGGGGCCCTTTGTAAATTCCACAGCTATCAAGGTTAAATGGTCCAATTGATACTTCATAGATGGAGGACAACTTAGAATTGAATTAGCATCTCAAAAGAATAATACAGGGCACAATAGTATATCAAAAAGTAATACTGTATGTGAATAAGAACCTTCTTCTATAAATATTTGGAAGGCATACCTTATTTTCTTTGTATCTGGTGAGATCTGCTACGCAGTATTCCTTGAATAATTTATCATAGTATTTCTTTGCAAGTCTCTTCTCCCTAGATTCATTAAAAAAATATAAATCTTACACATTTAGAAATTCAACCATTGTTTGCTACTTGGAGGCAATGTCAAATAAATAACGCATATGATATAAACATTAATGTTTTAAAAGAGGTCTATTACTTACATGTGCATAGAATATCTGAATATTAACTATTAATAGTGGGTCTCTAGGGAGGGAAGCTGGAAGACTAATAGTCAAAGATGAGAAGGAGACTGACTCTTCACTCTTTACCCTCTGTAATGTTTGAATTTTTAAAACCATTTTCAGGTTTTACGTTTTCCCAAAATATTTTTAAAATTTAAAAAGAAGCATACTACAAGACAACAAATAATATTGTAAAAATTTTATAAATTATTTTTTAAAGACAAAGTCAAGCAATGAGAAGTCAGTTAAAATTGTTAAAAATTACCAAAAGAATCAAACCAGATTCAATAATCTGAGGCACGGTTTTATGTTCTCAATTCAGAACTGTTCCATGCAGGGGCCAAATGCTTTGGACAGGCGACAAAACAAGAAAACACTCAGGGAGCAGGAGAGACAAGACTATAGCATTTGATGCATTATGTCTCACACGTGTACAATTACCAATTCATGTCCATTTCATCCTCCTCATTCCATAGGAATCTGTGATTTTCTCGTATAACATCCATGTCTATCTTGTCATTTTCCCTGAAAAATAAAACAATTTCAAATTCAATATGAAAACAAAATTAGTCAAATTTAAGTTAAACAGTGTGTGAAATTTTTGAGCACCTGAGTAAAAATAAGATACACAAAGACAGTTTTATATGTATGTATGTATATTTATAAAAAGTATTTCAGTATTTTCAAAAGGCAGTTATAAACAGTGCTGCTACAGAAACAAACAGATAAGGCATCCACCCATCTCTAGCGCTGGTTCAATTATACAAAGGGTGCTAAATTACCAAAACTAGGATGAGAAATCTGAATAAACACTAAATGGATAAGGAAGATGAATGAAAATAAGTTTCAGAACCTAAAATAAGTAACACCATCCTATTGTGATCTAATTTTAAAAATATATAAAGAATTTTTCCACACCTCATTTTACTACAGCTTCCTAGGAAGACTGAGTAAGGAAGGAAGAGAACTGAAGGAGATGATTTTTCAACATGATAACAGATTGGGGACAGAACAAGGGATTGTTGAGAAATACAGGCTAAATTCAGAGGAGAGCTAAGTTTGTGGCTGATGAGCTGGTATAAAGTTTTTCAGGGCACTATCAACTCAGAAAATCGTTAAGTAAAGAGAAAAAAACCCACACAAAACCAAGAGGCTCTGACAGAAGAGCCTCAGATATAAGAAGGAATTTCATGTGTGGGAAATAATTAGAGTGAGGTCTCTTGTTTGCCCTATCTTTTAAAAAGCAATCCCAAACCTGAGGTCTAAAAAGTTCATTATTTCAAAGATCCTTGTGGGGGAAAAAAAAAAAATCACTGCATAATCAGGCACGTGAGTATTCCTCACATAATCCTGTTATTGCCAGGATCAGCAGGCTGCCTGAGGCCTGTTGCCAGAGAAATGGGGTTCATGATGAGTTGCTTAGCTAGAAGCTTCGAATGGCCTCTCCACCTTATAACAACAAAACTGGAATGGAAAGCAGGAGAAAATGACAGAATCAGAAGATATAGTAGCTGTGAGTCTTCAAAGACACCCATACCTACCTCCCATTATGTAAAATAAACTTTATGACACTTACCCCAATCGCCTGAAGTCCTCTTTTTTGCCACCATAGTATAAAATATAGTCATTTACAAACTTTGTATGCCTTTGATACTGAAATGCAAAAAATTAAGGATTTTACTTGTTCAGGAGTAGTTGGGTATCAATGACATATTACTGAGTAGGGAAAAAAAAAGCATAGTATGAGTCTATTTCGTTTTTTAAAAATACACAAATATATGCTATCCATGCTTATAAATTAAAAAAAGATCTAAAAGGATAAATATTAAACTGTTAAGAGTGAACACGGTACAGTAGAGGGGCTTTCACTTTCTAATGAATACTCTATATTGTTTTGAACATTTTCAAGCAATAACTCTCTGGGGAGAAGGACAGCTTCCTATATACAGCCTCACACCACCACTCATTTTAATCATCAAAATATGAAAAACAAATTATAGTTTCTAAAGTTAAAGGTGAGGAGTAGAATTTTTCTTCATTATAAAATATAATTTAGCTATTTCAGTAACAATAAAGCCTCCAAAATAGAAGATGTAACTTTTATTAAATTAAATCCTAACATGAGGCTTTCAAAAAGAAGTAAATATAAGAAATCACGTTATTTTTTTATACTCTCTTTTAATATTCAAAGAAACTACAGTCATGTTTATTTTCAGTGCAACACAACAAGACACATGAGCATTTTACTTGTTTTAAAAAGCTCCATGGTACTCTCTCTAGAGCTGAACACACACATAACAGAACTGACATAATATTGTCTGTGACTACAGCCTATTATATTAAAGACAAACAGTTATTTAATTGATCACAATGTGTTCTAACAGAATAGCGAATCAAAACATAATTCTGAAACGAGCAACAAAGCAATTAACATTTCAGAAAAGAAAAAAGAGAAAAGCCAGATACCCAGAGATCTGGGTTCTAGCTCTTGGTCTATCACAAACTGGTCATGTGACACTGGCAAGTCACTTAAATCTTTCAAGAGCTCAAGTCAGCAAACTTTTCCTGTAAATAGTAAATATGCAGGCCATACGGTCTCTGTTAAAACTACTCAACTCTGCCACTTTAGCATGAAAGTAGGCACAGATAACACCTAAATGAATGAGCACAGCTGTGTTCCAATAAAACTTTTATTTACAAAAACAGGTGGTAGGTGGGACTTTGCTTCCTGGAAGATGGAGCAAAGATGTACAGTTGATCCCTGAACAGGGTGGACAGAACACCCACCCTCCTCATTGTCCAAAACCTGCACATAATGTATAATCAGCCCTCTGCATCTGTGGATTCAACCAACTGCAGATCGTTAGTACTACAGTAAAATAAATACCCATATTTACACAAGTAATACAGTAAAATAAAAATCCTTGTATAAGTGGACCCTCACAGTTCAAACCCTGTGTTTTTCAAGGGTCAACTGCACTCCTCCCTATTCCTCCCACTGAGAACTAAAAACCTTGGAAATTATATATAAAACAAACATAAGAAGACTCTGAAAGGTAGAGAGAAGAAGGCAGACCAGCTATGGACCTCAGGACCCATGGTATGACATGGTGCTGAGTTCCCCAGGTTTTCTTTTTGCTTAATAAATGCCAGACTTGGAGGTGAAGAAGCTGGATAGCTGGAAATACCTACAAGCAGAGACAAAAGAAGTCCCAACAAAAGTCTGTTCCCTCTAACAAAATAATCAGGAGAGAGGCAGCCTAACAGGAAAGATAACTTTTAGGCAGTAACTACTCTATTCCAGCCAAACACTCCAGAAAATCTATGGCCCCACCTCCAGCCATGCAAGAAAAGGGGATCTAGACTTTCACCCTCACCAGGCTGTAACTAGATGCCCTAACACCCCCAACTGAGTGGTGTAATAGGAGGAAGAGTAGATGTTGAAATGCTAAAGGAGCAGCAGCAGATGAGATCCATGGGAAAGCTAAGCTATTGGGTTAGGAGATAAGAGGAATAAATAAATTGGTGACAAGAGAACTTCTGTAACTTAAAGAAAAGGATCAGGAACAATAAAGTGAAAGTGGTGACCACAGGATAGTGGGTATATCTAATTGACATCGTCCCCTTCTCCCTATCCTGACCACAGTAATAAATACCCAGAAATACTTTCACTCTCCAATATTCCCAACAGTAATATGGATGGCCAGTGGTAGCGGCTTATGTAATAAGCCACAGTCTTACCAAAAAATTGAGCTGAGAGATGGCTATCACAGAGAAACAAGGTATAACTTAAAGACAGCCCCAATTCATGCCTGAAAGCTGAAGCCACAGCAGGCCTGAGACAGTCCACAAACAGACCTATTATTTTTTTTTCATTTTTATTTTTTCTAACATCTTTACTGGAATATAATTGCTTTAAAATGTTCTGTTAGTTTCTGCTGTATAACAAAGTGAATAAGCTCTATGTATACATATATCCCCATATCCCCTCCCTCTTGCGTCTCCCTCCCACCCTCCCTATGCCACCCCTCTAGGTGGTCACAAAGCACCGAGCTGGTCTCCCTGTGCTATGCAGCTGCTTCTCACTAGCTATCTATTTTACATTTGGTAGTGTATATATGTCCATGCCACTCTCTCACTTTGTCCCAGCTTACCCTTCCTCCACCCTGTGTCCTCAAGTCCATTCTCTAGTCTGTGTCTTTATTCCTGTCCTGCCCCTACATTCATCAGAACCATTTTTTTTTTTTTTTAGATTCCACATATATGTGTTAGCATACGGTATTTGTTTTTCTCTTTCTCACTTACTTCACTCTGTATGACAGACTCTAGGTCCATCCACCTCACTACAAATAACTCAATTTCGTTTCTTTTTATGGCCGAGTAATATTCCATTGTATATATGGGCCACATCTTCTTTATCCATTCATCTGTCAATGGACACTTAGGTTGCTTCCATGTCCTGGCTATTGTAAACAGTGCTGCAATGAACATTGTGGTACATGACTCTTTTTGAATTATGGTTTTGTCAGGGCATATGCCCAGGAGTGGGATTGCTGGGTCATATGGTAATTCTATTTTTAGTTTTTTAAGGAACCTCCATGGTGGCTGTATTAATTTACATTCCCACCAACAGTGCAAGAGGGTTCCCTTTTCTCCACACCCTCTCCAGCATTTATTGTTTGTAGATTTTTTGATGATGGCCATTCTGACCAGTGCGAGGCGATACCTCATTGTGGTTTTGATTTGCATTTCTCTAATGATCAAACAGACCTATTATTAAACACAGTTTTACCAAGACATTAAATAGCCAAGAACCAGGTAGGAAAAGAGTAAGAGTTAAAATGAGACTGAAGATAATAGTATAAAAATGAGAAATGTTGACAGCTTGACAAAGATCGATTGGAAAAAATATCTGCAAGTACATGGACTTTGTAAACCTATTTATAGAAGATTAGTAATATGTTTTTTATTATTTTTTGCCTCTAAATATTTCTTATATATTAGTAAAAGAGAATTGTACTCAGAAGTATAAATGGCAAAATTCCATATCAATAAACACTTATCTTTAAATATAAAATTTATGTCTATCTGACTTCACAAGATTTTATGAAATAAAATAGATTTAAAAAATTGTATTAGTCACAAAATCTAGAAATATAAAAGGATACAGCATCCATAGCTATGAGATGAAACCTTCTATTTCTTGCTTCTTCCCTGTTAAGAAAAATTTTATTTCAAGCAAATTCAAATGTCTATATTTAATTAATATAATCAAATCACCAACATCTCAAACCAAAAAAAAGTAATGTACATTGAAGTACCATACCTATCCAGCAATTCTGCAGCAACTTGTTTATGGACCACCTTTCCATGTTTTTCCTTCTGAAATGGCTTTTTGAGCAGTAAATCATCTTCAACTGTCCTGGTTTGTTAAGAAGAAAAATTATTAGAAGAGCTCATTTTTCTCAGAGTGTTTCCTATTTCTTTATTATTTTCATAATTGGAACATGTTTTAAAGAATTCAACTCTTAAAGACTCACTGATCTTTAATGAGATATTTTACATCTCCTTTAATAGCTTAATTAATATCTTAACTTTATTTAATACCTATAAAATGGAGAAGACGAGACTAACAAATGCATGGGTTCTGGTGTCACACCACCTGGGGTCCTTGGTTCAAATTTTGGCTCTGTCATTAATTATCTTAATCTTAAATTACTTAATCTTTTTGTGCCACAACTTCCTTGTTTGTAAAGTAGAGATAACAAAGCTTTCAGTAACTGATAACATGGAAAAAGAAGGGCTGATTATAGATGATATATAGACTATAGGTGATCAGCCCTAGTTACGTAAATAGATACAATCCTAGAGCACACAAGACTATCCAACTAGATTGGCTCAAATTCTATTCTTACAAAGTAATATTTTTGAATGAAAAACCTTGAAAATGTAAAGCATTTTAATTTCATTTCATTACATAAAAATGTAATTTATTATATAATTATTTCTATTCTTTTGGTTATCCATGAAGACTGAGTACCCAACAAAAATGTTCAGTCCCAACTAGTATGCTTATATATTGTTTTCAGTGTCAAATAATAAACCAACTTTTTTAAGTTTGGTTAACATGAATCAGTCAACCACTCCTAAGTTAATGGATAAAATCAAGTTTCTAAGCACTGAAGGCTGAAAACAATGCCCCTCCCTAAACACAGGCACTCCACCACGATATGGCCTCCTTGTAAGGCTCAGGCTTTATCTGCTAAGAGTTCTTACCTCTTCCATTCAATAAAGACTTCCATGAACTCCTTCCTCTGGCCACTTAGTCTGCTCATTCACAAAATCCTAAGAATTGTGCTGCATCACAATCTCATTCTCCACAGTAACCTCATTTTGAAGTCAGGTACTAGCAAAGGGACAACCAACCAAGCCCCTTCTTAGCTATGACAGTTGCAAGTAGGGTCCTTGACAGTTGAATGAAAAATAGATGCAACAGAGAAATCCAAGAGCTTTAACTGATTTCCTTTTTTTCCTTATGCTTCCCTTTCCATAAATCCCTTCACAGCATAAACATTACTTATCTTTTACATAACTGTTCTCAAATTTTTGAGTCAATTCATTATAGTTTAATAAACAAAAATTCATTCAGTAGAGCATCGCTGTCTTCACATGTAAACACAATGCAAAAACTTTAAATATTATTTATACCTCATCTCAATTTAGAAAGGATCGGAAACACAGATCAATAAAAAATTACTTACTTTTTTTTCCTTTTGCTAGATTCTCCACAGTGTTCATCATCACTAAAATCAGAGTCATAGCCTCCATGACCATGCATCTGTAAAGAAGTACAGTCAGTTACTTAGAACCTAAATTGCCCATAGTTCAGGAAACAGAATAGTTCAAAAATAAGTTATCTTTAAAAGCCACAACAGCTTTAAAGGATTGTGGTGGGCATATCAGGGGTTATCTAGCCATCTAAAACTTTCAATCACTTTGAAGTAACAAACTTACCCTTCAGAAAATGAATCAATGTTTTTCACTTTAATTACCAACAAGGAAGATTACTCTTTGACC
Organism: Eschrichtius robustus; assembly: GCF_028021215.1. Classification (NCBI taxonomy): domain Eukaryota; kingdom Metazoa; phylum Chordata; class Mammalia; order Artiodactyla; family Eschrichtiidae; genus Eschrichtius; species Eschrichtius robustus. Next base: position 105,715,281 of record NC_090830.1, read on the forward strand.
TTTCCATTTAAAACCAGGTCTAGAAGCTAACATGTCATTGCATACAAGGTTCAGCAATGCTTTACTTTTATTTGATTCAGAGTAATAACGGTTGCTGGTATTTATCAACTTTGTTCCAGACATTATGCTAGGTTCTTTACAAACACTGCTTCTAATTCTGCAAGTTAGGAACTATTACCTTCATTTTAGAGATGAAGAAATCAAAGACAAAGTAAATCAATTATACAGAGCAAATATGTAGCTAAGCAGATCTGCTTGATTCTTAAGCCCATGATCTCAACTACTACAAACTGACTCTCTGGAATATGCTAACATTTTGATTACTGTATTCCATTAGACTTAATGGATTTGTGAACAGTACACGATCAATTGATAAAAATTTTCCTATCTTCTTTCAACATACGTGAAGATTTCCTTTTTCTTTGAAACAGTTTCTTCACGGTAAACCACCTTGTCCTTTGTTCTAGATACCTTTATCTTGTTCCTATTCACTTTTAAATCAAAATTCTTAGAAATACTGAAAGATCTCAATTGTCACTCAGTTGTGTTAGAAAGCAGCTCCTGGTTTCAGCATTACCTAGAATTTGGGATATACATTAATGGCAGATGGATGGATTACTTGACTGTATCTGCTAAATAAGGTGGCTACATCAAACAATCTTTAAATCCTATGAGTCTGTGATCTTCATAATTCCATTTTCAAACTTACGTGTATGGGTGTATATCTCTCTTCCCTGCCCCACAGAGTTCAAGAGAGGCCGGCCCTAGCCAAGGCTGAGGCGAAGGTTTAGGCCACTTTCAACTCTACCCTCACTAAGACACACCTGGATCTCACACCTTTTTACCATGTCAACTCCTTACTTCCGCTGTTTTTATCACATCTGTTCAAACCATACCAGCCTCTCACTCCTTGTCGTATGTCCTCACTTTCTTCACATCCTGATGGGGGACAACCATTGTGGGTAGCTTAGAGATAAGCTCTGGGGTCAGCCTGCCAGAACGCAAATCCTGGCTCTGCATTAAAGACGTTTCAGGTCTTTCTCTGGGCACGCTCCTTAACCTCTAGGAGCCTGTTTCCCCCTCCATAAAGGGAGGCTAATGAAAGTACCGGTATCACAGAACTGGGCATTAAATGAGTTACCGCATATAAAGAGTTTTAGAACAACATCTGGTACAGTAAAACCCTCCCAATTTTAACTACTATTACCGTCATGATGTTCCTACACCCTGGGACACCACCTCCTACCCTTGTTCCCCCTGTCTCGTTTGTTTCTCATCCATCCCATACCCATCTGAACTCAGTAGTTGCATTAAAAAGTTCTCACTCACTTCAGGCTACGAATCAACTGACAAGAACCAACAGAAATTCGAGAAGGGAGACGCGGGGTGTCTTCTGAATCTGTCATTTAAAAAAAAAAAAAAAAATCAACTAGTAGCATATGAGGAACAAGTTTCGAGATCCTTCTCCCCGACCCCAAACACTCATGGCCCTCTCACACACCCCTTCCCCTCCTCTGCCAAGTGCTCCCGCTGAGTCGTTGTTCCCTCCTCTGCCCGCGTCTGCAGCGACGACGCACGGCCTGAACGAGCCGCTGCGGCACCAGACCCGTCGCCCCGGCTGCGTAGCCTCGCCACTGTCGCCACCACTGCCAGAGCCACAACGGCCGCCGCCGCGCGCTCCCCGCCTCTCCCTACGGGTCCCAGCTGGGCGCTGCTTCCGGTCCGGCTCGGCCGCGCGTCTCACTTAAATGACACCGTTCCCGGGCGCGCCGACTTTGTGTTACAGCCAAAACAGCCCCGGGAAACAAAGGCCGAGGGAGAACAGGGCCGGGAGGGAAGGTGGAGGTTCCCAGCTTTCCCGAAGTCGCCGCGCTCGGTGTTTTCCTGGGCCTTCTTCCATTACCCTCTGGGAAGCCCAACATCTAATCTCGTGTGGCACAGCTCATACTAAGCCCACGCCCCTCGTCTGAAAATTTACTTCGTTTTAGAAAAAACCCTGCCTGAATATCACTTGCCGTCCTCTTTCTAGTAACCTTAGAAACGCCTCCTCGGAGCAAGGTCGCTGAGCGTCTCAGTCTCCGATCTGCCTCTCCTCCCTCTGCCCCCCTCCCCCCAATAAAACAGTTCTCATAATTAGAACAAAAATAGCTTTCCATCGCTTCACCACCCACACAGTAGATGCCATTCCAAATGCAGTGCTGGTGGCAGAGGAGCTCATCGAAGATGCGAGAAGAGGCTGAAGAGGGAATAGGGGCGATTTCACAGGGTCGCGAATCCTCTGCAGCCAAGTGACTTGGCACAGGTGAAAAGAGAGCCACAATAGTTACTAAAAAAAAAAAAAAGAGAGAGAGAGAAAAGAAAAAGAAAGAAGGAAAGAAAAGAAAAAAAATGCAGGCAGGAAAAGTTAAATTATTTTAAGCTCTGCCAGGTTCTCCCTGTGTTTTACCTTTTCTAAATTATGATGCCCCATTCTGCTTTACAGCCTAGTTACTGGGTTCGTGTCTTGTCTCCCTCCGGCTGATGCTATTCATCTTTGCTTCCTCCTCGGTACCCAACACGGTTCCCTGGAAATCACAAGCGCTAATTAAATATTTGTTGAATTGAACTGGCACGCCACTGACTTTCACAGCGGGCTCATTTTAGTGAAAACCTTAGCACGTTTACACTCATTTTACATCTTTTGCACCAAACAGTAGATAACAATATCTACCAGTTCAAGCCCTCCTTCTACCCCTGACAGTAAATTACAGATACAACCTGCTTTACCCAATGCAGTAAATATGATCTTTAAAAATCTGTAAGTTAAATTATTGTAAATTCAATTATTTCAAAATGCAATCAGATTAACCTTCAGTTAAAAACATTTATTAGGGCTTCCCTGGTGGTGCAGTGGTTGAGAATCTGCCTGCCAATGCAGGGGACACGGGTTTGAGCCCTGGTCTGGGAAGATCCCAAATGCCACGGAGTAACTGGGCCCGTGAGCCACAATTACTGAGCCTGCGCATCTGGAGCCTGTGCTCCGCAACAAGAGAGGCCGCGATGGTGAGAGGCCCGCGCACCGCGATGAAGAGGGGTCCCCACTTGCCGCAGATAGAGAAAGCCCTCGCACAGAAACGAAGACTCAACACAGTCATAAATAAATAAATAAAAGAACGTGAATTTCTTTAAAAAAAAAAAAAGTTTATTAAAATATTTAAAGCAGTAGGAAGCCTCACGATTTAACATTATACTACATTGAATTATTTTGTCAAGCAGTTCCTTTTTTAGTAAATATCTAAAATATTCTGTTCTTTTATTTATTATCGATAAAACCAAACACACTTGTACCTGGTATTCAATTTCCTTTCTACCAATATGTGACCTTTAATAGCATTTTCTACCATTTTTGATATATTTTGTCTGTTGCTTCATTTTCCTCTTACAACAAGCCTGTGCTGCATGCAGTGTTATTAGCCCCATTTTGCATGTTAGAAATAGAAGCACAGAACTCAGAGCCACAGGCCTGGTGAGGGTCTAGAAACTGGGAAGACTTGTTTCTCGACAAGACCCTGTTTTCTCTCTGTGGCTCTCTCTCTGTCAAATTCTTTCTTTTTAAATTTACATATTTATTTGTTTTTATTTTGACTGCGTTGGGTCTTTGTTGCTGCGCGCGGGCTTTCTCCAGTTGAGGCTAGCAGGGGCTACTCTTCCTTGCGGTGTGCGGACTTCTCATTGCAGTGGCTTCTCTTGTTGCAGAGCACGGGCTCTAGGCACATGGGCTTCAGTAGTTGTGGCACGTGGGCTCAGTAGTTGTGGCGCACGGGCTTAGTTGCTCCGTGGCATGTGGGATCTTCCCGGACAAGGGCTTGAACCCGTGTCCCCTGGCATTGGCAGGCAGATTCTTAACCACTGTGCCACCAGGGAAGCCCCATACTCTTTCTTTCTCTCTCTCTTTTTAACTCATCAACTGTGTGAGAAATAGCTTCTGGTCCTAACATTTTAAGAATTTCAGATCTGTTGCTACCAGATCATTCAGCCAAAGATTTGCATTTCTCCCTTTGAGGCAGCAGTTATTGAAGGAGAGAAAATAGAAAATATATGTTAGGGATAGATCACATGATCTGAACTAAAAACAATTAATACAGGCTAGACAACCTACCTGATCAGGAAATCTCAAGTTAGCAATTACTGCTCAACAACTATAAAAACTGCAAATATTTATTAGGGGCCTGCTCTGGACAGAGCACTGTCATAATCATCAGGGTTACAAATATGTAAAAGTCACTCCTTACTCTCAAAGGTTGACTAGTAAGAAAGAACAAATATATAGAAAAAAAAATATTCTATCATATATGAAGTGCCTGGTAAATGGCACAGCTTTACTGAGATATATTGACATACAACATTGCGTAAGTTTAAGGTGTACAATGTGTTGAATTGATACACTTACATATTGCAAAATGATTACCACCATGGTGTTAGCTAACACCTCCATCACCTCACATATATACTATTACATTTTTGTGGTGAAAACATTTAAAATATACTCTCTTAGCAACTTTCACATATATAATACAGTATTATCTGTAATCACCATGCTGTATACTTCAGATCCCCAACTTATTCATCTTATAACTGGAAGTTTGTCAGTTTGACCAACATTTCTCCATTCAGTCCCCCAACCCTCCCAGCCCCTGGTAACAACCATCCTAGACTGTTTCTATGAATTTGAATTTTTGGACTTAACGTATAGGTGATATTATACAGTAGCTGTCTTTCTCTGATTTATCACAATTAGCATAATGCCCTCAAGGGCATTTACCAGCTTCCCAATCTATAAAATGTTCTATTTTAATGAATATGAAAATTTACATGGACACCAATGTTACATAACTCAAATAAAGCAACAAAATACTACGATAGGTATGTGGTGGGGGTGAGGGAAGTTGGTCCCCACTCCACTCCATCACCCTCCTCTCACACACACACCCTTATTCCCCGCCACCCTTCCCCCCTCCCCAGAAAAAAAAATGCTGCTCTGGGAAACAGTATAATAAAGAACTCCACTTCAAAATCAGCCAGACCCACAATCAAGTTAGGTTTCTGTCACTTACTAGCTAGGAGATCTTGGGCAAGTTTTTAATTGAGTAAGTCTTTATTTCCTCAACTATAAAATGGAGATAATAGTAATAACTATCTCATAGTGGGTTATGAGGTTTAAAACAAAACAATGCAGCTAAAATGGCTAGAATGATGCATAGTTCATAATAAGAATATAATAAATGCTACTTGAGGAAAGTAGCATTTCTTGAGGAAATTCTTGTGATTTAGTTTAACAATTAACTTCTTCTTGAGTATGGCCTAGAAACAGATCCACACTTATATAATCCTATGATTAATGGCATAGGTTTAAGTATGGACTTCTCAACAAATAGTTCTGAGCCAGTTTAAGATTACAGTAAAAAAAAAAAAAAACAACTCAATTCCTAACTTGATTCACACCATACATATTAGTCACCTTCAAAGAAAACACAGGAAAACCTCTTCGTGATATTCCATGATCTCTTCATTAGGGCAGGAGAAATTTTCTTAGATAGGACACACAAAGGGCTAACCATAAAGGACAAAAATAAATTACTGACTTCGGTTCATTTAAAAGACTTTATTAAAAAATGAAAAGTTAAGGGGAATTCCCTGGTGGTCCTGTGGTTAAGACTCCATGCTTCCACTGCAGGGGGCATGGGTCCGATGCCTGGTCAGGGAGCTAAGATCCCACATGACACGCATGGTGGCCAAAAAAAAAGAAAAAAATTTAAGTCACAGAGTGGGAGAAAATATTGCAGTAGACACATTTAACAAATTGTCAGATTATATGAAGAACTTTAAAAATAAGTAAAAGGCAGAAACCCAATAGAAAAATTAGCTAAAGACTTGAATAGGCAGTTCACAAAAAAGATGTCCAAATAGCCAATGAACATAAAACAAAGGGCTTGTCTTCACTAGTTATCAGAGAAATGAAAGTTAAGAACACAATGCACACCATTACACACCTACAAGAATGGCTAACTGGAAAAGACAGATCTAGTGCCGATGGAGATGTGGTATGACTATAACTCTTATATACTGCCGATGGGAGTGTAAATTGGTACAATCACCTTGGAAAAGGTGTTCAATAGTATCTGCTAATGCTGAATGTGGGTATATTCTATGTCTTATATATTCCACTCCTCAGAATACCTTCAACAGAAAAGTGAACATATATTCATCAAAAGACCTGAATTAGAAAGCACTAGCACTATTTATAAGTCAAAAACTGGAAGCAACCCAAATGTTCAGCAGCATTAGAATAGTTTAATAAATTATGACTTATTCACACAATGGAATACTATACAGCAATAAAAACAGACAAACTACAACTATATGCATTAGCATAGATGAATCTCATCAATGTAATGCTAAACAAAAGAAGCATTGTATATGCAAAAGAATACATATGACACAATCCTATTCATATAAAAGACAAAAGGAAAAGTAATCTATCTGTGACAAGTCAGGATAATGACGCCCCTGGTGGGTATAGAGGAGGTGACTGGAAGGGGGCACAAGGTCATGGCGGGACAGGGCTTCTGGGGAAATGGTAATATTCTGTTTCTTTTTTTTTTTTTTTTTTTTATTTTTATTTTTGGCTGCGTTGGCTCTTCCTTGCTGCGTGTGTGCTTTCTCCAGTTGCGGCGAGCAGGGGCCACTCTTAGTTGCAGTGCGTGGGCTTCTCATTGCAGTGGCTTCTCTTGTTGCGGAGCAAGGGCTCTAGGCACGCAGGCGTCCGTAGTTGTGGCTCGCGGGCTCTAGAGCGCAGGCTCAGTAGTTGTGGTGCACGGGCTTCATTGCTCCGCAGCGTGTGGGATCTTCCCAGACCAGGGCTCGAACCCCTGTGCCCTGCATTGGCAGGCAGACTCCCAACCACTGCGCCACCAGGGAAGCCCAATATTCTGTTTCTTGACTCTGGCATTCACTACATGAGTGGTTCATTTCTACCTATGATTTGTGTACTTTTATGTATGTATGCTGTGCTTCAATAAAGAATTTACATTTACAAAATTTAACTGTTCCTAGAGGTTTTTATAACTTTGACTCTAATTGATCAATGGGAGTGTTGGTGATTAAAGCGATTTCAGGCATGGCAGAATAAGTTAGGGAGTAGACAGGTGGGATTTCCTGGGGTCTCAGAATTCATGCCACATAAATGCTTGCGTAGCCAAAGACAAATTTCCTGTAGGCACCAAGATGGAGGCAGACGGGGGCTCTGTAAGTGCTGAGAAAGACTCTAGTCAGCACCCAAAGGACTGACATTGCCCAGGCCTCGAACACTTGGCACGGTCAGCTGTACTTCCTGTACATTTATAAGCCAGGATCTGGCAGAAGGCATCTCCACAACCTCCGTAGTACAGCTCAGCCCATGAACAGAGACACAATCTAATTGTTATCTTTTGCGATCTGGTCAGAGGTTGGTCACTCGCTTGTGTAAGTGCCTGGAAGAGGCAGCCAGAGCACGAACACTGTGGTTGGATGGACGTTGAGAAGCAAAGTGGAGAGACAGCAATATACCAGTTAGCCAAATGAATTGACTGTCATTTTTAGGCCTGCTCCCAGGAGGCGAGAACAGAGACAGGATGTCTATAAAATGCCTCTCTGAGGCAGTGGTGGAGAAGGAGCCTTGTGATTAAGAGATAGGGAGACACTTACCAGGTCAATGAGATGAGAAGCAGAGACCAGGAATACTAAATGTCACCGGAAAACTGATGCACTTATTTTTTGTCATATAATATCTGTGGGTATCAAGATTTCAGGCCTCATTCAGGAAACTGCAAAGTGGGGAGACATTATAATAATGAAAGATGTTGGCTGCTGTAACTCTGGATCCTTCTTCAAGGGCTGGCTGGGCCTATAATCATGGAAAAGACATAATTGCCCCCATCGAGGCTATAGAGGAGGAAAGAAAACCTCTATCCGTCTAAGTTCTTCTGGCTGGTCTAAGAATTAAATTGACATGAGACAGATTACCAGGAGAAAGTCAAATTTAATTACGTATGTACAGGGTTTCATAAGAATACATATCACACGATTTCACAGTTTGTGAACACAAGTTAACTGTGTACAGAGCGTGTTGCATAGTCAAGTGAAACGTCCAGTGAAGTAGGTCTGTTGTGTATTTAAGGATACATATCATTATTATGTGGTCAGGCAACCAGATGTAAATAGTAAGCAATTTTCCTCAGTGATGCCTTAATTAACATATTCTCTGAAACTAACACCTCTTTGACTAGCTGTTCTGATACTGAAGGTGATAATTGGTAGTAGGAAATGGAAACACTTAAACACAGAGGGATAAGCTAAATGACTGAATAGGTTCTGAGGAACAATGGTAAACAGGAGATGGAGGGCTCATGCCTTTCCTTACTTCAGCCATATAAAAGCAACAGCACCCAAAGTAATACTGGGATCCATAAATAGAACTTTCTCAATGGCATACTTTATTGTCAGGAATTTTGTTCAATAGTATAGGAGGCATACAATAGAAATGCAGGCCAGGATTGTTAGAGCAATCCATTTTTCTAGAGAAGTTGGCAATCTGGATTTTTAGATTCAATATTCTGATTTTTAATATTGGCATCCAATTCAAGTTTAAAAATTAAAGCAAAACACCCTTTGGGCCAAAGCACTTCTGTGAGCTGAACTCAGCCCATGGGAGGCAGATTTCCAAGGGGTAATCCTTCGACCTCAGGACTGCACCTCGGCGGTGGTGGGGTGGTGGTTTGCAAGCAGAGGTTCTGAGCCTGTTTTGGATGCATTCTTGAGAATAAAACAGACTCCTGGTAAGTCAGGCATGGACACTCCTTCAAGGAAGGAATCAAAAGACTTAAATAAACACTTGGGAAAGGGGGCTCACAGCCTGGTCACAGCAAGGGGTAATCTGTAAGTCCCTGGAGAGGAATATCTATGCCAACTGAGAGGCCCAGGGTGTCACCCCGACTGGGGGCATGGAACTCACATCCCAGCACACAGTGACAATGCTGAATTTTGCCTGAGCCCTTTGCTCCTGGAAAACAGGGCCAATTAAAGGAATTTCCCAGTTTTTGTGATCTGGAAGAGAGCTATTGCAAAGAACCACTCTTTCCCATATGACTTAGATAAGCCTCAGATGCCGCCTGTTTAACCTATGACAAAGCTACACACAGACCCCCGCAAATTCCCATTCTTTGCCTCATAAATTATGAACTGGACTGCTCATCCCCACTGATCAACTGGATCGAAATGCTTGTTAACCAAACTTCGGTTGAGCTGCTTTCCTTCCTCCAAGCCCCTGAAGTTGGGCCCACCGTCAGCCTGAGCCAGCATACAGGGAACAGACTGGGCTCAGCATAAATTATTCTCTGATCTACAGTCTGATCGTGCCACCCTTTCATTCAAATTTCCCACATTTGGTTCTTTCCAGCCCTGTTCATGCCTCTCTATTAAAATAAGACCAAAAGCAAGCAAACAAACCCTGTATTTGCCCGACCCTTGAGACCCCTGCAGGTTCTCCCTGTTGCAATTGTCCTCCCTCCTTTCCTATCACAAGAGTCCCTCTACCCCCCTTGCAAATTTTTTTTGAAAAACGTCTCTCCCAGCTAAGTCCAGATTTGTTTTTTGTTTGATCATGTCCTTATGCATCCTATATTATTTTGCACAATTTCTGACAATAAAGTGTGCTGTTTAAAATATTGTTTATGAACAGAATTATTATCTGGTGGATGATGCCCTCTCACAGGACAAGAATTAAGCAGCCACTGAAGTGACCCCAAGTCACTGGGCAGTGAGATGCTAGACGTCAGGAGTAAGGTCTCTAGTCTGTCTTGTCTTCCATGATACCACACTCAAGTTTTTCCTCTTCTTCAGCCTATGCCTTCATAGGCTCTGATGTTCTGCAGGGTTGGGGCTGGGTGTTCTTCTCTCCCTACTCTATCAGCCATTCCCATGGCTCAGAGGACAATCTACATGTTTATGTGCCCCCAGTTTATATCTTTTTAATGGCTTAATAATATTCACCATATCTATCTATCTATCTATATCACATTTTGTTTATCCATTCATCTGTTGACAGACACGGGTCATTTTTACCTTTTGGCTACTGTGAGTATGCTATGTTCATAATGCTATGAACACTGGTATACAAATATCTGTTCGAGTCCCCTGCTTTCAATTCTTTTGATATATTCCTAGGAGTAGAATTATTGGGTCATATGGGAGTTCTCTGCTTAACCTTTGTGAAACCACCAATCTGTTTTCCACAACAGCTACCATTTAATATTCCTACCTTCTCCACATCCTCGCCAACATGTTATTCCCCCCCTTTTTTTCCTTTTCTTTTTTTACAGCCATCCTAATTGGTGTGAAGTGGTATCTCATTGTAGTTTTGATTTGATTTCCCTAATGACTAATGATATTGAGCATCTTTTCATGTGCTTATTCACCATTTAATACCTTCTTTGGAGAACTGTCTATTTAAGTCCTTTGACTATTTTTGAATTGGGTTTTTTGTTTTTTTGTTGTTGAGTTTTAATGCTTTATAGATTCCAGATATTCGTCTCTTTTCAGATAAACAATTTGCAAATATTTTCTCCATCCTATAAGTTGTCTTTTCACTTTCTTGGTAGTATTTTTTGATGCACAAAAGTTCTTGATTTTGATAAAATCCAATTTAAAAAGATAATTTTTTTAAAAGGCTAAAATCATGACTCCTGTACACATATAAAATTACTGCACATCAGAGATTTTTACTTACCTAATTCACGAGGCAAGCAGCAAGATGTTACCCCCCAGTTCAAAGGAGAATTTAGAGAACACACATATATAGGCAATCAGGAAAGTTAATATGAATTTACAAATGGATGCAAAACTGATCAATATCCACAGGGCAATAATCAATTGCACCTCAACTAGACAAAATTCATTTGCATCCCTATTGACATGACTCATTTGTATTGCTATCAGTTTTATACAACTTAAAAAGTTGTATAAAATAGCTCAAAGACAATGAAAGTCTCATAACTTGATTGGGTGCTAGACAGGATACCTAGTAATCCATTTTCCTTTTTCAAAGTCTTTCACAAATTTTCCTGATGCCACCCCAGGCCACTCCCAGCGTTATCCCAGCAGTGAGGTGAACAAGCTGCTCTCCAACTGCCTCAAGTCTTTCAGCACTGGGATAGCTACTGGGAGCAGTTAGTTAGTTCAGTTCAAGGACTAGTCATTAAGTGCCAGGTGGTGGAGGTGTAGCTATCCAGCCACTCCTGCTACAAACACTGAATATTTACTGTGAGCCAGCATTATGCTACAAGCACAGTGGGGAACAAGGCTGAATAGTCTCTGCCCTCTTGAGCTTTACTGTCCAAACAGGGACGGGAAGAACAAATGAATAAACAAGTAGGATAATTACAAACTGTGATAAATGCAATGAAGGAAAACAGCTGCCAGCACAGCGAATCACCCAGAGGGGCCTACGTAAGCAGGGTGGTCAGGAGTGATCTCTCGGAAGAGAACATTTAAGCTGATACTTGAAAGATGAAGAGAAGCCAGCCATTCCGAGTGTGGAGTGCGGCAGGAAGCCAGCCAAGTAGCTGATCTGCAGTCTGTCCTCACCCTCTGTACTTTTAGGACAGGTCTGCAGCAGCCGCAATTACTGTTTACCACTGCCCTGGTGTGCAGGAGGCCAGAAAGGCCAAAGCCTGCCCTCCCAGCTGCCTTTGAGTCTCAGGTTCAAAAAATTTCAAGGGGAAGAGAAGGAGCCCTCCCAAACCAACTCACCCTCCTTCCTCTTTGGTCCCAGTTTTCCTCTAAATACCCCCTATCTGCTAAGTGAAACCTGAAATGTCAACATGCAAACAACAGTTGAACCCACAAAAAGAGAAAAACGGCTATTAACAATGCAAGTGAGTGAGAGATTAACACATTAGGGTGACTGTGTAAAATAATCAGCTCTTTTGCTGAACTGATTTGATTAGAAAGTTGCAAAGCACAGGGATCTTCCAGGCAAGAGGAAAGTCCAAGGGTGGTGTGGGGCAATGCGGCACCAGAATCAATGGCACCTGCCTCACCTTTTTGTCCAGGGTCTGGGCAATAGGTCATCACTGTTCCAAAATCATGTCGTGCTGCTCCATGACTCTCACCAGGATGCTGGCACACGAAGGGCAAGGTTGGGAACCATCTGCCCAAGTTGGAGAGCTGCAAGTGAACGGGCTCCTAGGGATAGGCGGGAGAGGAAGGAGAAGGCGGAAGGCAGAGTTTGGGGCATTGATCTGGGTAGGAGAGGAAGCAGGAGATTGAGAACAGCAGACGAGGAGAGCCCACAGAGCCAGAGAAGAATGTTGTATCATAGCAACCGAGGGAAGTGTTTAAAGAAAGGAAGTGGCCGATTATGTCAATACAGAGGGACTGTTTCTCAGAATGTATGTGCCTCTGGGAATACCCACCTCAGAACCACGTGGGGGGTTATTAAGAATTCAGACTCCTAGGCCTCAGCCACCCCTGGTTTGGAACCTCTGTCTCTGGAGCCAGGAATTGGCATTTTAATAGGTGCTTAGGGATTCTGATGTATGTTCCAAGTCGTGTTTAAACACGTGGGATGTAGAATTAGAGCTGGGTCTGATTCTGGCTCCTTCGCTTCAGCCGTTGGGCAAATTATTTAACCTCTATGAGCCCTAGCTTTTTAAAATCTGAAATATTACCTACTACATAGAATTGATATAAGGACAATCTTCATATGAGATTATATATATATATGTATATATATATATATATATATATATATATATATATATATATATATATATATATATAAAATATATATTATATATACACAGTGCTTAGCACAATGCCTGGAACACAGTTAGAAGTCAATCAACGTCAACTGCTATTATTACATAATAAAGAAAGGCCACTGGATTTGGGAAGAGGGTAATTTAAAATTTTCCAGAGAGTTTCAGTAGTGGAGCTTGGGAAATTTCTGGGAATTAAAAAGGAAATATGTGGATAAGAAGTAGAAGCAGCAAGTGAAGATCAAGTTCAAGCTCAGAAAAATTTGCAGCAGGAGGAAAGACATTTGGCTTGTTAGTTAGAACTGGGTAATGTTGGTAGGAGAAAGGTTATTACTAAAATAGCAGTGATGCATATGGTCACCTTATTTTTGACAAAGGAGGCAAGAATATACAGTGGAGAAAAGACAGCCTCTTCAATAAGTGGTGCTGGGAAAACTGGACAGCTACATGTAAAAGAAGGAAATTAGAACACTCCCTGACACCATACACAAAAATAAACTCAAAATGGATTAAAGACCTAAATGTAAAGCCAGACATTATAAAACTCTTAGAGGAAAACATAGGCAGAACACTCTATGACATAAATCACAGCAAGATCCTTTTTGACCCACCTCCTAGAGAAATGGACATAAAAACAAAAATAAACAAATGGGACCTAATCAAATTTAAAAGGTTTTGCACAGCAAAGAAAACCATAAACAAGACGAAAAGACAACCTTCAGAATGGGAGAAAATATTTTCAAATGAAGCAACTGACAAAGGATTAATCTCCAAAATTGACAAGCAGCTCATGCAGCTCAATATCAAAAAAACAAACAACCCAATATGAAAATGGGCATTAGACCTAAATAGACATTTCTCCAAAGAAGATATACAGATTGCCAACAAACACATGAAAGGATGCTCAACATCACTAATCATTAGAGGAATGCAAATCAAAACTACAATGAGGTATTACCTTACACCGGTCAGAATGGCCATCATCAAAAAATCTACAAACAATAAATGCTGAAGAGGGTGTTGAGAAAAGGGACCTCTCTTGCACTGTTGGTGGGAATGTAAATTGGTACAGCCACTATGGAGAACAGTATGGAGGTTCCTTAAAATTAAAAATAGGGCTTCCCTGGTGGCGCAGTGGTTGAGAATCTGCCTGCCAATGCAGGGAACACGGGATCGAGCCATGGTCTGGGAAGATCCCACATGCCACGGAGCAACTGGGCCCGTGAGCCACAATTACTGAGCCTGCGAGTCTGGAGCCTGTGCTCTGCAACAAGAGAGGCCGCGATAGTGAGAGGCCCGCGCACCGCGATGAAGAGTGGCCCCCGCTTGCCACAACTAGAGAAAGCCCTCGCACAGAAACGAAGACCCAACACAGCCATAAAAATAAATTAATTAATTAAAAAAAAAAAAAAGTAAAAATAGAACTACCATACGACCCAGCAATCCCACTACTGAGCATATACCCTGAGAAAACCATAATTCAAAAAGAGTCATGTACCACAATGTTCACTGCAGCACTATATACAATAGCCAGGACATGGAAGCAACTTAAGTGTCCATCAACAGAGGAATGGATAAAGAAGATGTGGCACATAGATACAATGGAATATTACTCAGCCATAAAAAGAAACGAAATTGAGTTATTTGTAGTGAGGTGGATGGACCTAGAATCTGTCATACAGAGTGAAGTTAAGTCAGAAAGAGAAAAACAGATACCATATGCTAACACATATACATGGAATCTAAAAAAAAAATGGTTCTGATGAATGTAGGGGCAGGACAGGAATAAAGACACAGACTAGAGAATGGACTTGAGGACACGGGGAGGGGGAAGGGTACGCTGGGATGAAGTGAGAGAGTAGCATTGACATATACACACTACCAAATGTAAAATAGATAGCTAGTGGGAAGCAGCCGCATAGCGCAGGAGACCAGCTCGGTGCTTTGTGACCACCTAGAGAGGTGGGATAGGGAGGGTGGGAGGGAGACGCAAGAGGGAGGGGATATGGGGATATATGTATATGTATAGCTGATTCACTTTGTTATAAAGCAGAAACTAACACACCATTGTAAAGCAATTATACTCCAATAAAGATGTTAAAATAAAATAAAATAAAATAAAATAGCAGTGATGGGAGGGTGCTTGAAGGATGGAGTAAGGGAAGTTTCAGTGGTGCAGATTGAAGACACTAGAAAAAAACAGATGAGGAGTAGGAGCTCAGTCCTGGAGCAGATGGGAAGGAGGTGCAGAGGACAGGTAGTGGGGTGGATACAAGTTAGAGAAGCTAACCTATTTCCCCTGATATCTGAGGAAAGAATTAGAGCAGGAGTTCACCAAGTGTGGACTCTGGTCCAGCAGCCTCAGTACCACAGCAGTTTGTTAGACATGCAACTCTCCCGCTCTACCCCAGACCTACTGTGTCAGAAACTCAGGGAAGGGGGCAGCAATCTGTGTTTTAATAAGCCCTCCAGGCAATTCAACACACCTGGAGTTTGAGAACCACTGAACCAGGGAATAGTTGGAGAGGCCGGGACCTTGGATGCAAAGTCATGCAGTGCCTCAGACAAGGCCATCTGCTGAGTGTGAGGGTGGCAGGGGGAGTACGTGGAGGCTGAAGGCACAGAGAAGGAGGTCTGGGACACCTGTTAGAGGTGGACGCGCGCGAGTCAACTAGAGATACGTGCAAGTGTTGCCGAACTACAAGATGCTGCAAAAAGTTTATGTCTTACAATAACAATGCATCTGAGTTGACTAGGAAAATAATGTAAAATATTCAAAAAGTCATATGTACCGAGATAGTTATGATATTGAAAGACTAAACAATTGCCCAACAATAACAGGGGAAGGGACTTCCCTGGTGGCACAGTGGTTAAGAATCCGCCTGCCAATGCAGGGGACACGGGTTTGAGCCCTGGTCCGGGAAGATCCCACATGCTGCAGAGCAACTAAGCCCATGCGTCACAACTACTGAGTCTGCGCTCTAGAGCCTGCGAGCCACAACTACTGAGCACGCGCATCACAGCTACTGAAGCCCGTGTGCCTAGAGCCCTTGCTCCGCAACAAGAGAAGCCACCGCGATGAGAAGCACGTGCACCACAACGAAGAGTAGCCCCCGCTCACCGCAACTAGAGAAAGCCCGTGCACAGCAGCGAAGACCCAACACAGCCAAAAAGATAAAAAATAAAAATAAAATAACAGGGGAAGAATTAGCAGAGTCCCAAGGCATTCATTAACACCCTCTGAAGACTGAGACAGTGAGAGAAAACGTCTATGATACATTGTTGAATTATTGCACAATGACAATTATGTTTTTTTAAAAAAGCACTCTTGGGGGAATGATTGGAAGTTTTAAATGCATAGATTGCCAAAGGCCACTGAGACCAAGGATATGGCTATTGAGTTTGCCACCATGGAAAGGAGTGGCCATTGTTAGGTATAGGTACCGGGGAGGGCTTCTGGATTAGCTGGGCTTTAATCTGGAAGTTGACTGCCATGGGGTGGTGTAGGGGACCAGGAGCAGCTTCCGGGCAGTCGCAGTGGCTCAGAGCCAGCGCAGATAGGATGGAAACATTTAGGTTTATTCAGAGCTCTTGAGACCACAGACTTGTCTGGAACAGAGGAACGCTATGGAGAATAATAGGAGATGGCCTTGGAAAGCCAGCATGGTGACCTTTCCAAAACTAAAACCTGGGACCCGAGGCCTGCCAAGTTTATAGATGCCATTGGGATTGTGGGTCAGCATATTTGAATCTGGGCACTCCTGGGTTGTGTGAGACCAGGGCCATCACGTTGGATCAGTAATTCCAAGAGATCATTTACAGTTGGAGACCTCAGTCCCCAGTCATCTTACAGAGAAGGAAAATGAAGGCGAGGGAAGTTTAACCACTTGCCCAAAGTCACACAGCTTTAATGCTGCAAAGGCCAAGGCTAAAGTGAGGTCTCCTGTTTTAATACCATGCTTCTTGGATGAATGACCCCGAAACTTGGGCTGAGATGGGATGCACTAGGTAACAGGGACTCGTGATAAATCGCCATGCAGGGAAGCAACAGGGTGAGTGGCATGTCTGAGGACGAACAGTGATGTGTGAACTGGACAGAAAGAGTCTGAAGGGAGGGGATTGTTGGGGAACCAGCAGCAACCTCTGGGCATGTGGCCAGTTAGGGCCTGGGTCCGATTACTGGCTGTGAAACGAGACAGGAAAGAACTACGGAGAGACATGGCATCCCTCACGCCACACTTTCCCCAATTTCCTTCTGTCTGTTCCTCAGAATTCACTTCTTTGCCTTCAAGGCTGATTTGTGGACACAGCTCAGCACAAACTTTAGCCTGCTTGTAGATCTTTTAGACATGTTTTTCTAGGCCATGCTCTACATTCTTCAGAGCCAGTGCTATACCCACTGGGAACTGAAAGGAATCAGGCCCACTATAAACTGTGAGTGGTTCTGAACTTGTGGCTTTCTACAAATGATGTGGCATTTAAATAGGAAGCTGAGGAAGCAGAGAGGCTGAGAGTGTCTCACCCAAATACCACTCTTTCTGTCCCACTTCCAGCACCTCTGATATGCCCTCAAGCCTCCACTGTCCTTTGCTCCCATCAGCACGAAACGAGAGGCATCACATTCAGACCATTTAGACTGAAAGGCACCTTGGGGGTCACCCAGGCTAAGCCCCCAGGGACCCAGGAACACAGGTGACCCAGGTGAAAAGAAGACCGGAACCCACGTCTCCTGATGCCTTCTCTGAACTACAACCTTTCTCTCTTCTCTCATTCCCCCTCCCTCAAATGCAACCTGAAATATATTTCCAAAATTTTTTTAAGTCAGTTCAAAATTGTACTATATATATTTTTTCTGTATACATACATACATTTGTGTGTGTGTGTGTGTGTGTATACATATATGTATATATAACTGTACTATATACATATTCAAACACAGATTAGAGCCAATAGAAGGAGATAAAGGTCCGCTAAATGCACAGAAATCAAATATCACCTTAAATACAGTAACTGAATAGCATCCTCTAAGTCAAATTACCTTAATGGGTGGGAATGCAGACCTTTTCCCTTTATGCTATGTCTGCCATCAGAAGTGATTGATCCCCGTGCTTTTCTTTATCATATTACCGTTCCTCCCTTTAGAACTGCATTTTGTTGTTCCTTGTTCTTGTCTCATTTTCTTTCAGGACCAAACCCGCTGAAAGGAAAAGACCTTATTGTATTTATCTTTGCGTGCCTCCTGGTTCTTGGTATTGTTGGGGCACAGTTGTTTGTTCTACATAAGGTTTTGGCACAGTGCTCACTCTTCGTAAATATTTGTAGAATGACAGGGCATCAAATGACTTGCATTCAATATTGTTGCAACATTTCCCTTCACCACTTAAAGGAGGAAAGTCCAATAGTGCAATGAATGTGCCACATCAACTGGTGAATTTAACAACCTGATTTCTAAAGAAAACACCTGAGGAAGCTATGGGCTCAGACCCACAGTTCTGAAATCTAAATCCCACAGATGAGTTTGAACAGTGGAATCAAGTCTTGGGAAGCAAATTAAAAATTCAACCCATGAAGCAGCCGCATAGCACAGGGAGATCAGCTCGGTGCTTTGTGACCACCTAGAGGGGTGGGATAGGGAGGGTGGGAGGGAGGGAGATGCAAGAGGGAAGAGATATGGGAACATACGTATATGTATAACTGATTCACTTTGTTATAAAGCAGAAACTAACACACCATTGTAAAGCAATTATACTCCAATAAAGATGTTTAAAAAAAAAAAATTCAACCCATGGCAATTTGGGAAGAATCAAATAAAATGTCCATTTGCCAATTTGACATTGACATGTAAGCCAATTTCCCTTTCCATAATCAATGAGTCGTTTTGAGGCAAAAAAAAAAAATCCTCAGGATTGTATTTACTTACAATATTTGTAAGGAAACTGCCTGCTTGCTTTCCTGGAAGAGAGGGGCAGAGCAGTTCCTAGACTCTTCTCAAATGCTTCAGCTAAAAATTTAAATAAGCACCAGTGCCAATAATTGGAAATGAGGAGAAAAATTATGCCAAATACTTGGCACCAGCTGCAGCAATTAAGTAAGCACCTGCTTTATGCTTCATCTGCTGTCACCCCCTCCCTGCTTCATTTAGGCTGGTATCTGGTTTTTTTGAGAATAAAGGCACCTCATTGCACAAGCACACAAACCTCTTTTTTCCTTTCTTTTTTTTTTTTTCTGTCATTAACTGGGGCAAACTGAATGGCAGGAAGATCCAGACAAGGACAGGGTAGTAGTAAAGACACTTAAATTTCTAAAATCTAGAGTTTTAGGGAATGTTGGGGGCAGATGTAACCATAGCGATTAGCTCTGGTAGGAGAGTACCGATGTGCACTGCTGTACTGAGCAGCAGATCACACCCTCCCAGGGAGACCCTGCAAATGAAGATGTGGATTCGATTTCTGGAAGCAAGACTCCTATTGGCTTCATCATGAACCTTAGCTATGGCAACCAAAGCAAGTTCCTCTGCAGAGATGTAGGCTCGAAAAAACGATGCCATCAAATAGTTCTCGACTGTTAGTACAGGGCTAGTATGAGCATCAGATGAGATGTGAACGAGGTGACAGTGCTTTGAAAAGTTGAAAGGATTATGCAAATGTGAGGCAGGTATTAATATTAAAAATGTTTATTGAAATCCATCTAATAGAAACCAGACAGGAAGCGTATTCATCCCCTGGAAGTGAATTAGCACTTTTCAGAGCCTTGAGTGAACATTTCCTCGTTCCCCTTTTATCTTGTCTGAAAACGCTGGCTAATGATGCCTACATTAGAGGTGATTGGGAGGCTTAAATGAGGCTAAATGAGATAATGTATGTGAAGCACCTTGTTCCACGCCGCTTTTATAAAAGACGCTTAATAAATGTGAATTGATTTCAAGGGGGAAAATCAAGCTCATTATCCTGAGAATTCTTTGTACTTGCAGCCCACCAGTAGATGCTTCACATTAAATTACACATTTCCAAGACAGAAAAATGGAAAGGTCACCCTCAACAGTACATAATCAGTGAAGCTGATTGCTTCTTACACGTAGAAAACAGACATGGAACAAAGACATCCATCCTTCCATTCATAGGGGTCAAAGTCACAATTCCTTTCTTCCCATACTGATTACCTGTTCAGGGGAAATATTAAAGCTGCTTTTGAATTCCCTCTAACACAGCTAGATGCCCGCAAAGGAGAGATTCTGAGAATGGAGTAAGAACTTCCACTCACAGTCAAGAAGCTCCTCGGGGGCAGAAACGTCTCTCTCTGTTCCCTGCCACATTCCAGTGCCGACAAGTGTGCCTGGCACATAACAAGCACTCAGTCTACATTTATCGAATGAGTTCAGCACATGGGCGATATGAAGAAGAAAATAAGATATCACATTAAAGGGGTTTTGTTTCATCAATTTAATTGGCATGTGTTGCTTCATCTGCCTTTGGTGCAAAATGAAGCCACATTTGTTTCAGTGCTCAAACCATAATGATTCTAAAGTTTCATCTTGTTGATCAGGAGAGTCTATTCTACTCTCACTAGTGTACTTGTCCCATTAATAAGAGCAAGAGCTCCGGGAGAACGGAGTCCAGAGTGGTTAACCTATTCATTGTTAATTAGTTAATACTGCCTGACAGAAGAAGAAAACAGAAAGTCTGGTCAGTCTACTAAGGGGCTCTGCTGTCTGCTGTTTGCACTGCTTTACATTAGTGCAAAAGAAGTAAAGTCCAGTTGTCTAGAGTGAGCCTCTGTATATTTTGGATATTGCTACAGTACCAAGACAGCCAACCACTGACAGTCCTAAGAGATGCTTAGGGAGCGTCAGGAGAGGATGTCTCTTTCTCTGTGCCCATCTTGCAACCTCTGCACCAAACAGGCCTGTGCTTCTGGTGTTACAGCACCCAGAATTTTCAATGTACACACACTCACACACACAGAGCCACCTTGCCCCTAAGGCAGGTCCACGGTACTTGGTGGCTGGATCAGCAGCCCAGCATCAGCCTTATAACGTTCCCAGAACCCCTTCCTTGATTCTCTTCTCCCTGGAGAGCTTAAAAGCTCTGAGCTCAAGTTCAAGGAGATAACATTTGAACAGAACCTCAAGGGTGGGAAGGAGAAGAGGAGGTGGGCATGCTAGAAAAACAAACAGTATCACCAAAGACAGAGTAGGTTTTTTGCCCCCAGGTTTCTGGCAAATTGAATGTATACGTCTCAAAAGTCAATGGTAAGGGAAAGGGGAATAAAATTAAAATGGGTTTTGGGCGCACATAGGGAGGGGCAATGAGTGGATGGGTCAGGACCTGGAGCCAGGGGGATGTCCTTCCTTGGGCATCACATCTTCTCCAATCCATAGTCCTCCACGGTGAAGTCCCCTTCTGTCACAACTGATGGCTTGACAAGGGTGCCATACTTGGCCTGGCATTCAAAGTATTATTTCCCATTCACACTATCATCATTTCCCCCTAGTGGCTCATCATAGTGGACAACAATCCAGTAGCCAGGCTTGAAATCTGTGAGTCTTACATACATGATGGTTCCCCAGTGAGGGGCCTGCCCAGGCATCTACACCTCACAGCGCTGACCTTGGGGATGGCACCAGCCTGGGCCTTCTCCTCGGTGAGGTACTGGGTAATCTTGGCCTCAAGCAACCTTCATTCAGTTGGACATGGAATTCATGCAGGAGTAGGGAGCTGGGGATGTCATAGAAAGGCAGGGCCATTTGGAGGGGTCTAAAATTGGGAGACATAGGGGAATACAGAGGGGTCAATGTTTTAAAAAGCTGTCATTCTCTCCATGGGATATAAAGATACCCTGGAAAGGTGCCATTTGTACCACCTTTTAGACTTGGGGCAAGGAACCAGAACCCACCACCACCACTTCTGTGTTCTGCAGAGCAGTGGTAGCCTCAGGGAGGCCTTAGAGAGCTACAAAAGCACACTGGGAATAGACAGTCTTCCAAACTGTTAGCGTAGCATCTCCTAGACTGGTCTATCATGTAATATGGACTAATTAGTTCTATGATAGGAATAGGTTAAAGGTATTACAGGAGCCCTTGGAAAGATACTCAAGTCAGTCTAGGACAATCAGAAAAATAATTGTGGTCATGAGAGTGAACTCCTCAAAATCTTATCTATCTTGAATGATAAGGAGTACATTCATTTGTCCATCTGGCCAAGGAGAATGTGACTGGCCACGATCGGCTTAGACCAATCCTTTCGTTTGTCCTCTTCCCTCGCCATAAAATAGGACCACCAAGGGAGTGAAAAAAAATTCCCAATGTCTAGGCCCACCCCAGTGATTCTAGACCCATCTGGGCTGAAGAAACAATGAATGAGAAGGCCTGGAGAACAGGGTGAGTTTATGGAGGTATTCATAGTTCTACATGCTTGGAACACAGAATAGGGAAGTAAAAGCCTCAGGTGACACACTTGGGACACCACTGCTCAGTGGGACATGGAAGTGGTGGTGTAGCTTCTAACTCCCTGTCCTCAAGTCTAAAATGTGGTAGATGTCCCTGCAGCTATATCACAGCAGATGCTATTAAACAAGAGAATCTTAAAGGAATCTTTGAGAAAATGTACAATGGTTAAGGGTTCAGGGTCTGCAGCAGCACAAGATGAGCTCAATTTTATCATCTAACACATGGGGACCAAGCCAGGGAGCCAGACCTGCACCTTTGGAGGGAATCAAGTACATTACGAAGGTACCACCCTTGGATTATCTTGTCCTCACCCACTATTGTCTCTCCATTATAGTCCTGAAAACCATAATGTCCACGTTACCTCATAAATTTCAGGAAATGCCCAAGCTTAGGGAATGTGCTCAGGAGAAGAGACAGTTTCTTTTCTAGTTGCAAAGTCTAATAATTTGCAGTCATGTTCTTGGGCTCTACCAAGAATGTATCATACCAAGAACTTATCCAGGTTCTCCCACTCATTTGCTATGTGCTATTAGGCAAGGTACTTCACTTGTCTAAAACTCAGTTTCATCTGTAAAATGGGGGTAATGATGCGTTGTTATGGAAGATGCTATGTGTTCACCATGCCTTGTTTCCTTTTTCTCCTGGTCATATGCATAGTGGACATTTCCCAACCTCCCTTGCAGTTAGGTAGGGCCATGTGACTGAGCTCTGGCCAACGGAATGTGGGCAGAAGTGATGCGTGCCACATCCAGGCCTCGACCGTAAAAACCCTCCCATGGGCTTCCCTGGTGGCACAGTGGTTAAGAATCCGCCTGCCAACGCAGGGGACACGGGTTTGAGCCCTGGTCTGGGAAGATCCCACATGCCGCGGAGCAACTAAGCCCGTGCGCCACAACTACTGAGCCTGTGCTCTAGAGCCCGGGAGCCACAACTACTGAGCCCCTGTGCCTCAACTACTGAAGCCCGCATGCCTAGAGCCCGTGCTCTGCAACAAGAGAAGCCACCACAGTGAGAAGCCCGCTTACCGCAACAAAGAGTAGCCCCCGCTCGCAGCAACTAGAGAAAGCCAGCACACAGCAACGAAGACCCAATGCAGCCAAAAAATAAAAAATAATAAAAAATAATAAAAAAAGGAACCCTCCCATGGGATCCTCCCCACAAGCACTCTCTCCCTCTCCCCTCACCTGCTGGAGGATATGGAGTCCAGTAAAGAACTTCAAGGTCCTGGGGAGGATGGGGACGTGAGTAAGCAATTAGCCTTTACCTTATTAAGTTATTGAGATTTGGGGATTGTTTGTTATGGCAGTTAGCCTACCCTGACTAATACAGCAATTGTGAGGATCAAACAAGATAATTTATGTCTAAACACAGTGTCAGGAACATAGTAAATGTTTAGTAATTAATAGCTATTTATTATTGTGTGATATCTGCCCTACTTTACGTACATAGACTTTTCCCTTCCCATCTTTCCAATGCTACTTCTTCCCTTTCATCCAGTGACCAAGGGATCTCTGTATGTTTATCCCTGCTTTGTCTTTAAGCCTGAGCACGGTGTTAATGGGCTGCTTCTCTCTGGACCTTGTTTTACTAATAGCATTTCCTTGCAAAAAATATGGGGATAGAGGGGATGTTTCTATTGACATTATAATGGTTCTGAAATGAGTCAGAAGCATGAGACAGTCCAGTTGGCACTGTTCATCACACCTCCATTTTTGCCTTCCTTGCCTTTCCGTATGAAGGTTGCAGGGCTGAGAGTTAAATTCATTTGAGAACTGACTCGGATGAGCAGCACAATCTGCTTCACTGGAGAAAACATTTCATAAAAACTGTTCCTGCCGAGTTTCCATGAAACTTCCAAATTTTAATTAGAAACTGGAGAACCAGATGGGTGGCAAAAGGAATATAAGTTAGTGAGGGAGCAATTGCTCATATGCTAAGGTTAAAATCAATAGCCATATGACTAGGTGGCCACCTAATTGGCATGATTTGAGGAGTTCTAGGGGCTCCTCCTATGGTCCCCAAACATCTCCTCCATTGCATGTTGGCAATGCCTGAAAAGTTGTTCATAGCGACGCTTCACAATCACACGTCACTTTACGTGATCTCTCTTAACACTCACAATTCTCTTGCAAGGTAGTGTTATAAATATGGACCTCAAGACTCTGTGAAATCAAGTAATCTGCACAAGATTACACAGGTGGTAAAGGGCAAAGCAAGGACTTACCATGTGTCTTAACTTCAGGATTCTTCCCACTATACCACAGTTGCCTCTGCCATCATTAAAACTTCATTTCTTTGGGTTAAATGAATCTCCTAAGAAACGGATCATTCAAATGAAATCTTACCTGAATCTTAGTATATAAATGGAGTTGTTCTGGCTGACGTGTATTTATGGGGAGGAGAGGCAGAGAGAGGGAAAGTTTAGGGAGGTAGATGCAAAGCCCAAGAACTACAGTCCAAAAGCCACTAGGTTAAAGCTTCCATCCCCTATTTCAATACAACTGGCCTTGGAGGAACCTCTTGCTGTCATTCATACCTTGTATCCTGTCAGATATTTCCCACCACCTGAGACAAAGAACTAGAATAAAAAGCCCAGATTAAAGGGCTCTGTCAGTACATGGCAAGGTGGAAAGGAGAGAAGGAGTAAATAAAAGATGAAAACCATTTGGCTTCAGGTTTGCTCTGTCTGTTGAGGGAATCAAATTCTTCTGTAACTAATAGATTATTATGCTTCCTGAACCTTGGTGCTTTAAAACTGCTAATATGGAAACAGAGAAAACCTAGAAATAAAAAAGCAAATTACAATCCAAGAAGGCCTTATATTACCTTGAAGTATGATTTTTATATTCTAGAAATACTAGAATTCCTTGCACTTAAAGTATACTCTTCAAAAAGTCAAAAATATAACTCTTATAAAAGTATAGAATGAACACATGTTGGAGATTTATTCAATTCATTAGCGAAGGGTGGTAAAACTGATTCCAAAGAGAATTAGAGGAATTGGAATTATACAGGCATTGGAGAAAGAATGTTGGCATGAGATGGTTGGATTAGACAAAAAATTGGTTGTCCTACAAGCAATAGAACCATAACTTGAGGATTATGTTTTCTACCTTTCAGAATTCATTTACATCTCTACAGGATACAAGTCTATAGGTTCTGGTGTAACTTCAAAGTGGCCTTTGGTCAATAGTAAACAGAAACTCAAGCAAAGGCCCACTACTCAGCCTAGACCATTCAATAATTCTTGGCAGGCCTGTAAAGAGTGTTTCACTATGACACTGAGAAGACAGACTGCCCACCCTTTGCTGTCTTTCCAAGTTTTGAGTCCTAGCGGCTCAAGCTGGGCTCAAGCAGGTCAAATTTTTCTAGTTCAAATTCTGATTTGCCTTTGAATGTCTGAGTGTGTTCAAAAAACAAAGAAAGAAAAAGAAGTGTAATTAACATGTGCATTCGTCAGCTAGGGTTGCATAACAAAATATTCCAAATAGGGTGGCTTAACAACAGGAATTTGTTTTCTCACAGTTCTGGAGACTGTGAGAAGTCCGAGATCACGGTATCAACAGATTTGGTTTCTCCTAAACCTCTCTCCTTGGCTTGTAGTTGGCCACTATGTCCTCAAATTGTCTTTTCTCTGTTAATGTACCCCTAGTGTCTCTTTCTTTTGTTATAAGACACCAGTCATACTGGATTAGGGCCCAACCCTTATGACCTCATTTATGCTTAATTCCCTCTTTAAAGGCCTATTTCCAAATATAGTCATATTGAAGGTTGGGCTTTAACATCTGAATTTGGAGGGCGGGCGGGGGGGGTACAATTCAGTCTATATGACATTTATTTAGCAGTTTCTCTGTGCTAAGACTTTCAAATATACAAACTTCTTGAGTGTTAACTCCAACCTGAAGAAGTAGGTGCATTTTACAGACGTGGTCTGGGAGGTTAAATAACTGCCCAAGATCACCCAGGTAGCAAGTGGCAAGGCTGTCATCTGACTCTGGGAAGACAATGCTATAGGACGTCAGGAGCTAAAGGTGGGCCACTTCCAGAGGATCTTGGGAAGGTTACACAGCCTCTATAACTTCCTCATATTTGCTATTTATTATAATCTTCTGATGCTTGAAATGAAAGATCTTATGGTCTTGTCTTCCAGGGAAGCATCGTCTGGAGAAGCCATGGAGACTGAGTTCCAGCCACAGCCAGCGCTGTGAAAGTCAGGATTTCAGGGACCAGAGAGAGTGGGGGAAACCAACCACCATACTTCCCAGATTCCTGGGAGATGTAACATGCAAGAGAAGAAGATACAGCCAGTTGGCCTGTGACTAGGATTGGTAGGAGAAAAGCCTGCATGGGTCCTGATAAGTTGAGAGAGACCATCTGAGACTCATTCCCTCACTCTGTTCTTCATGCCCTCCCTCACTGTTTTACTCCATTCGTATTTATTGGGCTCCTCCTGTGACCAGCACTATCAGATGCTGAAGGATTTACAATTCCTCCCAAGGATCCCTTTCTTGATTCTCCCTAAAGACCCCTTTTTAGGAACAATAATATCTCCCACCTCCACTCCTGCAAAAAAATTGCCCTTACTAAGAAATGATCAATTAATTTTTTCATTTTCCTAGGTTCAAATCCTAGCTCTGCCATTGGCTAGGTTTATGACCTATTCATTTCACCTCTCTAGCCTCAATTTTCTTACCTGAAAAAAATGGGCATATCAATAATACCTACCTCATAGAGTTGTTGTGAAAAATAAATGATATGTGATGTATCTATATGAGACAATGGATGTTCACTAAACCTATTGTGGTAATAGTTTCATGATGTATGTAAGTCAAATCATTATGTTGTATGCCTTAAAGTTATGCAGTGCTGTATGTCAATTATACCTCAATAAAACTCGAAAAGAAAATAGAAGAAAAAAGAAATGATATAATGTAATATAGATATAAAGGTTCTAAGCACAATGCTCAATACTTAAACATGGCCCAATGAAGGTGATCAGAGTATGTAACCCCAAAATATGCCACTTTTTTTAGGATTGTTTTGAGCTGAGAGCAATTATCTCTCTGCCCTGTCCCTTCCTACCTAAAAGCAGAGTATAAATTTCCCTTTGTAAAGGTAACATAAATTTCCATTTCTAAACGTGTCTCTGTCTCTAGTACCAGGAAAAGAACTACTAGGGAGAAAATTCTTATCACCTGAGAGGACCCTTATCTGCATAACAAACCTTACTAAACAACTTTTATCTACCACACATGCCCTAGTCACCTCCCAGAACTTACCCACCCCCCAAGAGGCCCCAAACCCCTTTTTACTTTGTTTAGCCTCTTCTCCATACTTTATTAAGAAGATATATAAGCCCCCAATTCTTACAGCTCCTTGAGTCACATTTCCTTGTGAACGCCTGTGCATAAGTGTGTAATTAAATACTTTTTTTCACTCTTATTAAACTGCCTTTTGTCAGTTTAATTTGCACGGTCCAGGTACTGAACCTAAGAGAGAAGAGGAGAAGTTTATCTTTCCTTACAGAGGCATGAAAACTTTTTCTTCTTGCAACTTTTTTTTGGCATTATTCTCCTTGTTCCCTGGTTTTCCCTAGAAACTATTTCTTAGAACCTTGGCCATCTTTGTGAGGATTTGGAAGCAAAAGAGTGAAGAGGTTTCCCAGGTCTTTGGGAGCAGAGGGCCTGCAGTGAGACACTCTCTACTGCTGCAGCCATCTAACATCCACAGGGAAGCTGGGCCCCTGGGGAGGCTGCTAGGATAGATTAAGGCAGAGTTGGAGCCCCTTGTTTAGTTTAAACTTTCCTGACACCTTAGTCTGGATTCTGTTGCTGCTATTGCTGCCCCACCAGCCTGAATGTCCCCTAACTCAGCCTTCACCTCACTTGTTTCCTCTTGTTTAATTCTTGTCTCCTCCCCTAGACCGTGTGATGTTTGAGGGCAGGAGCTCTTTGGGTGCCATGCTGTGCCTCATATGGAGAACACACTTCATACACACTTATTGAATGAATCAACTGAGACAAATATGCTGAGTAAGAAATAAGATTCATTTGTCCATAGTAAAAAAAAAAATCCAGTGTTTACTTAGCTCTAATCTGAGCAATATAATTACAGTCAAATGTCAGATGATGGATACTCCACTTAAGCCTATGTCCATCACAACTCACTTCAGTGTTGGTCCAGAAGAGGAACAAAAGGGGGAAAGTGTTGTTTTCCTGAAAAAAAACTTTAACAATCAGCTCAGAGTGTTGATGCTCTCATTTGAGAGCCCCTCTGACATCTGGCTCTATTCTAGGAGGGGGACAGAAGGAAATGCCATCTCTGGGCTGTGATTCACCCTCAGACTAGAATTAGGGTACCTATTACCCAGGCCTGGGGTGGAGGGATATAGTCTGGGTCAGGTAGGCTGCCATTCTAGTCTCTTCTCCCCCATCCTCAGGCCTGATTTTTCCTCTCATCCCCCTCCCTCAGTCATTCTGACAGCTTCAGGAGGTGGAGGCTCTTATAAGGGTACCTTGAATAGCAGGAGACAGATCAGAATGATAATAACTTTCTATGCTAAACATATCTTACAGTATCTCATTTCCTCTTCATAGCAATCCTGTGAGGTGGGTACTAGTATTATCTTCATTCTACAGATGAGGAAAACAGAGGATGACAAAGTATAAAAATTTTCCCAAGGTCACTTAGATGGTAAGTGGCAAAGCCAGGACTTGAGTTGTAGCCACCACACTAGACTGCATCCTACTGGATTGGGATGACCAAGGAGTCCCCCAGGTTTCCCCAGAGAGCCTCCAGAGCCAGGGCTGGGTCAGCCTCAGTCACTTCTGTGCCTCATACAATATATATAAACAAACAATGCCATACAGACATTTTACATAATACTTGCCTCACACAGACAAGGCCTCAAGAACTGTCTATAATTTCATATACATCAAAAGTAAGAAATTACATGATTAACATTCGGAAACTGATAGAAGTCAATTTGAAGCCAAGCTGTATGGTCTTGGGCAAGTTGTTGAATCACTGTGAGCTTCTGAGTCCTCAGAGTAAGGGTGATAATGCCTCACTTGCAAGCCAGGTAAGATGATCAGTTGAGAGCACCTGGCCCATAGGAGGCGCAGCAAGTACTGATTCCTCCATCTCCCTCGCTCCACTGCTGGGAGCAGTAGGGGCGGTGCAAATGTGAGGCCAAGAGGGGGGCTGGTGTCAAAGCCCAGTGCTTTTCCACTGCTGATGCCCCTCCTGCCCTGGACCAGCAGGGCACTAACCCTATGGTCAAAACCAGTTCCGTCATTCCCTTGTCATTTTCTGGGGTCAAATTCCAACCTTCTTGGGTCATCATTTCTACCAAAACGAATGAGTGTAATAAAGGCCACAAGTCACAGATAGCAATGGAAAGCTCTCAGTTCTTCCAGAATGAGAATATAAAGCCAAACAAAACAGAGTCTTTCTAAAGGGATAAGACAAAAACAACAAGCCTGAAATCCAACATCATGAAGTTCAAGTTTGCAGCATGAGCAGTCTAGTTACACGTTTTTCCTTTTAATTTCAGAGTCATAAAGCAAAACAAACAAACAAAAAAGGCAGTTAATAGTCTCCTTGAAAGGATGAAGGAGTGTCTCTTTTAGGAAAAAAAAAGACTGCTAATAATTATCTTGGGAATAATTCACGCATAAAATAGAAGAAGGAAGGTGAGTAATATTTTCAAATTTATATTCTAATAAATAACTCTCACTCTGGGGCAACGCCTCTTACAGCCACCGCTTTCTGGACCAATTATGTTCACCTTGACAGTGACTTAGAATTATGCTTGTTTTATTCCCTAACAACCTTTTTTTTTTTAAGCCGGTAGGAAGGTTGGCCTACCATGGTCTTGCCTACATTTTTGTTGTTTGACTCTGAAAAATTCAAATATATTTCCAGAGAAAATGCTAAATAGCTAAAATCATACTTTATCAAAAACATTCTGGGATCATTTGCTTCTGTACACCTTTTTTTTTTTTTTTTAATTTATTTTTGGCTGTGTTGGGTCTTCGTTTCTGTGCGAGGGTTTTCTCCAGTTGCGGCGAGCGGGGGCCTCTCCCGTTGCGGAGCACAGGCTCCAGACAGGCAGACTCCAGACGCACAGGCTGCAGACGCGCAGGCTCAGTAGTTGTGGCTCACGGGCCTGGTTGCTCCGCGGCATGTGGGATCTTCCCAGACCAGGGCTCGAACCCGTGTTCCCTGCATTGGCAGGCAGATTCTTAGCCACTGCGCCACCAGGGAAGCCCCTGTATACCTTTTTTTTTTTTTTTTTTTTTTTGGCCACGTGACGCAACATGCGGGATCTTAGTTCCCTGACCAGGGATCGAACCCATGCTCCCTGCAGTGGAAGCATAGCGTCTTAACCGCTGGACCACCAGGGAAGTTCCTTCTGTATACTTTTTTTTTTTTTTTTTTTTTAGAATGAGCATTTTAGCAGCATTTATTGAAGGAATACTTTTTAAAATTTATTTATTTATTTATTTATGGCTGTGTTGGGTCTTCGTTTCTATGCGAGGGGTTTCTCTAGTTGTGGCAAGTGGGGGCCACTCTTCATCACGGTGCGCGGGCCTCTCACTGTCGCGGCCTCTCTTGTTGCGGAGCACAGGCTCCAGACGCGCAGGCTCAGTAATTGTGGCTCACGGGCCTAGTTGCTCCGCATCATGTGGGATCTTCCCAGACCAGGGCTCGAACCCGTGTCCCCTGCATTGGCAGGCAGATTCTCAACCACTGCGCCACCAGGGAAGCCCCTGTATACTTTTTTTAAATTGAGGTATAATTGACATATAACATTGTATGGTTTCTGGTGTACAACATAATGATTCCATGTTTGTAAATATTGCAAAATGATCGCCACAATAAGCCTAGTTAATGTCCATAACTCTACATAGTTACAAAAATTTTTTCCTGTGATGAGAACTTACAAGATTTACTTTCAAACATGCCACACTGTATTATTAACTATAGTCGGTAGAGTCAATAAAGTATGCTTCTGTATACTTTTGATTTAAGCTCTGCCATATGCATTTTGGTTAACTACAGTACATGTATCTGCCATACACAAAATGAGAAAAACAAAGGCTTTCCAAGCCTTGATTTTTACAAGGTATTTCTCTTTCTGAGGAGAGGAATTAGAAGTTATAGAATGTTAGTGCTATAAAGATGGAGAAACTGAGGCCTAAGGAAATGAAACGCCTTGTCCAAGGCCACACAGCCTCTCCAGAGTTCTTGCCAGAGGATATCTGTCAGTTTGTTTTGGATTCTGTGTGAAGAGCATTCAGCTTCCCTGAGTTAATGGATTATTGATTAATGTTCAGAAAAATGCACAAAGAAGTTTTTTATGTTTCCCACTATGAGAACTTCTTTTATTCTTCCTCAGTGGGAACGCTCAGAGCATACTGGCCTGGACAATTCTTCGTTGTGTGTGGAGGTCCCAAGAGTTTCAGGATGTTAACATTTCCAGTCCAACAACCGCAGCCAGGGTGAGAACAGAAATGCTCTTATCCATTTCCAAACACTTCCCAGGAAGGCAGTACTGCCCTTAGTCGATATCCACTGGGGTTTCTAAGACCAAAATAATGAAAAGTCCTCCCTCCCTACCCTGCCCTCCCCAGTGTCTTCTGTAATATTCTTCTCACTAAATAATCATTCCTTCCTTCTTTTCAGGTTTTCTGAGCATCCAGGAATAGCCACGAGTGATGTTATCCATTCGCCAGCTACAGGCATATGGCACAAAGTGAAGCAGGAGGCAACTAAGCCCCAAGTTTTCAGACCTCCTCAGGGCACCCAAATAGCTATTACCTACTACGTTTGGATGTTCAAGAAATTGCTCAACACTCTCCTTGCCTTTCTAATAATCTAGCCTCTAACAGGATTTCTGGCAGGGGCAGTTGACGTGGACAGAATCCGTAGAGATCATCCAGCCCAAGAGCTTCCTTTGAAAACCAGAACCTAGTTCTCAAGAGCTGTGCCCAATGTCATATAACTCATCCATGACAGAACCAGATCTTAGCCCATTTCCCTTCCTTCCATGTCCCAGAGACAAACTTCCCATACGCCACAGCTATTCCAAGGATCAACCCTGGTTACATGCCCAGGCTAGCACAAAGGCTCAATACACATCACCTCACTGGGGTTCTGCACTTACACACCTCTTGCCTGCCCTGGTGTGAATAAGCTGAGATCATCTTTGTTTCAAGAAACCACCCTGAAGCAAGGAAACAGTGCTGTGGAGTGATTAAGAGCATGGAATGCCTCAGTTTAAAGCCAGATTAATCTCTTAATCTTGGGCAAGCTGCCTAGCCTCTGTGTCTCAGTTTCCTCATTTATAAATTGGGAGTCACAGAGGCAAAGAATATACAAATCAATTTTCACTGCAAAGTAAAGGAGCTGTTACAGTGGAGGATTACTGGACTGAATGTCAATATTATGACATAGTATGAGTGTGTTTCATGTTTGGTAATTGCAATCATTGTTGCTTTTGTTGTGGTCATCCATGTACAATGCTTGGTGTCAGTCTATTTATCTCTTGTAAAAATAAAATACAGTGTGTGTGTGTGTGTGTGTGTGTGTGTGTGTGTGTGTGTGTGTGTAAAAAATAAATAAATAAATTGGGAGTCAATAATAGCCAAACTATGTATGTTAAGATTAGATGGAGTAATGGTTCTAAAGCACCTACAACAGTGACTGGCACATTATAAACACCTGTTAAGTGTCAGTCGTCATCATCGTCGTTGTCATCTAAATTATCATCATCATCGTCATTATCACTAGATCATCATCATCATCATCCTTATCATCACCAACATCTTCATCATCAATTACATCCTTTTTCCTTGCCTGAAAATTTAACCAGGGAAAGAAAGCATGGCTGGTTCAATTTCTCCCACCATCATGAGCCAGAAGGGGCTCTTCCTTTGGGGACATAAGCAACATTCTCCAATCCATAGCTAATTCAGTTTCTTCTCAATATTGAAGACAGTAATGAAAATGTGTAAACTCAGCTTACTTACCTTTGGGCATAAAAATTAAGCAAAACAAAGTTCTTTTTTTTTTTTTTTTTAAGAGTAAAGAAAAGTACCAGCCCACGGCTCTATCTTTTCTCTTTTATAAGGCCATTTTAGCTGTTTTTCCTACTGAACAATCATTCATTCAAGGAAATAGAAAGATAAATAAATCGTGGGTCCTGCCTTCAAGGAGGATTTCATAAGCAGTACAACTTGCTGCCTTTCATCCTGTTTACCTAGGTTCCACTCTGTGATGGGCTTGGAATCTTGGTAAACTAAATAGTGCCAGGGCTGAAATTCTCCTGGATTCACTGACCTTCCTACTCCCTTCCTTGCAGACCACCACTCCTAATGGGTGGTTACCCAGGCTTCCGTGCTGTTCCCAGTGCTCTTAGAGCAGCGCAGTCAATTGCTTCCTATTGAGGAGTGGCTGGAAGGATGTATTAAGCATGCCTTTTTATTTTCTTTATTCTAAAGGTTTGACATCCGGGCCCTTGCTGACTCTGGAAGGACTGCCCCTCCCAGGGTTAGCCAATTCCTAGAGATAGTAAATGACTCACCTGTGAACATATCTTTCACATGTAAACCAACCAATGCAGAGTCCATATCTCCAACCACCTCCTGTGCTGGGCTCTCACATTCCAGACCACTAATTATCTCAGAGGCAGGTACCAGATCATTAGGGGCAGCTCCAGTGCCCCAAAGCCCACTGAGATTATTCAACTAGTGCAATAAAGGCTCTTGTCCACATTTTTTCTTTACTCCCTCTGCCTCCTGACCAACCTTAGTGCTTCCCCACATGGCCCCCCTGCATGGTGTGCCATGCCTCCTGTTTTATACTCCAGGAAACTATCACAACTTCTTCCTTCATGACAGTTATTTCCATGTCTGCATGTCTTATCACACCTGATTAAAACAAATCTTGGGTACCCTTACAACAAAGGGAAATAAAACAGAGGAGGAAGAATCAGAGGCAAGAGGCAGTTGGGGAGGGAGGATGGAATTTAACTCAGTAAGCGAGATTAGAACAGGATAATAACCCCTCATACTTATTTGATAACTTACTCATATCAAATGCTTTCATTGACACAATTTCACCCGACCTTGTCAAAAGCCTGTGAGGTCAGCATTATTAATCTCATTTTACAGAAAGAAATTGAGACCCAGAGAGGTTAAGTGATTCGAACAAGATCCCACAGCCAGTGGTGGCAATACTGAGATTTGAACTCAGATCTATCAGATTCTACAATCTGGGTCACTATTCAGTTTTTCTGAATAGGTTGGCCCTACTGTGTGCTTAAAAGCTTAAATTTGGGAATCAGACAAATATGGGTTGAGTTCCAATTAATAGTAGCTATGTGACTTTGGGCAAATGATTTAATCTCTTTGCTCTTTCATTTCCTTTTCTGTAAAATGGGGTAATGATAGTACTTATCATACAAACTTGTTGAGAAGAATCAATATATAATTCAAATATATATAAATACCTAATATTATATATAATATACTATTTATATATTATATAATGTATATGTATAATATGTATTATAAATATATAATATTGTTAGTGAACACTAATATAGGAAAAAAGTTTCATCTGTATGCCTGGCACATAATCAGCATTCAATATGTGGTAGCAAAAGTTAGTACCTTTAGGAACCCTCCTGCACTGTTGGTGGGAATGTAAATTGGTGCAACCATTATAGAGAACATATGGAGGTTCCTCAAAAAACTAAAAATAGAGTTGCCATATGATCCTGCAATCCCACTCCTGGGCATATATCTGGAGAAAACTATAACTCGAAAAGATACATGCACCCCAATGTTCATTGCAGCACTATTTACAATAGCCAAGACATGGAAACAACCTAAATGTCCATTGACAGATGAATGGATAAAGAAGATGTGGTACATATATACAGTGGAATATTACTCAACCATAAAAAAATGAGATTATGCCATTTGCAGCAACATGGATTGACCTAGAGATGATCATACTAAGTGAAGTCAGAAAGAGAAAGACAAATACTATATGATATCACTTATATGTGGAATCTAAAATATGACACAAATGAACTTATCTATGAAACAGAAACATACTCACAGACATAGAGAACACACTTGTGGTTGTCAAGGGGGAGGAGAGGTGGGGGAGGAATGGACTGGGAGTTTGGGATTAGCAGATGCAAACTGTTATATGTAGGATAAATAAACAACAAGTTCCTATTGTATAGCACAGGGAACTGTATTCAATGTCTTGTAATAACATATAATGGAAAAGAATCTGAAAAGGATATATATATATATATATATATATATATATACACACATATACAAATATATGTATACATACCTATATAACTGAATCACTTCGTTGTACACCTGAAACTAACACAACATTGTAAGTCAGCTATACTTCAATAAAATAAAATTTTAAAAAAAGAGTACCTTTAATTCTTCTATTCTTGGCTGGGCATTGTGGGCCTTTGCTGTCTGGGTATGGTTATAGCATTATTGGCTTCTGGTCAAAATTCCCTTCTTAGCCACCCTCTTCATCAACTGGATAGAATATCCCTGCTTTCTTTCCAACTCCTGTTTTTCCTCCTTTGATAAAGGAGAGAGGCTATGTTCCAGCTCCATGTCCCTATAGCACTTTTACCCATTAGTTCAACAACTATTTCTTGAGCAGTGTTTCTTTTTCTTTCTTCTTTCTTTTTTTTTTTTTTTTTTCCTGTTCCTGCATTAACAAACCACCCAAAACTTACTGGCTTCAAACAGCAATCATTTTATTTGCTCACAGCTCTTCGATCTGGTCTGGGCTCAGCTGGGAGTTTTTTCTGCTGGTCTTGCCAGTGGTCACTCTTGTGGCTGCATTCACCTGGCAGATCTATTTGGGGCTGAACTCAGCTTGGACGATAGGGTGGCTGGATCTCTCTTTACAGTCTCAGGATTTCTAACTCTCTGTATGGTCTTTTCACAAGGAGCCTGACATCTTACATTGCACCTCAGGGCTCCTAAAAGCCCAAAAGCAGAAGCTGTCGCGTCTTCTTAGGACTCTGGCCTGGAACTGGAACAGTATCACTTCTGCCACATTTTATTGGTTAAGGAGGACCAGCCTGGCTTCCAGGGGAGGGGGCACAGGGCATGGACACTGGGATGTGTGGTTCCTTGAGCGCCATGAACATAACAGACTAAAAAAGCACATTCTAACACTTTGCAAGGCTTGCTGGTGAACATGTTAGACCAGGTTCCTGCCTGGAGCCTACATCCCAAGGCAGGGGTTCTCAAAACTTGAAAGTGTATCAGAATCACCTAGAAGCCTTGTGAAAACACAGATTGCTGGGCCCCGCCCCAGAAACCATGGGGTGGGACCCAAGAATTTGCATCTCTAACAAATTTCTGGGTGACGCTGATGCTGCTAATCTAAGAACACACTTTGAGAACCACTGTTCCGGGGTTGCTTCAGCCCTAAAATACAGCCCCAGAGATTTTAATTCAATTGGTCTGAGGTGAGGTATCTGTATTTTTTTGAAAACATTTTCTTAGTGATCTTAATGTACAGCCAGGGCTGAGAACCACTGCTTTTAGAGCCTGGAGTGTCTCCCTCTCTTTTTTCTTAAAAGCTTCCTTGAGCTAGTCACAATGTGATTCATCATTATGACTACACCTGAATATTTCCCTTCAAAAACAAGGATTCTCAAATTTTGCTGCACTTTAGAATTCAATGCGATTTTTAAAGTCTCAAAGTCCAGGTCACGCTCCAGACTAATTAAATCAGAACCTCTAGGGATGTAACCTAAGCATTAAGTATTTTTTTTATTTCCCCAGCTGATTCCAAAGTGCAGCCATGTTTGAGAATGGGTGCTTTAAAGCACCCTTATTGCCATTTTCCTGGTACACATTTCCAAGTTAAAAAACAGTCTTTCCCATGGTGATCTCCAATGTCTTCCTGCAAACACTAAAAACTGCAGAGGATATTTTAACCTAGAATATTACCCTCTCCTCTATTTACTCCCACTGACATCTGCATTCATGCTCCCATCTCATAATCATGCTTTAGGGAAACCAGATTTTGCCACCTTTGCCATTAAAAAACTTTTTACCCAAGACAGTGAGGAACTTTTGGTGAGGAAGAGGTTAAGATGATAGCCCAGTTGCATGCTGGGAATTGTAGTTCAATAGCAGTGCCTGGCCAGGGAGACGCTATGGGCCTCCAAAGCAGCCCCCAGTATCCCACATCCCACACTGCCCTTTGGAGAGGCAGTGTCCAGTAGTGACTAATACCTTGGGCACCAGAGTCAGAATGCCTGGGTTAGATCCCATTGCCACTCCTCACCAGTTGCGGAACCCTGGGCATGCTCTCTAACCTCCTGGACCTCCTTTTCTTCTCCTATAAATAGAGAGAAAATAATAATAATAATAATAATATAATAACCATGGGATTGTTACGAGGATTAAATGAATTAATATTCATAAAGTGCTTAGAACAGCAGCTGGCACATGATATGCATCCTGTAAGTGTCAGCTTTTGTTATTGTTGCCTTTTCAACTCCCCTCTTGGCCAAACTTCTGTTCTCTTGGACCACAAGAGTTGAAAATCTCCTGATTCCACAGTCAGGACATAAGAGTTTAGCTGACTTTTGGGAAATTATTCATTTGTTTGTCTAAATTGTCCCCTGGTCATTGCGCTTTAAAATCTTGAGGATGGATTTGGGATGATAGCTGCTATCATTTCCCTTTGCCCTAGCCTAACAGATGCTGGCACATGTCCTGTAGTGAGTGTCCCTTCGTTTTGCCTGCCCAGCATCCATCCTCTTTGCTTCTGGTAGTAGCACCTTAGTTTCCTTTGGGGAGCCACCCCTCTCCCACAGTGTGCACTCTTGGTGTGATTGCCAGTCAAGGTGCCCTGGCTTCCCACGGCAAATGGGAGGGTACCTGACTCCAGCTGAGCCCAATGGACTCTCTCCTTCAGCAGGAACATGTGGATAAGTACTGGTAGGAGTGGGTCCACCAGAGGACACTGCCCATTAGCTCCTGCTGCCTAGATCCCCAAGCTCCCACAAATTTCTCTGTTTCTGAAGCCTGCTTGGACAGCCCTTCTGTGAGTCACTCCATCACCATGGCAGGAAGGTCCTTTTATGCTTAGATTGGCAGAGTCAGTGTCCATCACTCTCTACCAAAGAGTCCCTGGTGACACACTACTTCTAATCTTTAAGATCTGGCCCTCTGCTCATTGCCCTCTCCCCCCTTCCCATTTAATTCTGGGAGAGTTATCAGAAATTGAACGCCTTCTTTGTGACATGCCTTCCGCGTGCACTGTCACTAATCCTAATATCAAGAATGCAAAGAAGGGATGACTTCCACTTTACCAGTGTGGAAAATGAGGCACAGAGAAGCTAAGCAACTCGCCCAAGGTCACACAGCTAGTAAATAACAGAAATGATATTCCAACAGGTCTGATTGCTGCTCTCAATCAGTAAGTGAAAGTTACTGGAATTGAGATCAACATTTCTCTGCCATTTCACAGACTTCTGGGGTGGGTGAAGCTCTTCAACATCCTGTAAGGTAATGTTTTCTTTTTCTCTCTTTCTTTTTTTTGGGGGGTGGGGGGAGGTCATAAACCAACTGTAAGAAATACATTTTATATTACAACCCTGAACACACACACACACATACATACCCAAAGAATGGAAACAAAGGCTTCACAAGGCAACAGCTACTCTTATAGGTGCAATACAGTCCAATTTTGGATTCAAAACTATTTTATTCTTTAAAATTCTGCTTGACCTACTAGACTGATTTTGCAACCCACTAACGCAGCTGACTTGCTGCTTCAAAAACCCTGCTCTATTGAGAAAGCTGCTTAAACTGACACCAGTTTGCATGTCTGAGTGTAAAAGGAGGCAGGGCCAAGCTGGATCTTTTAAGGCTCATAATAATGATTTGTTTACTTGCACGATGTGTGTTTCCTAGGTCACCAGCCTGAGGGGAAAACTGGGATCAGAACCACAGCACAGGCTGTTCTTCTCTCTCTGTGCTTTCATCAGCTCTCCCAGAATTGCCAGCCCCTCCTCAAAGACCCCTTTCAGTTTCTGAGAATGCCAGGGAACGTTGCACATGCGCTCCCAAACATCTTCATTTTCCTTCTCTGCTGCTTAGGCTCCCTGCTGGGATCATTTGCCACTTCCTATGTCTGTGGGGCTGTCACTACTGTGGGACAGTAAGGGTGAGTTGCTCCTCGTGGAAAATCCAGTGATTCTGGTGATGTCTGAGCCATGGGCCTGGATGGGGATACTGTTGGTTTCATATCTCTATAGCAGCTCTCGATGCCAGAGCACTGTGTGTGGTCCCCATGGCACCCACAAGCAACGCCGTGGTGCCCACCAAACTAGAGAGAACACTCTCTGTTACAGGGATCCCAAAGTAGATTCTTCTTACGCCCTCAAAATTACACATGTTCAAGGGCAATGGATTGAAGAAAAAAAAATTTCCATCCCATGTTCATGACCACCTTCTTTTTCTCCAGCTCTGGCCCTTATCCTTGGACCAAGCTTGGGTGCTCCTACTCTCATCCAAACTGGGAGAGAGTTCTTTCTTCCCCAGGAGGATTCTTGGCTCCCTCATGCGCAGAGACTCTTGGCAAGGCCACAGTCTGTCATCCTGCACAGAAGTGCCTGCTTCTTGGAGTGAATATACACTTGAGATAAACCCATTATTATCTGAGAACTTTGCTTCCCAAACATCAGAAGTTCCATGTTCAGAATTCAAGTCCCATTGCAATGATGACAATGACGATGATAAATCTTTCGTGTAACAGACCCCATGCTGAGCACTTTACATACATTATTGTCCGTCATTCTCTCAACAACTTTATGTGATATGTACTCTTATACATACTCCTCATTTTGCAGAGGAGAAAACTGACCTAGAAAGGTTAGAGAGCTAGCCCATGGTCACATGGCTGGCCAAGTGCAGAGCCAGCCCTGGATCCCCTCAGTTACTCCTCCAGAGCTGGAACTGGGCAGTGAGCCTGCCTCAGCCAGGCCTCCTAACCTCCCTGGGCCTCCTTCCAGCTCTGCTTTCATCCTTTCTAAGCCCTTCTCCCAAGGCCCCCCCCCCCCCCCCCGTAATGCACAGGTGGGTTGCCAAAACTTATATAAAGGCTTCCAAGCTGGTGGAAAGCCCTAAGCTTCTACCCTCCCACTTCCCACACCCTCTCTGTGCCCTACCAGGGCTTCCCGAAGGAGGGCAGGGAAGCTTGGTCAGCAACAGGGCCCCATCCCCAGGCCCCTCAAGACTTCAGTATAGGGACTCCCGTGGTGGCGCAGTGGATAAGACTCCACGCTCCCTGTGCAAGGGGCCCGGGTTCGATCCCTGGTCAGGGAACTAGATCCCACATGCGTGCCGCAACTGAGCGTTCACATGCCACAACTAAGGAGCCCACATGCTGCAACTAAGGAGCCCATGAGCCGCAACTAAGACCTGGTGCAACCAAATAAATAAATAAATAAACAAAAGACTTCAATATAGCAGCAACCTGCCCTCCTCTCACTAGTTCCCTCCTCAATCCAATTCTGGAACCTGTAATGGTTTCTCCTCCCTAGAAGAACATCAGCGATCTGTTATTACACAGTTAAAATTGTGCCTGATCTTAGCGGGCGTTTTAATTGAATAAGAAATTCAAGTCTGGGCTTTACATGCCATAGCACAAGAAAAAGTTACTGTCTTTTCAGAATGCCCATTGTAATTTCTCCTTAAGGAACCGGCCCCCCCGCCACTCACTATGGTCCTTTTTCCACTTGAACTGACAAACTGAACCGCCAGATAAATACAGCTACAAAGTGAAGTTATGGCTATGATTTCTTTCCCGCATTCATTTGGTCTCCTGGCTTAACCAAGTCAAACATGAAAGACTGCTCACCCTTTCTTTGATGGCATCTACAGAGCACAAAGCCAAGGGCTGATCAAGCCATCTTGATAATCTGATACATTTGAAAGTGTATCAGAGGGGAGGGAAGTATTCTGTTTGCCTACACAGATCAGTTTAACCAAGAATCTGCCAGAGTGTCACCCCATGCAGAGTGGTGGCCCTGCCACTTTTCATCTGTGTGACCCCTCAGTACCTCAGTCTCCCCATCTGTAACACGCAAACACGCAGTGATTGGAGCCGAGAACTCTGAGGTCCCTAAAAGATCTCAGGGTTTTTATTTTATAGTTACAAAACACATCACTTACAAGTCAGAGAACTTAGGGCGTAGGTGATTGTTTGAATAAAAACCATCTTCTATAAAATTTTCGTCACATAATTATTTCACGGAGCAAGTTTCCACTGTGCACTCAAAGCAGGATTCA
This sequence comes from Eschrichtius robustus, assembly GCF_028021215.1. NCBI lineage: Eukaryota > Metazoa > Chordata > Mammalia > Artiodactyla > Eschrichtiidae > Eschrichtius > Eschrichtius robustus. The sequence goes on from NC_090830.1 coordinate 105,756,941, forward strand.
GTTTACAAAAATCTGACTTGCAGCCAACTTTTAAGTGACACTTTTACTGTTTCAAGTGGGGCTTGCCCATAGGTCACGGTTTCTAAAATCACTGTGATAGACTCCCTTCCTCCACAGAGTCCTGGACAGAGAAGCAAGAGTAGAATGCATTCTCAAATCATTACTTCTCTTTTCTTTCCTTGTTTTGTAAAAAAAAAAAACACAAAAAAACAAAAAAAAAAACCCAACATATTTACAAGCCCCCCCAAACTGGTTTAATCATAATAACCTACTGGTCCTTTTGAAACACAAACCAGATCCTATCGCTCTGCTGCCTAAAACTCTGCAGAGGCATCCTTGGTTCTCTGCGTGGTGGCCAGGCCTGTGCAAATGCTGCTTGCTCCACCTGGAATGCTCCTGCCAACCCTCTCTGTCATTCCCCCTTAACCTGGAACTCATTGTCTCTCCAGGGAATTGTCCTTAACTTCCTTCATGATAACTCTGAGCAGCTGTTTGGAGTTTCCTGGGTTGAGCATGTCCCGATCGTGGCGAGCCTCCGCGCGCTGTGGCCGCTCATGAAGGCACGCTTGCCGTTCACGGCGGCGAGCAGGGCGCTGTCCGGGCACTGGATTCACCCAGGGGTCTCTCCCTTCGTGGAGCCTGCAGTCTTCTGGGTAAACAGACAGCAGTCAGATACGGGAATGACCATGACTGCCACTGTCCTCCTCTCACAGAGCTTACAGAGAAGTAAACGAGGGGCGAGCTCCCTACAAGAGGGAAAGGTTGGACCATCAATGCCTCAAGCTCCATGCAGGATGAGTTTATGTCATAATCACATATTTGCTTAAATAGTCCTTGTACTCCTTTCAGTCTAAGAAGCTGAGAGAAAAAGGACTGTGGACTGACATCGCTGGCCAACTGTGCCAGCTTGAGGGATGGCCGCCTGCGGCGTGGTAAGAAGACCACGCGTCTATTCCTCCATCCTAAGCATCTCCACGCCCACATAGATTATACCTCCCTGCCCCAAAGCCAGGGCCTCTTGTTTTTCTCATTTAAATGAGTTTCCTTCTCTAAGGGTACATCCTCTTTCCCATCATACAGGACAGTAACATAGCCTACCATTTGGATTTTTTTTTAATAAATTTATTTATCTATTTATTTAATTAGTTTTGGCTATGTTGGGTCTTCGTTGCTGCATGGGGGCTTTCTCTAGTTGTGGCGAGCGGGGGCTACTCTTCGTTGCGGTGCGTGGACTTCTCCTTGCGGTGGCTTCTCTTGTTGTGGAGCACGGGCTCTAGGCGCACAGGCTCAGTAGTTGTGGCGCACGGGCTCAGTTGCTCCGCGGCATGTGGGATCTTCCCGGACCAGGGCTCAAACCCGTGTCCCCTGCATTGGCAGGTGGATTCTTAACCACTGTGCCCCCAAGGAAGTCCCTACCATTTGGATTTAATGTTTGTAATATTTATGGAACATCTGCATTATCATGCCCATTTTACAGACAGGAGAATAGATCCAGAGGCACCATCAGCTAGTTCATGGCAGAACCGGACCCTAAAAAGCCAGGTCTCTGGCTCTAAGGTTGGCATTTTCCCCACCGTATCTCAGCCTCCTGGGCTCAGCCAGACCTTTCCAGAGCCCTAGAAACCAAAGTTGGCTGCCTCCTGCTGGCAGGGAGTTACTTCCAGGCTTCTGGTTCCAGCGCTGAAGAAGGGGGAGTGTGAGAGGTGAGGAGGGCGGGTTATACACAGAGGCAGTCAACGAACCGCTTCTATCTCCCTCCCTCACCTCGGGAGGAGGGAATGGCTTACACATGGGGCGGGGGGAGGGTGCGGGGTGGATTATGAAAATCAATAATTTATGACAGTTAAGTGTCAGAAAAGTATTTACTCACATTCATTCCCTGAAAGTCACATTCTCCATGTGTTCTTGTTTGTCTTTCAGCGATGGCATCAGTCAGGTGGACTCAGCAAGAAATACCAAGGTTTTAGCCAAAAGCTGCAAAGGGAGAGAGTTTCATTTCACTTCATATTTCCAGCCAGGGCTGGCTCCAAAGCTAGCTTTTCTTACTAGGTTGTTTGCCACATGAAAAGCAAATTCCCAAAGGTTTCTGAGATTGCTGAGATCCGATGCAAGATGACTGCTCCCACCCACCGGCCCACCCACCCACTAATAAGACATAATGCCATCCTATTTTTGGTAACAATTAAAGGGCTCCCGGTGCAAGCAGAAAGCTGTTTATTTTCTGTTACATCACTTTGCTTTGCCTTCGAAGGCTGGTCTGTGCTCAGTGTTTTCGTGGTGATGCAAGTCCGCTCTCTCCTCGAGCAGTTGGATCCCTCCCATCTCGCAGCACCTCACAGGTCTCTTCCCCGAGCAGTGCATCGCTGGAGCGAGGAGCAGCTCACGAATCAGCTGCAGGTCCCTGTTTTGAAAAGCAGAGAGACAGAGGCAAAGGAAAAGGGTGGACTCTTATGTGACCTGGTCTTAAAGCAAGACAATCACCATCTGAATTCCAGAAGCCCTGTTCATGTTTGGGGATATTTTTTCGACTGCATGGAATCAGAGAGAAGCCAAAGGATGGGAAATGCCTGCAACCCCCTGAAAAGAATTGCTTATTGCCTATGTCTCTTATCTGCGCTTTTGCTGACTGAGGGGAAGAAACCAGCGAAGCCAAAATGCCCTGCCGTGTGTACTTGTACCAAAGATAATGCTTTATGTGAGAATGCCAGATCCATTCCACGCACCGTTCCTCCTGACGTTATCTCATTGTAAGGCCCGTAAGCATTTTGGTATCTAATTTACAATTTAAAAATTCCAGCCGATGTATTTGGGGCTTTGTATGTATTGGTAGAAGGGCATGGGGAGAGATTCCTCTTGCACGCTTGGCCATTTGACAGGGCTAACATTTTGCTGCATTTAGAAATTTTGATTTTTATTAGCTGCTACAGAACATGCTTAGATATCTTCCACCCCTGAACATTATTATGAGAAACCTGTAGCAGATTCATCTCTCCTACTTCATCTGGGAAGGAACAGTATCGTACTTCATAAAATAGTGTCAAATAGTGACTGTTTTGCTAAACTGGATTAACATAAGATTTGTTCTGTGTGTGTGTCCCTTTGTGTGTGTCTGTTTGTTGTTTTGTTTTGTTTTCTTTCAGATCCTTTGTGAGATCTGGTTTTACTGAAATCTCAGAAGGGAGTTTTTTATTCACACCATCGCTGCAGCTCTTGTGAGAAATATTTATATCATGACTATTTTTAATATAGCATATACTTGGATAAACCCTCTAGTAAAACGATCTCAATATTAATTTTGTCAAATGTGATTATATTTCTGGAGAGGAAAGGAATATCAGTAAAGTGAGGTAGATGGGTTTGTTTGCGACTTGACACCAACGGTGTGGATTGATGCTTGCAATTGTAAATTTGCTAACCTGTAATGCTAGCTACTTTCATGGCTATTTATGAAGTTGTTGGAATGTTGCAACAATGATCTTCATTTCATTTCACCCTTTTACTTTCATTTTTGACTTGGGAACTTTGGTTATTTTACCCTGGAGTTTCTGAATTAGTCAATACAGAACCCAGCATAACATATGCGCTCAAGATGTTGTCCTCGGGGACCTGGGGCAGGCTGCTACTCTGTATGATTTACCATGTGGGGAAGAAAAATCTCAGTTCTTTCTAGGTAATTCCTTAAAATATTCATTCTCAAGTGACTGCTTTCTAATCTCATCTAATTTATAACTCATCCCCTTATAAGGAGGGAAAGAAAATATTAATATAGGACAGTGCAAAGGATTAGTCTTTGCTGTGTGTATTAAGTTAGCCATGAGGGAACCATATATTCAGTCTATGTCTGAAAATAGTCAAAAAATAATATTTGACTAAGAAATCAGATCTCTCCACAGTCATAATGTAACATGGATAATTTGTTCTGACGTGTAACGTTTGGCCACTGGAGTGTTAGTTCTTAGAGCAGGACCACATACGGGGGCAAGAGGTCCCCCCCGGTACTCAGGTGTCAGGCCACAGACTGGGTTGTAGTTACCGGTTCCAGGGGGGGAATCAGCCAAATGTCCATCAACTGAGCTGTAGTTATCTTAACTGCATGATCCTGGACCCAAGTTTTTTTGCTTGTTTTCTGGTTTTTGTTTTCTTGCCTTAATTGGCCATTTTGGCCGTTTGAGGTTTTATATACAGAGGCAAACAGCATGGATTTGAAATGCGAGAGACCTGTGTGTAAATCTCACCCTACCACTCCCTAGAAACTAGACATGAAATTATGTGCAAATGACTAACTCTCTCTGAGCCTCAGTCTCCTCATCTGTAAAATGGAGGTGATGACACCTTGAAGAGTTATCAGAGATAAATAAGATTTAAGTAGATAAAATGCTTGGCATAGGATGTGACAAATGGTTACACATTTTATGAATGGTAGGGTTTTAACTTTTTACATAAAGCTAAAAAAACTTTAAAAAAAAATCACTTAATCTATTGTTTCGTCTACCTGAAATCCCCAAACTGGTTTGACTATTTCATTTCATAAACCTGATCAGGTGTTTTGACATTATGTAATAATGTTGGCTACTGTCCTTCTACTAGCTAATGTCTTTGAATGATTAACAATTGAGTAGAATATTCCTAAGTGATTTATCTGTTTGATTGATGGCTAATAGTCTGATTAGGGAAAGTGTTAGTACATCAAACAAATTCAAAAAAGACAAGAGTCTTTAGCACAGAAAGGGGCAAAGTCTTCAATGCTGGGATCCTTCCGTAGGATAAGAATTGGTTGTATGTGAGAAAGTGATCAGTTGTGCCTATGTTATTATTTGTTAAATACATAAATGGCTCATTTTGAAAACATCCTTTTGTTGAGCTAAGGCACCTCTCTCTCCCCAGGAGAGTTAAATAGATCAGTCCTTAAAATTCGAGAAGTGTCAGTTGACACATACTACTCAAATTCCAACACTGGATAGTCGTTACCTGTGACACAGAAAGCCTGGATCAATCAACCTCATCAGTTAGCACCTCTCCACTTTGTGTTTCTGCTGGGTGGACCCGGCCTCAGCAAACACAGATGCTGGACAATGTTATAGAAATAGTTACCGGCTGCTGCAGAGTAATGTGATTACACGTATTTAGAATCACAGAGGAAAGCCAAGGAACTGGTTTTTAAATAGCCCACACCAAGCGTGTGTGCCATGCCCCTGCGTTCCATGCTCTGAGTTCCTATGGAACATTCCAGCCCTTATTTCTAAAAGCAGTTCAGTTTTCAGAAATAACAAAAGGGCGAGTAATTCTTGCCCTGGATGTCCTTACTTAACTCACATTGGCTAACCTCAACATGGCAGATTTGTGCCAGTGCTGATCTTACGCAAAATTGTCCAGGGTCAGAGTTTGTCTCTGATCTCCAGGATCCTGTTTCCTAAAGATTTTGCTCCCCATTCTCCCTGTCCAATGTTATCTGTTTCCTCCTGTCCTCGGGAAAGGGTCTAATAAGCGCATTTTCACTGAGGAGAAAATAAATGAAAAGGCTCCAAGTATGAATAGGGCCATAATCATAACAGTGGTGGGAATGCATGGCTCACAGACAGAAAGAGTTTTTCTGTAGGACAGGGCCATCCACTGCCCTGAAAGCCCCCCACTGGAACAGGAAGACCCAGGGGTCTTATTTGCCTTTGCATGACTTTTGCCATCAGACCAGACCTGGATCACACCAGCCATTGCTTGGGGTTTGCAATGAATTCTAATGGTATTTGTGACCGCGGATTACCAAACTGACCTGTCATATCCTGTGAAGAGATAAACTTCAGAATCGATTCTGCTTGATTGATGTACAAAGGCAGTTGGTTTCTTGCTAAGTTGTGGAAAAAAGAAAAGAAATGACCCATTCCCGTCGCCAACCCTAACAATCTGATAATTTCATTATGGCCCCAAATGCTTTTTCAGACCTTCTGCAGAAGGCAGGATGAGAAGTACTTTTTGAAATGTCAGCCTGGGGTACTGAGGGAAACAGACGTAGTGCCTCCTTAAGTTACATATAATGTTTTTGGGGAAAAGATCCTGGTAGGCCTTGGCTGGCAATGTGTGTAGGAGAACAAGAAAAACAAAAGCCCACACTCTGTAGAGAGGAAGAATAAAATTATCCAATAAAAATTCATCAGATTAGTTATACAAACCTATTTTTTTTAAAACACCTATGGTTTTAAACAATAGCAACAAAACCTTTCCCAAGCAAATGTAATTTCATTCATGTTTCCATAGGCCTGCTGTGAAACATAACCAATGGGAATGATTATTCATTCTAGTCTGTTTTTAGTAATAGGGAGTGGTACTTGTAGTGAAGGCAATTTACAGAAATGTGTTTTCACACAGGACAGTCCTGTTCTTCTCAACCACAGACTAAAATCCCCAATGATATAGGCTCATTACAGAAGTAAAATTCAAATTTAAGAGTATAAAATGTGGCCACATTGCCATTTGTTGATAAAATTTTTAATAAACTAAAGCTATCCAACTCTAAAGAGAGTTCTATTTGCAGGGAGTAAATTACAGGGTTAGGTTAGTATCATGCACACAAAAAAATCTTTATATAAGGATTTGGTGTAACCAGAAAAAATTCTATTTATTCCAGTGAGATTTGATCTTGTCTGAAGCAATAGAATTGATCCCTCTGGGGAAAAAATATCATCATTTCTTTTATTAATCCACAATCAATACATAAATATATAGCCCATAAGAAATCAAAAACTAAAAAACAGACAAGCAAAGAGCATGAACAAGATAAATCATAAGTCCATCCTTACTAAGATTTTATCATTCAGTTCTTCAAAATATTATTTGTCCAGGGTAAAATATCCATAGCCTATCTCACCTTTACAGTGATTAGCCTCTTTTTCTATTCCTCCTTATGTGACAAATGTAAGAAACATTTAGCAATCTTCAGTGACAACTCAAGCCAAACCTATCAGCTAAGAGGGCTTCTAGAGGAATTATTGGCCGGTTATGCATGAGCATGTTTTGGTTTGTGCCCAGTTGATGGCCCACAGGGACCAAGAAGTAAAAATTTCAATCACCTAGGCTGTTTTGTCTACAATCTGCCCAATGACCCATAGCTCTGATTTTTAACTTCTTAATTAATTAATTGTTGTGACTGTGCACACAGCCCTGTACAACAAATGTTTTCTCTGAAAGTATATTTCATTCTCTCAATTATTCAAGCAAGAAACTTAGGAGTTACCTCTCCCTCATGTCCACTTTCAACAGGAAACAGCATGAGAATCTGCCATCTCCTCTTCACCCCAGGACCATGGCCCTAACTGAGGCTGCAATCACTGTTCTACAGGCTGCTGGGGAGCTTCTGCACTGGTCCCCCCCGTTTCCGGTCCCTATCCTCCCCACCTCCATCAGTGTTACCTTCTTGAGGCGCAGATCTCATCATGTCACCCTCATGCTTGGAAGCCTTTAACGGTTCCCTAGAGACAGAGAAACATCTGAACAGCTGAGTTGGTATTAATAGAATTTGGCTATTTGTCTAGGGTCATCTCTCACAGTATTGATCGCACACACACATACACACACACAACACACACACACTGTAAGATCCATCCATACCAGCCTGAAGTACCTCTATTTTCTCAGGCTCTGTAGATTTTACTGATGTCTGTAGTTCTTCCTGTCATTTTTAGAGCTAACTGTGCTTGTATCTGCCCTTGTGGCTCACGGAGGATTCTCAATAGCCAAGGCCCTAGAAAAGAGCCTGGATGTTATAAGCTTAGATCTTGCTTACTATATGTTTGTTGAATTCAGTTCATATTTTATAGATTTTATACTAGGGATTCCTGTTTTCCTATCAGTAGATAGTCTCGGTCATGCACCTGCTCTTCTGTATGTTTTGTATACACAATCAGATTTCATGTGAATTAATAGAGTGGACGTCTGGAAAGTGGGCTGAACCAAAAAAAAACATGAAGAGATATTTGTTCATGACATTATGATGTCAAACTTCTTCAACAGATATTTCCAGTGTACTGGAACTTAAAAGGCAAAGCATCCAAAATCTTTCTTTAGACCCACCTCCTGAATCCCTTTTGTCTCACTCTGATTTCCTCTAGGTCTTTGACAAGTACCAAATCATATTTGCCGCCCAGGTTCTCTCCCAGCTTTGACTAGCCTCTCTCCTGTGAAGGTTCAAAGTCCCCCCTTCATCCAGTCTGACAGGACATCCAAAGAAAAATGTTGGTTAAGCATTATTAAGATGAAGAGCAAATTTGTGAACACAAAGAATGTATCATAAGGCAGTCATGATAAGCTCTCTCATTTTGTTCAAAATGATATTCAGTTAATTGGTGAGGATGGTGACTCTTGCCCATTGTTGAGCCTATGGCTGATATAGGCTACAAAATGATCACAGGGCATTACAATGACAGCTGTGATGTCAAAATGGCTAACCCTGGTGAGCTGGCAATGTGGCAAGTAGCAAAGAACACACGTTTTGTGGTCAAACAGACATGGGTTCAAATCCTCACTCTGCTGCTTCCTAGTTCTGTGATTCGGGGCAAGTTTAACCAAGCCTCATTATCTGCAACTACAAAGTGGGCAATAACCATAGTACCTGTTACACAGGATTACAGTCAGGATTCAATGAAACCGTACATGTAAAGCACTTGGCACGGTTCCTGTAACTCAATAAACATTAGCTTTTATTATAGTTCTGAAAATCACTTTAATTTGAACGACCTTAACATCAGATTAGCATCTGATGGTATAGTTTGGGTTTGCCTACAGTGCTAGCCTTAAAATTTTATTGTTCTACGCATAGGTCTCCATCAGAACCTTCTACGAAATCTTTCTTCAAATACTTCTCACAAGAAACATGAACTATTTACCTTTCCGAGAATGGGAGGGGAAAGGAGAAGCAGAACCCTTTCACTTCTTCCGCATGAAAAAACAACTGGAACCGCATTTTGTAAACATGTCAAGTTTTGTTAAAAATAATTAACACTGGCCAGTCTTCAGATGAGTAGTTCTGTGGTAAGGTGGAAAGAAGCCTGAAGTAGAAGTCAGGGGACTTGGGTTTGAAATCCCGTTCAGACAGTAATGGGCTGTGTGACCAAGTATCCCTGGGCCTCAGATTTTATATGTAGAAAATACCAGAGATAGATTAAATTATGGTTCTCAAACTCAAATGCCCAATGGGGGTTGGGGTGATAAGGTAAATGAAGGAAACAGTTGGGTATAAGACAGTAGGGAGTGGTAGTGACTGGGGTAAACCAGACAAGACATGTCTTACCTAAAAATGACATCTTCAGTTTCAACTGATTATTGCTGATGAGAATGTGGCACATGAATATGCAGTCTTATTTTTTAAATTTTCAGGGGAAGGCAGAAATCTGGAGGCAGATTTTTTAAACAGGATGAAGACCAAACAAAACATATGTAATTGGCATTTTGAGACCTTCATGTTCAATTAACTAAGGTCTCTTTCTGCTTAAAAATTCTATTGTATTCTATTCTATTCTACAAACAGAGTACTGTTTGTAGAATAGAATACATAATATAGAAAATGGCCTTGTTAAAGAAAAGGACAAAATTTATTGTATGAATTCTAACAAACCAGTAAATTACATTGTTAAATGAAAGAGCTTCATTCTATGGAACTGACTATTATAAAGTTATTATTAGAATAATAATGTAGTTCCCAATTTCCCAAGCAGGTCCACTGGGACTTTACCAGGACCTCCCATGGTGGCTGATGGTAAAACAATGTTTCAATATCCCTCCCATGGGGCAAGGACTGGAAAGGAATTGTTGAGCCCATTTACATGGCAGGATGACAGGTGTTTGCCTGTGTAAATTGTGATTAAAAAACAATGAGCCTTTAAAAAATAAACAGACTAGAATTTATATGCACAAGTAACTCCTCACTTGCAGAGAATTCCTTACGGGAGATCAGACATTCTTCCTAACTTTGCTTCTATAGCTAAACGTTTCTAGATCTTTGAGAATTGTCTTCACTGCCAGTTTACAAGTCATACAATAAAACCAGGCAAAGTTTTGTTAGGGGACATTTGTCATTTTTGTATTGCCTGATGCCAAGCACTGTATATGTCTCATTTTTTATTTCATCATCACAATAACCCTGTGAAGAAGTGTGATTATGTCCATTTTGCAGATGAAGCACTAAATCATAGAAGGGTTAGGTAACCTCCACGATGTCACACCCCTCATAAGTCGCAGAGCCGGAGTGTAAACCCACATCCTCACTTTTAACTACTTCTCTCTGCTTCCTCTTGAACATGAATAACTGGGCTTAACTTTGCATAGCTTTGCTCCCCAAATTGAATCCCCTCTCAAAGGGTTAACCTTTGCCATTAGTGAGGATATGCAGGGGATGTGTCCTCATTCCTGGAGACAATCATTGACAAGCCCTTTCAAAGAGTGGCCCGCTGCAAGAACATCGAGTTTCCCTAGGGTTCAACTCTCCTTTGTATGTGTAAACTCTGGTCTCCTTCCTTTGAAAGAGAGAGAGAGAGTGAAGAAAAGAGCAAACAGAAAGGGACTTATATACTTTAAAGTTATATCTTAGACCAATGTTTTCTAAACTTGTGTCCTATAGAACAGTTGTCCTGAAAAAAAAGAAAAGAGTTCTGTGCTCAGATAAATTTGGGAAACTGCCCATTCTATCCCTGCTTGGCTACTTGCAATGCACCTTGGCTTAGAAAAGCCTCTGGAATTATTTTATGTTGTTTTCCTTTTCTTAACCTACAGTAGGATATTGGGAATCTATGCCTTCGGTGTTCGCTTTATTTATTTATTTATTTAATTTATTTATTTATTTAAAAGAGCTTCTTTTTATTTTATTTTTTATTATTTATTCATTCATTTATTTATTTATGGCTGTGTTGGGTCTTTGTTGCTGTGCGCGGGCTTTCTCTAGTTGCAGCAAGCGGGGGCTACTCTTCGTTGCGGCGCGCGGGCTTCTCATTGCGGTGGCTTCTCTTGTTGCGGAACACGGGCTCTAGGTGCGCGGGCTTCAGTAGTTGCGGCACATGGGCTTAGTTGCTCCACGGCATGTGGGATCTTCCCGGACCAGGGCTCGAACCCATGTCCCCTGCATTGGCAGGCGGATTCTTAACCACTGCGCCACCAGGGAAGTCCCTTGCTTTATTTATTAGCTTTATTATTTATACCTCAGCTTGTTCTAGAGAGGCTTGCTAACAGAGCTTGGGTGGGTAGAAAGAATCCTATCTTAAAGGATCCATTAAACCATCTATCTCCATATAAGGAGTGACTCACTGCCAGGCTCTCCACCTGGTCAAGCAGCGTGGCACACTCTGCTTCTTTGGGGACCTCCCAGTGGAGCTCCATCTTTCAGAGGAAGTAGATTATCACTTGCAGCCCATTCAACAGGAAAAAGCCCCTTGAGCTTAAATTTACACTCTCACTATTTTTGTTTTGAGAGGATTCCCTCACAGCTATTTCCCAAATGGCTAATCCAGCATTTCCCTGGGTATACACACTGTATGTAAAACTCAATGATAAAAGGGTCCCATTATCAATAAGATTGGGAAGCTGCATATTTAAATCCCTTTTGAAGAGTCTCAATTTACTTAAGGATAGAAAGATTCGTGTAATTAGGAACCCCGGGTAACTTCATTTACCCACTTTCCCCAAATTTATTTGTCTGGTTTTTTCTGTTGTTGTTCATGTAAAACCTCTTAACCCCGTAAAGGCCTTGTGTTCCAGGGACTACACTCTGGGAACTACTGGACAAGGCTAGCCTAGATTTGTAGCAGATACTGGGCAGATCTGATAGGACTGAAAAGAGGAAGCATGGCCTTGCCCATGACCATTACCAGTCCAGGGGGAGATCATACCTGGGCACAGAATCCCAGCTCTGCCAGTTACAAGCTTCAAATTACTTTACCTCTCTCACCTTGGGTTTCGTTGTATTTTAAATGGAGACTATAATGTAGGTTCATTGGAGGATCAAAATGAGTTAATAGATGGCAATCTGATAAAGATGAGGCTTGGCATAGAATAGGCTTTAAATACTTTAAATAAAATTTAAGTCCCTCCTCCTTTGTTTTTTAGGAGCAGGGAAATACAGACTGAATTTACAAACAACATCGGGAGGGTGGGCTGTTGACTAGTTATGCCAATGTCTATAAAGGAAAAGTTTTGACTATCCTGGGAGGAGAGGTAATGAACTATAAAACCAAAGGGGTGGGCCCATGCTCAAGTCTTTGCTAGTGTGCATGCCAAGAATATTCCCCAGGGAATCCCTGCAAATCTAAAATCTACATTCTAAACCTGGCGCTGCTGCTGACAAAAGATGTGGCCTTGAATAAGTCACTTAATTCTGCGGGCCTCACTTTCCTCACCTGAGGAATTGAATGGCATATCTCTCTAGGGTGCCCCCCCCCTCAGACTTATGAGAGCAAAATTAAGGTTATTCTCCATCAAGCCAGGTCGAAGAGGTGGTGGTCTACTTAAGGATCAGCTGAATTACATTGAAAATGTTTTCCAAGGATGAAAGTCAAAAAGAACTGTGACATAATGCGCTCATATGTGATGTTCCCATTTTAATGCTTTCCTATCTTAAGAGCATATTTTAAAATATTCAAATGTAAATTATTCAAGTGGCACATGCACTTAGAATGTGTGCATTTAACTAAAGTTAATCATCAGCCTATTACTAATTTTCATTCAACCAGTCCTATTCTTTTGGATAAAGGAGAATATTAGTAACAGCTAGAAGGTCTGAATCATTTAAGCAGAGGCAGCTCTAAACAAGTTGGCCAGCCCCTCCAGCTATGCCCTCGAATCTTCCAACAGCTGTAACCCATGCATCTTGCTCTCTCATTTACATATATATGCACATATACACATACAGGCACACATATGTACTTGGAAGTATGTTTACGCAACACTGCCCATGGCTGCCTAATTCCCTGGACAACGCTAATTACAGTTCTCTTAGGTAGGTGACAATCTCACTGGACTTCAGTTTCCCACTCTATATAACTAAGGTCCTTCACTAGAGCTAAAAGCTCTTCCAGCTCTGATATTTTATGTCTATGATCTTTGCTGAGCTATTTCTTGGCAGAAGCATTGGTGACATGCTCTTATACATTAACTCATGGAATTCTTAGAATCTTCCAGGAAATCTTTTTGTTACTATCATTCCTATTTTAACAGATGATGAAATAGATTTACCTCCTTGATGTATCATTTACATAATAAGTGGCAGCCACAAACTTAGAAACCAGATTCTCTATTCTATGTCTAATCAGTGCCATCTCTAAGTGACAGCCCAATGCTGGCTGCTCACTCTTCTCTTTTTCATCCAGAGTAGCCCTTACTGAGGGGGGGTTTATGGGAGAGCCCCCTAAATCATCCCCCCCTCCATAGCTGCAAGAATCTGCTTTGGGCTGGAAGATAAAATGCAGACCACTTGTGGAACAATGACAATTCTGATGGCAGTTAAGATGTCATGGGTGACTAGAGAGAGTCTGAAGAAGTGTCATTAGAGCCAGGGGGCCCTGATGTGACCAGATGAGCAGTCTGGTTTGAGACAAGGGGAGATTTTCCCAGCAGGGTTATTCCTCCCATTCAGCCATCTGCAGACCTGCCTCCCCACGATGCCCCACTCCTCACGTAGAGGCCATGCCTACTCTTCCATGAATGAAGCCTGCAGCGCTACAAGCCTGACGCATACATCTTTCAAGCTAGTTTAGACCCCTCATTTGACAACATAGAGAGAAGAAGTGATGTGCTCAAGGCCACACAGAGGATTTATGGCCAAGTGGGAATGAAGACCCAGGCTTTGCGATTCCCTCTGCAACATGCTCCTTCCCTAGTCCCTAGAAGAGGTGAGAAGCCAGGGCAAGAAACCGCTTCAGCAGCCCATCAGCCTTGGCATCGACACATGTCCCTCCTGCCCAGTTATTTTACTCTTGTGGACCCCCAGCTGGACGTTGGGCAGCCTTAGCCTTGACCTCCTTCTAATGTAGCTAGATCCTCATTCTGTGATCCTCTGCTTCTTCCTTTACTTCTCTATTGCTGATCCCAGCACTTGAGCTCCATGCTAACCCTATCACACTCTTCTCTGCTCCTTTTGAATTAAGTGCTGCTGGTCCTAGCTTTTCAACTAGGAACCCCCTAATAACCTTTCAGCCTTGGTGTTAATTTATTGCTTATGGAGAGATGTGACCCACTGCTACAGACAGTTGAAAATAGGTAGTCAGAAAGAAGAACTGGAGCTCAGGGTTAGCAGACATTTTACAGATCTCATCCTCTGGTCCCAGTGCAATATTAATTTTAAATTATGAAAGCTTTTTTTTTTTAAAAAAAACAAACTATCATCAACAGGAGATTTTAAGAATATTATTCTAAATATTTGTTGAAATCAAATATGCAATTTTAAGAGATTACATTTAAAACTTACTGGATGCTTTACATAGAGGTAAAGTCATATTTCTAAATATTGATACTTTCATTTTAAATCAGAAAGAATAAAAACATATGAATTGAGCATGAAACAATACATATTCTAAGGACCTCAAGAGAAAATAAACAATAAACAGAAAAAATAATAAATTAGGAAGCAGTGGGAATAATAAGTAAATCCAAGATTTCATTTTTGGAAAAACCCAATAAAATAGCAGACATTTGAAGGAAGTAATATGTACTCGCAAGTGGCGGGGCGGGGGAGGGCATTAATTATTCAACAACAGGCTTTGGCAAATTTGGGTAAATATCTAGGCAGGAATCAAGGCAATGTCTCACCTCACATCATAGATAAAAGTAAGTCCCAAATAAATTAGAGTCCAAAAAAAGGCTCAAGGAGGGAGGTTTAGGTAATATTTCATTAATATCAAGGTAGGAAAAAACATTTTAAGAATTACAGCAAAGAAAGAATATATAATAGAAGTTGACATATTTTGTTAAAATGTAAAACGTCTATATGTTAAAAATAATGATTCAAAAGGCAAATCATAATCAGTAGGGAAAAACTCAGCATCAAATAATAAAGGAAAAGAATAGGTAATACCCTTAGTAAATAAAAGGTGCTTAGAAAGCAACAAAAATGGTCAAAGGACATGATTTCATAGAAAAAGAAACAAAAATGATAATACTAAATGTTGGTAAGGATGTGGTAAGAACAGGCCTTTTTATATTCAGAATTGAACATGTAATTTGATACAAGTTAGTAATAAACTAGAGACATACAAACCACATACAATCAATAATGCTACTTTTAAAAATCTATCCTAAGTCTATTCTAAGGAAAGAATTAGGAATATGGAAAAATACTTGCATGAGAGGGTGGTTATGGTAGTGTTTATAATAGTGAAAATTGGAGTCAACAATAAAAAAGTTAAATCCCGATATCTCCATAATACAAAACGTACTCGACTGTTAAAATTATATATTGAAAATGTATTGTCCTGAGAAATTGTTCTTGAAAAAATAAGTACATTAAAAGGAGGACACAGAACAATATAAAAATCATTATTCCAATTTTATAAATATATACATGTATATATCATATATTTATTATATATACACATATTCACATCTTTAGGTAGTATGATTACAGTGATCTTTATTTTCTTCTTTAAGCTTTTCTTTATTTTCCAGAATTTCTACACTGAGCATATAGCGTCCTTAAGCAGAATACACTGAACTGCCTTCAGATTTTTAAAATTCTTGACTTGAAAAAAATACAAGTTGACATGATCTTAACGTGACTTTAAGACTGCTTATTTTGAGTAATTAATTCCTTTAAAAAAGGAATTATGATTTAATTAGATTTCTTAAATCTGCATAAGCTGAGTAGTGTTATTATGGTTGTCTACCGGAATGTGGATGTTGTATCACTATGTGATCCGGGTCCTATACTGAGAGACCACCCAGTGTGTGGAAAGGGCAGTAGACCAGGAGTCTTGGGCCTCATGACCTTGGTCAAAGCTTTTAACAGCCCTCTAGGCCTCAGTTTCCTCCTGCCAAACAGCTATTAACAGCTACTCTACCACTTTCACAGAGTTGTTTCAAAGACCAAATAAGATAATGCAGCAGGAGTCTATGAAATACAGGCTATTATGGAGGCAACAATCATCATTTAAAGAATGAGCTATTGCCTGCATGGTATTGATAGTTGATATGTATGGTCTTAAATGTCTTTCTTGATAAGGAAATATACACTCCCTTGGTTGCAGAGGAAAAAAATCCTCCCCACACCTCCTACACTCCGTTGTTTTCGTACTGCATTCATGAGACTGATGGCTAAGAGACCTAAGTGCACAGCCCTTGGGGGGAGGGTACAGAAAGGACAAGGTGCATCCCTGTGTCCACCTCCACCAAAATTCTAGGGAACAGTGCCTGCCTTTTTCCCTCCCTAAGAATAGAGGAAGTGGCAGAGACCTCAAATGTTCCCACAGGATCAGGGGCAGAGGGCAAACTCTACATTATCTCTGCACCAACCTACCGGATGGCCGCTTGGCAAGTGTATGGATAGAGATCTCTGATTTGTAGCTCAGGGTAACCAGTTCATTCAGACAGTACACTTATCCCCACCCACCCCTCCATGTGCTACTTTTGTGAGGGCAGTTGTCAAATCTGAGTCATATTATTGTGGACTCCTGCTACCTGTAGTTATGGAGACAGGACAATCCACAGCACCTCTGTGTACCAGAGCAACTATTCCAGCCACACCTGCTGCAAGGAGCACAGGCCCCCTCGGTCACCACAGGTAAAGGAAGGCTATTGTGGCTGACCAGAAAGTTTACCATATGCAGCCCTGGCTGTGTGTAAGAGACACCTGGGGAGCTTTTAAATATCCCATGCCCAGGCCACACCCCAGGTATAGAATTTAACCAGAATCCCTGAGGGCGAGAACCTGGTATCAGTATTCTTAAAGCTCCCCAGGTGATTCCAAGTGCAACTAAGATTGAGAAGCACAGATGTGGGGCCTAACACAGATCTGGGCATCTCCCTGCTCCAGCCTTCACACACACTGCCCTTTGTGAGGTCTCCTCTGCATTCCACTCTCTTCTGAGTGTGCCTTGCACAGTTTGCCTGCCGTGGAGCTAACTCAACCCTAAGGCCTTTTTTCTCCTTCAGCTCCTCTGCTGGCTGGTTCCATCTGTTTGTGATTCCAAACCCCCAAGAAGGGATTCATCTTCAGCCCAACTCACCTTTTTGAACCAGACTAGCTGGGCCATGGGATGCTGACTGACCCCAGGATCAGCTACTCTGGATGAAGAACGGAGTCCTTCTTTTTCTCGTAATTTATGAAAAGGGGCAGAGGTCATGCGGTATAAAACCTGGCCACCTTGGTCTGCCCCAGATCTGTTTTGTGTGAAGATGGGGTGGGGTGACACAGTTTCCCTTAACAGGGACTTTGGGATTCTTTAACACATCTGGCTCAATAACAAATCATGATATTGAAATCAAACATTTATAAAGGAACCCATACAAATTAAAGATTGGCATGTTACCCCCTTTATAGCACAGGACTTTTTAAGTCTTTTTTAAGTATATATAGATAATAAAATGGAGAGCCTGCTCAACTATATTTAGAATGCATGTATAAATTTACAAATCTTTGTCCATGGAATCCTTGTCCAAAGAAAATTACAATTGAATTTAGAATCTAAGGACTAAGATATTCATTATTATCTTAGCCAGAGGGATTTGTTTTAGCTTTTATAAGAAAACTTTTTATTGAAATATAATTTACGTAAAGAAAAGTGTGCATATCCTAAGTGTACATCTTGATAGTTTAAATTAAGACAATTTTTTTAGAGCGATTTTAGGTTCACAGCAAAATTGAAGAGAAGGCACAGAGATTTCCCATAGACCCACTACCCTGACACGTGCATAGCCTCCCCCATCACCAGCCTCCTCCACCAAGGTGGTATGTTTGTTACAGCTGATGAACTTACTTGATCACCCAGAGTCCATAGTCTACATTAGGGTTCAGTCTTGGTGCTGTACATCCTATGGACAAATGTACAGTGACATGTATCCATCATTATGGTAGCACACAGAGTATTTGCACTGCCCTAAAAATCCTCTATGCTCTGCCTATTCATCACTCCCACCCCTGCCATGATTTTTTATAAAGTTAACACCCTTGTAACCAGCACCCAGGTCAAGAAACCAAACATTATCATTACCCCAAAGACTCCTTTTGTGCCCCCTTCCAGTTACTACTCACCTTCGAGGGTAAACCCTATCTTGACTTCTGCCAGCATAGATTAGTTTTGCTGGGTTTTGTTCTTTATATAAGTGCAATCATGTAGGATGTACTTTATTGCATTCTGGCTTCTTTCCCTGGACTTAGGTTTGTGAGATTCACCCATATTCTTGCGTGTTGTTGTAGTTTTAGCCAGAGGTTTTGATCCTTATGAGCTAGTTCAGAAAACACAATTCAGCCAGGAAATATGCTCAGGAGTGAGGACCCAAAAGTCAATAAAGATAAGCCCCTGCTATAAGGAACATTCAATCTAGTAATGTAGTAATGACCAGAATTTAATGTAAAGTAAATCCCTCTTTATTTTACAAATGTTTATTCAGTGTCCACTATGGGACAGGCACTATTACAGGTGCTAGGGATAAGCAATGAACAAGCAGATAAAAATTCTAGTGGAAACCCTGTTTTAGTTCCCTGACATGTGTGGGCTAATTCTGCCCACTAATATCTATATCCTACCCTGTTATGCATATGATTCAACATAAGGAGAACTAGTGTTAGAAGCCATTTCTTCCACTGACTTGGAGTGAGTGATTTTGAAGTCACTGGTCCAACCACGGGACAGTTTGCAAACCAGTGAGCATGGGAGGTATTTCTCTGTATCTATTTCTGCCTTATTTCATTCTCTCCATCCTTGATGCTGCCTATACAGAATGAAACAAAAATCTGGAACCTAAGGAAGACTTTGGATGGTAGCTTACCTTGGAGTAAGGCTGAGCAATCCTCTTGTTTCCCAGAACCATGAAGTAAGAAGAGACAATTGCCAAAGTTGTGACTGAAATCATAAAACTTTGAATTTGTTTGAATAACTATGGGCATCTAATATGTATGACTATTCGATAGTGTTGACTCTTCAGAGTCTAGTGAATCACTTGAGTATAAAGCTATGTATGATGTTGGAAGGAGAAGGGATAGAAGAGAATCCAACATCATTCCAGGAATGATAGCGTAGGAAGAAATGCAAGAGATCATCTGGTTTTGTTTGTTTGGTTTGTGTTTTCCCCCATTTTTACAGAAATTTTCAAGCATATATAAAAGTAGAGATAATAGTAAAATTCACTCCCATGGACCTAGCCTCCAGCTTCAGAAATTACCACCTCATGCTCAGTTCATCTCTAACCCACTGCTACCCCCTTCTCTCAATATTTTGAAGGAATCCCAGATGTCAAATAAGTTATTCACAACTGTTTAGAAAGTGAGATCTCCTAGTTTTAATCCCCTTAGTTAACAGGCTCAGAGAGGGTAAGTCACTAAGTTGGTTAGTGGCAGTTATTTTTAACCCCTACACCTCAAAAATAAAAGTCAAAAAGTTTACTAACAGAGAATATTGGACTTTACATAGTACAATTAAACAGTACGTATGAGACATGAGTTGTCAAATTATGTCAAACTTCTGGTCTGTCCCATGACCACGGTCACATTTTGGACTCTAATTACAAGTGAAATATGAGGTTCTCCCATATGAAAACCTTAACACGTAGACTAAATGTCACTTGAACTCATTGTAAATTTGTCATCAGTACATGTAAAACTTTATTTTCAGTTTTTATCAACACTTTATCTAATGAATTCCATAAATTGTCACTCTAAAAAAATAACTTTGTATTATTTGACCTCTAACTACCTCTGTTAAGCCTCCCATTCAGAAAAAAAAATTCTTCGGGAAATTCAACAGGATGTGGGGAAAGCTGGTTGATGTTACTTTTCATCAGTTATTTTGAAACCAAATCCCTTTGGATTTTGAAATTGCAAATAAATTTGTCCAAGTAAAAGTATTCCTTTTCAACTATGTAGTAATAAAATGGGTCTGAGACTCTTCCTAAGCCTCATTGTTTCCCATCTTCAGCCTGTTCTATTTTCAAAGTAGGAGGTTAGTTGATTTTTATTAAGCCAGTGTCGGTGGCTTATCTACTATGAGATATCATAGCATAACCGGACATGGAGCTAGTTTTGTAGGTTTCCCAGGCTTGAAACCATGACACCATTATTTGGCCTGGTCAGAATGTTCCAGAAGTTTCTAGAGCAAGAGGGAGAGATTCTGCTAGTGTCTTTGCATGGAAACCTGCAACATGTTGATTTGGCTGTCGACTGCCATACTTGCCCTATTGTATCTCAAAATGTTACCCAGGGCATGTGACATCCATCCCTGTGAGGAGTGGGGCACAAGGCACCCCCTCAATGAGCGTTTGATGAGATAATTGACGGTTAAAAAAAAAAGCTGCAAAAATTACCTGAATAAGTAACACTGTAGAAGGCAGACATCCAGACATTTTTCCATGCACAACTCCCACTCGTTTCTCTGAGAGATAAAAGCAGCAAAGATTGACAATCTGTCAGTTTAACCATTTCATTGTGAACTTTTTCTGGGCAGGTTATTCACATCGAACTCATTTGATGTGATCAGTGATGATGCTTTTATTGGTCTCCCACATCTAGAGTATTTGTAAGTAAAATAACCTTTTTTTTTTTTTTTTTAACATAATGATTCAGTACAAGGGCTCTGAGGTTCCTACAGCTGTCTGACCCAAAATATTATAACCTATTGCAGATTCATAGAAAACAACAACATCAAGTCCATTTCAAGACATACTTTCCGGGGACTAAAGTCTTTAATTCACCTGTAAGTATGAATGTTGCTATTACCTTTTAAACTTGCCAGTGGGCAATGCAATTTGATAACCTGTGGTTAAAGCACCCACTTTGCGGGTATCCATGAAAATTTAAGAAAGCCAAATGATTTCTCTACATGCACATTTGCCTTCTCTCCCTGCCATCAGCCAGTGTGTGTCCAGGAAACCAGTTACTATTAATACTAGCCCAAACCAGCAATAATTAGGAAAACAATCTACTGCAGGGAAATTGTGTGACTGAAATAACGTTTTTAATTATCTACATCATTACTCACTTCATGAATTGACTATATAGCTTAACTTGATATTCTTTCTCTTTTTCTGTACAAGCCCTGACTTCATATACATTTAAACATATACTTAGAACCGCAGGCCACGTCTACACAGCGCCTGAACAACTTTTTTATAAGAGAAATATTTATTCAATGGATGATTAGAGCTACATCAGCTGTTCTTAACGGGACAATTTTACCTCCCAGGGAACATTCACCAATATCTAGAGACATGTTTGATTGTCACAACTAGAGGATGTAACTGGGATTTAGTGGGTAGAGGGCAGCAACGCTGCTAAAATCCTGCAATGCACAGGACAGCCTCACAGCAAAGAATTACCCAGCCTAAAAGGGCACAGTCCTGAGGCTGGGAAATCCTGAGTAACAGGAACCAAATAACTCCTTTCCCTTACCCTCCCCCACCCCCTACACACACACACTCACAGACAGATGTACTTTTAAGGAAACTAGAAGGGCATGGGAAGAAATGGCACTAACATTTGCTAAGTGCCTACTACTATGTTGGCCAGTGCTCTTTACGTGAATTTTCATTTAACACTCTCAACGATCCTGCCAGAGTCACACAACCCCCATTCTAGAAATGAGGAAACAGAAGCCTGGAGGGGATATGTGACAAGTGAACTGAGTAGTTATGGAATTATGATAACATCAACTCAATGGCTGAACTGCTATGGCTACTCATCCATTCAGGGACTGTTTCTCAAGTGCCTAATATGTGTCTCTTTAGTGTTGGGTAAAGATGCATGTCATCTAAGCATCATAGTCATCCTGTCGATTTTAACCTGTTGCGTCACAGTACCTCATTTCCAGCTCTGTTCTAGACCGCGGGAGGTAGCAGGTAACAAGGCAGATAAAAATGCCTGCCCTTTGAACCTTTATTCTAGGGTGTCTACGTGGTCATCATGCTGCCTTTACTAGTCCCTGTCTCTACTGCTATTTGGATTTGCAGCAACAGGGAACTGGTGGCCAGATGTATTTTACGAAATCACTGCACCTTTCAAGGCTTCTGTATGTAGTCATTATAAAATGATGAGGAAAATAATGTTTATAAAATAAACAGTTTGCAACACTGCTTTTCACGTCAGTGTTACAATGTGCTGCAAACCTGGCTGTGTATGGTACGAATGCTGTGCCATTTGATTACAGAGCCAAACACCACCAAGCCTAATCTTTCAGACAAAAATAAATAAAAGAAACGAATAAATGGAAAGATAAATGGAAGTTCATGACTTCAACTTGAAATCTACTTGATTCACATAAATCCATTCAACATGGCCTGTGTCTAATGGCTCAGCATCATGAGGGGCTGAAGGAAGGATGTAAGACCCTGGTGTTCTCTCTGGGAACCTGGACATAGCCTTGCCGCACCCCTTAGATCAATCAAGTATATCTTCTCTCCAGCCTAAAGGCCTACCTCACCTGGAGGGAAGAATGGAAAGAAGGGAGGGAGGGAGGAAGAAAGAGAGAGAAAGGAAGGAATGAGGGGGAAAGAGGGGAGGGGTGAGGAAGGGAGGAAAGTGGGGAAGAAAAAAATTTATACAACACCCTAGTGAAGAACATTCATTTTGTTTGACTAGAGCCTATTATGCCCATCAAATGAAATGGAAATATAAATTTGGGTCATTAAGAGGCCCCTTCTTTAGAGGTATGAAGAGTATAAGAAGAAGGCACTGGTACAGCATGTGCTTAATACCCAGAAATTTTCAAGCTCAAGGGAACACAAGAGGCAGCCTTCAAAGAGAGAGGCGTGAATCTGAAGAGTCAGACAATGAAAGGGAGGTCCCACCTGTCTGACCGGCGCTGGAGGTAGGAAGGAGGTTTTAGGAGGGAGCAGGTTAAAGTCGATTGAATATGACCCTTAGATCTCTTGCATCTTTATCAAACACTTAGGTTGATTCGTGTGACATTGCCAATATGAGACTCTTTTGGATCTGCAAAAATGGCATTGCCATATGGTTCTTCCTAAATAGTCTCTAGGATGTGCCACACAAAAATGAATAAAATCCAGCTCCAACCTGGAAGAACTCAGTCTAGCAAGAGGAATTAGATGAACAAATATTTTCTCACTGAGTGCCTTGTGCCCAGGTCAGGATCTCCTTTCTAACTATGCTGTTCCTCCAGGTGTAGTTCTCTGCTTCTTCCTTCCTTCCTTCCTTCCTTTCTTCTTTTCTCCTTTCCTTTTTTCCTTTCAAGAAGAGATGGGTAGGGAAGATTTGAAGCCCAAATGTCCCTCTGACTGCTCAGCACATCAAGTTCATTTTCCATTATTTACCACTTATTAATAAATCTGACCTTTGTTTGAGCCATTAATTTTCTTTTTAAGATTTTAGAGGTGTTAGGTTTCAAAGTGCACTTTCCTCCACCTCAGACCAATTCTTCTCAATTAAAGGCAAACATTCAAGTAGCAAAGAATTATCACCTCACCCTCTAACCTACAGGAAGAGTTTACAAAGCTTTTTCATATTCTTGACCTCATTACACTCTCTTGATGACCTTATGAAAGATACAGGGCAGGCACTATCCCCACTGGCGAATGAGAACACGGAGGTACACCCTGAGTTTAAGCTGCTCCCGGGTTAGTAGCGGTAAAAGTTAGAAGTTTCCCGAAGTCTTTAATGAGACATCTAGTGCCCTCTCCACCATGTCAATTATAGCAGGACCGGGGAATTCCCTGGTGATCCCGTAGTTAGGGATCCGCACTCTCACTGCTGAGGGCCTGGGTTCAATCCCTGGTTGGGGAGCTAAGATCCCGCAAGCCATGCAGTGGCCAAAAAAGAAAGGAAAAATGGGAAAAAAATTATAGCAGGATCAGAAAGCTTTATGGAGCTGGCTGGATCCTTCCACAGGACATGATTTGAGGAGCAAATATGGCTGGGAAGGAAGAGAAGATCCTGAAGAGAAGAGCCCTACCCTCGCTCTAGTCTCCAAATGCAAATAGTTGGGCTTAGACATATACTTTTAGATCCAACTGGTTCCCACCCTGGCCTAACATTAAAGCTGCTCCAAGGGACTTGTCTGAGCATTGATATAAATTCAGTTCATTCCTAAAGAAGCAATGAACTTATCTCACCTTCTTATACATCTAACTCAGTAGACTTACCTTCTAAAGAGACATTAATAGACAACTTAAAACTTACTATATAGACTCCTCTCCCCCTCAAACCAACCTCCCCCCCCAAAAAATAGAGAATTCCTTATATTTAAGTCCTTCCAAATCCTGGGACCCTCTCTTGATTATTCTGAATGACTGTAATATTATACATGATTAACTTAAGTGTTTGAATAGCTTATATATTTCAGAAAGGTTTGAATATTCCTGATGACCATGTATTACTTCTGAAATCAGGGAAAAAATGAATTAAAAAATCATTTATGACCAATGATCACAATATCTCTAAACACTTCGTACTGGTTTCTATTAACACCCATGAGGTTTTCGTAAAGGTTCCCTTGGGCGTCACATGAGTATCCTCGTGGCTAAGGCCCAGTGGAGGCACAATTGTTTGCATGCATGTATAAAGACATTTGGGGAAAATGTCATCAATGTCTACCTGCTGGGGAGCACCTACTGGCTGCTCACCACTGCGGAGGTGCAAAAGATATATACAGCAGTCCCCAAGCTCAGGGTGCCTGTGTGTCTCCAGTTAGTCAGGCAGGATGTCCTCATTTCGGCCTTCACAATGACATGCATGTAAAGAGGGCAGTGCAGTATACTGGCTGAGGGGGATCTCTGCCACCAGACTGCCTGGGTTCACAGCATGGCTTTACCCGTTAATAGCTGTGGGACATCAGGCAGGTCACTAAGCTTCATGGTGCCTCCAATTTCTTATGTGTAATATGGAAGTGATAATAATCATCTGTAAAAATGGGGGTGGGGATAATAAAATACTTAGGAGTACCTAGATCCTAAGGTTGTCATGAGATTAGGTCAGTTAATCTACGCAAAGTGCCTAGAACAGAGTGTGGTATGCAATAAACACCATCACGTAGGAATAAACTAAACCTCACTGCCTAACTTCCACTGGTCCTGGATCAGGACTCCGAATGCTGTAGTGTATTTATCCCCTTTCAACATTTTGTATGAAATTAAAATAACTGCACTTGAAGTACCGCAAATTCAGTGAGACACCAACTCAAGCTGAGAATCCGCACTGCAGGGAGGCTGGGAGCACCCCAGATGGCCGTGGGCGATGCTTTCTTAGCAGCAGAGCCCAGTGGCACTGAAACAAACGTGCTGTCTGAGCCAGTCTGGTCTGCCTTAGAGAGAAGACCTTCCAGTAGGTTCCATACTCCATTAATAGAGGCTTTCTCAGGTAAACCATGAAAACACCAAAGTGGAGGGAATGGTCATCAGTTCCATTGGGTAGGAAAGCCTGCCTGCCATTGAGAATGCTTGACTCTTCTCAGCTAGTCTCAAGGCAGCTAGGTGCTCAGTTCGGCAGTTTCCCCGGTGTTTTACAGAATGTTTCTTAGGTAGACTCTGAGTCAGGACCTAGAGAATGGAGCTTAGTTGCAGGCACACTTTGAAGAGCCCTCCTAGGGAATTCCCTGGTGTTCCAGTGGTTAGGACTCGGCGCTTTCACTGCTGGGCCCTGGGTTCAAATCCTGGTCGGGGAACTAGAATCCTCGTGGCTCAGCCAAATTAAAAAAAAAAAAAAAGAAGAGCTGTCCTATTGTTTAGGGCTTATTACCACATTGAGGGTTCAGAGGAGGGAGGGCACTTTGTGAGCATCGCGGAGGTGGGGCAATGGTAATTCACAGGGCTTTGCAATTTCTCCCTAACTCAGTGTCTTGGTACAAGGGCCTAAGAGAAGCATTCTCTGCTCTTTTCTTTGTCTGGATGGATGTCCTTCTTCTTATCGACTCCAGCCTGCCCCATTCATTCATTCATTTAAAAGTAGCTGTTGAGGACTTATGTTATGCCAGGCACTGGGGATACAGTGGTAAGAAAAACATCCTTCCAGTACTCACTACAGAGTCATCCTAGAAAAAAATTAACATTGATGCATGTTTTCTCAAACCTCTCATTGGCCTGTTTTCGCTCCTCTCCCAGTCAATTCTACCCCTCATCAGATACCCAGACACAGTGCATTCCTACCCCTTAGTAAAACCTAGGGTGGTGATGCTCATTGAGTCTTTTTTTTTTTTAATTTTGGAATTCCTTCTTTTTTTTAATCTTTTTTTTTTAACCAAAAACAAAAAACCCCACAGTTCACCCATTTCTCCCATCCCCTCAACCCCACCTCTGGCAACCACCAATTTGTTCTCTGTATCTATGAAGTTCACTGACTCTTAACACCTTGGGTATGTGAGGCTTAGAGCTGTATTCTTTGGGCAGGACGCCGGAACTCTCAGATTCACCTGCTGTTTAAAAGAACTGCCCAGGGCAGCAATAAAAACATGGTGCCTCTTCCTGTGTAACCCTAGTGGCTGCAGTAATTCAGGACTTGACTCTCATCATTTCACTCCCACTGTCCTATGACCCAGCCTCCTCCAAGCTCATGCCCTGCAGCCAGTTGCACTTCGTGCTGGTTTCTGGGGGAGGGACGTCCACTTAAGAGAAGTTAGCATGAGGACTTCAGGACACATTGTGTCAGCAAATATATTGAGACACATAATTTGAGAGAGATTCTAGACTGGTCCAAGACCCAAGAAATCTCTCCATTCAACCACCATTCAGTAAAAAGAATTATGGAGCTGTTCTCTGGAATAATCTTCTTTAGCAGCATTTTATTAATTCTGCGTAGGTGGACAGTCACAGCGGTTCATTCGTATGGTCAGTTTTCTAAATGTTGTTTCTTGGGCAAAGACCACACAAAAGCCTTTCTCCTTCCTGTCCCCTCCTCCTCCTCCCAGCTGCCCTTTATTGAGAGTAGTCCAGCTACCATCCTGAGTTATCGCATTTACTTTTTCTAACACTCTTATGATATGAGGTATTATTACCTCCGCTTAAAAATGAAAAAGCTGAGTCGCAGAGAAGGTACATAACCAAAGTCACACAGCCTGTAAATAGTGGAGCCGGGATTCAAACCAAGGTCAGAAAGAATGACTCCAAAGCTGTGCTCTTTGTCACAAAATGCACCATCACTGAGACTGGAAACTTCTGATTCAGTTCCCTTTCTTCTGTGTCAAGGTTCATTGAAAAAAGCTTTCTAATCTAGTGGTAATTTCTAAAACTCAGAAAAACAACATAATTGACTTAAAAATAGATTTTAAAAGTTTTGAATGCTTGCACTTGAGAAATCTTGTATTAATTAGAGGAGGTGGAAAACATAGAAGACTTTTGAGAGTGTTTTAAATGGAATTTGAGAGAATTTTCAAGGGCTTTGGAGGCCGACAGCATAGGCTCTTTTGTTTTAGTTTTTAATTTTTATTGTGAAAATTAAAAACACTCCTAAGAAAAGTATATAACATGTACATGTATAATGCTGGTTAAAAATAGAAAATTACCAGTACCTAGTACCCTTCTCTGTCATACAGCATCTGTTCCTTGTTATGTGCACATTTCTGCAGTATGGACACATGCCCCTTTCCTTGATACTATCAGGACTGTTTCTTACTTATTACCCTTGATTAGCATCAGAATCATTTTAGTGGTAAGTGGAAGAACAACTAGAAAGAGAAGGAGAAAACAATTCCTGTGATAATAGGGCAAGAATTGGAAGAAGGGAAAAGGAGATGATTAAAGAGGATGAATGGATGGCCGGATGTATGAATAGATGGATATTTATGAGGAAGCTATTTTCTAAGGAGGAATGAATGAATGGAGCTAAAAGGGAAAAAATGTAGAAAAAGGAGGAAATAAAAAGAATGTGCTGGAAGGGGGATAGATTAGACAGGCCTCCAAATTTGAGAGCTGTTGGTACTAAGAGTTGGAGGTTGAGGTGCTCTCTAGAGCAAGTGGGGCGGTGGGGGGAGGGAGGAGAAGGGCAGCCTGAGTGTGAGGAGAGAGAGCACATGGAGACATGGACATGGGGAGACATCCCTTAGACGGAATGCCTGAGTGTGTGATGCTCATACTCAGTGCTAAGTAGAAAGACCGATGCCCAGGCATCATTTTGTTACTTGTATTTTGGAGGGTTTGCTTGTTTGTTTGTTTAATACCATAATACATAAGGGGCCATAAAATGCATTTATTTCATTTATGACTACAGTTTACATCATTCTTTTTTTTTTTCCAGGAGCCTTGCAAACAACAACCTCCAGACTCTCCCAAAAGACATTTTCAAAGGCCTGGATTCTTTAACAAATGTGTAAGAGGACCTAAGAAATCACTGATTAATTAATTAATTTGCAGTCGTTAACAAAGAAGCCTGGTGTTGATTATTAAATTTTTTAATTGGCTTTAAATTAAATGAGAATTTTTAAATTTTAATTTTAAATTGGCTTAAAATTTGAATTCAGTTGGACTAATGTTTGAGTCTCCTATGGTATTTACCACTATATTCTGAAAATATAGTCCCAAGTTTGCCTTTGACAAAGTGTGTGTCTGTATGGCAGGGACTGATGACAAGGGACTTGGAGGGGGTAGGAAGAGGAGGGCTAGATAGAAATTTCAAGATGCCTTTTTTTTCTCATGAGGTCCAGGAAATGGGGCTACAAAGGAAAAACATAAAGAAGTCTGGGAAACTGACAGAATAAAGATGAAAGTTTAAAAAAAAAAAAAAATGAAAGTTTACACCCATGGCTTGGTCAGTCAAGAGAGAAATGGAGCAGGAAGTGGGGGAAGGGAGGAAAGTTTGCCTTTTCTCTCATTAGACTGAACAACAGCTCTAGGCTTAATCCCCAGGAATTTGGCTTAAGCCCCAGGAAGGGAATGAACTTAATTATTTTTGACCCTTTTTCAAACAAAAGAGCTTTCAAACTTTGACTTTTAAGCCTCAGAGTGAAAGATCTTTGTAAATAATTTGTGTATTTTGTAGTAAGCAAAGCAAGTAATATATGCCTAACACTTTCAAAAGCAATTTAGCTTCAATAAGTGCCTTCCAGAACATTGGAAAGGTATTTAAATGTCACAAGGTAGAAAACAGGAACAAACGAAAGATGTATGAAAACAAAGGAGTTCTTATTTTTCAGGTACTTTGCTATAGAATATATATTCAAAACAACTTTTCTCCAATAACAAAAATCTGAGTCAAGAATTTTCTCCTAAACCCAGGATTTAACTTCAAATCAGTAAGCTATGAAAAACTTTCTTTGTTCCTTGTAGTATTCCCCCCACCCCTCCTCCATGCCTATTACCCCAATTCCTGAAAGATGGTTTATTTCCAAGAGAGTGTCAGAATCAGGACACTTCCAAATAGTCTTGGACAGACCACGGTTATCCGCTCTGGTTTACAATAGCCCAGAAAAGTTGACACTCATTATTCTGGGTCAGAGTATTCTTGGGATATGAGGTGAGTCCTGAGAATGTCTTGGAAGTTAGATGATTCTCCATGGCAGACTTGGGGATACGGCGTATCTGGGGACCCTCTGGCCCAACCTTGTGTCAGCCTATACCCCACACTAGCAAAAGAAAAAACACTTGAAATTGGCTCAGTCTCTCCAAGGAATCCCATAATAGGTTTGGCCTCTTGGGCCTACTTTGATATGCCCAAACCAAGAATCATCTAAGAAGTGCAAGGATCCATGCCAACTTGCCTTTTAGTAGATTTCTTGGTTTCTTGAATTACCCCCTAAAACACATTTTTAAATGCTTCAACATTTAAAAAGTATTCATATGCTGTGTGAAAAGTAGGCGGTTCCTATCTTAGGAATTTTGTGTGACCAAGAAGGGTTTTAGGAAAGAGATAGAGTTTTTGAACAGAAGCAATGCAAATAAACAGAGAACTTGGTGAGCTGGGATCATATGTGGAAATTTAAACTATCTATGCTGTGCAGTTTATTATGGACATGAGCTATTATTGTATGTCTGCATTAACTCGGCTGTGTCGAAGTCATTTCCTATTAAAATTGAATTTGTAGACCATGGAATAAGATCAGGATTAATTATGTCTGTGAGGAAGAAGAAAAGCAAATAGCTCACTCGATGTAATTAAATATGGTACAGCAATCACTACATCTTTCTTTTAGACCTGTGCTGCCCAATATGGTAGCCACACATGTGATCACCAAACACTTGAAATGTGTTCCTAGTGTAAATGAGGAACTGAATTTTAAATTTTACATAATTTTTAAAAAATTAAATAAAAAACTAAATTTAAGTTTAAAAACTGATTCTCTGTTCAATTATTGGAAGACTTTTAAGTATGTTTGGAACAACTTGGGTGTATAAATCTGTTTTTTTCAACTGTAAATTTTGTTAACTCTAAATACAAATCAGGAATTTCTGCTGAAATTTTATTTTCCAAATTGAGATATACTGTAAGTATAAAATACACATCAGACTTCAAAGACTTAGTATACAAAGAGAATGTAAAATATCTCATTAGTAATTTTTATATTGACTATAAGTGAAAATGATAAAATTCTGTATGTATTGGGTTACATAACATATGCTATTAAAATAATTTCACTTGTTTCTTTTTAGTTTTTTAATGTGTCTATAGAAAATGTTTAACTACATATGTGGTTCACATTGTATTTCTATGGACAGCACAGCTCTAGACTGAGCTACCTTTGAATGCAAGAGGGAATAAGTTATGAGGTTCCATTGACTGGGGTGGCCTGCAAGGGCACACTGTGGTCATTCTCTGAGCCCAAAGTGAATGGTCAGTCAGGTTGAAGGTAGATTATGAGGCATGATATAAAGCCAGGTGAGGTCATTCTGCACATGTTAATTGCTAAAGTAAAAAAATAAAAAAATTAAAAAAAAATAAATTGCTAAAGTAAAAGTCATGCCTGGGAAGGAAGGGCCCTTGTATATCAAAAGCAGCTGAAGTTTGTCTTTCAGGGACCTGAGAGGTAATTCATTTAATTGTGACTGTAAACTGAAGTGGCTGGTGGAATGGCTAGGCCACACCAATGCAACTGTCGAAGACATCTACTGTGAAGGCCCTCCAGAATACAAGAAGCGCAAAATCAATAGTCTCTCCTCCAAGGATTTTGATTGCATCATTACAGGTAATGTATTTCAAATCATTCCACCTCATAAAATTAAAATAAGGGCTACATTTTTTTACATATGCAGGAACTGATTTTTTAAATATATATATTAAGAACCAACTGAGCAATTTAAAAATATTATGAACCGTTAAAAGTTCATGTGTTTAAAAGCAAAGTAAAATTGTCATTTCACTGTTTCTCTAGAATAAATATATTTCTTGTGGACATTTGAGATCTAGCCAAGGAATGAGGCATCAGCACAGCTACTCATCATCATTTTCAATTTTTGCAGAGTTTGCAAAGTCTCAAGACCTGCCTTTTCAATCACTGTCCATAGACACTTTTTCTTATATGAACGATGAGTATGTAGTCATCGCTCAGCCTTTCACTGGAAAGTGCATTTTCCTTGAATGGGACCATGTAGAAAAGACCTTCCGGAATTATGACAACATTACAGGTATGAAAAGCCTGATCGTATTTTGAGTGGAAAGTTAAGCCACTTGGGCCAAGGGCAACAGGAAAAGATGAATGATATCAGGGAATTCTTTGGGCAGGTTGAGAATTATTTGAATCCCAAATCTACCATTTACTGAGTGCCTGGGATTGTTCCCTAAAGCTTAATTTCCTCACTTGTAAAATGGGAATAATAATACCTAACTTTCAGTGTTGTTATAAAACAATGAGAGCATATGTTCAAGAAACTTAGCATAGGACCTAGCTTAGTAAATATACAATAAAAGGTGGGTTATTTTTCTTCAATGAAAAAGTACTGGACTAAGAATTATGAGTTCTAATCTAGGTTCTGCCACAAGCTAACTGGTCAAGCCACTCACCCTCACTGGGCCCCTCTTTTTAACTATAAAATAAGGAGGTTATTTTAGATCAGTGAGTCTCAAACTTTACGGCAAAAACATTACTTCTGCAAAATGTGCATGGGAAATCTCCTGAAGTCCCCTCAGTTTTCCAATGGATTGCAGCAGGGCTTTGTGAAATCTAAACCTTACCTTTGTGTAAGGTTCTTCTTACATGTGTACAGTCTGTCAATTGCTTTGAATGAATCTTTAGATGAGCACTTAAATGAAAAATGATCATATATTTGCAGACTTTCAGATGGCATCATCTAGTCTAGGATGACGAATATGTGTCATATATACAGTCACTATCCCCTCCCTCACCCCAGACAGACATCGCTAATCTATCATGATGCTCTTTCTTGCAGAGGACAGAATCCTTCTTAACACAGTTCTCCAGGCAGTCACAATCAATCAGTCAATCAATATTGGTATATGGCTGAAAACTAGTGGCCATCTCTGATCTAGTTCCAACCCTCATTGTACAGAAGAGAAAACTGAATCCCAGAGAAGTGATTTTCCCAAGGTCACAGAATTACACAGCCTTGAAAAGGGTCACAATTAGAATAATTTTGCCTATGGATGGAGCCAATTAATAGAAAGAGTTGATCCGGAACTTATTACCTCAAAGCCCTTAGAGCTGCTGTCAGAAAAAGCCTGGGACCAGATTTGCCCAGCTCTCTTTGGATTTCCTAGAGCCAAGCTCCCTCTACGAGATCAGAATCTACTGATAAATGTTAAACTCTTAACAAAGGATATTGAGCTAGGCTTCTGACAGACTCCCATGTAGTTTTCTGAGATTTCCCAAAGTAACATTCAGGAGCTTCGCCCATGACTGTACCCCTCTTTCACTTTTCTCAAGGATTTCTCTTCCTTCTCTTCTGCCACCAGTGACCTAAAGCTTCACAAGTGGCATCTCTCTCCTTTCTCAGGAGAAAGTCAGTTCATTCTAGAGCAAGAAGCAGTTTATACATAGAGCAAACCAATTGCAGGTAGAACCGTGGGCTGCCCAGACTACCGCTCAAAACTTTGTGAGGTTGTTCTAGAACCTTGTGGAATGCTGGCCAAGTTGGAAGCCCTTGTACAGCTAACTGCCCACCCCAGGTTGGGTTAAAAGCATAGAGACGCTGGTAGCCTTGGGTTTGAATCCCAACTCTGCCTTCTCCTAGCAGCACCGAACCTCTCTGAGCTTCTGTCTGCTCATCTGCAAAAGGGAGGGTGGTAATATTTATCTCTTAAGATTGTTGGGAAATTTAATGAGATGATTTGGCAAAGCATATAGTTGGTGCTCAATAAATGGCAGTTTCCAACTCATGATATGTCAGGGAAAGCAATGTTTTCTTTCTGTAAGAAGCAAGAGGAGAGGGAGTTCCCTGGCAGTCCAGTGGTTAGGACTTGGTGCTTTCACTGCTGTGGACATGGGTTCAATCCCTGGTTGGGGAACTGAGATCCACACACGGCTTGACCAAAAAAAAAAAAAAAAAAAGGTGAGAAGAGAAAACTCAGGCTGTAGCCATGTATCCTGAACGTCTAGTACACGTTGGATGTGACATGACAACTCGGTTATTGATAACAAGGCTCCATGAGGTACAAAGGCACAGAACTTTGGGATCCTGCTGCCATTGGACCTGATTAGGAAATTGGCCTTGCCTAATCAACCAAGGAAATGATTTTGGTGGCAGTTGCATGGCTTCGGCATGTGTATTAACATGCTCCAAAAGAGGATGGCCATCCTCCTAATCTCTCATTTGTCTTTTCCAGGCACGTCCACTGTAGTGTGCAAGCCTATAGTCATTGAAACTCAGCTCTATGTTATCATGGCCCAGCTGTTCGGCGGCTCTCACATCTATAAGAGAGACAGTTTTGCAAATAAATTCATAAAAATCCAGGATATTGAAATTCTCAAAATCCGAAAACCCAATGACATTGAAACATTCAAGATTGAAAACAACTGGTACTTTGTTGTTGCTGACAGTTCAAAAGCTGGTTTTACTACCATTTATAAATGGAACGGAAATGGATTCTACTCCCATCAGTCTTTACATGCGTGGTACAGGGATACTGATGTGGAATATCTAGAAATAGCCAGAACACCTCAGACACTCAGAACGCCTCATTTAATCCTGTCCAGTAGTTCCCAGCGTCCTGTAATTTATCAGTGGAACAAAGCAATACAATTATTTACTAACCAAACTGACATCCCTAACATGGAAGATGTATATGCCGTTAAGCACTTCTCAGTGAAAGGTGACGTGTACATTTGCTTGACAAGATTCATTGGTGATTCCAAAGTAATGAAATGGGGAGGCTCCTCATTTCAGGATATTCAGAGGATGCCATCGCGAGGATCCATGGTGTTCCAGCCTCTTCAGATAAATAACTATCAATACGCAATTCTTGGAAGTGATTATTCCTTTACTCAAGTGTATAACTGGGATACAGAGAAAGCCAAATTTGTAAAATTTCAGGAATTGAATGTTCAGGCACCAAGATCATTCACGCATGTGTCCATTAATAAGCGTAATTTTCTTTTTGCTTCCAGTTTTAAGGGAAACACACAGATTTACAAACATGTCATAGTTGACTTAAGCGCATGACACACGAAATTCTGTGGCTGCCATCAGAAACTTTCTACAGTACATGATCCGGATGAACTAAATGCATGATGACTCTTCTTATCACACTTGCAAATGAATGCCTTTCAAACACTGAGGCTGCTAGAACCAAGCACTACCCGTATCTCCATCCTTTCCTGTCAGTCCAGTGGTGTGGGAAGTTACCTTTTATAAGTCAAAATTGAATTGTGTAACTGTCCTTTGCAGTGAAGATGTGTAAATAAGCGTTTAATGGTATCTGTTACTCCAAAAAGAAATATGAATATGTACTTTTCCATTTATTTATTCATGTGTTCAGAAACAACTGCCAAATAAAATGTTTACATTTTCTTTCATATCCCAAAGGTAATTATTTACAGGAGTTATTTTATTCTTGGTGATGGTATGTTGTGGAAAGAATTTTATACAATAGGGTTATATTTGGATCAAGAATTTATGGTGTGAATAATGAGTGAAGATACACACTGATACTGATTACTCACCATTTATTAACAGGATGATCAGTTGAGTTTGAACATTCAAAGGTGTTTCTAAAGGGCATGGCTTTGGGGAACATTTTGAGGTGAAATGGTGACAAATGGAAAGAAGCGTAGTGAAATTTGCCTATTACAAGAAGGCTAATTTGACAGTTAGACCCATCCTTTTCTATCTGATAGCTCCAGCTAAAAACATCATTCAGACAACTTATAGAAGAAGCCAAAGTCAAGATTTTGGATTTTTAAAGCCCTATTGCGGGGCTTTCTAAATGTTTGACTCTGGAATCATCTGACAGCTGACAGAGATTGTAACCTTACAGCACTTGTCTCAGATGTATCCCATATGAAGTCCTCTTAATATGATCAAGGATGCTTCACTTCTAGACACCAGTTCTGATACATTACTGACATACTGCAGAGTGCCTACGAGGCTCATATCTGATTTTCTAAATTCCTGCTCCTGGATCACATGGTATGTTAGCACTTAGCACAATGCCTGTGATAGAGTAGGCTCTTAAAAACTACTTTTGAAGATGCACGTGTCCTCCTGTTATAAACTTAATAATAAACTTCATGAGGCCCTTTGATCTAATCAGTCATACTGATTTGAGTACCTATTAAGAACGGGGTATCATTCCTCTGGTTTGGGGAGGAAAACTGAGGAAAGAGGAGGGCATAGTCCTTGATCCGTGGGGCCTTAGAAGACTAATGAGGGGTTAGGACACAAAAAACTACAGTTAGCAGTGAGTGCCAAATTTCACCTGAACATTCCGATTTTAAGTATTGGGGGAGTATCCACAATGAGTTCCTGCAAGAAGTGGTCCTTGTTTGAACTTAAAGGGAAGACATGATTTCAAAAGGGGATCAGGGCAGAGAAGATATTCTTGGCACGATGTGGTTCTGTGTGCTGCCTTCACAGAGGGGATCAGAGCTTCCTCCAACTCACTGCTCCCCAGAATCTCTTGCCAAACGACTAGGGGCGTGGGGGCAGGTGGGACAGACAGCAACTCCACTGGCAGCACATGCCTGGAGAACTTGAGGCATCAGAGGTACACATAATAGTTACATAGTCTCTGGGAAGCAACACCTTGGGGAGTTATGCATAGAAACCAGACTCCTTTACCACACGCGGAAGATACTAACTCTGACATCAGGGTTATGGGGGGACAAGAAGAAGACTTACCCGCTCCCAATCCTACACATAGGGAGACCTGGCCTTTGAATGTCTGACTTTCTTTGCTCCCTTGTCCTATAAGCAGCACATATGTGTTGGAGAACACCTGCTTGGTACAGACTGGGTTTAAGTCCAGCCCTGCCATGTACTGATTTTGTCCACAGGCAAGTTACATGACCTCTCTGAGCCTCAGTGTCTTCATCTGTAAAGGGACAATGATGCCTACCCAAAGGACAACAGAAGGATTAAATGAAACAATGCACACAGGGTGGATTGAATTTTACAAATATGGCCACAACAGTATCTCCCATCCTGCATGCTCTATGAGAACTTCCCCCAACCCCATCAAGAGGTGATGCCTAATTCCCCTATCCTTCAATCTGGATGGCCTTGTAACCAATAGAACGTGGTGGAAATGATGCAGTTTGACTTTTGAAGCTAAGTCATAGAAACGATGAAGCTTCTGCCTTGTGAAATTGGGACAATCCCTTTGGGAGGCCTGAGCTGCTGTGAAGAAAGTCCTATTAGCCTGAGGCCACCATTCTGAGGAAGCCCAAGCTTTGGTCAACAGCCCCAGATAAGGTCCCAGCCAACAGCCACATCAACAACCAGTCCTGTGAGTGAAGATGGCTCCAGGTGATCTCAGCCCCCAGCTGTCAAGTCACCACAGGCCATCAAATCTTCCCAAGTGAGGATCCGGAAATCATGGAGCAGAGACAAGCCATCCCTATGATGCCCTGTCCAAATTCCTGACCCACAGGATCTATGAGCATAATAAAATGGTTGTTTTAAAAGGCCAAGTTTTGGGGTGATTTGTTATACTGCAGCAGTGATCATGCAAAGAATAGCATGGGAAGTGCTTAACACAGAATGACACAAATTAGCACTCACCAAGTGCTAGCTATTACTAATGGGCTCCACACTCAGAATATTGTATGCTTTGGGGTCATGCTCTACCTTATTGTCATAATATAATTCACCATCATTTCTTTTTTTTTAAAATTTATTTCTGGCTGCATTGGGTCTTCATTGCTGTGCTCGGGCTTTCTCTAGTTGCGGCGAGCGGGGGCTACTCTTTGTTGCGGTGCACAGGCTTCTCATTGTGGTGGCTTCTCGTTACAGAGCACTGGCTCTAGGCGCGTGGGCTTCAGCAGTTGTGGCATGCGGGCTCAGTAGCTGTGGCTCGCAGGCTCTAGAGCGCAGGCTCAGTAGTTGTGGCACACAGGCTTAGTTGCTCTGCGGCATGTGGGATCTGCCCGGACCAGGGCTCGAATCCGTGTCCCCTGCATTGGCAGGTGGATTCTTAACCACTGTGCCACCAGGGAAGTACCTGTCATTTCATTTTTAAAGGTTATCTCCTGTTTTCAATATGTTCCGACTCTGTGCCAGGCACTCTGCTGACTTCAGGGCTGCAGAGGTAATGGATCTAGACTCTGCCCTGTTTGTTTTCATAGAGGCATTGCCTGTTTAAGTTAGCAAACCAACCGCCTAATTTACCTCGAAGCTGAGACCCAGAGATGCGAAGCAAGCTAGGTGAGGTAAGCTACAGCCCCGGCCTCCTGACGCTTGGCCCAGTCCCTTCTCCATCACATGGTGCTACCTTTCAAAACCCTCCCATTGGAACCTGGGATTGCAGATGGGGAGAGAGGTGAGGAGTGAAGAGGCTGACCGAGAAAGACTGAGAAGGAGGACATATGGTAGGGTCCACTTTTGCAGGAATTGACCAGTCTTTTCTGAGAGTTGCCCTCTCTCCCTGTAACCCTCACCTACTCTATATTATGCAACTCTGCCCGCTCTCCAGCCATAAATGATTGGACCTGGAGTGAATTCTCAATCTAGGTGCTCAATCCAGAAGCTGGGCTAGGCTCAGCCTAAGCCAGTCCATTCTCCCTCCTGGATATCTGGAATTAGGACAGCAGAGTCTGGGCCAATTAGCCACAGGGACCAGACTTGTAAGGTGATGATCTTAAATTAGGTTCCCTCGAAGCAGTGGGATTTACTGAAGGAGTGCTCTCAGGTAAGGGAGAGAGAGGAGCATAGGGCAGGGGAAGATGTCAAGCAAAGATGTCCTTTCAGGAGAAGTCCAGCTTCAGCCTGACCCCATGGGGAACTCTAAAGCATGAATTGTACCACAGAGTGTGTCCTGCCTTGAAGCAAGGAATGTGGACATTTATATCTCTCATCTGACAGTCAGTGACTGAAGAATGTGGGGCATAACCTCTCAGGCATCTCCAGCTGAGAAGGTTGCAATTGGCTAAGGGTAATCCTACAGAGAAGGGTACCAATGTAAGCAGTCATTAACCAACACCCACACTGCAGGATGGGTGCACCAGCCTAGCAAAGGGCACCTGGGTGGGGGACCGAAAGCATATGCTACAATGATGGTGGCTGAGGCACTGCTCTGTTTTGGAGCAGCCATGATGGTCCATGAACCAGAAGAGCACAGGAAACTGGTCTGAAAGGTGAGAAGAGAATGAAGCAGACACTCAGAAGGAGGGGTGAGAAACTACATAGTCAGGAGAGAGGGAGGGAGTGGAAAAAGAAGGAGGGCAGAAGAGAGAAAGGGGGTAAGAAAAGGGAGAGGGAAGGAGGGGAAACGGGAGAGTAAAAAGGAAGGGAGGAGGGAGAGTGGGAAGAAGATTGGGAGGCATGGTGTCCCAGCTTGGGTCACCTGAGAACCAGGCTCTGAGAAGTTAATGTACATGTATTAGGTAGTACCTTTGAGACCAACACTGGGAAGGGAGAAGGAATTAGAACTTGGCAAAGAAAGCAGCTGAACTGTGATGCAGTTCTAATAAAAGCAACCCTGTAGGGAGCTCTAGAGCTGAGATGTCCTTTCTCAGCTGTCCCAAGATGGAGCAAGGGGATCAGATCTTTATAGCTCCATTGGAAGTGGGCTGTCCCTGGAAGAAAGCATGGCCTTAGGTGAGGCTGTTTTTTCAGCCAAGGCAATCCCCAAAGAAGGCAGACAGTAGAGACCCATCTTCTGTTAGTACTCCCAGAAGCTGGGAAAGTTAAGTCCTTTATTCCTGAATGAGGATCTGGGCAGTACAACACAGCATCCATCCCAGAGGGAAAGGAGTGAGGAGGAAGAGTGGGAGAGAGGAGAGGGGGAGAAGCAGCCCTGATTCCTAGTGATTGTCTATTTTCCACTCCATCCCTCATGATAGCCAATGGCACTCCCTGTCCTTGAATTCCTTGAGATACCTCTGTAACCTTCTTATAACAACCCACCACACAGACACACACACACACACACACACACACACACACACACATTTTGCCTTGTTTTAGGTTAGTTTGTGTGGTTTTCTGTATTTGCCACAAAATTATCTTCGACTAAGTCAGAACACTTAGGCACAACGTACTATAAGGTAGATACGGTGGTGAGTACTAGATATTTCAATCTCTTTTCTCTCTGCTATTCAAACTGTATAATTTCTATTGATCTACATTCAAATCCACCAACTCTCTCCTCTGACATCTCTGACCACAAATTTCTTTAAAAAGTAGTATTATTTCAACTAGCTCAGAGCTTCTCAACTTTCTAAAAATAATTCCAGTGCTTTAAAAAAATTTTGGACCATGGAAATTTTAAAATCTCCAATGTATTTTAGACCAGTGTATTTCCATTTATATTGTGGACCAATATTTTTGGAAATTAGAATAAAAATGAATTACTAGAAAAACAATCACGCGCTTGGTTATTGTGGCAATGTCAAATGGCTGTAAGAGTTTCTCAGCGCTTCCTCTCAAGTTCTGGACTTATCTCATCCCAAATGGATTCCACAGTCTTCCTGGGCTGGCACTGGTCCTAGAACCACATCTATAGGTAAACTGAACTAGTCAATGAGAGCTCAACTCACTCATTTCAGCTCTTGCGTTATATGTCAATCTTAATGTGGGATGTAGACGCATTTTCATACGATTGTTATCAAGGGCATCAGGGCATCCACAGAAACCACAGGCCCAGGAAGACCTACAATGGCCCTATAAAGTTCTGAACGTGGAGTTCAAAATTTGGCCCAGCTTCTCCTCCCACTCTAGCATCCTCCACTTCACCCACCCACCTGTTACCCACACAACTGGCCAATCCCTGTCTATCTAAGCACTTACATGCTTCCGTGCCCAGGCTGCTCCAACCACCTACAATGCCCTTTCCTTACCCTTTTACATTTTGAGATCTTAGTCCTTCTCATTGCACCAATTAGATAGGATTTCTCCTTTCTCTGGCTTTCTCAGCCCATTGCTTTTACCATGAGCAAGACTCACAATTCATTCTGCCTTGCCGTTTGGTTAGTTGTTGGTGTGTCCATCTCTCCCACCAGGTTACACATCCCTGAGGGTCAGGACTGTCTCTTAGGCAGCTATGATCCTTCTATGCCACCCCACCCTCAATCTCCTAGAACAGTCCCACTTTTAGAGAGAACACAAAGTTGGTGGGAATGAAATAGATTTAAGCCCAGCAGCTTCAGCCTTCAAGTTCACGTATCTGAGAAGCAGCCACATTCTTTATTCCCTGTGGTAAATTTCCAGTCCCACAAAAATTCCTCGCCATGGATTACCCCAAAAGAGCAGGCCCGCATAGGCCCACCTGCTCCTCAGGGGTAACCAGGGTGAGATGGAAGGCAAAAGAGACATAATTTATTTCCAGAGTCATTAAAAACACATACTGCAGATCTACCTAAAACCTAGTCCACGAAACTGAAGGCTAGGAACTGATTTAATTAATCCATGGAGACCCTAAGGACGAGAAGTTTGATACTCTTGGAAATTCTATGCCCTTTACAATTTTTATCCCCAGGTAAGGATCCACATCCATGGTCAGCACTACTCAGAGATGCCAAGGGGAAGCATCTTGCCTAGATGAAGCTTTTAACAATAATTCCCAGCAAAACTGTATCCCAGAAATCAGTCCTCTTAATAGTGCCAGATCCCAGGACAACTGTCCTTTGTCCTTTATTTCCTTGACCTTGTCTACCCACACATGTTTAACAATTCTACCTTTAATTTAGGAAATATTCTTTAATATTTTAATTTCATTATAATAATGGGTGCCATTTATTGAGCACTTACTATGAGCCAAGTAATATACTAAGTGCTTTATCTGCATTATCATTTTTATCCTTCATAGTTCTATATAATAGTATTATTTTACAGATGAGAGAACTGAGTCTTAGAAAAGCTAAGTAACTTGCCCAAGTCAAATAGCCAGTTAAGAAGCAAAGTCAAGATTCATTTGGCTAGTATTCATCAGTGACACCATGCTTTGAAGTGCTTAAAGACAAAACATATTAAAACTTCCAAACTCTGTAAACTGCCAGATAGACAGATATACCACTCAGGAACCTAGAGTGTTCCTAGTAGCCTCAGGCTATCAGATACCTACACCTATGGACACAGCAAGCGCAATTTCATTGAAGATGTTTATTGATCACCTACTATGTGCAAAACACTATGATAGATGACAAAAACAAAACAGAAATGAGCAAGAAATTGTCCCTACCCTTAAAGGATTTGCACACCACTGGGGCTATTTCTAAAAGGCAGCATGCAAAAAAATACAAGAGGCAAAAGTAAGATCTATAGGAAAAGTGAGATGTGACCCATGTTTTCTCATTTTTGCCTGTAGGTCTATCCTGATGGTGCCCACATCAATTCTCTCTTTGGGGCAGTAGACACAGTGGTTAACAGAATATGTTTTAGACTCAAGCAGACCTGGGTTTGCATCTCAATGTGGCCACTTATTAGCTCTGTGACCCTGGGTAAGTTAATCTTACCTGCAAAATGTGAATAATGATTACATAGAATGGGTTTGTACTGATATGTGCCCTTATTTTTTTTAAGTGTATTATGTTTCTTTTTTTTTTCTAAAAGAAGATAGAATCAGGTTCAGAAGGGGTTTACTCTATTGAGGCTATGTGACTTTGGTCAAGCTTCCTCAATTAGCATGAGTCATTCTCAACTAATAGTGGTCTAGTGAGGAAAAGCATAGTCCCATTTCCTGTCTCCAAACTCTGTCCACTCTCAATGGGTGTATCAGAATTATCCGTGGGTGTATTTCTAAATACACATGACCATTTCTCTACCCCAGATTCTGATCCCCGAGGAGACACGGTGGTCAGGATTCTTTTGGTTGTCAGTTGCTAAAATCCAGCTGAACTAGTTTAAACATAAAAATGCATCTAGCTTCAGAAAAACCTAGACCAGAAACTCAGGTGATATTTTCATTAGTCTGTCTTTCTCTGACTCTTGGCTCTGTTTTCCTCCATGTTGACTTCTTCTCCGTTCACGGTAAGAGCCAGCCACCAGCAGCTCCAACATTGCCTCTTGCCAGTCTAGCCACGCCCAGTAACAAGACCTCTTTCTCAGTAGTTTTAGCACAGGTTGGAGGATGATGCTCAATGGCCAGAGTGCCCACCTGAAGTAATTGCTTGGGCTAAGGATAGAGTGCTCTGATTGGCCAAGCTTGGGACATGTGCCCACCCCTGGAACCCATGGATGAGAACCACGTGGAATGAGAGTGAGGTAAGGGTGATTCCCTAAAGTAAAATTAGAGTGCTGTTAAAAAGGAGGAGAAGGCTTCCCTGGTGGTGTAGTGGTTGAGAATCTGCCTGCCAATGCAGGGGACACGGGTTCGAGCCCTGGTCTGGGAAGATCCCACATGCCGCGGAGCAACAGGGCCCGTGAGCCACAACTACTGAGCCTGCGCGTCTGGAGCCTGTGCTCCGCAACAAGAGAGGCCGCGATAGTGAGAGGCCCGCGCACCGCGACGAAGAGTGGCCCCCGCTTGCCACAACTAGAGAAAGCCCTCGCACAGAAACGAAGACCCAACACAGCCATAAATAAATAAATAAATAAATTTAAAAACAGGAAGGATGAAGATTTAAAAAAAAAAAAAAAAAGGAGGCGAGGATGCCGCATAGGCAAAACAACAATAGTCATCAGCAAGAGGTGTGGTCTCTACTGAGATCCTCTACTTAGAGAGATAGAGTAACCAGAGGAGAAGCCACGGCCTCAGATGTGTTTAGAATCCCCTCACTAAAAGGTTTGAAAGAGCCCTTCCAGCTCTTATTTTGTGAAACTTGACAAAACATAACCTCCCATCTTTGTCTATTATTCATGATTACAATTTCTATATACATTTTTAAATGGTGTTCTCTCAAATATTCTGTTTTAAAATATTTAAACGGATAACCTTTATTTTAAAAGGATGTTTTCCCAAGTGAAGTCAAGCTGCCAATTCTGATTTAGTGGCCATCCACGCCTAGGAGATGAGACCAAGCGTTCCTAGATCATTTTCTGTTCTCCTGGATGTGTTTCCATTTCAGATCAATCTCCATCTGGCGAGGGCAGCTCTCTCCTTGCTCTAGTTACCTTGAGGTTGGCTTTGCAGATTAAAATCTTAGAGGCTCCTTGATGGCCCAGGACTTTCCCTGACTAAGCTTTCCCATAGGTATCTCGTCATCAGCTGGAAATTATCATCGGCCAGTTTCAGCAGAGAACAGAATATAAAGTGCTGGCTTCTGTTAATAATGGTTCCCCAATCTGGATGTCCCCCAGAATCACCTAGAAAGCAAACTAACTATACAGATCCTGGGGCCCTCACCTCAGACCCACTAAAACTGAATCTTCAAAGACTGGGATCCAGGAATTTTTATTTTTAAACATCCCTTAGGTGATTCTGATGTTGATAGCTCATTACCAGTCCACTAACTGGGGCTTGGGGTCCCCTACTCTAAATAACCACATTGGACTGACCAGTGGCATGTCAAGAGCACCAAGCCTATGGTTACAAAAGTTGGCCCCAAACTCTAGAATGTGCTAGCTTTAGGTATTACCCTGGGTGAGACATTTAAGTTTCTTTTGGCCTCAGTTTCCTCTACAACTTATTGGAACTGGATCAGGTCATCCTGAAGGTCTTTC
The DNA here is from genome assembly GCF_028021215.1 of Eschrichtius robustus. NCBI lineage: Eukaryota > Metazoa > Chordata > Mammalia > Artiodactyla > Eschrichtiidae > Eschrichtius > Eschrichtius robustus. The sequence continues at coordinate 105,801,200 of NC_090830.1, forward strand.
CAGCTCTGAAAATTCTGTAGCTCTCTGTTATAATGGAGAAAAAAATTAGCTTGGAAGTTTGGAGATCTTGGCCCAGTTCCAGCACTTTTATATTTTTGTGACCTTGAGAAGTCATTTTCATTCCCTGGGCCACAATTTTCTTTCTTTAAAAATGAGTTTGTTGTAGTACATGAGTTCTTTATTTTTATAATTTAAAATAGCTCTAAGATAACAATTAAGCCTTAGATAATCCTTCAGGATAATCTGCTGAGATGTACAGTATGAATAAGCTGAGGATGATCACAGTTTCCTGTTGACTTGGATTTGCTGGGTTGAGGATCTGCATGCAGCATTTGGTATGTTGGTGTTTAATGGAAATGACATTTCACTGCACCAAATGGGAATGGAATATTTTTAGCACAGAATTCATCAAGGTTTAGTAAAAAGGACTTGTTCTCTGAATGGAGTGTGAACAAGCAGAGATACTATTTTAAAAGACCAAAAATAAAGGCCCCTTCCCCTCCACTATCACAAAATAGTCATATGTGCACTTATTTTCACCACAAAGCTTGAAGAACTTACTCCTTTCTGTATCTCCTAAAAGGCAGTATTCCATCTAGTGCAATAACTCTGCCAGCTCACACACATTCCTCCTGTATTTATATTGCCTGTGAACTTATGTTAAATAGGCTAAAAACACTGTTAATCATTGAAAGCTACCACTTATTGAGCACTTACTCATGTGCTGAATGTTTTACATGTATTTAGTCATCCAAGCCTTGCAACAATCCTACTATTATCACTGTTTTCTAGAGAAGGAACTGAAGTTCAGAGAGGTTCAGAAGTCTACCCAAGGCATATAGCTAGGAGACAGCAGAGCCCGGATTCAAATCCAGGTCTGTCTTTCACAGACATAGAAAACAAACTTGTGGTTACCAAAGGGGAGAGGGAAGCGGGGAGAGACAAATGAGGGGTATTGGATTAACAGATACAAACTACTGTATATAAAATAGATAATGAACAATGATATACTGTATAGCACAGGGAATTATGCCCATTATCTTGTAGTAACCTATAATGGAATATAATCTGCAAAAATACTGAATCACTATGCTGTACAACTGAAACTAATGCACTATTGTAAATCAGCTACACTTAAATTAAAAAATAGCTAGGTCTACAGATAAACTGGTTTGCAGGGCAGTAATTGAGACACAGATGTAGAGAACAAATGTATGGACACCAAGGGGGAAAAGTGGTGGGGGGGGTGGGATGAATTGGGAGATTGGGATTGACATGTATACACTAATATGTATAAAATGGATAACTAATAAGAACCTGCTGTATAAAAAAATAAATAAAATTCAAAAATTAAAAAAAAAAATCTAGGTCTGTCTGAAATCAGAGCCCTAGTGATTGACCACTGTACTTGCATTGATTGTATCAGTCAGGATAGGCTGGGGTATATGCAATCCTTTGGTAGAGCTCAAATATTACTTGCTTAAAATAATAAAGACTTCTTTCTTATTCATGCTACTGAGAGCACTATTCCAAGTCATCATAATCTTCATATACTGATGCATGCATTGATGGAATAGCCACTGCTTGGGACATTACTATGTAACTGTATCAGAGGGGAAAAAACCCCCAACAAAGCATGCACTGGCTGCTACTACTGTTTTTATTGGAATTCCTTTATTTGATTTTTAAAAAACTATTTTCATATAATACTTGAATAACCTTTCTAAAGAAAAGTTTTCCCAAAAATGGAGATTAAAGGGGACTAAGCTCCCTTACTGCCCGACCCCAGCCAACTCTTAGAGATGCCACTGTTGGTTTGATGAGGATTTTGCTGTCTCATCCTCCTAACCTAAGGCCAATATGCCCTGTAGTCATCAATGATATGGGGCAGATGTTCATGCTTACAATATTTACACTGGTGTGGGGGAAGAGTGCAGACCACTTTTAAATACACACATCTGCTAAAATGCTCTTCCATGGCAAACAAAAAAGGCTACGTAGTAGGTGGATCCTCCCAGAAGTAGTTCCCAGATACTGCACTGCTAGCCTGCATTAGCGTGCTGGGAAGGATCAGCACAAGACTCTGAAGAAGACTACACTCTAAAATAAAATTTGACATATATTAATGGTCCCTAATAACCCAGCATGTTGGGGTATCTAAACCTAGGCTCCTTTATTTCTAGGATACCCAATTTTACCCCCATCAGCATCTTTCCAAATTTTTTCCCCTTTGCTTTCTGTTTAAAGGGTCAACCTGATGCTGATATTTGAAATTTCTGCAATGCTCAGTTACCACTTCAAGGATGCTGTAGCAGATAAAGCATAACAATAACAATTATAACATTACTACGCTGTCGTGAGTAGCTTCGTGTTTAGAGGCCCCCAAATAGTAACTATCACAAAATGTGGGAGCAAGGTCAAGAGATATTACCATCTGACAACAAATCAAATGAGAGGCAGGGCAGAGTTGATGAGCTCAGACATTTTCTGGTCATATTTCAGGGCCCTTCCCAGAAATAACCCATTATTCTTTATGATGGGTGCCAGAATCATTCACAGGGCTTGTGAGATAAACTCTACCCGGAAGCTGCAACATGGCTTCATGCCATGCTCCTTAATAATAAGAGGGTTTGGTACCTGTTAAGGACAGATGGGGAAGGAGAGTTGGAGAGTAAGAATTGCAACCTTGGTGGGGAGGGGGATGTGACCCAATGGTTAACAGACAGAACAAGCCCACTGTGGTCAGCAGAGGGCAGCAGAACCAGACTGCCCCTGCAGGCGGCCCCAGAGACTGTGTGGCAGCTACTGTGGACATCTGAGCTCCAGGGGATCAGGTCCACGAAGGGTGGTCCCCGGAAAAGTTACAGCTAAAGTGGGAAAGGAGGTTTGGGGAAAGAGATTTCCTTTCCTGAGGCTGTTCTGGAAATTCCAAGAACAGAGTCCAGGGGCTACCAAGGTTCAAGAACTAGAATAATAATTAAATTTTTGCTGAATAAACTTTGCCAAGGTCCTGCTTCAGCCTGATGAGGAAGGCAGCAGAGGCCAAAGCAGGAATCTGAAACTGAGGAAAAATATTTAAATAGCATCTTGCTTTAGTACTGTAAACAGACTTTCTCAGTGGGAAAGCAGCACCCCAAATCTGTCCTTCTTCAAGGCGATGTTCTTCACTGAAATCAATCCACTGGCCTGCCCCCTTAGAGACTGGATTAATCCTCCAAAGCCTGGTCATCTCAAGAGGAACCATGAGAACAGCAATTTGGATCATGCAAAGCTGAAGACTAGAACATAAACTCCTAATGACTCAGCCAAGATATAAGCAATTAATTAAATTCAGCCTGAAACAACCACCCATCCTACCTAGCAGGTCTGAACAGACTAACCATTGCTTTGCCTGTGTCATCAATGTCCACCACCTCCACAACAAAGAGAGATAACTTCTTCCCAATAGACCTCCTGCCCTCCATCTTCTTCTCCAGAAGGTGAGTGTTCTCACTCAGGTGACGGTGAGTGTGGTGAGGGTCATGTACACATAGAGGGGGCCTGCTTGGTTGCCTCCCTTTCTTCTTGGGCTAAGCCAGAGATGGCTATGTGTAGTTGAATTTTACTGCCCTTAAATACAGCAAGACCCATCAAGCCCCGTGGGTGTAGGGTCAAGTACCAAGTACCACTCAGAGTTATTGCTAGTTGAGATGACTGTCCCAGTGGGTCAGGACAGTAAAGGAAATTATTTTGATAACACTTTGTTATTAAAGATGTTAGTCTAACTAGGCAAAACTGTTGCTGTCAATGTATTCCCAGCCCTTCTCCTGGCTCTAAAGCTAAAGAAAATTCTGCCTTCTTCTATTCAATTTCTTCCTCTCCCCAAGTCCTCCCGGAGTCCTATTTTGGGGTCTCTCCTGAAGCAGAACTGGGAGGAGAATAACACAAAGAAACTCACAGATTAGGCTGAAGGAGGGTGTTCGAATTTGGGTTTTGGAAGGGAGAGACCCAGAAGCAGCTGTGTAAGGAAAGTAGGTGGGAGAAAACATGGGGGTTCTATGAAGTGTTTCTGTGGGTTACAGCCCTTTTGTGACATTAAAAAAAAAAATGTTGCTTGCCTGTGTTCATTTGAAACAAGTCTTCCTTGAGAATGGGCCCTATGAATCATAGTTTCAATAGAATTACAGGAGAAACTAACATAATTCTGCCTCTTCCTTTGAATGAGCATTTGCATAATCCAAGTAGGTTATTCTGAACCTCATGAGGAACACGGAAAATTACCCAACACACAGGATCTCAAGTTACCCCCAACCAAGCAAACCGGAAGACAAATGCTTATCAAAACCCTGCTATTTCTGATCTTCTCTTCCTTGGTATCACACCTAAAGCTTTCTGGAATCATTTTTGCTGCTTTAAAGCTGTTGGAGACATTTCCACTCCATCTTGCTTCGAAAGTTTCTTTTTCTGGAGGCCTTTGGCTTTAATGTCTCGTTACTTGCCTCCGGCTGCCCTTTAAAACCTCTCACTCACTGTGGGCTTCCCTGGTGGCGCAGTGGTTAAGAATCTGCCTGCCAATGCAGGGGACACGGGTTCGAGCCCTGGTCCGGGAAGATCCCACATGCCGCGGAGCAACTAAGCCCGTGCGCCACAACTACTGAGCCTGCGCTCTAGAGCCCGCGAGCCACAACTACTGAAGCCCGTGCACCTAGAGTCCGTGCTGCACAACAAGAGAAGCCACGGCAATGAGAAGCCTGTGCACCACAACGAAGAGTAGCCCCCACTCGCCTCAACTAGAGAAAGCCCGTGCGCAGCAACCCAACACAGCCAAAATTAAATAAATAAAATAAATAAATTAAAAAACCTCTCACTGTGGCCTGGGCTGATGTTTCCTACCTTCATGTCTCCCCCACATGACAGAGCTGGTGTTCTTGGTTCAGTTCCTTTTTCTGTCCTAAAGGGACCCTTCTAGTTTCCAGAACTGAAGGCATTTAAAGAAGAAAACAGCCACAAGGCCCAAAGGCGCTTAGTTAACTAAGTGTTAAATATGGACTTAGGTTTTACACCAGAGTATGAGGCATAGGATCAGGAGTGGCTTTTCCTGCTAAAGAAGGAAAACGGAAAGAAGAGGTAACATCAGCTGGAGAACGTCTCCTGGTTACAGATAGAAAAAAATGTTGGTATCTGAGCGGCTGGGGTTCTTTCTCCTGCCATCTCCCTCTCTGTCTGATTTTTTTTTTTTTTTCTTTCATCGAAAGAGGATAAGGGCAGAGATAACTAGGAAGAGTTGGAATTCACTGGGGAAATTACCTCAGAAGCAGGCTATGGAAGAGGGCACCACAGAAACAGCTCCCCATGTAACCATGGTGACGAGCTGAGGCAGGAAGGGGTGGGGAGGGAGGGAGCAAAGAGCCAGTGCAGATAGAGGGCAGGAGGGGACGCAGGGAGGGGAGAAGACACCCAGGTCAAAGGGGTGAGTGACAGGAACTCTGAGTCTTTTAAGCTAAATTCAGGTTTTTAAAGGAAGAAAGAATTAATTTATGACTGCAATTAATTGAGAAGGCAGGATGCCCGTTATATCATGGGTTCTTTTTATGTTTAGACAGGGTTTTAAATGTTTCTTTGGAGTTTAGCTTGTGTAACAAAGCAAGATTAGGAGTGAGCAGTGGAAAGCTGCGGTTAAATCGGGGGTGGGTGCCGGGAGGGTTGAAGAGGAAGGCAGACAGACCTAGAGCTACCTAGAAGCCCAGAGACCACGTGTCATCTCGCCTGAGCACAGCACCCGGCTGCCTCCTGGTGGTGGCTGTCTTACGGAAGATCCGCTCCCTGAGGCTGAAGCAGCAAAGCCAAAGCCATCAGTGCAGGATGGCTAGGTTTAGCAAATAAAAATACAGGATGCCCAGTTAATTTTGAATGTCAGATAAATGGCGAATAATCTTTTAGTATGTTTGTGTTCCCTAATACTTTAGTGTGTTTGACAACCCTAAGAAGGGTGGCACCCACTGATTAAATATCTTCTTCTTGATCTCTCATCATCATGTATTTAAAAAAGGAAGGAGGGAAGGAAGGAAGGGAGGAAGAGAAAACATGAACCCCAAATGGTTAGTTTCTCTCTAATTACCTATCCACACTCCATCCCTTCTTGCTCTTCTGTCTCTTCACCATCACAGGACACTTCCTAACCAGTCCCCACAATATGTCTTCAAAAAATCAAATCAGAACAAAGCCACACACAATCAAACCAAACCTCTCCAGGCTCCTACAAACTCAGAGTGTCTTTGCCTAGGCGCTAATAGTGTATTACAACACCCCATATACCCTCACCCGTGAGCCTCTGAACCGACCTCACTACTTACCTATCTTGCAGCTGCCAGATCTACACCTGCTGGTTGACCCCACCTCTGAGCTCCCTGCTTGCACTTTTCTCAGGCCCTTGTCTATGATTAGGACACAATTCTTAAGGTGTCGACTAGTTAAGTGACAGGTGTCAATAAATCCTGTCACGGGGCTTCCCTGGTGGCGCAGTGGTTAAGAATCCGCCTGCCAATGCAGGGGACACGGGTTCGAGCCCTGGTCCGGGAAGGTCCCACATGCTGTGGAGCAACTAAGCCCGTTCACCACAACTACTGAGCCTACGCTCTAGAGCCTGCGAGCCACAACTACTGATCCCACTCACCACAATTACTGAAGCCCGTGCGCCACAACTACTGAAGTCTGCACACCTAGAGCCCGTGCTCCACAACAAGAGAAGCCACCGCAATGAGAAGCCCACACACCGAAACAAAGAGTAGCCCCCGCTCGCCGCAACTAGAGAAAGCCCACATGCAGCAATGAAGGCCCAATGCAGCCAAAAATTAATTAATTAATTAATTAATTAATTTAAAAAAAAAATCCTGTAACAGTAACATTTCAAAGAAATGTTTCATAAAAGAGATCGATGTCTGTGGTTCCGCGCATAGTGAGTGGTCCTGCTGTTCTTTGATGGATTTTTCTCACACATCCCACCGCAGCTCCCAGCCCCCAGCCCTAACCTAACACCACTATAGAAAAGACCAGAAATAAGACAAGAAATTGGCTCACAGATCATCTTAAAACTTCAGTCAGATCATGTCGTTCTATTTAAAACCCTCCACTGCTCTCTCATTACATTGAGAATAAAATACAAAATGTTCACAATGGCCTGTAAAGTCTGTAGGATTTTCCTCCACCCACACATCTCACTCTTTTCCAAGCTCACTGCCGGCCAGTCACGTGGAAGCACTTTCTGTTCCTGGAAAATGCCAGGTCTTTTCCTGCTGCAGGATCTTGCACTTGCTTTCCCTTCTGCCTGGAATGCTTCCCTCTGCCCAGATCTTTGGTTGGATAAATCATTCTGATCCTTCAGGATGCAGTTTTGGGGTGCTAAGAATATTCTATATTATATCTTCAGATTTGTATGCTTTGCTCTATGGATGTCGTGCCTCAATAAAAGGTAAAATATCAAGTGGGCCACCTATAGTAGTTCACTGCCACAACACCCTCTTTACTTACTTCTCGACAGTGATCACAATCCAATATTCATGCTGATGTGTTTGTTTAATGTCTGTCTTCCCCCCAGATCAGGAGTTGGCAAAATGATGGCCCACTGGCCAAATCCAGCCACCATCTGTTTTTGTAAATTACGTTTTATTGGAACTCAGCCACTCCCATTCATTTAATGTCATCTAAGGTGGCTTTTGTATTACAGTGGCAGAGCTGAGAAGTTGTGACAGAGATTGCATGGCTCCACAGAACCTAAAATGTTTACTATCTGCCCCTTTCCCAAAAAAGTTTGCCAACCCCTGCTCTAGACTGTAAGTTTCATGAAGGCAAGAACTGCATCAATCTTCCCTATCTGTATTTTCAGGGTCCAAACTGTGCCCGACACAAACTCAATGAATGTTGGCTCCCACTGTGTCTCCTGACAGCTGACCTCCAGTGCCATCTCTTAGTTTGCCCTTTCCCTCCTTGGAGCCTGGCTCCTGGCCAGTTGCCCACAGATCATAGGTTCTTGCCACCTGCCTCCCCTCCTAGTCCTGCCTCCTTGCTCTGTATCTCCAACCTGGTGTTACTTGTCCCCTGAGGCTGAAAAGTGATCTGATCACAACAAATAATCCTATAACCCAAAACCTTCCTCTGCTGTTTGTGGCCCATCAGAACCATGTTTTGTAATCAATCCTTTTGTGGCATCCCAATCCATTCTCTATAATCACAGGAAGCACGCCTATTTAAATTTCAGTCTTCTATTATTCAGCTTTCTGGACAACATATTTACTTAGATCTTTTTCTATTATAAAAATGATCCATCCACATAACATGAAATTTTGGAAATAAAGAGGAAAATAAAAGGAAAAAAATCACCAAGAGACAACCATTTTTAACACTTTGGTGTCATTTCTTTCCATTCTCCTTTCTATCTTGCTATTTTTTTTTTTAAAGCACACTTGTATGAAACAAAAAATGGCTAAGGGCAATTTTCTCTCTTGCATTCTAACAAGCGTTTTTTAAATATTATACATTCTTTGTAAATTATTATTTTTAGAAGCTGCACAAAATTATATTGAGCGGATATATTTATGAAATATTTCCCTATTGTTGGGAAATATTTGTAATACATCCAGATTTTTATAACCAAAGATAATTATGAACATCTTTTGTGCATGAAGCTTTTTTTCTTCCTTTTGGATTACTTCCTCAAGTAAATTTCCAGAAGCAGAATGACTGGATCAAAGGATATACATTTTTTTTGAGTTCAGATACATATCGTCATTCTCACTTTTTAAAAGGCATGAAGGACTTCCCTGGTGGCACAGTGGTTAAGAATCCGCCTGCCAACGCAGGGGACACGGGTTCGAGCCCTGGTCCGGGAAGATCCCACATGCCGCGGAGCAACTAAGCCCGTGCGCCACAACTACTGAGCCTGCGCTCTAGAGCCCGCGAGCCACAACTACTGAAGCCCGTGCACCTAGAGTCCGTGCTGCACAACAAGAGAAGCCACGGCAATGAGGAGCCCGCACACTGCAACGAAGAGTAGCCCCCACTCGCCGCAACTAGAGAAAGCCCGCGCGCAGCAACGAAGACCCAAAATAGCCAAAAATAAATAATAAATTTATTTTTTAAAAAATAAAAATAAAAGGCATGAAAACCTCTAGATAATGCCTCAAAGTAAATACACCCATGATACTATTTCCTGTGCTCTACATCCATAAGAATGAGGGATAAGATGTCAAAATATTTATATGCTTCTCTCAAAATACAAGAGGAAAATCTCAGCAGCTCAATATACAAGTAAAACTTAAACAATAAGCAAAATGTAAAACCACAGGTGTAAGCAGCTGGAGCCAGGCAAGCAGGGCTGGAGTTAAATACCTTCCCGGACAGGCCTAAATGCACCTTCTGTAATAGGAATCTGAGCTGGGCTTCCTACCCAAGAAGGGCGGGCGAGATAGCTCCACCCAGGCTTGGAGAATTGTAGCAGAAATAACACTACTTGCTCAGGGCCAGTGTCCTTGGCAGAGTCCCTTCTGCTCTGTGCCATAAGAACTGTGGAGAGTTGTCACTCCAGAAATGGGGAGCTCTGAACTGAGCTGCACACATATGACATGGGTTGAGTCTGGTTAACCCATGAGACGGAGGCTAAGGCAGCTAAGAAGCTGCCTCACAGACAAGGGACATGTGAGAGAAAATTCCCATGCAAAATGAGCTTTCCAGGAAAGGTCTGAAAACACACTTAGCACAGTGAGAAGTAGTCCCAAAGGAGAGATTTATATCCTGAGGTGACAGAGATACAAGAAGAATCTGAAAAGAACTTTGAAATGAATCTGTTTAAAATCTTCAAAAAAATAAAAGAAGATAACATCAATAAAATCAGAATAGGAGATTATGAAACTGGAATAGGTAAATAATTTAAAAGAGCATTAAAAAATTATCCACCCCTCAATTTAAAAATAAAACCATCCGTTAAAGGAACTGTACTTCGCGACATTGACAGAAGAGGGTGATCTTGAACTAGGAATGACAAATTACTCCAAATCCATAAAATGAAACAAAGTAGCATAAATCAACACAAAGCTACTCTAAGGGGGAAAAAATGAGAATAAAAAAATCTTTTTTTAAAAAATTTATTTATTTTATTTATTTATTTTTGGCTGTGTTGGGCCTTCGTTGCTGGGCGCAGGCTTCCTCTAGTTGCAGTGAGCAGGGGCTACTCTTCATTGCCATGTGAGGTCTTCTCATTGTGGTGGCTTCTCTTGTTGTGGAGCACGGGCTCTAGGCACATGGGCTTCAGTAGTTGTGGCACGAGGGCTCAGTAGTTGTGGCGTGCAGGCTCTAGAGCACAGGCTCAGTAGTTGTGGCGCACGGGCTTAGATGCTCCGCGGCATGTGGGATCTTCCCGGACTAGGGCTCGAACCCGTGTCCTCTGCATTGGCAGGTGGATTCTTAACCACTGCGCCACCAGGGAAGCCCCGAGAATAAAAAAAATCTTAGCTGGAGAAAATTCTTACCAAAAAAACACAAAATTCTAAATGGATTAATATCGCCAAACAAGCATTTGGAAATAGGAAAAGCCACTTTAAATCAAAAATTCAAAATCCAAGAACAGAAATGGACAAAGTGATAGGTAGACAGATAGATAAAGTGATTGAGCAATCAACTGAATGAACTTGCGGAAAAAAAGACAAAATTATTTTAGGAATGAAGTCTAAATTATAAGTACCCAACAGAGAATAGACTCAAATGAAATTTTAATAAAGAGTATTGAGGAGAGGCAGAAAACTAAACAAGAAAATAAAAATGAAATAAAGAACTAAAAAGATTCAGACAGAAAGTGGTTGAAACGGAAGACAAAGAAAATTAAGGATACAAATCATTGGAACTCCTGAAGAAGACATGTAAAACAATGGAATACAATTTATATTTAACCCTATAATTCAAAATGGAGATCTATACCCTGTTCATGTACTGGAAGACTCAATATTGTTAAGATGTCGATTCTCCCCAGACTGAACTATAGACTTGTCTAGGAAAAACTCCCTGTGTCTCCTTTACCTTTACACTCACAACACTTCTGACATGAGATGTGTGGGTTTATTCCCACACTCACCCATTTTCCAACATCAGCTGGGTGTCCTACAGTTCAGTTCAATCTGACACTATGTACCTGGAATGAGCGTCAGATCCCCTAAGTTAAGGGCTCAGTCCCACAAGACTGTTCGCACTTCAGATGCCAATCACAAGGCTCAGGTTGTCCCTGGTACTTCTGACTAAACAGCTATAAATTGAAGTTCCCACAACCACCTCCCTAGATTTAATAATTTGCTAGACCAGGTCACAGAACTCAGGGAAACATTTACTACTACATTTACCAGTTTATTATGTAATAAAGGATATGGGACTTCCCTGGTGGTGCAGTGGTTAAGAATCCACCTGCCAATGCAGGGGACACGGGTTCAGCCCTGGTCTGGGAAGATCCCACACGCCGCGGAGCAACTAAGCCCGTGCGCCACAACTACTGAGCCTGCGCTCTAGAGCCCGCGAGCCACAACTACTGAGCCTGTGTGCCACAGCTACTGAAGCCTGCGTGCCTAGAGCCTGTGCTCCGCAGCAAGAGAAGCCACCGCAATGAGAAGCCCACACACCGCAACGAAGAGTAGACCCCGCTCGCCTCAACTAGAGAAAGCCCGTGCACAGCAACGAAGACCCAATGCAGTAAAAAATAAATTAATTAATTAATTTTAAAAAATGAACCTCAACTATTGCTTTACATTATATATAAAAATGTATTCAAAATGAATCATAAACCTAAACATAATACCTAAAGAAGTAAAATTTGTAGAAGAAAATATATACCAGAAAATATTTGTGACTCTGGGGTAGACAAAGATTTCTTAGATTAGGCACAAAAAAGCACAAAATATAAAAGAAAGCTGATAAATTGGACTTCACCAAAATCATAAATTTCTGCTCTTTCAAGTACACCATTAAAAAACGAAATAGTCAAGCCATGTAATGGGAGAAAATATTCACAATACGTACGTAAGACCAAGGACTTTTATCCAGAATATGAAAAGAACTCTTATAACTCAATAATGAGAAGATAGACTACTTAACTTTAAAAATTGGAAAGGAAGGGGGGCTTCCCTGGTGGTGCAGTGGTTGAGAGTCTGCCTGCCAGTGCAGGGGACACGGGTTCGGGCCCTGGTCTGGGAAGATCCCACATGCCACGGAGCAAATGGGCCCGTGCACCACAACTACTGAGCCTGCGTGTCTGGAGCCTGTGCTCCGCAACAAGAGAGGCCGCGATGGTGAGAGGCCCGTGCACCGCGATGAAGAGTGGCCCCCACTTGCCGCAACTAGAGAAAGCCTTCGCACAGAAACAAAGACCCAACACAGCCAAAAATTAAAAAATAAATAAATTTTAAAAAAAAAAATTGGAAAGGAAGGAAGATTGGGACAGAAGTCTCAGGCAAGCTGTCAAGGAGTTTTCAAGCCAAAGTCACACTCCTCTTGATGGAATGGGCTTGCCTCAGTCCCTCTGCTGTGCTCAATCATTGGAGCAAGTAGCCTAGGGAAGCAGGACTCAACGCACTGGTGGTGGAGATAGAGGGGCAGGAGTAGGGGCCAGCTTGGAATTTTGCTCTTCAGTAGGAAATCCAGTGGCACATTTTCACAGCCACCCCTCTTCTGTCTCTACTTTCTGTTCTTCTGCCTTTGCTCTCCCAAGTATCATTTTTCTCTGAGCCTCTATTCCTCCTTTACAAAATCAGAGATATGATCATCAGATCTTAAGCATTCTCCTAACATCTGGCAAAGATGAGGAATTCTGGCTTTGTGACCCCCTGAAACTTTGCAGCAGAAAAACATTATTCTCACTGTTGTTAGGGCCACTCCTTTTCTCCAGCCCCACATCCCCTAGCATGGTGAGTCCCTACCTCTCTCAGGGAATTCTGCCCCATTCTTACACTGTAATAAGATGCTAGAATGCAGAAAATCCCACATTACACCATCAGCCAACTCTGTGTGTGTGTGTGTGTGTGTGTGTGTGTGTGTGTGTGTGTGTGTGTATTCTCACACAGTGTTAAGCTTTTAAACGTTTTAAGCATTTTTTTTCTTTTTGGAAGACCTGGTGATTCTATCACAAACAGTTTTCTGGAGATTCCTCTGGCCTAGATGAGCTGTTAACCTTTGAAGTTGTTATGGGAACCAGTGTATTTTTTAATAAATTATTGATGTAAAGGAAAGAGAAGCAGTGATGCTTATCTCAAGGGAAAACAAATGAAGCATTGGAAGATATGAAAAAATTTAAAAACCTGAACATATCAAGTAATAAAAACAGCCTTTCCACCTTTACTCAAAACATACCAACAGAAAGCTCTCAACAATTCCACAATTTGGGGAATAAGAGCACTTATTTCTATGGATAAGGTCAATTCGTACTTGTTGGATGAATGAATGAATGGAGAATGGGAGACAAGGTGACCCTGGGATGGTATTGGGTAAACAGGTCATGCTTTACTACTCGCATGGATTCTAGGAATTAAAGGGGTTCATCACCTGATGATTAGCCACTGATCCCAGCTTTTCATCAGCTCTGTTTCTTAAACCTGGAGAAATTTCACTGTGAATCACTCATTCACTTCTCAGAATTTTATTTTCTGTGCTGTGGAAGTTTGAAAGTTAGCATCTACAAAAATACCACACTGTGAAGCAGTTCAAAAAAGCCAATGATAATATGTGGCTGTAGGACACAGGTCTCCTTTCGAACAAATTTAACCACTGTATCCAGGTATTGCAGCCTCTCAAGCATAAAATAAGGTCACATTAAGTTTTCATGCCCGCATTTTAATGGCTGGAACCACTGAGCTCCTTGCTAGATCTTAGGCTCTTGCAGTGGACACAGGGATGGTGAATCCCCAGGTCTCTGTTCAAGGAAGGACTTGCCCAGCTGCTGGGAGTGCTGTCAGCAGAGAACCTTCAGCTGTCAGCCCCTTCAGGGTCAGCCTCAGCTACAGAGAGCTCCTATGCCTAAGGTGACACCCTTCCTGGGGCAACTTATACGTAATGATGGATGGGAACCGGGCTATGTAGTCCCAGCCATTTCAGCCCAACATGGGACAACTCAGATGCGTTGGGTTGCCTGTAGGGTTGGTGGAGGCTGGTGGACCTACATATTAGCCCACCTTCTCTCTCAGCCCAGTCCAGCTTCCTTCCCCTTCCTGCCACATGTGTTGATCTCAAGGGTGCTTCCTGTAAACATCCTGCACACTAAACTCCATCTCAGAGTGTGCTTGTGGAGGACCCAACCTGCAACAACTCCTGCCCACTGCCACCTAGCACAGCCAGATAAAATATGGAACTCCCAGTTAAATGTGAATTTCAGATAAACAATGGATAACTTTTTAGTACAGATCTTCCTCGGCTTATGATGGGGTTACATCCAGATAAACCCATCATAAGTTGAAAATGTCGTAAGTCAAAAATGCATTTAATACACCTAACCTACTAAACGTCATAGCCTAGCCTAGCCTACCTTAAACATGCTCAGAACACTTACATAAGCTGAACGTTGGGCACAATCAACTAACACAAAGCTATTTTATACTATAGTGCTGAAGATCTCATGAAATGTATTGAATAGTGTACTGAAAGTGAACAACAGAATGGTTGTAAGTGTATTGGTGGCTTACCCTCGTGATCATGTGGTTGCCTGGGAGCTGCCACTGGCCAGCATCACTATAGTATCATGCAGCATATTGTGAGTACAGAAAAAAGTCAAAATTCAGAATTCTAAGTACAGTTTCTACTGAATGCATATTGCTTTCACAACATTGTAAAGTCAGAAAAAGTAAGGCAGAAAGAGAAAAACAAATATTGTATATTAACGCATATATGTGGAATCTAGAAAAGTGGTACAGATGAACCTATTTGCAAAGCAGAAATAGAGACACAGATGTAGAGAACAAACGTATGGACGCCAAGGGGGGAAAGGGGGGATGGGATAAATTGGGAGATTGGGATTAACATGTATACACTACTAGGTATAAAATAGATAACTAATGAGAACCTGCTGTATAGCACAAGGAACACTACTCAGTGCTCTGTGGTGACCTAAATGGGAAGGAAACCCAAAAAAAGAGGGGATATATGTATACATATAGCTGACTTGATTCGCCGTACAGCAGAAACTAACACAACATTGTAAAGCAACTATACCCCATTTTAAAAAAAAAAATCGTTTAAGTCGAACCATTCTAAGTCAGGGACCGTCTGTGTAAGTATGTCTCAAATATTGTTTTGGCTCTATCCCTATGCCTAGTATGGTGCTTGGCTTAGATAAATGTTTGCTGGATGAATGAGAATGTTAGGACCTTATTTTAAAATTGAATGCCCTGTTATACAAGGAAGAAGGCAGAGGTGGGCAATGGTCTCCTACTTTCCATTATGCGAGCATTTCTCAAAAGGTCCACAGATAAGCAACATCCCAACTACCTGAGGACGCTGGTTACAAATGCAGATTCCTGGGCCTCACCAGCTTTAGTGAAGGAGGCCCTCTGGGGCTGATCCCTAGAAATCTGCATCTGTAGCAAGCTACCTGGAAGATTCTTCTGTCCCCTAAGGTTTGAGAAACTTCTACACTGAGAATGGTGGCCTTGAACTAGAAAAAACAGTTTTATCCAAATTGAGCAGGCCTCTCTCTGTGGTCACCAAAGAACTGTAGAGAGCAGGGGACGAACCCTGCCTCTTTCCCTTTCCTCTTGAGTCTCCTTTGGATAGAAAGTAAGTTCTTGGACCAGACTGATCGTCGTAATCTCTGGGAGAAGAGTTGTATAAGAATTCAGATCTACTAAATCAGAGGCTCCGAGGGTAATATGCCGAGCATGGGAGGGCCTCAGAGAAGCCAGAGTGGCTGGGAAAGGTATTAGGGAAGAGATGCTTTGAACGACAGGCAGGATTGCACGGGCATATTGGAAAGGTCTGAGTATTCCAGAATTATAGACTCCACAGGCTTAGAAGCAGGAGAAGCATGGCCGGAGGAGACACTCACTGTTAGAAGGTGCCTGAATCTCAGTGACACGTTGCTTCAGGATCCGGGTGGCAACTTCAGGAACATTTGTCTCTAGCTCCAAACACAGTTTCAAGTTTCTGCTGTCAGATGTCCCTCTGGAAATAAGCAGAGGAATCGTCCTACAGGGTTTACTCAGATCTCAAATGTGTCAACACAAAAACTAAACGATCATCTGCCAGGAGTTCCCAGATTGGTGCCCCAGTCGGCTGGACCCTGAAGTCCAAAAGCTCATGTCCAAATTTCATACCTTTGACCAAGTCCTCCTCACTCAACATTCTACTCTCTTCCCCACAGGATGAAGGTGCAAAGGTGCATGGAATGGGTGAGTGGTTTTCCCCAGATGCCAAACAATATCATAAAATTTTCCTCTCCCTCCCATTTTATCATTTAAGGAACAACAGGATTTGTGAGTAAAAGGCATCTAGGCATTTGGGGTTTGTGCAAGGTGATTTGGGGCTGATGAAGAATATATCACCTCCATGGAGGGGTGAGGTGGGGGAGTCACTCTCAGCACACACCTGGCTAGAGCAGCAGGTGCATGTGGGGAAGAGTGAAGAGTAAGTTCAGATCATTTACAGCCACTATGGAGAACAGTATGGAGGTTCCTTAAAAAACTAAAAATAGAACTACCATATGACCCAGCAATCCCACTACTGGGCATATTCCCTGAGAAAACCATAATTCAAAAAGAGTCATGTATCAAAATGTTCATTGCAGCTCTATTTACAATAGCCAGGACATGGAAGCAACCTAAGTGTCCATCATCGGATGAATGGATAAAGAAGATGTGGCACATATATACAATGGAATATTACTCAGCCATAAAAGAAACGAAATGGAGTTATTTGTAGTGAGGTGGATGGAGTTAGAGTCTGTCATACAGAGTGAAGTAAGTCAGAAAGAGAAAAACAAATACAGTATGCTAACACATATATATGGAATCTAAGGAAAAAAAAAAAGTCATGAAGAACTTAGTGGCAAGACGGGAATAAAGGCACAGACCTACTAGAGAATGGACTTGAGGATATGGGGAGGGGGAAGGGTAAGATGTGACAAAGTGAGAGAGTGGCATGGACATATATACACTACCAAACGTAAGGTGGATAGCTGGTGGGAAGCAACCGCATAGCACAGGGAGATCAGCTCTGTGCTTTGTGACCAGCTGGAGGGGTGGGATAGGGAGGGTGGAAGGGAGGGAGATGCAAGAGGGAGGAGATATGGGAACGTATGTATATGTATGGCTGATTCACTTTGTTATAGGGCAGAAACAAGCACACCATTGTAAAGCAATTATACTGCAATAAAGATGTTAAAAATAAATAAATAAATAAAATAAAATATTGCACATTTTTACATCAAAAAAAAAAAGTTCAGATCATTGATAGCAATTTACCAGCCTTGGTATGCTGAGAGGGACAGTTCATCTTCTCAGCCCATCTTTCTAGACCAACGTTATTGCAAGTCTCAGCTCACACTGTCACCTCCTCACAGAAGCCATTCCTAAGCACCTATTTTATTTTTAATTTTTTTAACATTTATTTATTTATTTGGCTGTGCCGGGTCTTAGTTGCGGCACTCGGGATCTTCACTGTGGCATGCGGGATCTTTTAGTTGCGGCATGCGGGATCTTAGTTGCGGCATGTGGGATCTAGCTCCCTGACCAGGGATCGAACCTGGGCCCCCTGCATTGGGAGCACAGAGCCTTAACCACTGGACCACCAGGGAAGTCCCTTTAAGCACCAGTTTTAAAATCGCTCCCTCCCCACTCTGACACTCTCCATCACATTACACTGTTTCATCTTGTTTAGTGTGCTGCTCATATATTTAGAATTATGTTGCTCTTTACTTATTTACTTGTTTGCTATCTTTGCCTTCACAAGAATGTAAATTCCATGAGAACTGAGTCTGTCAGTTCTGTCCACAGCTGTAATCCCTCGCCTAGTATTATTCCTAGCATTCCTTAAGTACGCCATAAAATGGCTGTTGAATGGATGAATGAACTTAGATTTTTTTTTCATTGAACATGATGAATATTTGTTAATCCATAACAGAAACGTAAGCACAAATGCTATGATGATAGAAGTATCTATGCCACAGGGACCCTTAGTTTGCACTGTTCCTTGGAACTCATGTGGACTATTTTGTTAATTCTGAACTACATTTGAAAAGCCACTGACAAGTTCTGTGGAGAAAAAGATGAAAGTTGAGCATTGCAAAGTCTTTACCAAATTGTTGTACAGGGTTTTATGATTTGACATTTAAGGGAAAATCAGCAAGTCAGCCTATACCCAACAGAAATTCAAGAGGTGACAGGTAATAATTACTCATGAACATTATATTTGAAAGCCTTTAGCATGAAAAAAAATCTTTAGATAGATGCATGTATTTCTCTTAAATTTTATCTCAGAAAAAGTAGACTTTAATGAGTCTAATGAATAAAAACTCATTTTTAAAACTAAATAAAACTTGCCACAATCTGCATGTTCAATGAAGTATTTTGTTAAAATTTACGTGGAGAAGAAATCAAATTCAATTAATCACTAAGAAGTCAGAGTTCAGTCAAGGATAAAAGACCTGGAAAGTAGAATCATAAAAGCTCCCAGGTATCAATGAAGTTGCAGACCACTTCCTAACATATAAGATTATAATATTCAAAATTTTAGTTATCTGCATCTCTAGGTCTAATTCTCCTGTTTTGAATGTCACAAAAGGTCATTTCTTCAAATCTCCAAAGAACAGAATTTTTCTAAAAATAGGCAAATAGGACCTGTACATCCTTTACCCTTCCAAAGTCTATGTATCTATAATTATGCCCTGCGTTTAAGAAGGAGACAGCTAAATTATCTGTGCCTTTTAAAGAAATGTTCAGGAATTTGGTTAAGGTTGTCAAATTTATAAGATGATTAACTAGCTTAAAGCAGGCTATTTAGGTTTCTACTATTGATGTTAAAACGTTTGCCTTTGTTCATTTATTTTTCATTCCTTTCCTTCTAATGTTATTTGAGTTGTGGGTCTTTGTCCATCACTAGATAATGTGCATCAATTTCAGAGCCACTGTTGCTTACAGAACTTAGCACAACTCATTCATTCAACAAATACTTTTAAGTGCCTGCTATGATCTAGATACCGCAGAAATAGCAGTAAACAGAGACACCTGCCTTCTTGGAGCTTGCATCTTAGTGGTGAAGACAGACAGTGAATAAGTAAAATGTGTACACTTGCTAGATTGTGATGGGTGCTAAGGAGAAAGCTAAGCAGAGAAGGGTACATGGGAAATCTGTGCATAGTGGGAGGGAGGCCGGAAAAGGCCTCAAGGAGAGACGCCATTTGAGTAAATTTGGAGCGCAAGTAGGGGCACACCAGGCAGATAGAAAGCACTCATATGTATTGAGTAACTGAACCATGGTGAATTAGTTTCTCAGCTCTCACTATGTTTGGGATGTCACTTCCACTGAGGGGCTGGTGTGTTTATATTGTAGAAATCTTGTCCTTTCTCATAACTCTTGAATGATGTCCTTATTCACAGCCAAAAATAGCAATCTCAGATCAGCTGATATGCATATTTACATCCCCAAGAATAAATGACTCTGCACTGTCAGAAACTGGTTGGGAAGCCAGCTGGCTGGATATGTAGGGGGTAACGTAGTAGCCTGCATTTGTGGGAATTAAGCAACACCACCTGCAGCTGTGTGGATGTGGCATCGTATGAAATGGAAAGGATCAAAGAATTCCAAAGAGAAAGCAGAAGGCAGAGATCTTGCTCTTGGGATTTAAGGTTTTACACACAAAAATGGTGTCAGGGAGGGAGAAATTTCCTCCTCGATCCCTCTTGAGTTCTTATGGCTGGGCTAATAATAAAATTAACAGACAGATGAACAGGAGCAAAAGAAACAGATTTT
Organism: Eschrichtius robustus; assembly: GCF_028021215.1. Taxonomy (NCBI): domain Eukaryota; kingdom Metazoa; phylum Chordata; class Mammalia; order Artiodactyla; family Eschrichtiidae; genus Eschrichtius; species Eschrichtius robustus. Next base: position 105,821,159 of record NC_090830.1, read on the forward strand.
AATCCTGTGCCCAGAGGTCTCATAGAAATGGGACCTAAGAAGTGGCCAAAGCAGGCAGCTTTTTATACTTCTTAGACAAAGAAACAAATTTATGAGGAATTGAAAGGACAAAGACACGTGGGTTTTGGGTGCTCAATTAGTGAAGAATCTAAACAGAGTTTGGGCTTAGGGTAGTAAATTAAAGAAGTAACAAGGTTTATTTATCCGGGCTTCTCAGCCCCAAATTCCTTAAGGGTGTTCTTCTACCTCCAGATGCAGGGAGGGCGCCTTTCACGTGAGAGATGTATTTCCTGCTTTTAGGGCAGCAGAGGAGGAGTAGAGTGTCCCTCTTGCACTGGCCATTTCTTAAGTAACTTTCATTCAAAATAATCAATGTGCCATTGAGGCACATTTTGGGGTGGCTAACCCTGGCTCCCAACAATAGCAATAAAACTCTGAACTGTAACCTAGTTTCTAGTTCTGGCACGTACATCTGTGGACTTTTCTCCAGCCTTATCTATTGGTCATACCCAAGCAGCATGTTATTCCTGGTACCAACTACCGCCACCAGGAACTGAATGCTCTCTTAGCTCTCTGTGCCTTTGCACGTGCTCTGTACTCCTGACCCTTAGCCTTCCAAGACTCAAGTCAAAATTTCACCTTTTCTGTCAAAACCCAATGAACCATAACTTAAACTCGGTGCATATCACTATAGGTGAATTATATCTCAAAAAAATAAAAGAAAAAAACTTCATCTCCTCTGAGAAGCCTTCCTGGCACAACCTCCCAGTCCCCCCAACCTTCGCCCCACCAGCAGGTTCAGCCATGACGCCTGGCAGTTCCAGAGACTGGGCGTGAGCTTCCTAGTGAGCCCAGGAGCCAAAGGAGGGGATGTTAGTGCACCTGGTAATAATCCAGGTGGATTATTGCCTTCTTTGCCTATTCCACATTCCTCCTCCTTTATCCTTTCAACTGCAGACAGATAATTTCTGCCTCCTGGGGTTTTGTTCACTGTCGAATTATTGAGTAAAGATGCATTTTAATATTTCCCCCATTTTTGCTAACTTCTAGGAACACCAATTCAAACTTTACATCATAATTCAGACTTGTCCCATCCATCCATCCATTAGAGGTCAAAGCATAGTTATACAGGTTTTTGAGACAGAGGGCTGTATGTTAAATGACATAGATAGTTTGCACACCCAGATCTGTAAGTACAACGTGGTGGGTCATCGTGACCCTTTAAAAGATCAAGAAGGAATGTTATCTTTTAAGAAGTTGTCCTGTTGGTGCTAGGAGATGTTGTTCTTTATGGTTGAGCAGGTATTTCTGCTGTTGGGGGAGGTTTGGTCCATGCATAATGCAGATACACAATGCACAGTAGAGGCGGGAGGGGAGGCGAAAGGGCAGAGAAAAAAATTTTAGGCTTAAGTTTTTCTTGTCTTGCTAGAAAATATGCATTTTATTTCATACTTCCTTCCTTTGCTCCAACCAGACCTTTTTGCTGTTCCGTGAACACACCTAACACACTTGCACCTCCCTCTGTCCAAAGCACCCTTCCCCCTACATCTGCAAGGCTCACATATCTACTTCTTAACCAAACACCCTATCTAAAATGCAAAGCCCACCCCCAGCAGTTCAAAGTCCCTTCACCTTGCTCTAAAGCACAGATTATGTTTTATCATTCTCCATAATTTACTTATTTATTGTGTTCATTATCTCCTTCACTAGCTTGTAAGTATCAGAAAAGGAAGGATATTTTTTGTTTTAATCACTGAATAGCCTGCATCAGTGGCTAGCACACTGAAGGTGCTCAATCAGTATGTATTAAATGAGAGGATACTGGCATTAGCAGCCCTAGGGAAAGTTTATCTGAGGCCCCGCAAGTGAGAAAGCACAGAACTACCTCTCTGACTTTTAATTATTAAGCTGCACAAGTGTAAAAAACTCATTTTCATTTTACCCTTCAGTCAACAAAGCGATAAAGGTCCTTGAACTTGCTTAATGAGTGCATGAGAATGATGGCTAATTAATGGGAAGCAGCCTAGCTGCTCTGCCAGTTAGCTGCTAGGATCACCTGAAGAGCTCCTCGGAAGTGGAAGAGGTCTCTCTGGCCCCTGCATATATGCCCCATGTCTGCACAAGCCCAGAGGAGTATCTAAGGTGAAAGGAGAACAGAGACAGCCTCTATCTCGGGGTCTTTGACAGTTTCTGATTGTTCTTCTTGCCTATAGGAAGCCTGGGACTTTGTTCCCACTTTCCCAACCTGGGACCCTTATCCTGGACCCTGGTTTGTGGGATTCCTCAAAGACTGATCCTAGAGCTATTTAATTAGAACATCCAGGCTCATGGGATAACTGGGGCTGTTTCTTGCTCTCTGGAATCTTTCCTGGCCTGGCTTTTCCTGGCTGAATGCTACTCAATCAATCTCTCTCTCTCTCTCTCTCTCTCTATCTCTCTCCCTCTCTCTCTTTCTATTTACATTAACTGATGTTCTGGCCACAAATTGAGAACAGATTTTACCCTGTCAGACTGGGTCTGAATCCAGCTGAGCCACTTACAGGCTGATTGACTTTGAATATGTTTCTCAACCTTTGAGAGCACTGAATTTTACCTGAGCCCTGAGAAAACATGGACGGTTAAGAAGTTCCCCTCCATCCCTTTGTACTCCAAAATCCCTCCACCTTTTTGTATTCCAGGAAATGGCTATCTCAGAAAGGATAACCTGACCTTGCAGCTTCCAAGACCTATCGCCACCCTTTCCAGGATTCCCGAGACGCATTCCCTTATTTATCTGCTTCTATAAAACTCCAGGCCCCTTCCCTTTATTGAGATCATCCGTGTTAATGAACCCTTTCCCTATTGCAGTAGCCTGGGTAAAACTAGCTCCTTAATTGTCCACCACGTTTTGTCTTTCATACTTTTAAGCCTCGATTTCCCATCTATAAAAGGAGATCATCATAACTACTTCTTAGACTTGGTTGAGGATTAAATGAAATTATGTATGTAAAGTTTAGTAAACTCTCAATAAATATTTTGATGGGATTATTTTTCCTGTTAATTCCCTCCAGCCCAGTTCTACCAGGCCTTGGTCCTTAGGTTTTCAATTAAAAGTTGCTATCAGGGGCTTCCCTGGTGGCGCAGTGGTTGAGAATCTGCCTGCCAATGCAGGGGACACGGGTTCGAGCCCTGGTCTGGGAGGATCCCACATGCCGCGGAGTAACTGGGCCCGTAAGCCACAACTACTGAGCCTGCGCATCTGGAGCCTGTGCTCCCCAACAAGAGAGGCCGCGACAGTGAGAGGCCCGCGCACCGCGATGAAGAGTGGCCCCCGCTCTCTGCAACTAGAGAAAGCCCTCGCACAGAAATGAAGACCCAACACAGCCAAATAAATAAATAAAATAAATTTAAAAAACTTGCTATCACTACACATTTTCTGTTATTGACAGTATTTTTCTAGAAGATTTTTTCTAGAATAAGATTTTGAGGGGTTTGGCCATGTCTAGCCCTAATCAGTCACTGTCAACCATCAAACACATCCTTAAAGCATGTCCCAAAGGCTGTCTGAAAACAGCATCTCAGGGCTCCCCCTGCATTCAGAAATGGAGTTCTGAACCACTTCCCCAACCTGCCCCACGTTTGTTCTCCAAGATCTGGCCTTGCTTCTCCCTTCACATTTCACTCTTGGTGTTTTTTCCTATAATAAGCGTTGCATCTCAACTATTCAGCTACATGCTTCTGGGTCCTACTGGTGGTACAGTAGGGGACTACTTCACTCAGGGGAGAGCTAGGGCTAATCACTCCTTCGCTGTGCTTCTCATGGATGTTATGCAGATAAGAGTCTCTCAGGTAATAAGAGTTGTCTCTGGGAGTCGCTCTCTTCCTGGTATGGAGACATCTTTATATGGAATATATATATAAATGTAGATTTCCTTTACAAAAGAAGAAATTTATACTCTATTTTTAGGCAGTTAAAGGGAAGTAAAGAGCTCTTCCTGTGTATGGTGGTTTTCAATGGCCTTTAGCTCAAGATAATCCATACCCTAAAGAGACATATTTTGGAATGGCATATTCTGATACCTTTCATATGTTTATTTCAGGGTTTGATCCCCATCAATTGTAGTTCTTTGAAAGTGTGCAGTGTCTGAAGAATTATCCAAAGAACCCTATGTCTGCCCAGGCTAATACATTTTAAATTGATTTAAATATTCATCCATTTCCCTTTTGCTTTCATTTTATTAGGATAATGAGAGCTGCAGAGATGTTTTAAAATAGAAGTCATTTAAAATTCCTTCTGTATATTTGAGCCTAATCAACTGAGTTCTCACTACTGTAACTAGCATGGAGAGCTTCACAAATTTGGAGATCAAACATGATCACATCTCTACCACTTTTCTAATTATTTGCTTGAGGCCCCATCTGCCTTACTAGCAAGAAGCACAGTATCTCCTAACCTAAATTATCTAAGAACCATGGGGGAGAGTGGTGAGTAGGGGTGGGGGCATCTCACTTCAGCCAAAAAGGAAGTCCATGTAGCTTCCACACTCTAATCATGCTTTTTTATTTTCATTTCCAATGCTCTGACATCTTGGGACCTGGCTGACCCTGCATGGCTGCCCCTCCAAGGGCTAGCCAATTCATAGAGATAGTAAAGACTAGCTGGGATTAGTACTTTTCATATGCCAACTAACCAATCCAGAGCCTACCCCCTCCCACCTACTCTATCAGGCTCTCATCCTCAGGGCCACTATTCCCCTGCCCTAATCACCCCAGGGCCAGTACTAGACAACTAGAGACAGCTCCTACACCCAGAGACCATTGAAATTATTCAACTAGCCAACCCTCAGCCTGCTTACACTGCCTTGTCTATTTCCTTCCACAGAAACCACAATAAAGCCTCTTGCCCACATTTTTCTCAAGTTCATTTTTCTTCTAACCAATGTTGGTACTTCCCCACCACTATGGTAAGCCATCCCCACTCCTCTTGGGAACTGTGAATAATAATCGTTTCATCAGCAATCCTCTCCTGATCTGTTGGCCTCCCCATTCCTGAACAATAATAAAATTTATATTTTAAAAACTATCCCAGAATCTAGTAAATCCAGCAAGCTATGGCTTTTCACTGTCAAGGGCATCAGCGTTGAAAATAGGTCTTATAAAGTCTAAGAGGTCATGCTGGTCTCCCACTGCCATGATGTCAATGTGTTCCAGATCTCAACTAAGACTTCAGGAGGTCCTGGAGGCAGAGCCCAGCTCAGCCGAGGATGCCCCACACCTGGGATTCCAACAGGGCCGATGCTCAGTGCTTTCAGCTCACATATCCAGGCACCTCCTGGGGGGAAGTCAACCTGTAGAAGACTGGGATCTGGCATCAGCCACCTTGGGGACCCATAGCTATCTTGTGAGAAGGCTGCCTTCAAATGATGCACTGATGTAATCCAGTGATTTACTCTAGAAGGGAGTAGGGGAGTTCCTGGCATCTCTTTTGCTATAAAAAAGAGAACCCCTCCTAAAACACTACCCCAATTTCATATAGGCATTTCACAATTTATCAGATTACCTAATTTATGAAGGAACAGCTTGTAAAATAACCTTTGTTCCTCCTCCGTCACTGGCCTCCCATGACCTCATTATGGACTCTTTCCATCCCTGAAAACTCCCTTTCTCCCCATCCCCCATCCACAATGGCCAAAGCTCCCCCACAGACCCCTTCTCTTCTAGTCTTCCCCTAAGCCTCCTAGCAATGCCCCAATCTTGGCTCCTCCATCAGCCTCATCCTCTTTCCCTACACCCTAGCTCATTTAAAGTTCCCCAAGACCTCAAGCCTTAGCTTTCAGAAAAGCTTAGGAACCTGTGTCAGGCCCAGCACTCAAGTTTTAGGAGGGCCTGGGCTGCTTCAAGGATTGTGTTGGGGAAGGGAAGAATTTCCTTCCACCCTCTCTAGGTTCTTCAGCTGGCCTAAGAATTGACATGAGACAGAATAACAGGAGAAAATCAAATTCCATCACACATTTATGGGAGCCCTACCAAAAAAAAAAAAAGAGACCAAGGACACACTAGGCGATTGAAGCCTATATGCCATAGTGAAAGGAAAATCAAAATGGAGTCAGTATTGTTAAAAGAGCCCTCTACAATGGAGCTGGAAGGCTACTGAAGAAGTGTGACCTATGCACATGTTTCAGCCTGGGAGGAATCTGACCTTTAGACTGCTTATTATCCTAATGAAAGTATCCAGAACATCTGCTAGAAACTCAAGATACTTATCAGACCCTTATCCTAAAGTAACTGTGACAGTCTATCTACTTACTGGACCCCTACCATTAAACAACTTGTGATTACTTAAGGACAAATATTTTCTGAATTGTGTCAGAATCAATCACAATTCTCACCAGGCAACTTTAACAGCCTTGTGGATTTTTGTCTTTATAAGCCCCGTACTCATTCTCTTCCCCAGAATACTCTTTTTGTGATAGGTAAGAACAAATCTGACTCCATACTGGATCTGTTTCTTGCACTTTAACCTTTGTATTCCACTGCTTTTGCTACAAGTTAATCACTAAAGAGTTTTTGCCTAGGGGCTTCCCATTTGTTGCCTAGGGGCTTCCCATTTGTTGCCTAGGGGCTTCCCTGGTGGCGCAGTGGTTGAGAATCCGCCTGCCAATGCAGGGGACACGGGTTCGAGCCCTGGTCCAGGAAGATCCCACTGCTGCGGAGCAACTAAGCCCGTGCCCACAACTACTGAGCCTGCGCTCTAGAGCCTGCGTGCCACAACTACTGAAGCCCACGCGCCTAGAGCCCGTACTCCGCAACGAGAGAAGCCACCGCAATGAGAAGCCTGCACACCATAACGAAGAGTAGCCCCCGCTTGCCACAACTAAAAGAAAGCCCGTGCGCAGCAACAAAGACCCAACGCAGCCAAAAATAAATAAATTTTTTTTAAAATAAATAAAAAATAAAGAGTTGTTGCCTATAACTTAAAGTACACATAATGGCCCATCTCCAGGAACTCTGCCTCCCATGCCTGAGCCTTAACTTAAAATACCTTTGTTTAGTTCACAGGAAACATCCTAACCAGGTTACCTGTGAATGGCTGCAAGAAAGAAGAATTTAACACATACTTTCCAGAGTCTGGCCGGAACCAGGAAATATTTGCAGCAACTTATCGCCTTTTTACTCTACCTCTTCAGCTCCCCCTCTTTGTTCCATAAAAGAAACTAGCATCCAAACCTGGGTGAGACGGTTCTTTAGAACGTTAGTTCCACCATGTTCTTGGTCTGCTGGCTTTCTGGGTAAAGTCACTATTCCTTGCCAGCTCGGCTGGCAGCTCGGCTCTCGATTGATTGGCCTGTCTCGGGCGGGGAGAGGTACGAGGTTGGACTGGGTGACATTTTGGGGATTACCCGTATCTGTATCTGCTGAATTGCAATTCTTAAGACCCCAAATAAACTCTTTTCTTAGTTGCAGCCTCCTGCATTAGTTTTTGTTTTTGTTTAATTTGGCTGCACTGGGTCTTAGTTGTGGCACGCGGGATTCCTGAGTGTGGGATCTTCGTTGCGGCATGCGGGATCTTTCAGTTGGGGCATGCAAGATCTTTTTTTAGTTGCGGCACGTGAAGTCTTAGTTGCAGCATGTGGGATCTAGTTGCCTGACCAGGGATCGAGCCCGGGCCCCCTGCATTAGGAGCGCAGAGTCTTAGCCACTGGACCACAGGGGAAAGTCCTTGCATTAGGTTTTTTTTTTAGTTTTTTTTAAAATTTTTGGCTGTGTTGGGTCTTCGTTTATGTGCGAGGGCTTTCTCCAGTTGTGGCGAGCGGGGGCCACTCTTCATCGCGGTGCGCGGGCCTCTCACTATCGCGGCCTCTCCCGTTGCGGAGCACAGGCTCCAGACACGCAGGCTCAGTAGTTGTGGCTCACGGGCTTAGTCGCTCCACGGCATGTGGGATCTTCCCAGACCAGGGCTCGAACCCGTGTCCCCTGCATTGGCAGGCAGATTCTTAACCACTGCGCCACCAGAGAAGCCCCCTTGCATTAGTTTTTGATTGACACCATCTGAGAGAAGTGGGTAAGAGTTTGGAACTTCAGAGGGGAGGAAGGCAATTAACCTGGAGCTGGGAAAACAAATGTTTGGTAAACAAAGGTTTGCTCCGCCATGCAGAGACAATGGACACGGTAAGGACTTTGGTCTGTAGGCCCTCCAGGTTTTCCCTACTACGCCCAGCCCACATTCTTTGCAGATATCTCTGGTGAGAGTGCTCTTCCGGGACCACGCCCTTTATCTAAATTAATTTAGGCAGTTAAGGGGGAGGTAAAAAGAAAGACTACCTGAGGCTTCTTTTACTTAAAAATAACCAGCCTAAAATAATCCTCCTGCTAAAGAGACACATGTCTTTGGCGTGGCAAATTTTGCCCTCCTACAATTGTAACAGTGACACGAGTTTTTAACTGGCCCGAGAACCCAGTAAACATTTAAACAAGCATGTTTCCAGAAGAAAATGTGTCCCAAGGTCCAAACAAGGGACACCCAAATGAAGTTTCAGAACAGCCCAACTCTGACACTCATCTCATCCATAGAGACTCAGATAACTCATCAACAGAATGCGCGTACCACCTTTACGAGCTTCCTTGCCAGACATTAGGAGAATGGACCAGATTGTCTCTTGCAATTCCATCAGTGATGTAAGATTAAAGCTGAGCTCAAGAGAGGTTCATGTCCTGCTGTGAATAATTTCTGCATTGAATGATTTATGAAAAGTTTTGGGAGTAAAGGTGGTTTAACACCGATTTAAAGGATCCTTGCTAATTCAAGGATCACAGCAGAGAGGAGAATTTGCAGAGGGAGGTTGGCTGAGGGCTTTGTTGGACTGGAGAACCCAAGGAGCACAAAGGTATCACAGGGTGACCAATTTATTTCTTGCTTCAGCGGTTCCTTTTTCTCAAATCCAGACACTATTGCATCACAATAGTCTCAAAGTGGCCAAATGCCTTCATTCCAAACAGCAGTTGCTTGCCACCTGCTGGTTTGCATTAACATAAACTATGCAGCCAGCTTCTTGTTCCAGGGGAAAAAAGCCTCTCTGTAGGGTTGCTTAAGGCAATCAGACATTCAGCTTAAGAAAGGAAGAATTAATTAACTGAATTAGCTGACTTTCCGCTCCAAGTACTGTTAAAGGGAAATAATCTTGAATGGGTTTGTAACCAGTTCATTTACACAATTTTTTTTTTTTTTTTTGACCTCACTCCACAACTTGTGTGATCTTAGTTCCCTGACCAGGGACTGAACCCAGGCCCTCAGCAGTGAAAGCACAGAATCCTAACCACTGGACCTCCAGGGAATTCCCAATTTTTGTTATTTTAAAGGATTCAGTGAGATTTTAAAACCCAGAGGCCTCAGTTTAGTAAAGCTTGCCCTGAGTGAGATGTTAAACATTGACACCAATGCACAGCCTCCTTCCCTCCCATTTATTACAAACATTCAAGCTGCTGCAGATGGTTCTTTTAGGGATATTAAACTACTAAATGCCAAGTCTTATTTTCACATTTCTATTTTCATTTTGTTAATTAGCTCTTAATTTTTGTGATTGACCTTTATCAACCAGGGGGCAATGGGGCAGATTTCAAAAAGAACTTTTGTTTATACAAATCACTGGACTGGAGTCTACTCAGTGGCCTTGGCAAAGGCCTGGAGGTGGGAGAGACTGTGACTAGGGAGCCTGGGGTTAATAAAACCTGGTGAACAGAGCAGTGGTCATGGAACTCAGAGGTCGCGTGTTCAACTCCCAGCTGGGTAGGATAATATAGTCAGATGATTTATTGTTCAAACCAGGGTACTTTTAAGAGTAAAAGGGACTGCTAACTGTATAGGATGTCAGGACAAAAGAACTGAGACAGTCTTAGGAAAATCAGGATGCATGGTCACCATGCTGTTAACTGAAAAACAGTGTTTGTCTCTTAGTGAGTGTTGAGTCAAAAGACACAACCAAGCCAAAGAGCAGGAGAAGGAAGGATTTATTACTTGCAAGAAGTAAGGAGAACACCGAGGATCTTTCCCAAATCAGTGTCTCCCCAGATAGCAAAACTGGGGAAGTTTCAAGCTAAGGGTATATGCATATTACTGAAGGAGCTTGGGTGGTCAACAGAGTCCAAGCTTTAGTTGATTTAAGTCACCAGGGCTAGAAAAGGTCAACATCATCATCCCTTAGGTTCCAGCTGATCTGTTGTTTGAGGACTTCAGGCTAATCTTTACCACTGAAACAGAACTGGGAGTCTTTACAACTGATATATTATCTTTGCTATTGTTTCTTCTCTTGCCTGATAACAGTCATTTGCTTTCGAATTCTTTTGTTCCCTTAAGATCATTAATTACTGGGACCTGTTCAAGGGCAAGCATTGTGGCCAGCCTTAGATCACAAAATGGCTTAGGCCAAAAATGGCTTCTCTTATGTCAAGAAAGCCATGCCTGGTTTTCTTTCTCTGGGGACTCCCTACCCTATCTGCTTACAATGCTACTTATCTCCTTAGCAGCTTTGTGATTGTGGAAAGTCATTTGACCTTTCTGAGCCCATTTCTTAGCTTTACAATGAAGATAACATTGTCCTACAGACCTTTTACACTTATTAGTCTTGGAGATACACATTAATGTACTTTATAACATGTAAAACGTGGTATAAATATGAGGTACTACGATAGCTGATAAAGCAAAACCAAGCTTATTTCTTGCTACTGAGGGACCAAATATACAGACAACAGCCTGACCATATATAAAAATAGAACAATCTGCAGCAATCTGCTCAGGAAACCAACCCCTTATCTACAATAAGCAGTGTAAGAAGCCTGCCTGCTGTAAGACAGACTTGCAAGAAGCCAGTTTGCTTTCTCTGATGACAATCCAGGAAGCTAAACAATAACCTCTGTCAGAATCAGCCCCAAATGGCCAGAACTTGATTTTAATAACTGACAACTTTCCTAATTTCTATCCAACTAGGAATCTATCAGGGAAAGATAAATTCCAATTTAGGAGCTATCAGAGAAAACCAAATATCTGCCCTTGACTTGTCACACAGGACGTTCTACTTCTGGGTAGGCAGCCTACAGCTTCCTCGTGTCAACATCCTTCAATTAGAGCATACCTGAAGTCTTCCTTTCTCCCCCTAAAAAGCTTTCCCACTCCTCTGCCTGCCTTTGAGTTTCTGCCAAAACACAAGTGACAATGGCTGACTCCCTTGCTATAGCAAGCTCTGACTAAAGAGCCTTTGCTTTTCTCATTTGGCTGGTCTTTATTTCCATATCTGATATTTGCTTACAGGACCTTGGGTCACAGGATATTGAATGGAACTTTCCGTGTTGTCTTGGAATTGTGCATAAAGCCCTAAAGCTGAGGGAAATAGGTGCTAGGTACATTCATAGAACTAGGAGGAATCCAAGAGGTCCTGCTACTTTTATGTCATCATTCCCTAAAGCCTAAATTAAGAGCAAAAATATTCCCAGAGTAGTAGAATTACTCTACAGGAGGGATGTGGAAGCTTCTCAAGCAAGGATATTTGTATTTCCTGTGATGCACTTGATTCCACAAATTTAGCAGAACTTAAGCCTTCTCATTGGTACCCTTAATAGGCAGCTGCCTGCCAGTGAGAGGACCCACAGCCCAGAAGGGGCTGAGGGTGGTGGTCAGAAAATGTTATGCTGGAAAACATCCTCTAACCTTGGGTGCATGGTCATTCAGAATAGAGACTACATTTCCCATCCTCCCCTGCACCTAGATGTGCTAAGTTCTGGCTGATGAGATGTGCAGCATCTATGCAGTACAGAGACTCTGCAGGGCCTCTTTCGCTACAGAGGTTTTTGTTTTCTCTCTTTAGTCCCTCCTCTGACTTCTCCAATTCTAGTGGGTGCAGAAGCAGAGTGGGAAGGAGTAAGAGTAATGTTGTGGAGGAAAAAATTATCCTCTACCTGTCTAGGTTCTTCTGGCTGGTCTAAGAATTAGATTGACATGAGACAGAGTAACGGGAGATAATCAAACAAAAGTTTAATAACGTGTATACATGGGAGAGACCCGGGAAAACTAACTCACCAAAATGGCTGAAACACTCATATTCAGCTAAAGACAAAAGGGGATACACAAAAGTGGTTTGGGACTTCAAAGGGGAGGAAGGCAACTGACATGAAGATGTAAAAATAAATATTCAGTAAAAAAATGTTTGCTTGAAAAAAAAATTTAATGAAAAAAAATTTGCTTGGCTATGCAGAGACAGTGGGACATAGAGAGGAATTTTAACAGACTGTTACGTTCCTCCCTATCTACAACCATAGTTCATACTATAAATATCTCATACCTAGTTCATACTGTAATGATCTATGGTGATAGCTCCCTCCCTGGAACAGGTCCTCTAACTAAATTCTTTTAGGTAGTTAGGGGAAAGATCAAAGGTGTTTTTTTGTTGTTGTTTGTTTGTTTTAGTCTTTTGAGCCTTGATTGTTTTCAGCTCTAAATAATCTGCTTGCCAAAGAGACACATTTTGGAATGGCATATTTTGCTCCCCTACAGTAGACATGTCCCCTACCCCTTGCAAGCCCCCTCGGTCATACCCAAGCTGGGGAGGAGGGACAGAGCATTGAGTTGGATATGAAACTGAAGCTTCGCATTGGGCTGGACCCAGCTTGGCTTTTTAATACCTGAGTGTGACTAGGAAGCTTTGGGATCTGCCCAAGGTGTCATTAAGGAACAGAAAATAGGTGCTCAATGGATGTTTTAGTTCAATGATCCAGATTTTCATATGCTCCATTTTCTTAAATAGGGCACACTTGGTATGTTGTGCAAAATACTTATAGATTGGGGCAGGAGCAAACACCAGAACTAAGGCAAACATCTACCAAAAGAGGCACCAGTAGCCAAAATACATCATTTGAAACTTCAGTATCCTATATCTTGCAGGATCCTATGCTACAAGACTCTTGCTTCTTCTTTATTACAGATTACGGTAGTCAATAAATGGCTGATGGACCAATGAATGGATGCTCTTACATGAAAATTATTTTCTTAATCTTTTCATCAAGCAGGCAGCTTTTATCTTCAAACTTTTCCCTACATTTTTTAACGTTTAAAATGTAATTTCTGTACATATATCCAGCAAAATGGAAGTCTGGAAATGGAATTACAGCCTTCTAAGCATTAATAAAGTAGGAAATCGATTTTACATAATTTAATCTTTGGGACTTCTCTGGTGGTGCAGTGGTTAAGAATCTGCCTGCCAATGCAGGGGGCACGGGTTCAAGTCCTGGTCTGGGAAGAACCCACATGGCGCAGAGCAACTAAGCCCGTGCGCCACAACTACTGAGCTTGTGCTCTAGAGCCCGCAAGTCACAACTACTGAGCCCGCGTGCCACAACTACTGGAACCCACGTGCCTAGAGCCTGTGCTCCACAACAAGAGAAGGCACCACAATGAGAAGCCCGCGCACCGCAACAAAGGGTAGCCCCCACTCGCCGCAACTAGAGAAAAGCCCGCGTGCAGCAATGAAGACCCAGTGCAGCCAAAAATAAATAAAACTTGAGTTTAAATGTAAAGATGGCGTAAGCAATCACCCATTTTGTGATAGATGCTGACACCTACTGGCCAAATTTGATATTAAATGCTTGAAATGTTTTGACAAAGGAAAAAAAAAAAAAAAGGAAATGTTCTCTGTTCTTGAAGGGGGAAGCTTGGTGGAGGAAGTGTTACCAAGCCAGACTTGGGTCTGCTCTCCTGCACACAGGAAAGCCAATCTACTGACACCGGGTTGTGGTGAAGGAAAGCGCCATGCACCAAGCAAGTAGTCCAGGGCAGCTAGTCCTCAAAACACTCCAACTCCCTGATTGGTTTCAGGAAAGCATTTTAAAAAGCCAGGTGAGGGAGGGGAGCCACAGGGTTTGTGATCAGCTCGCGGACAATTCTCTGGTTGGTTGATGATGAGTGGTGAGGTGACAGGGCAGTGTCACATGATCAATCCTCAGGCTCCAGTAGGTCTGGGGGCTGCGTGCTCATGGTCATCATTTGGTGGTGGTTTTAGCATCTGTAAAACAACTCAGGAAATGTGCATCAGATACTGTTATCTAGGTACTTCAGAGATGAGCTAAAGCACAGGACATGGGAGCAGGGGTTCTTCCGGGCAGGCCCCATAGGGTCCTGCTCCCTTACAGAAGGGGGAAAAAACCCTGGCTCCAGAGAGATGGAAGTATAGCCACTGGTAAACAGAAACCCAAGAATGAGAACAGACCTAAGGAATAGAATCTTGGGGTGGATTTTGAAATGTCATCAGATTGACCCCGGAACTTCTGACTCACCCATTGTAAATCCTTCCTCTCCTTCAGTTTTTCATTTGGGGTTCCAGGTGCACATTTCCATTTTTTTTTTAATATTTATTTATTTAGGCTGCGCCGGGTCTTCGTTGCAGCATGAGGACTCTTAGTTGCAGCATGCATGTGGCATCTAGTTCCCCGACAAGGGATCGAACCTGGGCCCCCTGCACTGGGAGCGTGGAATCTTACCCACTGGACCACCAGGGAAGTCCCTCCATTTTTAAACTAGACTTTGGAAAAGAACCACCCTCCAAGCCACCAAACAGATGTGCCCTTGCATCCTTTTCTGGGCATTGCTGTGGCACCTAATCATCAACATTATTGCTGAGAATGCTACAGTGCTAAGCACTTTATAAGTAGACAGACCCTGGAGTTAGACAGACAACCAGGATTCCAATACTGGCTCTGCTATTTACAAGTTCTGTGACTTTAGTCAAATAACCTAATTTCTCTTTCCTTGTCTCTAAAATGTAGATAACAATAGAGCCTACAGCATAGAGTTCTTGTGAGGTTTTAAAGAGTTTATATATGTAAAATGCTCAAAACAATGCCTGGTATGTCCCAAGTGCTATACAAATGTTAATTATTGTTACTTTGTTTTTTCTTTACAGTAATAGTCTAAAATAAATACTGTTATTTTTAAAATTAGGAAACTGAGGCTTAGTATATGAGTTGGAAATGCTTTCAGCCCCTCTCCTACTGGTAACCACTAACACCATTCCTTCCCTTGCTCCTTCAGGCTTAAGGGTAGTAAAGGCATTCTACTACCAATAGTCCCTTGTTGATTCTCTTAACCCTGACATGACAAATTATTATATTCCATCTGTTTCCTGCCAGAACCCTGACAAACACCTTACATTTACATAGTCTCCTATAATATCCTTTTATGTATACTCTCTTAAGGGGTCTTATTCTATTGAGATTTCAACCTATAGCCTTGTCCCCATACATCTTTCTGGCACCCCAAGTGCCCATAATGGCATGTTCCACCAACATATGCACAGCAACTTTGCTGTAGAATGAGAACGTCTTGGCTCCATGAGGCACGCAGGAGAGAATTAGAGTTATAGGCTTCCTTCACTAGTCTAGCCTGCCATGGTTGCAATTCTCATGGTTGTATCTCTCCAATGTTGCCCTCCTTAATCTGAGTCCCAGCCCTTGTCCTGTCTTCCTAATAAGTCCAGCTTCTCTATCCTCTCCCTCTACCTTGCATCCTTTGCATCTAAGAAGTTTGCCCCAGTATAACTCTTATGTGCCTCCTCCTTCCTCTGTCTGGGCTAAATTCTCCTACCATCTCCCATTCTTAGCTATTTTACTTCTTTCCTGTTTTCTCCTTCCTCTAGTCCATGCTTCTCCTTTCCCTGTTTTCCTGGCTTGCATCTGGAACACGGCACCACTCCAAACTACTTTCCCAGGTCTAGTATCGCATTGCTTGTCAATCATTTGCAGATCATCATGGCATGTGAAAAAGAGAGTAGACTAATTTTATTTTAGCAGTATTAGCAGCGTAATAGGCTGGGTCTTAAATAAAATAAATGTTATGAACTCTGAAATACCGACACATGGATAGGAGTCTATTTTGCTTGTTCGTAAAAGCCATTTGTTTTTATCGTGGTAAAATATACATAATATAAAATTTATAATTTTAACCATTTTTAAGTGTACAGTTCTGTGGCAATAAGGACATTCACATTGTTGGGCAATTATAAGCACTATCCATCTGTAGAACTGTATCTTCCCAAACCAAAACTGTGCACTCATTAAATGGTAACTCCTCATTCCTCACTCCCTCCAGCCCCTGGCAACCACATTCTACTTTTTTGTCCTTACGATTTTGACTGAGTAGACTTATTTTGTGCTGTTGAGAAGAACAAGGTCAGGATCACTGCATGTGAATTGCAAGTGGCCTGTGTTGATGTGTTATGTCCACCCATTGTTGGTGGACAGTGTGCTGCCTACCTGTGGCAAAGCTCAGGATGAGCCTGAAAGAACATCTGCAAGGAAAGAAGGGTGAGGGGCTGAAAGAGGGGACACCACCACCCCCAACCCCAATCCTCAGCCCTGCTTCTGCAAGCTCCCTTCTGACTCTTTAATCCCATGAGAAGGAAACTTGGACTGAGGAATATGAAATGTGTTAATAGAAAACACTGGCTCTAAGTTATTACAGCCAGTATGTCCCCACATGAGTTACTGACAGTTAATGCCAGAGTCATGCACAATAATATTATGAAATCTAGCCTTTGATTAAGGCCAGTGTCCCCCCAAAGCAGGAATGATCAGTGTAGAAGTGGTGAGGGTAGGCAATATTCCCCATGTCAAAAGTTACAAATAGGAAGCCAGTAGGCCAGACTCAGAGAGAGCTGTCCTGTTTGGCCTGCACCATGTATTTTTTTAATGTGATTAGTTGGCAGATTTCAGCATCTGATTTCTGGTTTCACTTGAAACATCTGGCAACACTGGGCCTGAAATCTTGCCTGGCCACAAAATAAGGCTCCCACTCCTTGTTCCCCTTGCTCAGCCTGGCCCTGGGAGCATTCAGGTTTGCAACCCCTGCTCTTAGAGATCTTAGGGCCAACTTTAAGAATGCATTTACAAAAGGTTAAAGAAATGATTAATTACAGCTTTAAAAAATAATTGAAAAACGAATAGAGGAAATATTTGAAAATGAACAGCGTCCAGATTCCACAGGTGTTATGGTAAGGGAAGTGTGACCTCATCAAACAGATTTGCAAAGTTGGTAAAAATAATTTAAATACATATCTGAGGGGAAAAATCAATCAATACACATTTTGGGGGCACTTGTAACATCCTCCACCACACAATTCAATCCCTGTTCTGTTTGTCAACAACACTTAGCACTGTTTAACATACTCCGTGTCATATATAATTTTCCATTATGGCTTAATAAACATAGTTGTATTTTTTTAATATAATTGTCCTTGATAACTTATTTTCTGTTAGTGTCCTATTAAAATACAAGCTTGCCAAGGGTAGAATTTTTTTTTTTTAACTGAGGTATAGCTGATGTGCAATATATAAATTTCAGGTGTACAACATAGTGATTCACAATTTTTAAAGGTTTTATTCCCTTTATATTTATTATAAAATATTGGCTATATTCCCTGTGTTGTACAATATATCCTTGTAGTTTATTTAGTTTATACATAGTAGTCTGTACCTCTTAATTCCTTATCCTTATCTTGCTCCTCCCCCTTCCCTCTCCTCACTAGTAACCACTAGTTTTTTGTTTATACCTGTGAATATGCTTCTTTTTTGTTATATTTACTAGTTTGTTGCATTTTTTAGATTCCCCATATAAGTGATATCATACAGTATTTGTCTTTCTCTGTCTGACTTATTTCACGTAGCATAATGCCCTCCAAGTCCATCCGTGCTGCTGCAAATGGCAAAATTTCATTCTTTTATATGGCTGAGTTGTATTCCATTGTTTATATATATCACATCTTTTTTTTTTAAATAAATTTATTTATTTTTGGCTGTGTTGGGTCTTTGTTGCTGCGTGGGCTTTCTCTAGTTGCAGTAAGGGGGGGCTACTCTTCGTTTTGGTGTGCTGGCTTCTCATTGAGGTGGCTTCTCTTGTTGCAGAGCACGGGCTCTAGGCATGTTGGCTTCAGTGGTTGTGGCACGCAGGATCAGTAGTTATGGCACATGGGCTTAGATGCACTGCGGCATGTGGGATCTTCCTGGACCAGGGATCAAACCTGTGTCCCCTGCATTGGCAGATGGATTCTTAACCGCTGCACCACCAGGGAAGTCCTATCACATCTTCTTTATCCATTCATCTGTGGATGGACACTTAGGTTGCTTCCATATCTTGGTGGTTGTAAATAATGCTGCTATGAACATTGGGGTGCATGTATCTTTTCAAATTAGTGTTTCCCTTTTCTTTGAATATATACCCAGGAGTGGATTTGCTGGGTTGTATGGTAGTTCTAATTTTAGTTTTTTGAGAAACCTCCACACTGTTCTCCACAGTGGCTGCACCAAGTTACATTCCCACCAACAGTGCACGAGGGTTCCCTTTCCTCCACATCCTCAGCAACGTTTGTTATTTGTGTTCTTTTTGATGATAGACATATAATTTTTCCAACTGTTTTATTTGCAGTTATATCTCCAGAGCTGAGAATAGTGCCTGACACATCGCAGATACCCAAATAAATATTTGATAAATGAATGAATAAACTTATTTTGTACAAGGTAGTTCTACACCAACAATTGTAGGGATGCAAGGGTGCATAAGGCACCACTCTCATATTCAGAGATCTTAGTGTAATTGGAGAAATAGGACATAAAGACAAAAGGCAATAATAGGAGATTCGTATATAATTAAATTGACAAATGACTGGAGGAGACAAAATATTCCAAAAGTCCAGAAGGAGGAGAGATTATTTTGACCTGGGGTGGATGCTCAGGAAAGCCTCACAAAGAAGGTGGGATTCAACCTCAACTTGGAAGGCGGGGTGAGATTCATGCGAGAAGTAGGTAGGACATTCAAGGGAGAGGAAACTATATATTAGAAAAAATTAGCAAAGAGTTTGATGACATCCCGTAAAAACTTTCATTTTATCACTCCACAGTCTGAGCAGAATTTGAATAAGGTATATATTCTTGGAGGTTTTGGAGCAAGTTACTGTCCCAAGCAGTGTTTTCAGGCATTCAACTTCATGACTTGGTGAAGGATGAATTCATAGCACGTGGTACTGGCAAGACTCTCAGAGGCAAGGAAAAGAAGTCTTGGGGGTTTCACAGCTTGATAATGAACAGTATCATTAGCAGAAATAGAGAAGTCAGGAGAGAAGAAGCAGCTGCTCAGGATTTTGATTGCAAGTGACAGAAATGCAATTTGAACGTCTCTGGACAAAAATAGAGACTTTATTGGTTCATGAAACCAAACTGCCGAAAAAGAAGGTGTGACAGGGAGACTCAAAAACATTTGGCAGCAGGAACTAGAAGTTCATCTCATTCTCCGTCTGCATCTCTGTTTCTCCCTTCTGGGTTCATGTCATTCATGAAGCTGCAATACATCTGCCATCATTTCCCAGGCTCACATCCTCCCCACTCTCACACCAGAGATGACAGTTCCAATAGAAAAGTCCCTGTAACACTCTGATGGATCTGTGGGGTCACATGCCTACTTTAGTTGGAGGCAAGAGGCAGAGTACTCTGCTTAGCAGTGCCCATTAAAATCACAAGGTTGGCGGGTAGAGCAGCCCCTCAAAACAAAGGGAGGATACATTTTCAAAAAGAAATGGGAGTACATGCTAGATAAAAAAAGCAACTGATGTTTACCACAGGGGACAGGCAGATAGTGTATTGTTTGCTTGTTTTGACATTTAAAATTAGGTAAACTAGCATAAACCTGAGATCACAGATCACATAATCTCGGATTTCCATAGAAGTCATCTGATCCCACACCCTATCTAATATATTCATTGTTTTTGTAATATTCCCAACAAGTGATCTTTCAGCAGGCACTCAATTTAGTCCCTCCTTAAACCCTCTAGCCATTGTAAAATATTTCTGGTTGTTACAAAGTTGTTCCTTACAGTCAGATAAAAATCTGTTACCTTGGAGCTTCCACCAGTTAATTGCAACTCTCTCCCTTGGTGGTATCCATAATGAATCTCTTCTACTTTGCAGGATCGAAGAGAGCTCTCATGTTCCCCAGTGAGCCTTTTCCTCTCAGGCTAAGTCTCAATTTACTCCAGCTATTGCTCATGTGGCATGAAGAGTGCCCTTGGACCTTTGTCCAGTGAACTCTTTCAACATTCAACAAATGTTTATTGCGCACTTGCTTTGTGTCAAGCCATAAACTAGACCTTGAGAATAAGGTGATGAGAAAAACAGGTTACATTCCTGTCCTAAGGAAACTTAATCTAGGAGGAGAGAAAAATATTGTGTACATAGTCACACAAAAAGATGACAACAATGATAGGTGTTATCAAGAAAAACTACAGGGTTATATGTTTCTCTTAAATTTCAGTGCCCAGAATCATATAAGCTGCTTCACGTATGGTAATGGTAATGGAGGGTGCCAATGGTAATGCCAATGGTAATGGAGGGTGGATTAAATATGTCCACAAATTCTTTGCCACTGTCTTCAGAAGGTGAAACCCTCGCCTTGAGTATGAGCTACACTTGTGACTTGCTTCTAATGAAAAGAAAAAAAAAAGTAAAAGTAACAGAATGCTGCTCCAGAAACTAACTCATAAAAGGCACTGAAGTTTCCTGCTTGCTCTTTCTTTTTTTTTTAAAAATTAATTAATTAATTATGGCTGCTTTGGGTCTTTGTTGCTGTGCGCGGGCTTTCTTTAGTTGTGGTGAGGGGGCGCTACTCTTCCTTGCAGTGCGCGGGTTTCTCATTGTGGTGGCTTCTCTCTCTCTCTCTCTCTCTATATATATATTGGGCTTGAACCCGTGTCGCCTGCATTGGCAGGCAGATTCTTAACCACTGCGCCACCAGGGAAGTCCCCCTGCTTGCTCTTTCTTGGGTCACTCGCTCTGGGAAAATCCAGCTTCCATGTCATGAGGAAACCCCAAAAGCCCTGTTAAAAAAGCCTATGGTGGAACTTCCCTGGTGGTGCAGTGGTTAAGAATCCGCCTGCCAATGCAGGGGACACGGGTTCGAGCCCTCGCCCAGGAAGATCCCACATGCCGCGGAGCAACTAAGCCCGTGCGCCACAACTACTGAACCTGCGCTCCAGAGCCCACGATCCACAACTACTGAGCCTGTGTACCACAACTACTGAAGCCTGCGTGCCGAGAGCCCATGCACCGCAACGAAGAGCAGCCCCCACTCGACGCAACTAGAGAAAGCCCACGTGCAGTAACAAAGACCCAATGCAGCCAAAAATAATAAATAAATAAATAAATATATATATATATATATATATATATATATATATATATATTTAAAGCCTATGGTGAGGAACTGAGGCCTCCAGACAACAGCCAAGTGTGCAGTCATAAAAGGGGATCCTCCAGCCTCAAGCAAGCCTTCAAATGACCACAGCCCAGCCAAAAGTTTTGTTGCAACCTTGTGAGAGACCCTGCACCAGAAACACCCAGCAAACCAGTCCTAAATTCCTGGCCTACAGAAACTGAGATAACGAATACTTGTTTTAAGCTGCTACACTTGGAACATAATTGGTTATGCTGCTATAGACAGTTAATATAGTAATCAAAGTATAACAGTTGTACATCTATCCTGTGAAATAAAATTCATATTTTATGGCAAGACAAGAAAAATTTAAACATAAAAAATTCTTCTTTCCCCTTTGGCCGCCCCTCTCCCTGGACTGTGCATTGTGCATCTGCATTATTCATCCACCAAACCTCCCCCATCGGCAGGAATACCTGCTTAACCATAAAGAGCACCATTCTCCTAGCATCAATGAGACAACTCCTTAAAAGATAACATTCCTTCTTGATCTTGTAAGGGGTCACATGACCCACCATGATGACACTTAAATCTGGATTATGTAAACTGTCGATAATACGTCATTTGATGTACAGCCCTCTGACGCAAAAGAACTTATACAACTGTGCCTTGACTTTTAATGGACAGAACAGATCTCAGAGCATTCTGAGACACTCTTCCCGGGTCATAATCCTCAAATTCAGCTTGAATAAAATTCTCCATTTCTTTCTTAGATTGACTGTTTATTTTTTCATGGACAATTCCTCACACTGACTATTTTGACTGTCATATTGCCCAGTTGATTCATGTTGATTTTATGGTCAAATAATATTTCTGTCTTTTTCTCTCACCTTCTGCTGATTTAGCACATTGTTCTATCCTGTCAAAGTCTTCTGGGAGTTTAATTGTCATCCAAGGTGATAAATTATTCCCACTGCTTTGTGCCACTTCATGGAAGGAGCGGAGCAATAACATCAAAATCAAGGAACCAGGTACTGAGCCCAGATCTGCCACTAGGTACTTGAGTGACAAGGAGGAAATCTCCCAATCTCCTTCAGCTTCAGTTTCTTCCATGTGCAAAATCAGTATAGTAATGCTGGTTCCAGGAGAGGGATGGGGGGAAGGCAAGATAGGGGTAAGGGATTAAGAGTTACAAACTACTGTGTATAAAATAAATAGGATATATTGTACAGCATAGGGAATATAGCCAATATTTTTTAATAACTATAAGTGGAGCAAAATCTTTAAAAATTGTGACTCAGTATGCTGTACACCTGAAATGTGTATAATAGTGTAAATCAATTATACCTTAAATACATACATACAAACATAAAGCAAGCTGATTTCATGGGCCTCTGAGGACAGACTAACCTGAGACCTGTTCCTAGATCCAGGATTTATGAGCTAAAATGGACGTTTTTCACTGCCAAGCACCTACTTACCCCTCCTTCTTCTGGTAACAGTACTAGAGTTTCTTCTGGGGAAACCACCCTTCCTACACTCTCAAGTCCATATGGTTTAGGAAGCTTGAAACCACCTCCCCAGCCCTAGGAATGGTGTCTAATTATGATGCAAAGGAAAACTCAATTACAAGTGACTTTAAACTATAGAGATGTTTACAGTGTAGGTATGGAAGGTTTCTGGATCAGCTGAACAATGCCGGACTCTAGGCCTCTGCATCTCTGAGATTCTCCTGGCCTTCTCCTCATTGTCACACTCCAGCCTTTTCATTATCACACATTAATGTCAAAGTAGGAAGTTGCTGGGTGGGGTGTGGTTTATACACATAGGAAGACTAGTTTCTTCTTTAATCGGGGAAGAAAATTGTTATGACTTTGTTAAATTAATATTTATTAAGTAGACCTCCAGGAAGGTGGATGGTGAGCTGGTGCTCAACAAAAGACCACAAGAGGAATCGAAGTAGAGGTTTATTACTACTCACAGGTACCAGAGGAAGTACACCTCACTCTTTGACGGGCCACACAGGGAAGTCAAGGCAGGGTGCAAGCAGAGAGAGAGAGAGGTAGGACCCCGGGGCACATGCATTTATCAGGGTCTGTGGATGGAGTGCTTTGGGGTTCTCAGGCTAAGGCTGAAATGGTCCAATCAAAAGAGCAGGGCTTTCACAAGTTCCACAGGGGTCTTATCTAAGGCGGAAGGCAGGGGCACAAGGGCAAGGCCCTGGAAAGTGGGAGAGACTATTTATCACAAAGGCTACTGGGGAAGTCATATCAGGAACTGACATTTACTTGTGACTCTGCAGGCTATCATCTAGGGTAGGAGCTTGCATGAGGGGGCTAGTGTTAGTTTAAGTCTCCCGCAGGCTGCTTAGCCAAACAAAATAGATGCCAAGGCAGCAATATCATGGAATAGCTAAACTCACAATAAAAATCTTCCCTGGAAGTCTGAAGGATCACCTCCCCTTTTGCTTCATTGGCCAGAGTCAATCACATGGACATCCCTAGCTGGAAAGGAAGCTGAGAAATTGAGTATTTGGCTTTTTCAGACTCTCAGTCAGTGGAGAAGAGAGCTGGGAAATACCGTTGGGTAAGCAGTTAATCAATAGCATATGCCATAGATAAGCACATGACCCAGACTAGCCAATCAGCATATTCCATCTGCCCAGTCACAGGATAGGTGCCTGGATGGATGGATACACCATTCTCCATGGATCCTTGAAAGTCGGAAATACTGTGGCCATCTTGCCACCAGTAGCAAGGAGTCTGATTGAGATGGGTGTTGACACAGAGGGAACATGGGTGAGAAGCAAAGAGAAGCATATTCCCGTTGACCTCATTTGAGTGCCTTGTTACTGACATTCCTGAATCAGCTACACTTCTCGGACCTGACACTAATGTGAGCCATTAAATCCCAAGCCCATTGTGGTACTTTAGTAACCTGAAATGAACCGTGCCTCCCAGTATTCATACCTTGTGTGTTCTCTCTCCTTGAATCTGTGCTGACCCTCTGCCTTACTTTAACCAATAAATTATGGTAAAAATGACATTGTGCAAGTTCTGGGTCTAAGCCTTAAGATTACAGCTATTGCACTCTTGGAAACCGGCCATTGTATAACAAGTCCAACTACCCTGAGACTATCGTGCTATGAAGCTAACCATGTGGAAGAACTATATGGAAGAGAACTGAGGAACCTAGCTGTATCAGCCAGGGTTCTCCAGAGAAACAGAACCAACAGGTTATACAAATACAGAGAGATTTATTATAAGGGATTGGCTCACATGACTAGGGAGGCTCAGAAGTCCCATGATCTGCCATCTGTAAGCTGGAGGCCCAGGAAAGCTGATGGTTTTGTGCCCGTTCACGCCCAAAGGCTTGAGAACTAGGGGAGCCAATATTATAAATTCCAGTCTGAGTTTGGAGCCCCAAGAACCAGGAGTGCCAATATCCAAGGGCAGGAGATGGATGTCCCAGATCAAACATAGACAGCAAACTTACATTTCCTCTGCCTTTTCGTTCTGTTCAGGCCTTCAGTGGATTGTGTCATGCCCACCCACATTGGTGAGGGCTGATCTTTACTCAGTCTACCAATTAAAATGCTAATCTTTTCCAGGAACACCCTCACAGACACAGCCAGAAATAATATTTTACCAGCTATCTGAGCATTCCTGAGCCCAGTCATGTTGACACATAAAATTAACCATCATTCCAGCTGACAGCAAGAACTGAGGCTCCCAGCTGACAGCCAGCACAAACTTGCCAACCATGTGAGTGAGCCATCTTGGAAGTGGATGTTCCAGACCCAGCTGATAAGCTTTCCCCACTAAGCCCGGTCCACATTGCAAATAAATAAAATGGTTGTTGTTTTAAAGCTACTAAGTTATGGAGCTGTGTATCACACAGCACTAGATAATTGACATTTGGTATATATTTTTCTTCCACTCATTGAGTTATTTTTAGGATTAAATGAAATGTACATAAACGTACCTATTAACGCTAAGGATTCTTACCGGCTCCCAGTGACTACTGCTTTCCCACCTGCCTTGCTGAAATCTGCAAACGCTGCCTCCAGCGCTGCCTTGATCTTGCAGCTTTGTAAATCATCAAAAAAGAATAAGGTTAACTTAACTAGTAAACTCTTGTTGACTCCCAGTGACCACTTTACCCATTTTTCTAAGTGGGTAAAGGATTTATTAAGTGGACCTTTCTGTAATCTTGCCATAAAGGCATAGAAAGCCATTTAAAACTTTGTTTTGTCCATTCCTACATTTCTTTCTTGTTTATTTCTCTTTCCCCCTTTCTCCCATCCCACCCCCTCCTCTACATGCCATCCCCAGATTAGAGAAAGTTTCTCTGGCTTTGGCTAGGGAGTAGGTTTGGTTCTACTTGGTTCTAAGAGAGGAACATTTACCCTGCTTCTCCCATGGGCTGCTTGGGCATGGAGGAGGGGAAGGACCAAGATCCCAGAGAGGTTTTGAAGTTCTAAATGTGGAGGGGACCTAAGCTTCCTCTCTTCAGTAGAGCCCTGATGGGGCAAAACAGCAGAAACTCTAAATAAGATTGGGGTTCTGAGCTCAGGGGATACTGGAGGCAAGACCTCAGACTAAAAATGGCTGTCGTGGTGTGGGCGAGTGGACTCAAGAAATGTTCCCTGAGGTCGTCTATGCCCAGCTATGTATGGGGACAGTAAATGATTCCTCTGAATACAACCCAGGCATAGTAAAGGGCAGCAGCCATGCCACCGGGTTCATGTGGGCCTGGCATCATGTTGAAAATCAGGAGCCGTGTGCTCCTAAGAAGGCACCCTGAGCTGAGAGAGCCCCAGATCCAAGGGGGGATGGTGACTGGGACCCGTGTGGATTAACAACTAAAGACCAGGTGAGAATGAGGACTTCCTAGCAGATGCCAGCAAACAGAAGCTAGGCATTCGACTTCCTTCACCCCACCATCCTCTGCTGTACTTTGACACTCAATACCAGAAGCCTACTGGAGTATCTGCCCATTTCTCAGCGAACCCGTTCACAGTGAACTGCTCAACCATGAAAGTAGACTCCTGGCAACTTTATTTGTGATAGATGATCCTGGGCAACTATAAATCAGATACAGGGAGACATCTGGCTCAATCTGAACCAATCATATTCTCCCTTGAAAATTAAGTTTGGCAGCTAAGGAGCTGCTAGTTATTCTCAGGGTGCAGCTGGAACTGAGGGGCACATAACCACAGGAGCTGAACAGAGACGTGAAGAAAGAGAAGAAGCAGGTGGGCAGGGAGATCCAGTGTTGAGGAACCATCTAGCTCCAGAAAGAGAGAGGGATCAGAGGGAGTCTTAGCTCCTGATGGGAGTTCTGCAGGGGACTCAGCTGCATTCCTGCCCCTGGGTTCTGAGACACACCAAGTATATCCTTACATATATTCCCTCCTCCCCCACCAGGGCTTTCTGAAGCTAATTCAAGTGAATCCCATTACTTGCAAGAAAGGGTTCAAAGACAAGATAATGAATTGTGCGCCTTTGTTTTCCAGTGGGCCAGTCGGTAGCTGCTTCGTGCCCAAGCGGCAATGTTACAAAGCCTCAAATTAAGATTATTTCCTGCTCAAAATGCATGCCTGGGACTTGGCAGTTTTCTTCTGAGTCCCTGCAAAGTCCTGGTAAATCTCAGCCAGCTGTTGCCCTCTCCTTGTTCCCCAGTAGGTTAGGCTGGCAACTTTTGTATCCTCACACTACCTTGCTCAAAGCACAACGGGTAAGTCATCCAACGCATGGGGATGCAGTGGTGCAAGATATGGACCGGATGTCTACCTACCTAGAGCTTCCGGCTATTGGGGGACACAGGTAATTAAACACAAAATTAAATTATAATTCCGTTTTATTGCTGTTTAACCATCAGGAAGTACCGCATGCCAGAGAGACACATGGCAGGGGTGCCTAACCCAGTCAGGGAGGGGTGGAAGAATAAAAGTGATTTGTCAAGATGGAACACGATCCCAAAACAATCAAAGCCTTTTGCTTACACAGGGCTACTGTGTACCAGACATCTTTCTAAGCACTTTACATGTTTGAGCTCATTTAATCTTCACACGTCTATGTGGTAAATATTACTATTAGCCCCATTTTAGAGATGATTCAAGTACATCCTAGAGAGGTTAATAAGCATGCCTAAGGACACACTGTTAGTGGTGGAGCTGAGATTCAAACCCAGGCAGTTTGAATAATGAATGTTTATTTATTGATTGAACAGCTACAAACTAGACAAAGTGCAATGCTTATCCCCCCACCCCCCACCACCCATGCTGGTCATTATTTTTAAAATGTAAATATCCTTAGGCTTTGAAATGTGCATCTAGTGTGACCCAACTGTATATGTAGAGTCAATGTGAAGATTAAAAAAAAGAGCATTTCGTGGCAATTCTGTCATGTTATCACACTCTAGATAATACTGAATAGCAACCACGTTATAATCAGCAATGACCTCTACACATCAGGGAGCAGGAAAACAAACTGGATCATTTCAAGTTTGCACCAGCTGCCGGCTGAAATTACCCCATTAGAGGGAACTCCAAAGGAGCGGTTGCTGGGTGACAGGAGAAGCTGGCTGACATGAAGTGCTCCTTTTCAGGAAAATCCTTCCATGCGGATTTTTATTTCTACATTTTTCAGGCTGATTTTGTAGCTTCATCAGAAAATGATTGTTTTGTTATTTTACTTAACAAAATGTACTGCAGCAGTTACTTGTAAAGCTGCTGAGAGTTGAATCAACTCCAGTACGAAAGTTAAATTACCAGAGTTTGGGTGGTATTTCGCTACACTATATTGTACTAAAAAGAAGAGGTCTATTTTTTTTCCGAAGAAACAAAATGTATTTATAATTAATTAACAGAATTAGGAATTCTTCTTTAGAAATTTTTTATTTGTTTCTGTTCTTCTTTCCTTCTGGCCTTTATTCTCCCCTCCTCTTCTTTTAACTCACATCTATACCACTCTCAGCAATTCTCTGTTCATCTTCTTTCTGGAAACTTTATAATATTTAAGTAAGAGTTACTGGCCTGATTTGTGCACATGAACTTGCAGAGAGATGATGGGTCTGTTTTGAGCTAATCTCTCATTTCCCTTGATATTAGCTCTGTGACATCATTAGAGATATTCACAAACACCCAGTGTTCCTGTGTCTGGCACATGGTAGGACTGCACCTCCCACCCCGTCTTGAAACTAGGTATGATCATGTGACTTGCTTTGGCCAATAAAATATGAGCAGAGTGATGCGAATGTGTTAAGACAATGTAAGGCAGCGATAATAATAATAACAACAACAATAATAATAATGGAAAATAACAAAGGTTTATGAAAATGTAGAAAAATTGGAACCCTCAAATATTGTTGGGAAAAAAATGTAAAATGGTGTAAATGCTATGGAAAACAGTTTCCCAATAAACTGAACGTAGAATTTCCATATGACCCAGTAATTCTGCTCCTAGGTATAGACCCCAAAGAATTGAAAGCAGGTGTTTAAACAAAACTTGTACATGAATGTTCATAGCAGCTATACTTACAATTGCCAAAGCTAGAAACAACCCAAGTGTCCACAATTGATGAAGGATAAACAAAATGTGGTATACACAATAATGGGATGTTATTCAGCCATAAATAGGAATGAAGCACTGATATATGCTACAACGT
Organism: Eschrichtius robustus; assembly: GCF_028021215.1. NCBI lineage: Eukaryota > Metazoa > Chordata > Mammalia > Artiodactyla > Eschrichtiidae > Eschrichtius > Eschrichtius robustus. The sequence goes on from NC_090830.1 coordinate 105,850,041, forward strand.
ACGTGAAAATTGAAAACATGCTAAATGAAAGAAACCAGACACAAAAGGCCACATATTATATGATTCCAGTTATATGAAATACACAGAAAATAGGCAAATGAAGAAAGCAGATTGTGATTGCAAGGTGCTGCAGTGGGAGTTGAGGGGGTAGGGAATGGAGAGTGACTGCTAAATGGGTGTGGGATTTCCATTTGGGGTGATGAAAATTTCTGGAATTAGATAGTAGTGATGGTTTCACAACATTGTGAATACATTTAATGCCACTGAATTGTGCACTTTGGTTAAAATGCTAAATTTTATATTATGTGCATTATAATTTAAATATATATGTTATATATATTTATATACTATACACACATAGGAGTTTACATATGGAACATCCATCAATCTGAATGATTACAGCATGACTGGAAACTAAACTTTACTGTGTTAAGTCATTTGTTGTAGCATCATAACCTAGCCCATCCTGACTGATGTAAATTATTACATTGCATTTGGTTCACCTAATCTTTTCTTAGGCCTCCTTCATGCCAAGCACTAGGGAAGCAAAGATGAAAAGCCTCAGACTAGCAAGGGAGATAAACATATTAACCAAAAGATGCTCTTCAGTGTGATGATCCCATAATAGGGTAGATTAGGAGTCATAGTGGAAGCACAAAGGCTGAAATGGCCAATTCCATCCTGGATCTCAGAGAAGGCTACCCAAGAAGAAGCTTGAATTACAGTTTAAAAGATGTGTAGACATTTGCCAGTTAGAGAGAGGGAGAGGTTCATCCCAAGTTGATGGATGAACTTACCCTCTGTGCAATGATATAGGCATGAAACAGCTTGGCATGTGGCAGGAAATGGCACTGATTAGATAATAAGATGTGAGGGTGGTGAGTGCTGGATTTGAGACTGGAGAACTTAGCAAGTGTCTGTAGTTTGAACCTAAAGTTGTAGCCAGTCCTTCCTTACCATTCCACTAGTGACATACATGGAAAATGAATACACATATGGACACCAGGGCAAAAGACTGAGGCTGCTTGTGGTTGGCTGGCCACACACCTGGACCAACGTTAGCCACACTTGGCATATCTTAATTCATTGCAGCACACATCTTTTAGGAAGCTCTACTATGGGTAATACAGTCTCACTGACGATTTTTACTCTAGGAAGTAATATGATAAGATTTGCATTCTAACTTATTGCATGGAAGATGGATTAGTATGAAGAACAAGACTGAAGTCAGGATGATCTGGGAGGAGGCAATGCAATAATCCAGAAAGAGATGGCAAGAGCTTAAATCAGCATAGTGGCCATGGGAATAAAGATAGTGGACAAATTCAAGATATAGTACAAGGCATAATTAACAAGCATTACTGATTGATTGGATGTGGAGGGTAAAGCAGGAGAAAGAGTCTCAAATGGCTCCCAGACTGAGTGAATAACTGTGGCTCCACTGGAATGGGAAAGAGAGGTAGAGGAGAACCATGAAGATAGGAACCTGTTGAACTGATATGCCAACGGAGGTACCTGAAAGGTAGTTAAATACCAGGGTAGTTAAATATGGGCTCAGAGAGAGGACTGGAGTAGGGTTAAAGATTTAGGGGTCATGGACAGATACAAGTGGTAATTAAAGCCAGGGGACAGATGAGCTGGTTGAGAGAGGACATAAGTGAGAAATGAAAAGGGCTGAGGTCATTTAAGGAGAACACGGAGGAAGGAATGCCTGTGGGAATGACATTGGCTTTGATGCATTAACAGGATCATCTCAACTGACTGAACACTGAGAACCTTTGAAAAGAATGACTCTCTTTAATCTTTCTAAATCTGTCTAAATTAAATGTAAAGACACCTCTGGGAATTCCAGAACATTGGTCCACTAATACAGGCTGAAGCCTTTTGTGAAAATTGAATGTTTAAAAAATATATATCATTTAAAGTAATTTTAACTAAGTCATAATTATGGCTCTCTCTAACATGTTACTACAGTATATTGTGCTTATCTATTTATATGTCTACTACTTCTCACTAGATGGTGAAATCCTCAAAGGTCCCCTGGTGTCTAGCCTGGTACTGGCAGATAGTTCACAACTGATAGATATTTGTGAATTACTATGAATTTGAGTTTTAAAGTTCAGTATAAACAAAGTATGATAACAGTTTTTGAAACTAGGGTCCCGTAATCTCTCCAGGGTTTTGCAAAGGAAATATGTTAAATGGGCAAGAGATACTATAGTTCTAAATACGGCAGGGCCCCTTATAATAGTCAATATTGATAATTATGCATGATATATTCAAAAAATATAATGTCATATAGAATGAACAAACTAAAACTAACACTATACACTAAGAAGGATAAATTTCACAAACATGATATTGAGTGAGAAGCCACACAGAAACAAGTGCATACAGTATAATTACAATCATATGAAGTTTAAAAACAAGCAAAACTAATGGATAGTTTTAAAAGTCTGGATATTAGTTATCTTTGGAAGGGGTGTACTGATGGGGAGGAGGCACAAGGGAGACTTTTGGAAAACTGGTTATATTTCTTGATTTGGGTATTATTCCATGGGCACATTAAATCTGTGATCATTCTTTGAGCCATACACTTATGATTTGTGCATTTTTTTCTGTATGATTGTTATACTTCAATAAAATACTACTTAACAAAAATAATTATGATAACTAATAACATTAAAAAAGAGTCTCCACAAGTAAGAACATGGCATTAAGCAAGTAGTTGAACCTACACTAAACAACCAACAAGAAAGGATAGTGAAAGGAAGAAGTTGATGGATTTCAGAAGGTGTGAGAGACTTGGTTGGTTTATTGGCTGAAGACTCAAGGGGTTGCTGGTAACTGTATATCTGCATGGGACCAAACCCAAAGTGGCCTTGCAGCTTGATAAGACTATCTCAATTTCTAAGCTTTCAGTACAACTATCACCAAACAGACCTTCATTTTATTAGATCAAAACTCTGAGGATAGAGGACTTTGACTACAATCTGTGATAAACTAATTGTTATTACACCCTGCCGTAAATAAAATATCGATAAATATGGACAAAATATTCAAAACATATACTTTAGATAATGAACAACAGGCTTCATAGGACTGTAATCTCTGAAGGAGGGAAACAAATGAGGTAAGTCCTGCAAATGCCCCAGCTTTAAGTTATAGGCATTTAGATGCTGGCATAGAGCAAAGCATAAGAGTCTTTCTCAGGAGAGAAAGAAGAAATGCCTATTCAGGTGTCCTCTCCAATTTTTAATGGGGTTGCATTTTTTGTTTGTTTTTTTTTAAATTGAGTTGTATGAGCTGTTTATGTATTTTGGATATTAACCCCTTGTCAGTCATATCATTTACAAATATTTTCTCCCATTCAGTAGGGTTTTTTTTCTTTCTTTCTGTTTTGTTGATGGTTTCCTTTGCTGTGCAAAAGATTTAAGTTTAATTATGTCCCATTTGTTTATTTTTTCTTTTGTTTCCTTTGCCTTAGGAGACGGATCCAAAAATATATTGCTATGATTTAAGTCAAAGAGTGTTCTGCCTATGTTTTCTTCTAGGAGTTTTATGGGTTTTGGTCTTACATTTAGGTCTTTAATCCATTTTGAGTTTATTTTTGTATATGGCATGAGAAAATGTTCCAATTTCATTCTTTTACATGTAACGGTCCAGTTTTCTGAGCACCACTATTGAAGAGACTGTCTTTTCTCCATTATATATTCTTGCCACCTTTGTCATAGATTAATTGACCATAAATGCATAGGTTTATTTCTGGGCTCTCTATTCTGCTTCATTGATTTATTTGTCTGTTTTTGTGCCAGTATCATGCCGTTTTGATTACTGTACTTTTGTAGTATAGTCTTAAGTCAGGAACCATGATATCTCTAGCTTTGTTCTTCTTTCTCAAGATTGCTTTTGCTGTTGCTTCAGGGTCTTTTGCAGTTCCATACAAATTTTAAAATTATTTGTTCTAGCTCTGTGAAAAATGCCATTGATATTTTGATAGAGATTGCATTGAACTGGTAGATTGCCTTAGGTCATGTGGTCATTTCAACAATATAAATTCTTCCAATCCATGAACACAGTGTATCTTTCCATCTGTTTCTGTCATCCTCAATTTCTTTCATCAGTGTCTTATAATTTTCTGAATACTGGTCTTTTGCCTACTTAGTTAGATTTATTCCTAGGTATTTCATTCTTTTTAATGTGATGGTAAATGGGGTCATTCTCTTAATTTCTCTTTGTGATAATTCACTGTTAGTGTATAGAAATTCAATAGATTTCTTTATATTAATTTTGCATCCTGCAACTTTACCGAGTTCATTGATGAGCTCTAGTAGTTTTTTAGTGCCATATTTAGGATTTCGATGTATAGTAGAATGTAATTGGTAAATGCTGACAGTTTTATTCCTTCTTTTCCAATATGGATTTTTCTTGCCTGATTGCTGTGGCTAGGATTTCCAATACTGTGTTGATTAAAAGTGGTGAGAGTGGGCATCCTTATCTTGTTCCTGATCTTAGAGGAAATGCTTTCAGCTTTTCACCGTTGAGTATATTAGCTGCGGGCTTATCATATATGATCTTTATTATGTTGAGGTATGTTCCCTTTATACCCACCTTGTTGAGATTTTATCATAAATTGATGTTGAAGTTTTTCAAAAGATTTTTTCTGCATCTATTGAGATGATCATATGATTTTTATTCTTCAATTTGTTAATGTGGTGTATCACACTGATTGACTTGTGGATATTGACCTATCCTGGCAACCCTGGGATAAATCCCACTTGATCATGGTGTACAATCCTATTAATGTATTGTTGAATTCCGTTTGCTAATATTTTGTTGAGGATTTTTGCATCTATGTTCATCAGTGATATTGGTCTGTAATTTTTTGTGTGTGATATCATTGTCTGGTTTTGGTATTAGGGTGATGGTGGCTTAGTAGAATAGTTCAGAAATTTCAGAAATTCAGTAGAATAGTTCAGAAATTTCCTCTGCAATTTTTGGAATAGTTTGAGAAGGATAGATGTTAACTCTTCTCTAAATGTTTGGTAGAATTCACTTGATTCTTTTTTCTTTATTTCTTTATTTATCTTTTGGCTGCATCAGGTCTTAGTAGCAGCACATGGGATCTTCGTTGAGGCACGGGGGCTCTTCATTGCAGTGCACAGGCTTCTCTCTAGTTTTGGAGTGTGGGTTTTCTCTCTCTAGTTGTGGCATGTGGGCTCCAGGGCGCGTGGGCTCTGTAGTTGTGGCACGTGGGGTCCAGAGTGCATGGGCTCTGTAGTTTGTGGCACGCGGGATCTCTCATTGAGGTGCACAAGCTCAGTAGTTGTGGCGTGCGGGCTTAGTTGCCCCATGGCATGTGGGATCTTAGTTCCCTGACCAGGGATCAAGTCTGTGTCCCCTGCATTGGAAGGCAGATTCTTTACCACTGGACCAACAGGGGAGTCCTGGAATTCACTTGTGATGCCATCTTTTCTTGGACATTTGTTTATTGGGAGTTTTTTTTTTTTTATTTTTTAAAAATTAATTAATTTATTTTTTGGCTGCGTTGGGTCTTTGTTGCTGCATGTGGGCTTTCTCTAGTTTCAGTGAGCGGGGGCTGCTCTTCATTGTGGTGTGCAGGCTTCTCGTTGCGGTGGCTTCTCTTGTTGCGGAGCATGGGCTCTGGGCATGCAGCCTTCAGTAGTTGCAGCATGTAGGCTCAGTAGTTATGGCTCATGGGCTCTAGAGCACAGGCTCAGTAGTTGTGGTGCATGAGCTTAGCTGCTCTGCGGCATGTGGGATCTTCACAGACGAGGTATCAAACCCGTGTCCCCTGCATTGGCAGGTGGATTTTTAACCACTGCACCAGCAGGAAAGTCCCGGGAGTTGTTTTTTAAATCACTGATTCAATTTCACTGTTGGTAATTGGTCTGTTCATATTTTCTATTTCTTCTTGGTTCAGTCTTGGGAGATTCCTAGGAACTTGTCTATTTTTCCTAGTTATTCACTTTATTGTCAAATAATTGTTTGCAGTAACCACTTTTGATCCTTCCTATTTCTGTGGTATCAGTTATAACTTCTCCTTTTTCATTTCTGACTTATTGATTTGGGCCCTCTATCTTTTTTATCTTGATGAGTCTGGCTGAAGGTTTATCGATTCTGTTTATCTTTTCAAGGAACCAGCTCTTAGCTTCATTGATATTTTCTATTGCTTTTTAATCTCTATTTCATTTATTTTTGCTCTGATCTTTATGATTCATTTCCTTCTACTAACTTTGAGTTTTGTTTTTCTTTTTCTAGTTCCTTTAGGTGTAAGGTTAGGTTGCTTGAGATTTTCTTGTTTCCTGAGGTAGGCTTGTATTACTATAAACTTCCCTGTTAGAACTACTTTTGCTGCATCCCACAGATTTTGGATTGTTGTGTTTTCATTTTCATTTTCTCCAGGTATTTTTTAATTTCTTCTCTAATTTCTTCAGTGATCCACTGGTTGTTTAGTAGCATATTGTTTAGCCTCCACATGTTTGTGGGTTTTGCAGTTTTTTTCTTGTAATTCAGCACCAGTGTCCAAGTGGTAGAATGAGCTCCCAAGAATTGCTGCCACCAGTGTCTGTGTCCCCAGGGTGAGCTTCAGCTGCCTTCTGCTTCTCTGGGAGACTCTCCAAGATCAGCAGGTGGGTCTCACCCAGGCTCCTTTCAAATTACTACTTCCTTCCTGGGTCTTGGAGTATGTGAGATTTTGTATGCCCCCTCTAGGAGTGGAGTCTATTTCCCACAGTTCTCTGAGTCTCCCAAAAGTAAGCCCTGCTGGCCTTCAAAGCCAAACCTACTAGGGGCTTTTCTTCCCAGTACAGGACCCCTGGGCTGAGGATCCCAATGTGGGGTTCAGACACCTTGTTCCTTGGGGAGAACCTCTGTAATTTTAATTATCCTCCCCTTTGTGGGTGCCCATCGGGGGTAGGAGTCATGACTATACCACGACTCCACCCCTCCTACCCATCTGTTGTGGTTCCTTCTTTATATCTTTAGTCGTAGAAAATCTTTTTCTGTTAGATGCCGGTCTTTCTCATCAACAGTTGCTCTGTAAATGGTTGTAATTTTGGTGTGCCCATGAGAGGAGGTAAGCTCTGTATCTTCCTACTCCACCGTCTTGTTCCCAGAATCTCTTCCACAAGAAATGTTTTTAAAAGTTCCTCAGGCTAAAGGAAAATGATACCATATAGAAACTTAGCTCTTCACAAAGGAATGAAGAGTGCCAGAAATGGTAAATATCTGAGTATATATAAAAATTTTCCTCCTCCTTTTTATTATCTTTAAAAGATAATTGACTGTCACCCACAAAATAACAAAGGTATCTCTATATGAAGAACCTTATAACCTTCTATTTTTCCTCTCCCATTCTTTAATATAGCACTGTCATATATTTTATTTCTACATTATAAATATGGATACACATGAACATGTGCACACGCACACACACGTATACATACTTAACTTGCATAATGAAGGAACTATTCACCTTGGCAGAACTAGACTGGCCTTAAGGCATTTGTTATTCTAGGGCAGTAATGGTTAAGAAAGTGGGCTTGGGGGACTTCCCTGGTGGTCCAGGGGTTAAGACTCCACGCTCCCAATGCAGGGGGCCCAGGTTCGATCCCTGGTCAGGGAACTAGATCCTGGATGCCACAACTAAAGATCCCGCATGCCACAACTAAAGATTCCGCATGCCACAAGGAAGATCCCGAGTACCACAACTAAGACCTGGTGCAGCCAAATAAATAAATAAATATTTTTAAAAAGAAAGTGGGCTTGGGTGTTAGAGAGTCGAGGCTAAGTCTAACTCCAACGGTCATTAACTATAGGACTCTGAGCAAGAAACATAACTAGCCAAAACCTAACTTTACGTATCTGTAAAATGGGGGTAGTGCCTCTTGAGTAGCATGGGTCTGAAGATTAATTAAATTACCATATATAAATTGATAGCGCATTGCCTGCCTGGCAAGAATACAGGTTTGACAAAGGGCAACCATTATTGTCCCCACCTCAGCAGATGCCAACTTAGCCAGACACCAGTTGATCGAAAACATATGACAGGAACAAGGAAAAGTAGGAGGTGGTAAAATACACTAAAATTCTTCATCTTCCAAAGCAGAATAAAAGAAATCATCTAAAGTTAATAAATCAGTAACCAGAGACCTAAGAATGTGTAAGACCTAAGAGACCTAAGAAGAGTATAAAGGCAATCACTAGAAGAGTTACAAACATAAATTGTTTACAGTGATTGCCTCTGAGAAGTGGGATTGAGGGAAGAGAGAAAAGTTTTTATTATTCATTGTGTACCCTTTTGTACTATCAAAAATGTTATCATGCATTAAATATTGCATGAAATTTCAAAACCTAGTTTTATAATTTAAAATGTACATATGGAACAAGCAGAAAGGTTAAACAAATATACCTGGATTTGTGTAAAAGTGGAACTTCTTGGGTGCTTCCCATCCTTACCACCACTGAGGGAGAAACTGCTAATGCTCCAGAAAACCAGTGCTGGCCTCCGTAAGGTTGTGCTCGCCAAGAACTCTGTGTGTGTGTCCATACGTCTGTTTGTCTGTAAAGTAAATAATGCTTTATGGTTTAATATTGGAAGTCCCTGATGTCTGACCCTTTGCCTAATTCTCCCTCCCTTGAGGACTCATATTATTAAAAATTAAAATGCTCTGAAGCAAAGCAATTTTTATAATAATATTAACCAAAGCCAACCTATTATCTCATCCATAATGATAATCTCATTATCACAAGCCAGTGTCCACAGCTCTGCTCTCTTCCTAACTCACTTCTGTTGTCCAAAGCTGGGGTCTTAGCTAGAACCCTCAGGGCAGGGGTGAGGGGTTGTTCATAGGCAATTTGCAAAGTGAATAGGTCCCCACAAGTAACACAGACCTGATTTCAGTCCCTTCCTGAATCCTCTGCCTGTCTGGGGCACTCTATTATTTTCCCTCCACTCTCTTGCTGTCTGCTCTATTTCTCCTTTCCCATTAAATCCCATTATTGGGAAAGTTAAGATGCTAGGGAGACACCATAAGCTAGAGAGACAAGCCACAGAGCATCACTGTAGTGTAGAATGTAGTCATGGAATGTTGCCACAGTAATGGCCTTAAGGTCAAAGCCAGGATATAAAGTGAAAGAAACTGTGCTCTAATGAGGTCCTCTTGGAAGCCAGCAATCCTGGTAATTGTCTTCTGGATGAGTAATCGTCTGGATCATGGACTTCAACTTCTGATGGTCCTGGGTTCCAACTCTACCTCTGCCCTTCCCTATCAGCGTGACTTTGGCAAGTTGTTTAACATCTCTGAGCCTCAATTTTCTCTTCTGTAAAATGAGGGTAATAATATGCTCACCTTTTTAAAAAAGTACTTGCTCTCTGGTGTTCTACATGTTATTACCTCATTTCATTCTCATAGCAGCTGGATACTATTACTATCCCTTTCTATAGACGTGAAAACAGTGGCTCAGAGGGAGGCGGCTAAGTCACGTGTCTGAAGTCACACAGCTGGTAAGGGAGGCAGCCAGGAGGGTAGCCAGGCAGTCTGACTCCAGAGCCCTGCTTTTAGTTATTCTGCTAAACTGTCTGATAAAGTTCACCTGAGAGTAAATGTAATGATGCATTTAATAGCGCTTGGTGTATTTTGAGCATTCAGAGTAATTATTTAAGAGAGCTGGGTGGAATCCAAATCCCAAATGATAACAAACTTGGGAGTAAAGTGGATTATGCTGTACTTTAATCATATACAGCCAAGTTTAAAGTTCAGACATCCTCACTCTCAGATAATCCGTAAACAGAAAGCAAGTTCCCTCAGGAGGAAACAGGTTCCCTGGAGCCCCAGAAATCATTTATATGGGAGCTATCCTTTGCAGCGTGGGAACAGAGAGAGTGGGAACAGAGTAGTAAAGCAAGGGATGGCTGGAGAAAGTCCTGGCCATGTTAAGGCCTGCAAGGCTCCCCTCTGCCCAACAGTGACGGCTTGGGGATCCAGCCCCGTGACTTCTGAGCAGAGGAAACGGAGATGAAGAGAGCCCAGCGCATGCGTCCAGACTCGCACAACCACACAGAGCACTGTTCTGACTCCCTGGCCAGTGTGTCCAACGGGGAGGGAGCAGGAAGCCAAACAAAACTCACACATCTGGGCATAGGTTTTGCCTGATTCTGGGTCATGCTGGAGTCCTTTTTCACTCCTCCATCACCCCCCACTGCATCCCTAGGAGGAATGCAGCCTTGCTTCTTTTGTCCCCCACTCTACCCCTGCTAGGAATTGTGAACGGTCAGGGGTAGGCACTGAAACATTAGTTGAATGAGTTACATGAAAAAATGATACTAAGATAAACATAAATATATTAGGGAACAGAATAGAAACTTGGCATAAATTTTGAAGATGGGACACAGAACTTCAAAGAAACTTCCCATTTCTGGGGCTTTAAATTCTGTCTCCAGAAATTAGAGTTCCAAGTTCCCACGTCTTAGCTGTGAGGGATACTTGGATGGAAAACTTTCAGAAGCCTGGAATACGCAATACCATGCTACCTCTCTTCCTCTTATTATTTCCTTTTTTTTTTTTTTAATGAGTCATTACCTCTGTATAATTATGAGCCAGAACTTAAGAGAGGGTATGGCCAGTGCTGGGGAAAATATCTTGTATGCCTCAGTTTGTATGCAGACCCGGGTTTACTTCAACTTTGGATTTACATTGCTGGTTTTTTTAGCTGTCTACTGAATACCCTCAGAAGGGTTTTCCCTGGCATATTTTTAACTTTTTAAAATAGTGGTAAATATATATAACATAAAATTTACCATTTTAGCCATTTTTAAGTGTGCATGCAGTTCAGTGGCATTGGATGAATTCACATTGCTGTACAACAATCACCACGATCCATCACAGGACTCTTTTCATCATCCCAAACTGACACTCTGTACCCATTAAACAATAATCCCTCTTTCCCTCCTCCCCTCAGCTCCTGGCAACTACCATTCTATTTTCTGTCTCTATAAATTTGACTATTCTAGGTCCCTCATATAAATGGAATCATACAGTATTTTCCCTTCTAGGCTTGGCTTATTTCACTTAGCATGTTTTCAAGTTTCATCCATGTGGTATCTGTCAGAATTTCATTCCTTTTTAAAGCCTGAATAGTATTCCATTGCATGTATATACCACATTTTCTTTATCCATTCATCCATTGATGGGTCTGTGGGTTGTTTCCATCTTTTGGCTATTGTGAATAATGCTGTTATGAACATTGGTGTACAAATATCTGTTCCATTCCTTGCTTTCAATTCTTCTGAGTATATACCCAGAAGTGAAATTGCTGGCTTGTAAGATAACTCTATGTTTAATTTTTTTGAGGAACCAACCCTGGCATTTTTCTTCCTGGTATATTTCCAGAGTCAGTTCTTTATCATCTATTGAAACAGTGCATTTTGCCTCTCTGATGTACTATCCTACATTTCTACTAAAACACCTCTCTTTTGCTTGTTCTCTCTTTCATTTACCAAGGCATTTAGAATTATGATCTTATGTTCCACAGTACTCATTTTCCCCAAAACAAAAACACTGAACCTCACTCCTTGGAACAAACTGCCATTTTCCAAATCATAAGTTGCATTAGTTAAAAGAATAAGAAACTAACTTTTTTGGAGGAAAAATGTGCAGTCTTTCAAATCAGTACCGAGATACCAGCCTGGTATGCAGCAGGTAGACATACCAGGAAAAGAGCTCCTGATTTACAAATGTCTCACTTAAGAACATCCCTGACATTCAAACCATAGTGGAATTCAGGAGTTGAACTCCTGCAGTTGCTGAAGGTCTCTGTTCGCCACCACTGGGATTCTGAGGACTGTGGACTCTCACTTGTTAATGGGACAGCTAGAGCCCACCTCTCTTCTACTTTCATCTTCTTTCTTCTTGACACCAAAACTATAGGGGTGCTACCACCACCGTGGCTAGCTGGCATCATGTCAAGAGCTCCTGTTTTCACTGGAGGATTGAATTCCTTTGAACAGAAGAATTTCAGTTGGAACACTGCATGATTTTGCATACAGAAGCAATGCTCTTTCACATCTAGTCAAATTATTCTGTCCATTCCATCTCTTAGCTAACTCAGAATCTATCTTTCCTCCCTGCCTCCTCTGCCTTGAGGTCAAAATCTCACCTAGACCACTGCAATGGGCTGAGCTGGTCTCCCCAACAGTAAGGATTTCTGCCCCACTCTTCATATTATAGGGGAAATCCATCTCTCACCAGCTCAATGTGTCACCAGAGCCTTGAAATAACAATGTTCAAAGAAGAACTTAACCACTCCAAGCCTCTGCTGGGTGGGGCTGCAACAGAGCCATGTCTTCTTACTTCTAGTCTGATCTATACTTTTCTTACCAGTAGCTTTTTAAGTTTGCATGGCTCTTGTTTGTTTAGCAAACAAGAATGACTGTAACTGATATCATTCATGTATCAAGGTCAGCAGCAGAGGGAAAGGAAGTTAAATGAATAAACTCCAAGACCAAAATCATTCCATTACCCTTTTGTCACCTTAGTCAACACTGGTATGGTACCTATTTTCTTCTCTTTCTCTTTTCCCTTTTTGAGGAGTAGTTACGCTACTTCTTGATCAACTCATCCAATTATTTCTTCCTTTCATTTCCTAACCAGCGTCTTCATCACTTCCAGAGGGAGATTAAAAGTGTTCCTGGACCCAATTCCACCATGGTGGGGTGGAGGTTCCCCCAACACCAACAACAGTTCTCTGGACACCAGCTTGGTGTCCTACAATTCGACTCAATTCTAACAGTAGTCACCTGGAGATAGCACAGGTAAATCCCACAGGTTAAAGACTCAGTCCTACACGACTGCCCCCGTGCCTTCAAATGCCAGTCACAAGCCCACGTTATCACCTGTGCTTCTGGCCAACCTGCTATAAACTGGAGGTTCCAAGGTCTCCCTTCCTGGGCTTCAGATGCTAGTTGCAAGTCCAGGTTGTTACCTGTACCTCTGACCAACTGGCTATAAATCAGAGGTTCAGACGACCCCCTCTGCGGGTTTGATTAATTTGCTAGAGCAGTTCACAGAACCAAGAGAAGCATTTTGCTTATTAGATCACCAGTTTGTTATCAAAAGATATAACCAGGAACAACCAGATAGAATAGATGTATAAGGCAAGGTATAGGGAAAGAATGCTGAGTTTCCATGCCCTCTCCGGCCACACCACTCTCCCAGCACCTCCACATGTTCACCAACCCAGAAGCTCTCCCAACCCCTCCTTTTGGGTTTTTTATGAAGGCTTCATTACATAGGCATGATTGATTAAATCACTGGCCATTGCTGATTGAACTCAATCTCTAGCCCCTAGCCCCTCCCCCCACCCCGGAGTGGAGAGTGGAGAGTGGAGGGTGGGACCGAAAGTGCCAACCCTCTAATCCCAGGGTTGGTTACCATGGCAATGAGCCCCCATCCTTAGGTGCTTTTGAAAAGTCCCCCCATTTAACTTAAACCCAGTTGTGGTGGAAAGAAGCTTGTTATGAATAACAAGACATCTGTTTCACCTCTAAGGCTCAGAAGCCATTCCAGGACCTGAGGACAAGAAACCAAATATTATAACAAAACATGTTCCCATTGCTCTTACTGCTCAGGAAATTCCAAGGATTTTGAGAGCTATGAGCCAGGAACCCAGGTGGAAGATCAAATATATGTGAGAAATATATTTTGCTTATCTGAATGTGGCCAAATATATATTTCTTATAAATCACAACATCTCACGGGCTCTTCAGATGCTCTGCACATCTAAATCTCAGAATGCAACTGTGAAATTGCACTTGATTTCTAGATGTTTGGAGGAGCTTCTTGGTTCTTCCTTCATAAACATGAGCTACCACCCTCACCACCCCTCCCTACAATTTCCCCACCAAAACACCTTTACAACCACCAATAAAATCAGGTGCACATATTTTTGCAAGCAGCCTTAAATTCTTTTTAAGAACAAGGCAAAGGTATATATGTTAATTAAGTTAGAATTCAGATGGCCATTTGTCCCAGTTTGCCTAGGGCAGTACCAGTTTATGCCTACTGCCCTGCGTAATTTTTAAACGAGCTCCCCTTTTTACTCTAAAAAAAAAAAAAAAAATCCCAGTTTGAAGGATAAATTATATGTTTTCCCTACTTAAAAATACACCTTGCTTTCCCAGTAAAGTGCTTTTCGGGTGACTTGGTGCTGTTGCCCACATCATTGCACTTTAGTTGCACAACAACTCTGCAAAGTAGGAAGGGAAATACTTTATCTCTGTCAATTAAATGAAGTAACCAAGGCTGGCTTCAGGTAGCACGGTGGTGATTGTCCGAGGTCACACACTCAGTGACAGAATCAGAGCCAAAACCCAGGACTCCTGATTTCAAGTCCAATATTGTTCAGCTGTGGATGCCTTTGTGCAAATATCTAAGTAAAGGCAAACCTCATTCTCTTGTTTAGTAACCTGCTTGAACTTGGACCTAGAACAGTTTAGACAGGTTCATCCTTGCCCAGAGACTCTTTTCACATTTGAAGCAAGCAGAGATGAAAAAAGGATTACGTAAACATAAAGAGGGTATTAGTGAATCCTAGGGCCAAATGACATAAATCTTTGATTTTACCAGGTGCAGTTCCATCAGATTATTGGAATTTTATTTCTAACCAAATTAGGATGACTTGATTGACAACAGGAAGGAAGGGAGGGAGGGAGGGAGGACGAAGCAAATGAGGAAGGAAAAGAGAGAGATGGACAGACAGAAATACAGACAATGAAGATCAATAATGAATGCCTACGGTTACAAAAAACATATAAATGGGTTCTGCCCCAGTCTTATAGATACATTACCCGTATGGTTACGTGCTAATCTTTTTTTTTTTAAACCTAAAACCAGTAAAATTCTACTCTCCTTGGATAAGTGGCAACGACAGAAAACAGAGGAAAAACCACGATCCTTCAAAGACAGGCACAGTGCTTGGCAAGGTCTTCAGGGTGTCCTAGAGGTGCTGAATGCGGCGCCACACAGAGAAATAAATGCACACTCCCCTAACCTCCCGACTGGCCGCCCTAAGAGATTACACGACCCGCGGGGGTCCCTGCCTCCCTTCGCAATGACAGAAAGAGGTCTAGTGTGCCTTGGGAAGGATGACTCCAAGCCGCTCGCCAGTCTAGCCGGACCGCAGCAGAGGGGTGGACGCCTTGGGGGGCCTGACCTGGGAGGCGGCCAGCCTTCCCCTCGGGGACCTGAAGGTGAGAGGGTAACAGAGGACGAGCGCGGTTCTCCGTGGAGGGGGTGGGGAGGCGAAAGGGCCGCGCGCGCATGCGCCGCACCGCCACCTCCGCGGGCCGGAAGAGCGGAGCAGTGGAGCCGCGGCTGCCGGCGCCAGACGCCGCGGTGGCCGCGGGGAGATCGCCGGCTGGGCGATGCGGCCCGTGGACGACACTGGGGCCGCCAAGCGGCTGGAGTCCGGGCTGCCGCTGGTGGACATCCCGCCCCCGGGCTCCAGGCAACAGTCGGCGGCCACCGAGGTAGCGGAGACGCCCGGCCCCGGCGGGTGCTGGCAGTGTCCTTCATTGCCGTGCGGCTCGCGGGCGGAGCAGGGTGAGTGCGGCGCATGGACCCTGGTGCGGGTCTCGCCCGTGGGGGACCGGGCGGGCGCCAGCGATGGGGGTCCCCGCAGCCGCCGGCCGGGGGCCCCGTGTGGACCGCGCCCCCCCCTTCCCACCCTGCTCGGAGCTCGTGAACACCCTCGCGCTGTCACCTGGGGGCGGGGGGTGCGGGCTGTAAAGCAGAAGCCCCCGCGCCCCCGTCGGCGGGAAGAGCGGAGAAAGTTTCTGATTGTTTTGGAACCCATTTAGGATTCGGAAACTGTTCCTATAATTAAAGTGATTGAAGTGTTGCGGAAACAAACAAAAAGAGTTGCGGGCCGGATCATGGAGTCAGATTGCCGTTCGGTGCGCTCTGCCTGAGATGGGGAGTCAGCGAGAAAGGCCATCCCGCAGCTGGACGAGGTTGGGAGGAAGCTAAGCAAGAAAACTGATCTCAATGTAAACGGTGTTGCTTGAAGAGGAAGTTGAAAAGCATCGAGTCTAGAAAAACGTTTGTCTCAGAGTTTTAGAATCTTGGGAAGGCAGAGTTGAGTGGGACAACTACTGGTTCTTAACCTTTTTGAGTTACAAGGAATTTGTAGGAACTGATGCAAAATGAGACAGAGGCACAGTCTTATAAACACGGGTAAGAGGTTCACGGACCCGCCTCCAAAGCCGGGGACCCCGTGTGAGAAACCCTTTATCTTGTTCATTGTCTTCCTTTCACAAATGATGAAATTGAGGCCTGGGAAGGCGAGGGCTTTAGGAGGGTTTTTTTGTTTTGTTTTGTTTTTCCGAAGATCTAGCATGTGTGGATGAGACACTTCACAGGTCCGGGCAGCACCAGGGATAGGATCCCAGTTTGCTAGCAACCCAGCCCAGGGCCCTTTCTCCTAGCCCCAAGCACATTCCTCCTTGAACACCACCCACCTGGAACAGCTTCCTCAAAGAAAAGAGAAATAGGCAGATCTCCATTCAAGACAAAATTACACAGTCTGCACCACCTCATCCTCTGGATCACCTCCCTTAAGTGTGACCTGGGATTTCTATGTCTTTTAGCCGACCCCGCTTTCTGTCTGCACTTTCTTGAGAGTCAGAAAATTCACACATTTTGTAGAGAGACAAACCCCAGGGAGATGGTTCTTGCTGCATTTTTGTCCTTAATGCTAAGAGAAAGTATCAGGCTTCTGATCATTTATGTAAGGGTTACCTTCAGCTGAGCTGACCAGATGTGCAGCTTTGAAGAAGTCAGTTTCTCACCTTAGCATCCTATGGCTGAATGCTGTTACGATGGACTGCTGAGTTAGTCCTTGCAAACTTTTAAATGATTCCCCTGTTTGTGAACCAAAGAGGAATACTTCAGGCAGAAGGTGGCAAAACCTACATAAGCAGTTGCACCTAAGAATCTTGAGGGGTCTTTTAATTTCAAAGAAAGTTGCTAATAATAAGACTTAGTAATACTTATTACTATAAGGTGACCAGGTAATATTCCAAAAACGGGATTGCCTTAGAAACTCTTTAAACCCCTGTACTGTGGTCATTGAACTTTGTGGCAGTATCATTTTAGACTCTTAACCCAATTGGTTATCTCAAGAAAGTTCATTTTCAAGTTCAGGTTGAAACTGTTACCCATTTTTCTTACATTCTTGGATAATCTTCACAGACAGCACACAGCTATCCTAAGACATTTGTTTATTTTCTTGAGGGACAGTGTGGGTCTTAGACTGAAGCAAGGAGAAGAAGTTGTCTTAAGTCTGTGCCTCACATCCCCCTGGAAGGAGTGAGTTCCTTAGGGTAGCAGTGGCCCTGAAACCAGTAGAGCTTTTTACAGTGACCAAGGTCCTATTTCAGTGGGTCTAGGGTAGGGCTGGCATTGAAGTTTTAAAAGTTCCTCAGTTGATTCTAATTCCCAACCTGGGTAGTGAATCACCAGTTTAAAGCAGAGGATAGAGAAAGTGAGCAACTTTTCAGTTTTCTTCTGACTCAGGAAATCGCACTGTGGCCACTTACTTAACTTGAATTATTTAGAGTTGCCAAATTATTAGATATGTTTTCAGTGGAATATGATCACGGAAGCATATTACATAGGCAAATGCCTCTCTGGATTATGCTACTCTCTTGTCCATCTCCTTTGACAGAGAGAATTGAAATTACTGTTCTGTAAGAGACTGAGGTTTGCCTGAGGAGAACCAGTCCTCAGTCTTATAACAAATAATCAAGTTCAACTAGACATTGTAACTTAAAGTTTTAAAAGAGTTAAAATATCATGTTAAGTTAAAATATTCCTGGAGAAAATTTTAGAAGTTTAGGTTGGAGAAGATCCTTGAAATATAGACCAGGGAGATGTTTTCTGTCCTCGATCTTCCTATTCTGTTCTGTCTGAGGGTGTAGGTTCTATGTAAGGATTGGGTTTCTTTTAAGAAAAACTATTTTGGGACTTCCCTGGTGGCACAGTGGTTAAGAATACGCCTGCCCATGCAGGGGACATGGGTTCGAGCCCTGGTCCGGGAAGATCCCACCTGCCGCGGAGCAACTTAGCCCATGCACCACAACTACTGAGCCTGCGCTCTATCTAGAGCCCGCGAGCCACAACTACTGAAGCCCGTGCGCCTAGACCCCATGCTCTGCAACAAGAGAAGCCACCGCGATGAGAAGCCCGCACACCGCAATGAAGAGTAGCTCCTGCTCACCTCAACTAGAGAAAACCCGTGCACATCAACAAAGACCCAACACAGCCAAAAATAAAAAATAAATAAAATAAATAAATTTATAGAAAGAAAGAAAAACTATTTTATTTGGACCTGAATTCTGAAATTTCAGAAACTGACCTCTAAGGCTGACCAGAGCCAATACATGTATTTTGTGCTGCTTAACTTAGAAGTCTTCTAAAGCTTCCTTCTCATGGGCTGAGTGGGTATGTGCAGTTTGGTTCCTACGGTATCTGAGCACATAGATATAGAACAGAACGTGGAGGATTCAGGCACTTATAATGGATAACCTATTACATGACAACTGCTAGCGCCAAGTCATTCTCTTCAGCAGTACACCTAGAACAGGAAAAGGTGGAGACCACTGACCAGAATGGCATCTTTTACTACAAAGGCTGTAGTGTACCCCCAGGAAGATTGTGCATCATCAGAGTTTGGTCCCACTTTGCAAATTGTTTGTTACTTGTGGGCAAAGGTATCTAATTAACATGAGGATGTTGAAATGTATTACCTGGTGTTTGTGTTTATCAGAAAAGGGCATTAAAACAAACAGACTTTGTGCAATACTGTTTTATGGCTGAGTAACCCATTGTAAATTCCTAGATTGGAATGATAATCCTTGTTTTACTACAAATTGCATGTGCCTACACATCCTTCACCTCTGCTATGCTCTTAACTAACAAGGGCCAGTACTGTGTTTCCTTCCTATTCTGTCCTTGTTTTTGTGTTAGTTTCAAAGAAGAAAAAAAAAAAATCCCTCAGTCTGTGGCCTATCTTTTAAGGAGTTCTCTGCTTACCCTGTTGCATTTTGCTCTCCTCTGAATGATGGGGGTGAGATTGAAAGCAGGTTCTACTCCTGTCTTAGGCAGCTGTTTAAGACAGAGGCAGTGGCTGCTCCTACAGACTGTCATTAATGGATTGAATACTTGATGCCCTGGAGAAAGCACAAGTTTCCTGGTTCAGATCAAGCCAAGAATTAGATGGCAGTTCTGTTGTTTGTTTTTTTTAATTTTTAAGCACTTTGAGGTCAGAGGGATAGATAACCTAGCCCCTGGCCTCAAAGAGTTTATGTTCTAAATGGAAGATAAGTCGTAAACCGTGAAAACTTTAAGATCTCCTTAACTGTTCAAAATAACTAAACAGAGAGCCTTCTCAGATTATGCTTTTGCCTGTGGTGTTAGACCCTACATCTTTCCACGAAATTTTCTTATATTATTTCCTTCAGCAAATATTTATTCAGGGTCTTCCATGGGCCAGGCCTGAACAGGACAGCTGAGATCTTAGCCCTGGAGGAGCTTACAGGCTTGTGGGGGAAGTCAGCTAATCAACAAGTAGCCATATCACACAGTTAGGACCTGTTTTCCAGAAAAGAACACTTTCTACATAAAGCTGAGTTCACCAATGAGATGATATAAAATATCACTTGGAAGCATTTTTCTCTAGCCATCTTGATAAGCATTTCTTAAAGATTTCTTTCACCATCTTGGCAAGCTTTTTACTTCTTTTTGACTTTAGAAGTGAGGGATGAGTCTTCAGTGAGCCAAAGAGATCCATTTTCTAGGGTGAACTGCATTTTAAAAATGTAGGTTTAAATTGTTGCCCTTTGTCTGTGGTTCTTTATTCTTCGTGGGGAAAATGGTTCAGATCCAGAGAACGGATATGCTTAGGAGGTAATTTTTGTAGCCTGTTAGCTATTAATATTGTTCCATTTTTCTCAATTTCTAAGTAAAAGTGATAAAACATACCCTTGGAAGCAAGGACTAACCAGAATTTAATCTTTTTCAGAAGCTGAGAAGAAAGCACCCTGTCCTGGACTTGGCTTGTTTTACACATTATTGTCTGCGTTCCTCTTCTCAGTGGGCTCTTTATTTGTTAAAAAAGTGGAAGACATCCACGCTGTAGAAATTAGTGCATTCCGATGTGTGTTCCAAATGCTAATCATTATCCCTTGCTTAATATACAGAAAGTAAGTATTTCTTACCTGCAAAGTAGAAAGTATTAATAAATGTTTGTAAATCTTTTGACCTGCTTAAATTATCTACTCTACAGACTCTGCTTTATCCCTCTCATAGATTTACCAGTCCCTACACCCTTTGGCTCAGATTAATGAAAAGTCACAAGGATCCACCCACAGAAGATGCTCTCATAAGCACCAACCACATGCCCAAACAAAGGAGGGGAAAGAGATTCAGTTATTTACCACCCCCTATTTTGAGAACAAAGCTTTCCTTGTACAATTCCCCCCATCTTGTACCACCCTCCCTCTTTCCTTTGGCATAACTAGTATTTGGAAGAAAAAAGTAAACGGGAGGAAACAGTAGTGTCTCCTAGTGTCAGAGGTTTCTTTAAGTAGAACAGGCTTCTCTCCTACCAGGGCAGACAGAAGGTTACAGTAATAATATTTAGGTCTTCCCAGTAGGGTGCCATGGGAAAGGGGAAAGGGGATCTTGAGAAAGGCCTTTTTAGCTCTTTTCTTGTTCAGTGTCCTCATCTGTAAACTGGAGGGAATGATAACCTTTGTCTTCTACCCTGTACGAAAACTGTAGTCCCCATCCTTACTCTTCTCTCCCCGCCCAGCCCCCCTTCCCCTTCCACATGGACCCCATACACACACCCTCCCCAGGTGAAAATTATACCTCCCCCACACTGTTGTAACCTCTACACACCCCAGTGTACTTAGACACCTGGGAGGAGCGCCTGTTGGGTTCCTGGTGGCTATTTGGGTCTTTCTCTCTTTGGGTAAAGATGCTTAAACTCCAGATTAAAAGCTTCAGTCACTTGCTACCAAAGTCTCTTTGTATCTATAACTCAGTGCAGATTTACTTAGAATAGTTTTACTACTTATCCCAAGTCTTTGGTGAAAAAGGTGAAAATCCGCTAAGATCAAAAATATTGTCAGAAATTCCCGTGTAGGTGTGGACAAGTCACAATATTTTAGGAAATGATGGTAAGACTTCAGAAATGTCTAAAGGTGGCGACAGACCACTGATGCTAACACAATCATTCTCTCCATTTTGGAGTAAAAGTATTGGCAGGAAGGCACTTAGAAGAATTTTCTTAAATTGTTGGCACTAATCTGTTTTGACCCATTTTATGTTTCACTGTCATGAAAAACTCTTAGCTTTTCAAAGTATGGACCAAAGGTGACCACACTTTCGTTTCTAATTCCAGAGACCAAGGGGTCCCTATATCAAGCCTAGACACTGCTCTAAAAAGGCCAGCTCTGGCACAGACCAATGAGACGCACCTAGCCAGGAACTTACACAGTACTCTGCTTCGTAAATATTTAATTGTAAAGCATTTGAGCAGCAGTTATTATATTTATCCGAATGCTACAGTTTCTTTTCCAGTGTATTTTAACTCTTTTCCTAAGGAGAACAATGAAAAGTTGTCTCATATTCAATGGCTGAAATAAATTTTAGCATTGCTTTCAGCTGTAACAGAAAAACTCACTAAGATTGAGAACGCACACTCGCATTCCCAAGTTTTCTTATACAGGGCAGCTAAATAATGAAATTGTATTTATTATAAAAATAACACTTTTCATTATAGAAAATTTGGGGAAAATAAGTAGAAAGGAAAATTACCTATGAGTCCACCTGTTAAGGTATAACCATGATGAACATTTCAGTATATTTTCCTTTTTGTCTTTTTTGCAGGCATATATCTATACCTAGGGAAAATAATATCTATATTTGCTGACTTATAATTATACTATTTATGTATTTCTCTTGTGCTATTTTTGCTTCTACTGTGAACACTTTAATGTCATAAGCTATACTTAGGAAACACTTTCTAAAAGGTGTATAATAGTTGTAGACATTATAATTAATTTACTATTTCCTTGTTTTCTGATAGGACTTTTAAGATAATGCTTAATTTAAAAATGTAACTTGAAAACCAATACCGAGTTCATTTAATATGCATTCCTTCCTTTGAATTTACAGAACTGGGTTTATAGGCCCCAAAGGTCAACGAATCTTCCTCCTTCTCAGAGGAGTCCTTGGTTCTAGTGCCATGATCCTTTTATACTACGCCTACCAGTCAACATCCCTCGCTGATGCCACGGTTATCTCATTTAGCTGTCCAGTGTTTACGTCTATAATTGCTTGCATATTTCTCAAGGAAAAGTATAGCCCTTGGGACGCTGTCTTCACTGCATTCACAATCACCGGAGTGATCCTTATCGTGAGGCCGCCATTTTTGTTTGGTTCCGAAGTCGTGGAGACGGATAAAGACTATTCAGGTCACCTGAAGGGTGCTTTCGCAGCACTTGTACACGCTGTGTTTGCTGCCGTGACTTTAGTTATCCTAAGGAAAATAGGGACATCTGTGGACTACGTGTTGAGCATTTGGTATTATGTAGTAGCTGGCCTTACCGAGTGCGTTATTGCCCTTTCTATATTAGGAGAATGGAGTCTGCCGCACTGTGGGTTGGACAGGCTATTTCTCATACTAATTGGGCTGTTTGGTTTGGGAGGTCAGGTGTTTCTCGCAAAAGCCATTCAAATAGAAAAAGCAGGGCTAGTAGCATTAATGAAGACTATGGATGTAGTCTTTGCTTTTATCTTTCAGATTATTTTCTTTCCTGATGTGCCGTCGTGGTGGACCGTGGGTGGCTCCTTATGCGTAGTAGCCAGTAGCATTGGAGCGGCCGTTCGTAAATGGTACCAGAGCTCCAAATAAAGCATCACTGCTGAAATGTGTATTTCTTTAAAGTACACCATCACCCAGTTGAGACATACCACCCGCATACACACCTGGAAAATCTGCATTTACTTCATTGACTATATTCAATACATTTCATAGTTAAGGTACCATTTTTGAATATGGTACGTCTTTAATTAGTTGAGGATAGCCAGTCAGTTGGGTGTAGCAATTATTATTTTGTGTGTGTGTCAGTTATTTTTTGGCTTTGGTTGTTGGGGTGGCATTTGGTAAGAGAACACATCATTAGTTGAAGAAAAACTGCACAATTTTTTATGACTCTTAAGTATAAATATATGTAATTTTTAAAAGTGTATTTTTGGTACTGATGGGATATAGGTGGGAGGAAATTTTAGATTCTCTTTTAGCAGTGTAGAGGCTAAGAAACTTATTGATAATAATGCTGCTGTATAATTAGTGTTGTGTTGAGAATTCATTTGAAATGTAATCCCATTCAGGAGGCCAAAGCTGAAACCTGGAGTAGGTGCCTACTTAATGGTATTAATAAAACAAATGAATTAGCCTTATTTTCAAGGCTTTTATAAATTATTGTCATTCTTTTAACCCATATTTGTGCCTTTTCACTTTAATGCTGAAATTTTTATACATAAACTTAAAAAAAAATCTTTAAATCACCAAATTTTGGCTAATAGTTTTCTGTTTTAGTGGCATTAGCATCTGTAGCTACCTTCTGTAAGTCTAATTGTCCTCTGTTTTTTTGAAACTGCACTAAATTTTTGTTAACTTTCTAAGTTAAGGTGTTTAAAAATCTTAAGAAAGAAATCTTGGCATGGCCAGTGTGCACATTTCCATCCTCAAGTGTTTTCCCTATACTAGAAATGTGATTTTCTATAAATTCTCTTTGAATTTATGGTGTGATGCCAAATAAAATTTTCTCAGGGCTTTATTAGGTTGAACCATAAGAAATTGATGAGATTTTACCTTTTTAACTTACAAAAACCATAGTTCCTTATGGTTCACCCTATTAAGATACCTCTCTTACCTTCTAAACCAAATACTTAGGGGACTTTGGAGTATATTTTTTTAAAATTACTTTTTAAAATACAGTAATCCTAGTAAACTTATTTTTGTAGTCTTTTTCCCTTATGGAATTATATATAATAATGCTTCATGTTATATAGTAAATGTAAAGACCTGTGAATCCATGGTCGATTGATTTTTGTAGTTTCTTCAATAGGAAAAAAAAATCACTGTTAAATTCTAGTATATCAGTATGATATTAAGTGTCAGTTCTGCACCATGATACTAACATCATGAATTCAAACAACACATTTTATGTCTGGAACTTCATCAGGCCAGTATTCTGCAGTTAAAGAGAGAATGTAATATTTAGGAAAACTTGGGAGGTTAATCAGGAAGTAGAGAGTACACGCAGATGGCTCTTTGTCACAGTGAACCCTTTACTGGTGAGGCTATAATGGTCTCCAGCTCTTACTGTGTCAGAGCTCTTATCTTAAGCCTACAGATTTGAAAGATTATAGGCTCTTTCCCACTGTTTCATCACAATTCTTCCAAAGTAAGAAAGAACTTGGGCTTCTGAGGTTTATGCCTTGGTGAGAAAAGGATCTTTTCCAGTAGTTCCAAGAGGAAATTTTTGGCTTGCTGATCTTCCCAAGTGCTTCCCACCAGACAAATCCTAAATGAAGTCTATTTAGGAAAGTCACACTATCTTTATAACTTTAGCCTAATCTGCAATATTAGAGTTTAGATTTGCAAAAGCATCATTTTGCAAGTATGTTAGATAATTATAGAATTAGAGCGTCTTAGGGCTCAAGGGTTAGAGATCCTCTTGTAGGAGACATGCTCCATGTTTAGGGATGCTAAGGGGCCCTGCCCAAGATGGGTTTCCGTGGCCTTATTTATCCCTCCTTTAGTTCCATGATTAAGCATGGAAAGTAAACCACTGCTTGAGCTATATAAGGTAAATGAACTCTCAGGGAACCCTCTCCTGGTTCTTTACCTTGCACAATAAAAGAACCTATGGGACCTTGAAAGTTAAATCCCTTTGGGCCTGTACACTAGAGACATGTTTTATTTCAACAGTGTGGTTTAAGTGCTTGAATGTCACAATATAGGATTAAAGTTGGAGAAAATGTTTCTTCTCCCAACTTTTACAGGGTGTGACTCTTAAATACTTTTATAATGTCCAAGGTATATACAAGGATATGTATTGTAACAATTACGGGTGCGTATATTTTGCAAAGACTGTAGTTCCTATATCTTGAAAAGGGAACTATTTTCATAAACTGGTTTTATTTTATAATTACTAATAAAATTAATATGAAAGAAAACTATATTTTGGTTTTTATGATTATAGCATATGTGCTAGCTAATATACCTTATTTCTTTTTTCATCCATGTGCTTCAAAATGTACTTCTTAAAGAGATTGACCTCTGGCCATTCAGTTGTGATGTAATAAGTTTCGAATTGTTTATCTGTCTCTCTGATACTGTTACATTAAATCTAATGTCTCAAAAATAAAGGTCCTAATCTTATGTTCCAGTGAGGCCTTTATTTTTCTAGATCCTCAGAGCTTGGAGCAACTTTTGTTCCTATAGCTAATCTGTTACTAAGTCATGGAGTGTCTGTCTTCTTATTGTCTTGTGAATTCTTCTTTCCCCACCTTTCCACTGCTGCCATCTTAGTCCGAGACTTATCACCTCACACCTGAATCACCACAACAGTATCCTGCTTATCTGCTTCTAGACTCTTTCTTCCACTCAGATCCTTGTTCCAC